>NC_091284.1:824990456-825684517 GCF_032444005.1 Ranitomeya imitator
CAGTGATATCCACAGTGCCCCCATAATAACAGTGATATCCACAGTGCTCCCATAATAACAGTGATATCCACAGTGTCCCCATAATAACAGTGATATCCACAGTGTCCCCCATAATAACAGTGATATCCACAGTGTCCCCATAATAACAGTGATATCCACAGTGCCCCCATAATAACAGTGATATCCACAGTGTCCCCATAATAACAGTGATATCCACAGTGTCCCCATAATAACAGTGATATCCACAGTGCCCCCATAATAACAGTGATATCCACAGTGTCCCCATAATAACAGTGATATCCACAGTGCCCCATAATAACAGTGATATCCACAGTGCCCCCATAATAACAGTGATATCCACAGTGCCCCCATAATAACAGTGATATCCACAGTGCCCCCATAATAACAGTGATATCCACAGTGCCCCCATAATAACAGTGATATCCACAGTGCCCCCATAATAACAGTGATATCCACAGTGCCCCCATAATAACAGTGATATCCACAGTGCCCCCATAATAACAGTGATATCCACAGTGTCCCCATAATAACAGTGATATCCACAGTGCCCCATAATAACAGTGATATCCACAGTGTCCCCATAATAACAGTGATATCCACAGTGTCCCCATAATAACAGTGATATCCACAGTGCCCCATAATAACAGTGATATCCACAGTGCCCCCATAATAACAGTGATATCCACAGTGTCCCCATAATAACAGTGATATCCACAGTGCCCCCATAATAACAGTGATATCCACAGTGTCCCCATAATAACAGTGATATCCACAGTGCCCCCATAATAACAGTGATATCCACAGTGCCCCATAATAACAGTGATATCCACAGTGCCCCCATAATAACAGTGATATCCACAGTGCCCCCATAATAACAGTGATATCCACAGTGCCCCCATAATAACAGTGATATCCACAGTGCCCCATAATAACAGTGATATCCACAGTGCCCCATAATAACAGTGATATCCACAGTGTCCCCCATAATAACAGTGATATCCACAGTGCCCCCATAATAACAGTGATATCCACAGTGCCCCCATAATAACAGTGATATCCACAGTGCCCCATAATAACAGTGATATCCACAGTGTCCCCATAATAACAGTGATATCCACAGTGCCCCCATAATAACAGTGATATCCACAGTGCCCCCATAATAACAGTGATATCCACAGTGCCCCATAATAACAGTGATATCCACAGTGCCCCCATAATAACAGTGATATCCACAGTGCCCCCATAATAACAGTGATATCCACAGTGCCCCCATAATAACAGTGATATCCACAGTGCCCCATAATAACAGTGATATCCACAGTGTCCCCATAATAACAGTGATATCCACAGTGCCCCATAATAACAGTGATATCCACAGTGCCCCATAATAACAGTGATATCCACAGTGCCCCATAATAACAGTGATATCCACAGTGCCCCCATAATAACAGTGATATCCACAGTGCCCCCATAATAACAGTGATATCCACAGTGTCCCCCATAATAACAGTGATATCCACAGTGCCCCCATAATAACAGTGATATCCACAGTGTCCCCCATAATAACAGTGATATCCACAGTGCCCCCATAATAACAGTGATATCCACAGTGTCCCCATAATAACAGTGATATCCACAGTGTCCCCCATAATAACAGTGATATCCACAGTGCCCCATAATAACAGTGATATCCACAGTGCCCCCATAATAACAGTGATATCCACAGTGCCCCCATAATAACAGTGATATCCACAGTGCCCCCATAATAACAGTGATATCCACAGTGCCCCCATAATAACAGTGATATCCACAGTGCCCCATAATAACAGTGATATCCACAGTGTCCCCATAATAACAGTGATATCCACAGTGCCCCCATAATAACAGTGATATCCACAGTGCCCCCATAATAACAGTGATATCCACAGTGCCCCCATAATAACAGTGATATCCACAGTGCCCCCATAATAACAGTGATATCCACAGTGCCCCATAATAACAGCGATATCCACAGTGCCCCCATAATAACAGTGATATCCACAGTGCCCCCATAATAACAGTGATATCCACAGTGTCCCCATAATAACAGTGATATCCACAGTGCCCCCATAATAACAGTGATATCCACAGTGTCCCCATAATAACAGTGATATCCACAGTGTCCCCATAATAACAGTGATATCCACAGTGCCCCCATAATAACAGTGATATCCACAGTGCCCCATAATAACAGTGATATCCACAGTGCCCCCATAATAACAGTGATATCCACAGTGCCCCCATAATAACAGTGATATCCACAGTGCCCCCATAATAACAGTGATATCCACAGTGTCCCCATAATAACAGTGATATCCACAGTGCCCCCATAATAACAGTGATATCCACAGTGCCCCATAATAACAGTGATATCCACAGTGCCCCCATAATAACAGTGATATCCACAGTGCCCCCATAATAACAGTGATATCCACAGTGTCCCCATAATAACAGTGATATCCACAGTGCCCCCATAATAACAGTGATATCCACAGTGCCCCCATAATAACAGTGATATCCACAGTGCCCCCATAATAACAGTGATATCCACAGTGTCCCCCATAATAACAGTGATATCCACAGTGCCCCCATAATAACAGTGATATCCACAGTGTCCCCATAATAACAGTGATATCCACAGTGTCCCCATAATAACAGTGATATCCACAGTGTCCCCATAATAACAGTGATATCCACAGTGTCCCCATAATAACAGTGATATCCACAGTGTCCCCATAATAACAGTGATATCCACAGTGCCCCCATAATAACAGTGATATCCACAGTGTCCCCCATAATAACAGTGATATCCACAGTGTCCCCATAATAACAGTGATATCCACAGTGCCCCATAATAACAGTGATATCCACAGTGTCCCCATAATAACAGTGATATCCACAGTGCCCCATAATAACAGTGATATCCACAGTGCCCCCATAATAACAGTGATATCCACAGTGCTCCATAATAACAGTGATATCCACAGTGTCCCCATAATAACAGTGATATCCACAGTGTCCCCATAATAACAGCGATATCCACAGTGCCCCATAATAACAGTGATATCCACAGTGCCCCCATAATAACAGTGATATCCACAGTGCTCCCATAATAACAGTGATATCCACAGTGTCCCCATAATAACAGTGATATCCACAGTGCCCCCATAATAACAGTGATATCCACAGTGTCCCCATAATAACAGTGATATCCACAGTGCCCCATAATAACAGTGATATCCACAGTGTCCCCATAATAACAGTGATATCCACAGTGCCCCATAATAACAGTGATATCCACAGTGCCCCCATAATAACAGTGATATCCACAGTGCCCCATAATAACAGTGATATCCACAGTGCCCCCATAATAACAGTGATATCCACAGTGCCCCCATAATAACAGTGATATCCACAGTGCCCCATAATAACAGTGATATCCACAGTGTCCCCATAATAACAGTGATATCCACAGTGCCCCCATAATAACAGTGATATCCACAGTGCCCCATAATAACAGTGATATCCACAGTGCCCCATAATAACAGTGATATCCACAGTGTCCCCATAATAACAGTGATATCCACAGTGCCCCCATAATAACAGTGATATCCACAGTGTCCCCATAATAACAGTGATATCCACAGTGCCCCCATAATAACAGTGATATCCACAGTGTCCCCATAATAACAGTGATATCCACAGTGCCCCATAATAACAGTGATATCCACAGTGCCCCCATAATAACAGTGATATCCACAGTGCCCCATAATAACAGTGATATCCACAGTGCCCCCATAATAACAGTGATATCCACAGTGCCCCCATAATAACAGTGATATCCACAGTGCCCCATAATAACAGTGATATCCACAGTGCCCCATAATAACAGTGATATCCACAGTGTCCCCATAATAACAGTGATATCCACAGTGCCCCATAATAACAGTGATATCCACAGTGCCCCCATAATAACAGTGATATCCACAGTGCCCCATAATAACAGTGATATCCACAGTGCCCCATAATAACAGTGATATCCACAGTGCCCCATAATAACAGTGATATCCACAGTGCCCCCATAATAACAGTGATCACAGTGCCCATAACAGTGATATCCACAGTGCCCCATAATAACAGTGATATCCACAGTGCCCCATAATAACAGTGATATCCACAGTGTCCCCATAATAACAGTGATATCCACAGTGCCCCATAATAACAGTGATATCCACAGTGTCCCCATAATAACAGTGATATCCACAGTGCCCCCATAATAACAGTGATATCCACAGTGCCCCCATAATAACAGTGATATCCACAGTGCCCCATAATAACAGTGATATCCACAGTGTCCCCATAATAACAGTGATATCCACAGTGCCCCATAATAACAGTGATATCCACAGTGCCCCCATAATAACAGTGATATCCACAGTGCCCCATAATAACAGTGATATCCACAGTGCCCCCATAATAACAGTGATATCCACAGTGCCCCCATAATAACAGTGATATCCACAGTGTCCCCATAATAACAGTGATATCCACAGTGCCCCATAATAACAGTGATATCCACAGTGCTCCATAATAACAGTGATATCCACAGTGCCCCCATAATAACAGTGATATCCACAGTGCCCCATAATAACAGTGATATCCACAGTGCCCCCATAATAACAGTGATATCCACAGTGCCCTCATAATAACAGTGATATCCACAGTGCCCCCATAATAACAGTGATATCCACAGTGTCCCCCATAATAACAGTGATATCCACAGTGCTCCCATAATAACAGTGATATCCACAGTGTCCCCATAATAACAGTGATATCCACAGTGCCTCCATAATAACAGTGATATCCACAGTGCCCCCATAATAACAGTGATATCCACAGTGTCCCCATAATAACAGTGATATCCACAGTGTCCCCATAATAACAGTGATATCCACAGTGCCCCCATAATAACAGTGATATCCACAGTGCCCCCATAATAACAGTGATATCCACAGTGCCCCATAATAACAGTGATATCCACAGTGCCCCATAATAACAGTGATATCCACAGTGCCCCCATAATAACAGTGATATCCACAGTGCCCCCATAATAACAGTGATATCCACAGTGCCCCCATAATAACAGTGATATCCACAGTGTCCCCATAATAACAGTGATATCCACAGTGCCCCCATAATAACAGTGATATCCACAGTGCTCCCATAATAACAGTGATATCCACAGTGTCCCCATAATAACAGTGATATCCACAGTGCCCCCATAATAACAGTGATATCCACAGTGCCCCCATAATAACAGTGATATCCACAGTGTCCCCATAATAACAGTGATATCCACAGTGCCCCCATAATAACAGTGATATCCACAGTGTCCCCATAATAACAGTGATATCCACAGTGTCCCCATAATAACAGTGATATCCACAGTGCCCCATAATAACAGTGATATCCACAGTGCCCCCATAATAACAGTGATATCCACAGTGCCCCCATAATAACAGTGATATCCACAGTGCCCCCATAATAACAGTGATATCCACAGTGCCCCCATAATAACAGTGATATCCACAGTGCCCCCCATAATAACAGTGATATCCACAGTGCCCCCATAATAACAGTGATATCCACAGTGTCCCCATAATAACAGTGATATCCACAGTGTCCCCATAATAACAGTGATATCCACAGTGCCCCCATAATAACAGTGATATCCACAGTGCCCCCATAATAACAGTGATATCCACAGTGCCCCCATAATAACAGTGATATCCACAGTGCCCCCATAATAACAGTGATATCCACAGTGCCCCATAATAACAGTGATATCCACAGTGCCCCCATAATAACAGTGATATCCACAGTGCCCCCATAATAACAGTGATATCCACAGTGTCCCCATAATAACAGTGATATCCACAGTGCCCCCATAATAACAGTGATATCCACAGTGTCCCCATAATAACAGTGATATCCACAGTGTCCCCATAATAACAGTGATATCCACAGTGCCCCCATAATAACAGTGATATCCACAGTGCCCCATAATAACAGTGATATCCACAGTGCCCCATAATAACAGTGATATCCACAGTGCCCCCATAATAACAGTGATATCCACAGTGCCCCCATAATAACAGTGATATCCACAGTGTCCCCATAATAACAGTGATATCCACAGTGCCCCCATAATAACAGTGATATCCACAGTGCCCCATAATAACAGTGATATCCACAGTGCCCCCATAATAACAGTGATATCCACAGTGCCCCCATAATAACAGTGATATCCACAGTGTCCCCATAATACAGTGATATCCACAGTGCCCCCATAATAACAGTGATATCCACAGTGCCCCCATAATAACAGTGATATCCACAGTGCCCCATAATAACAGTGATATCCACAGTGCCCCCATAATAACAGTGATATCCACAGTGCCCCCATAATAACAGTGATATCCACAGTGCCCCCATAATAACAGTGATATCCACAGTGTCCCCATAATAACAGTGATATCCACAGTGCCCCCATAATAACAGTGATATCCACAGTGCCCCATAATAACAGTGATATCCACAGTGCCCCCATAATAACAGTGATATCCACAGTGCCCCCATAATAACAGTGATATCCACAGTGCCCCCATAATAACAGTGATATCCACAGTGCCCCCATAATAACAGTGATATCCACAGTGCCCCATAATAACAGTGATATCCACAGTGTCCCCATAATAACAGTGATATCCACAGTGCCCCCATAATAACAGTGATATCCACAGTGCCCCCATAATAACAGTGATATCCACAGTGCCCCATAATAACAGCGATATCCACAGTGCCCCCATAATAACAGTGATATCCACAGTGCCCCCATAATAACAGCGATATCCACAGTGTCCCCATAATAACAGCGATATCCACAGTGCCCCCATAATAACAGTGATATCCACAGTGTCCCCATAATAACAGTGATATCCACAGTGCCCCCATAATAACAGTGATATCCACAGTGTCCCATAATAACAGTGATATCCACAGTGCCCCCATAATAACAGTGATATCCACAGTGCCCCCATAATAACAGTGATATCCACAGTGCCCCCATAATAACAGCGATATCCACAGTGTCCCATAATAACAGTGATATCCACAGTGTCCCCATAATAACAGTGATATCCACAGTGCCCCATAATAACAGCGATATCCACAGTGCCCCATAATAACAGTGATATCCACAGTGTCCCATAATAACAGTGATATCCACAGTGCCCCCATAATAACAGTGATATCCACAGTGCCCCATAATAACAGCGATATCCACAGTGCCCCATAATAACAGTGATATCCACAGTGTCCCCATAATAACAGTGATATCCACAGTGTCCCCATAATAACAGTGATATCCACAGTGCCCCCATAATAACAGTGATATCCACAGTGCCCCCATAATAACAGTGATATCCACAGTGCCCCCATAATAACAGTGATATCCACAGTGCCCCATAATAACAGTGATATCCACAGTGCCCCCATAATAACAGTGATATCCACAGTGCCCCATAATAACAGTGATATCCACAGTGCTCCATAATAACAGTGATATCCACAGTGCCCCATAATAACAGTGATATCCACAGTGCCCCCATAATAACAGTGATATCCACAGTGCCCCATAATAACAGTGATATCCACAGTGTCCCCATAATAACAGTGATATCCACAGTGCCCCATAATAACAGTGATATCCACAGTGTCCCCATAATAACAGTGATATCCACAGTGCCCCATAATAACAGTGATATCCACAGTGTCCCCATAATAACAGTGATATCCACAGTGCCCCATAATAACAGTGATATCCACAGTGTCCCCCATAATAACAGTGATATCCACAGTGCCCCCATAATAACAGTGATATCCACAGTGCCCCATAATAACAGTGATATCCACAGTGTCCCCATAATAACAGTGATATCCACAGTGCTCCATAATAACAGCGATATCCACAGTGTCCCCATAATAACAGTGATATCCACAGTGCTCCATAATAACAGTGATATCCACAGTGCCCCCATAATAACAGTGATATCCACAGTGCCCCATAATAACAGTGATATCCACAGTGTCCCCATAATAACAGTGATATCCACAGTGCCCCCATAATAACAGTGATATCCACAGTGCCCCATAATAACAGTGATATCCACAGTGTCCCCATAATAACAGTGATATCCACAGTGCCTCATAATAACAGTGATATCCACAGTGTCCCCATAATAACAGTGATATCCACAGTGCCCCCATAATAACAGCGATATCCACAGTGCCCCCATAATAACAGCGATATCCACAGTGCCCCATAATAACAGTGATATCCACAGTGTCCCCATAATAACAGTGATATCCACAGTGTCCCCATAATAACAGCGATATCCACAGTGCCCCATAATAACAGTGATATCCACAGTGTCCCCATAATAACAGTGATATCCACAGTGTCCCCATAATAACAGTGATATCCACAGTGCCCCCATAATAACAGTGATATCCACAGTGCCCCCATAATAACAGTGATATCCACAGTGTCCCCATAATAACAGTGATATCCACAGTGTCCCCATAATAACAGTGATATCCACAGTGCCCCCATAATAACAGTGATATCCACAGTGTCCCCATAATAACAGTGATATCCACAGTGCCCCCATAATAACAGTGATATCCACAGTGCCCCCATAATAACAGTGATATCCACAGTGCCCCCATAATAACAGTGATATCCACAGTGTCCCCATAATAACAGTGATATCCACAGTGCCCCATAATAACAGTGATATCCACAGTGCCCCCATAATAACAGTGATATCCACAGTGTCCCCATAATAACAGTGATATCCACAGTGCCCCATAATAACAGTGATATCCACAGTGTCCCCATAATAACAGTGATATCCACAGTGTCCCCATAATAACAGTGATATCCACAGTGCCCCCATAATAACAGTGATATCCACAGTGCCCCCATAATAACAGTGATATCCACAGTGTCCCATAATAACAGTGATATCCACAGTGCCCCATAATAACAGTGATATCCACAGTGCCCCCATAATAACAGTGATATCCACAGTGCCCCCATAATAACAGTGATATCCACAGTGTCCCCATAATAACAGTGATATCCACAGTGCCCCCATAATAACAGTGATATCCACAGTGCCCCCATAATAACAGTGATATCCACAGTGCCCCCATAATAACAGTGATATCCACAGTGCCCCCATAATAACAGTGATATCCACAGTGCCCCATAATAACAGTGATATCCACAGTGCCCCCATAATAACAGTGATATCCACAGTGCCCCATAATAACAGTGATATCCACAGTGCCCCATAATAACAGTGATATCCACAGTGTCCCCATAATAACAGTGATATCCACAGTGTCCCCATAATAACAGTGATATCCACAGTGCCCCCATAATAACAGTGATATCCACAGTGCCCCCATAATAACAGTGATATCCACAGTGCCCCCATAATAACAGTGATATCCACAGTGTCCCCATAATAACAGTGATATCCACAGTGTCCCCATAATAACAGTGATATCCACAGTGCCCCCATAATAACAGTGATATCCACAGTGTCCCCATAATAACAGTGATATCCACAGTGCCCCCATAATAACAGTGATATCCACAGTGCCCCCATAATAACAGTGATATCCACAGTGTCCCCATAATAACAGTGATATCCACAGTGTCCCCATAATAACAGTGATATCCACAGTGCCCCATAATAACAGCGATATCCACAGTGTCCCCATAATAACAGTGATATCCACAGTGCCCCCATAATAACAGTGATATCCACAGTGTCCCATAATAACAGTGATATCCACAGTGCCCCATAATAACAGTGATATCCACAGTGCCCCATAATAACAGTGATATCCACAGTGTCCCCATAATAACAGTGATATCCACAGTGCCCCCATAATAACAGTGATATCCACAGTGCCCCCATAATAACAGTGATATCCACAGTGTCCCATAATAACAGTGATATCCACAGTGCCCCATAATAACAGTGATATCCACAGTGTCCCCATAATAACAGTGATATCCACAGTGCCCCATAATAACAGTGATATCCACAGTGCCCCATAATAACAGTGATATCCACAGTGTCCCCATAATAACAGTGATATCCACAGTGTCCCATAATAACAGTGATATCCACAGTGCCCCCATAATAACAGTGATATCCACAGTGTCCCCATAATAACAGTGATATCCACAGTGCCCCATAATAACAGTGATATCCACAGTGCCCCATAATAACAGTGATATCCACAGTGCCCCATAATAACAGTGATATCCACAGTGCCCCATAATAACAGTGATATCCACAGTGTCCCCATAATAACAGTGATATCCACAGTGTCCCCATAATAACAGTGATACCCACAGTGTCACCATAATAACAGTGATATCCACAGTGTCCCCATAATAACAGTGATATCCACAGTGCCCCCATAATAACAGTGATATCCACAGTGTCCCCATAATAACAGTGATATCCACAGTGCCCCATAATAACAGTGATATCCACAGTGCCCCCATAATAACAGTGATATCCACAGTGCCCCCATAATAACAGTGATATCCACAGTGCCCCCATAATAACAGTGATATCCACAGTGCCCCCATAATAACAGTGATATCCACAGTGCCCCCATAATAACAGTGATATCCACAGTGTCCCATAATAACAGTGATATCCACAGTGTCCCCATAATAAGTGATATCCACAGCGCCCCCATAATAACAGTGATATCCACAGTGCCCCCATAATAACAGTGATATCCACAGTGCCCCATAATAACAGTGATATCCACAGTGCCCCCATAATAACAGTGATATCCACAGTGCCCCCATAATAACAGTGATATCCACAGTGCCCCCATAATAACAGTGATATCCACAGTGTCCCCATAATAACAGTGATATCCACAGTGCCCCCATAATAACAGTGATATCCACAGTGCCCCATAATAACAGTGATATCCACAGTGCCCCCATAATAACAGTGATATCCACAGTGCCCCCATAATAACAGTGATATCCACAGTGCCCCCATAATAACAGTGATATCCACAGTGCCCCCATAATAACAGTGATATCCACAGTGCCCCCATAATAACAGTGATATCCACAGTGCCCCCATAATAACAGTGATATCCACAGTGCCCCCATAATAACAGTGATATCCACAGTGCCCCATAATAACAGTGATATCCACAGTGCCCCCATAATAACAGTGATATCCACAGTGCCCCCATAATAACAGTGATATCCACAGTGCCCCCATAATAACAGTGATATCCACAGTGTCCCCATAATAACAGTGATATCCACAGTGCCCCCATAATAACAGTGATATCCACAGTGTCCCATAATAACAGTGATATCCACAGTGCCCCCATAATAACAGTGATATCCACAGTGCCCCCATAATAACAGTGATATCCACAGTGTCCCCATAATAACAGTGATATCCACAGTGTCCCCATAATAACAGTGATATCCACAGTGCCCCCATAATAACAGTGATATCCACAGTGCCCCCATAATAACAGTGATATCCACAGTGCCCCATAATAACAGCGATATCCACAGTGCCCCCATAATAACAGTGATATCCACAGTGCCCCCATAATAACAGCGATATCCACAGTGTCCCCATAATAACAGCGATATCCACAGTGCCCCCATAATAACAGTGATATCCACAGTGTCCCATAATAACAGTGATATCCACAGTGCCCCCATAATAACAGTGATATCCACAGTGTCCCCATAATAACAGTGATATCCACAGTGCCCCCATAATAACAGTGATATCCACAGTGCCCCCATAATAACAGCGATATCCACAGTGTCCCATAATAACAGTGATATCCACAGTGTCCCATAATAACAGCGATATCCACAGTGCCCCATAATAACAGTGATATCCACAGTGTCCCATAATAACAGTGATATCCACAGTGCCCCCATAATAACAGTGATATCCACAGTGCCCCATAATAACAGTGATATCCACAGTGTCCCCATAATAACAGTGATATCCACAGTGTCCCCATAATAACAGTGATATCCACAGTGCCCCCATAATAACAGTGATATCCACAGTGCCCCCATAATAACAGTGATATCCACAGTGTCCCCATAATAACAGTGATATCCACAGTGCCCCATAATAACAGTGATATCCACAGTGCCCCCATAATAACAGTGATATCCACAGTGCCCCATAATAACAGTGATATCCACAGTGCTCCATAATAACAGTGATATCCACAGTGCCCCCATAATAACAGTGATATCCACAGTGCCCCATAATAACAGTGATATCCACAGTGTCCCCATAATAACAGTGATATCCACAGTGCCCCCATAATAACAGTGATATCCACAGTGCCCCATAATAACAGTGATATCCACAGTGTCCCCATAATAACAGTGATATCCACAGTGTCCCATAATAACAGTGATATCCACAGTGCTCCATAATAACAGCGATATCCACAGTGCCCCATAATAACAGTGATATCCACAGTGTCCCCATAATAACAGTGATATCCACAGTGCCCCCATAATAACAGTGATATCCACAGTGTCCCCATAATAACAGTGATATCCACAGTGCCCCCATAATAACAGTGATATCCACAGTGCCCCATAATAACAGTGATATCCACAGTGCCCCATAATAACAGTGATATCCACAGTGTCCCCATAATAACAGTGATATCCACAGTGCCCCCATAATAACAGTGATATCCACAGTGCCCCATAATAACAGTGATATCCACAGTGCTCCATAATAACAGCGATATCCACAGTGTCCCCATAATAACAGTGATATCCACAGTGCCCCATAATAACAGTGATATCCACAGTGCCCCATAATAACAGTGATATCCACAGTGTCCCCATAATAACAGTGATATCCACAGTGCCCCATAATAACAGTGATATCCACAGTGTCCCCATAATAACAGTGATATCCACAGTGCCCCATAATAACAGTGATATCCACAGTGCTCCATAATAACAGCGATATCCACAGTGTCCCCATAATAACAGTGATATCCACAGTGCTCCATAATAACAGCGATATCCACAGTGCCCCCATAATAACAGTGATATCCACAGTGTCCCATAATAACAGTGATATCCACAGTGCTCCATAATAACAGCGATATCCACAGTGTCCCCATAATAACAGTGATATCCACAGTGCCCCATAATAACAGTGATATCCACAGTGCCCCCATAATAACAGTGATATCCACAGTGCCCCCATAATAACAGTGATATCCACAGTGCTCCATAATAACAGTGATATCCACAGTGCCCCCATAATAACAGTGATATCCACAGTGCCCCATAATAACAGTGATATCCACAGTGCCTCATAATAACAGTGATATCCACAGTGTCCCCATAATAACAGTGATATCCACAGTGCCCCCATAATAACAGCGATATCCACAGTGCCCCATAATAACAGTGATATCCACAGTGCCCCCATAATAACAGTGATATCCACAGTGCCCCATAATAACAGTGATATCCACAGTGTCCCCATAATAACAGTGATATCCACAGTGTCCCCATAATAACAGCGATATCCACAGTGCCCCCATAATAACAGCGATATCCACAGTGCCCCATAATAACAGTGATATCCACAGTGCCCCCATAATAACAGTGATATCCACAGTGCCCCCATAATAACAGTGATATCCACAGTGCCCCATAATAACAGTGATATCCACAGTGTCCCCATAATAACAGTGATATCCACAGTGCCCCCATAATAACAGTGATATCCACAGTGCCCCCATAATAACAGTGATATCCACAGTGCCCCCATAATAACAGTGATATCCACAGTGCCCCCATAATAACAGTGATATCCACAGTGCCCCCATAATAACAGTGATATCCACAGTGCCCCCATAATAACAGTGATATCCACAGTGCCCCATAATAACAGTGATATCCACAGTGCCCCCATAATAACAGTGATATCCACAGTGTCCCTATAGTCACAACGGTCACTTTGCTCTCATTTCATCCCTTTAAGAATTAATGAATAACTTAGATAACACAGTGAACATAAAATAGTAAAGTCTAAATATTCTCCATGTCAGATGGGTTCAAAAGTAGTAGCTATATCAACCGATGAGAAGTAACTCACCTAAATGGAGGCTTTTCCCTGTAAGAATCAGTAATTATGGCTGAAGCAGCTTTTTGGGCATTGTCTGAGTGATATGTAAGAATTCTGCTGTGTGTCCAGTCATGTGAACACTGCCTGATACAGTGCAAACATAAGGGTGCTAATCAGTACTGCCGCTACCAGCCACCCCAGGAAAGTCACACAAGGTCACTGAGCTCTGAGGTTTACTGGTAAAGTCAAGAGCCAAACTCATCATTATATACCACCAATCAGCAGTACATAATGTATACTGTAGAAATCACTGCACATATATTCTTGTACATAGAAGCAGTATTATAGTAGTTATATTCTTGTACATAGAAGCAGTATTATAGTAGTTATATTCTTGTACATAGAGCAGTATTATAGTAGTTATATTCTTGTACATAGGAGCAGTATTATAGTAGTTATATTCTTGTACATAGGAGGAGTATTATAGTAGTTATATTCTTGTACATAGGAGCAGTATTATAGAAGTTATATTCTTGTACATAGGGGCAGTATTATAGTAGTTATATTCTAGTACATAGGGGGGAGTATTATAGTAGTTATATTCTTGCACATAGGAGCAGTATTATAGTAGTTATATTCTTGTACATAGGAGCAGTATTATAGAAGTTATATTCTTGTACATAGGGGCAGTATTATAGTAGTTATATTCTTGTACATAGCGGCAGTATTATAGTAGTTATATTCTTGTACAGAGCAGTATTATAGTAGTTATATTCTTGTACATAGAGCAGTATTATAGTAGTTATATTCTTGTACATAGAGCAGTATTATAGTAGTTATATTCTTGTACAGAGCAGTATTATAGTAGTTATATTCTTGTACATAGAGCAGTATTATAGTAGTTATATTCTTGTACATAGGAGTAGTATTATAGTAGTTATATTCTTGTACATAGGGGCAGTATTATAGTAGTTATATTCTTGTACATAGGGGCAGTATTATAGTAGTTATATTCTTGTACATAGGGGCAGTATTATAGTAGTTATATTCTTGTACATAGGAGTAGTATTATAGTAGTTATAGTCTTGTACATAGGGGCAGTATTATAGTAGTTATATTCTTGTACAGAGCAGTATTATAGTAGTTATATTCTTGTACATAGAGCAGTATTATAGTAGTTATATTCTTGTACATAGGGGCAGTATTATAGTAGTTATATTCTTGTACAGAGCAGTATTATAGTAGTTATATTCTTGTACATAGAGCAGTATTATAGTATTTATATTCTTGTACATAGGAGTAGTATTATAGTAGTTATATTCTTGTACAGAGCAGTATTATAATAGTTATATTCTTGTACATAGTGGCAGTATTATACTAGTTATATTCTTGTACATAGGAGCAGTATTATAGTAGTTATATTCTTGTACATAAGAGCAGTATTATAGTAGTTATATTCTTGTACATAGGAGCAGTATTAAAGTAGTTATATTCTTGTACATAGGAGCAGTATTATAGTAGTTATATTCTTGTACATAGGAGCAGTATTATAGTAGTTATATTCTTGTACATAGGAGCAGTATTATAGTAGTTATATTCTTGCACATAGGGGCAGTATTATAGTAGTTATATTCTTGTACATGGGAGCAGTATTATAGTAGTTATATTCTTGTACATAGGAGCAGTATTATAGTAGTTATATTCTTGTACATAGGGGCAGTATTATAGTAGTTATATTCTTGTACATAGGGGGCAGTATTATAGTAGTGATATTCTTGTACACAGGGGCAGTATTATAGTAGTTATATTCTTGTACATAGGGGCAGTATTATAGTAGTTATATTCTTTTATATAGGGGCAGTATTATAGTAGTTATATTCTTGTACATAGGAGCAGTATTATAGTAGTTATATTCTTGTACATAGGGGCAGTATTATAGTAGTTATATTCTTTTATATAGGGGCAGTATTATAGTAGTTATATTCTTGTACATAGGGGGCAGTATTATAGTAGTTATATTCTTGTACATAGCGGCAGTATTATAGTAGTTACATTCTTGCACATAGGAGCAGTATTATAGTAGTTATATTCTTGTACATAGGAGCAGTATTATAGTAGTTATATTCTTGCACATAGGAGCAGTATTATAGTAGTTATATTCTTGTACATAGAGAACAGTATTATAGTAGCTATATGGTTATACATAGGGGCAGTATTATAGTAGTTATATTATTGTACATAGGGGCAGTATTATTAAAGTATCTCTTGGAAAAGGTAGTTGAATTGTATAAAGCAGGAAGGGGATACAAAAAGATATCCAAGGAATTGATAATGACAATCAGATGCGTTCAAACTGTGATTAACAAATGGAATATCAGGGGCTCTGTAAAAAGAAAACCACGGTCAGGTAGACCAATAAAATGTCATCCACAACTGCCAAGAAAAATGTTCAGGATGCAAAGAAAAACCCACAAACATCAGCTGAAATACAGGACTCCCTGAAAACTAGCGGTGTGTCTCTTTGAAGATGCGCAATACAGAGGCACTAGAAGAAAAATGGGCAGCATGGTTGGGTCGCCAGAATAAAGCCATTACTGCGCAAATGCCACAAAGTATCTTGCCTACAATACGCAAAACAGCACAGAGACAAGACTTAAAAACTTCTGGAACAAGGTAATTTGGAGTGATGAGACAAAAAATTGAACTTTTTGGTCACAATCATAAACGTTACATTTGGAGAGAGGTCAACAAGGCCTATGATGAATGGAACACCATTCCTACTGTAAAGCACGGAGTTGGATCGCTGATGCTTTTGGGATGTGTGAGCCACAAAGGCACAGGAAAAGTTGAAGGAAAGATGAATGCAGCACATTATCAACAAATATTGGAGGCAAATTTGCAATCATCAGCCCGGGAGCTGCGCATGAGACATACTTGGACGTTCCACCGTGACAACGATTCAAAACACAAGGTCAAGTCGACCTGTCATTGGCTACAGCAGAACACAGTGAAGGTTCTGGAGTGGCCATCTCAGTCTCCTGACCTCAATATCATTGAGCCACTCTGGAGAGATCTCAAGCGTGCAGTTCATGCTAGACAGGTCAGGAATTTACAGGAGCTGGAGGCTTTTTGACAAGAAGAGGGGGCAGCTTTACCATCTGAGAAAACAAAGAACCTCATCCACAACTACCACAAAAGACTTCAAGCTGTCATTGATGTTAGAGGGGGCAATACACGGTATTAAGAAATGGGGTATGTGAACTTTTGATCAGGGTCATTTGGATGTTATTGGTTGTTATTATGATTTTTAAAGAGAAAACACAGTAGTTTGACAATAAATGGCTTCACCAAACTACTAATCATGAGGGGAGAAAAAGTTTTGGTGTTATCATTCATGAAAAAAAATTAAGTGAGTTCATTGGCTGTGAACTCCCAGGACCTGTCTCATGGTACCGCGAGCAGGAGAACCTTCTCTTGCTCGTGGTGCCCTCAGACAGGGAATAGGAGTTCACAGGGAGACACTGAGCACACATTGCTCAGTGTCTACTGGATGACAGGCCGTATGGTCACATCATGCAACCATGCAGCTTGCCATCTAGATATAGCATGTCACGCTCACGCCCTGACTGGTGGGCATGAGCTCAGTGGGTTTGTGGCTCCACTGTGCCACGAACCAAACTACCCTGGAAGGGGCGTGACTATGACAGCTGCCTTGGTCTTCTCTGGAGCCTCTGATGGTGAGGTCAGACTTGTGCGGCAGGCAGCTGCCAGGTGCTACCCCAGGGTGGTGTCTGGCTGAGGCTGCTGATCCCACTTGGAGAACAGGAACACTAGGACAGGTGCAGGCATCAGGCAGGACTGGCAGAAGAGCACGGCTGAAACTCAGACGAGTAGGCTGGCACGGCTGAGACACAGGTACGGCAGACACAGAGAGCTGGCAGATACGGCAGAGACACAGGGCTGGCAGGTATGGCAGAGACAAGGCTGGCAGGTACAGCAGAGACACAGGGCTGGCAGGTACGGCAGAGACGCAGGGCTGGCAGGTACGGCAGAGACACAGGGCTGGCAGGTACGGCAGAGACACAGGGTGGCAAGTATGGCAGAGACACAGGGCTGGCAGGTACGCAGAGACACAGGGCTGGCAGGTACGGCAGAGAGACAGGGCTGGCAGGTACAGCAGAGACACAGGACTGGCAGGTATGGCAGAGACACAGGGCTGGCAGGTACGGCAGAGACAGGGCTGGCAGGTACGGCAGAGACACAGGGCTGGCAGGTACGGCAGAGACACAGGACTGGCAGGTATGGCAGAGTCACAGGGCTGGCAGGTACGCAGAGACACAGGGCTGGCAGGTATGGCAGAGACACAGGGCTGGCAGGTACGGCAGAGACACAGGGCTGGCAGGTACGGCAGAGACACAGGGCTGGCAGGTATGGCAGAGACACAGGGCTGGCAGGTACGCAGAGACACAGGGCTGGCAGGTACGGCAGAGACACAGGGCTGGCAGGTACGGCAGAGACACAGGACTGGCAGGTATGGCAGAGACACAGGGCTGGCAGGTACGGCAGAGACACAGGGCTGGAAGGTACGGCAGAGACACAGGGCTGGAAGGTGTGGTGTATGAAGGAACAGGTTGGGACCTGTTCACACAGGAGATGCAGGTACGAAAACAAGCCGGAAGGAATGGAGTATGAAGGAACAGGTTGGGACCTTTTCACACAGGAAGAGAACCGCAAGTCTGCAGATAGGAGCGGTAGAGCAGCAAGAGATAGAGCAGCAACAGAAGCTAGGCAGAGCAGAACCGCAAGGAATGCGGAGGTGAGCTGCAGCAAGAGATTTCTGCAGCAGCAGGAGCAGAGCAGAGTAGAACAGAGCAGAACCGCAGAAGTGAGAAGCAGAGGCAAAGCCGCAGAGAGACAAGGGTAGAACCACTAAGTGCAGAGCCAAGAGCAGAGTGAAGGCACAGAGTGCAGAGCCAAGAGCAGAGTGAAAGCACAGAGTGCAGAGCCAAGAGCAGAGTGAAAGCTCAGAGTGCAGAGCCAAGAGCAGAGTGAAGGCACAGAGTGCAGAGCCAAGAGCAGAGTGAAATCACAGAGTGCAGAGCAAAGAGCAGAGTGAAGGCTCAGAGTGCAGAGCCAAGAGCAGAGTGAAAGCACAGAGTGCAGAGCCAAGAGCAGAGTGAAAGCACAGAGTGCAGAGCCAAGAGCAGAGTGAAGGCACAGAGTGCAGAGCCAAGAGCAGAGTGAAATCACAGAGTGCAGAGCAAAGAGCAGAGTGAAGGCTCAGAGTGCAGAGCCAAGAGCAGAGTGAAGGCACAGAGTGCAGAGCCAAGAGCAGAGTGAAAGCACAGAGTGCAGAGCCAAGAGCAGAGTGAAAGCTCAGAGTGCAGAGCCAAGAGCAGAGTGAAGGCACAGAGTGCAGAGCCAAGAGCAGAGTGAAATCACAGAGTGCAGAGCAAAGAGCAGAGTGAAGGCTCAGAGTGCAGAGCCAAGAGCAGAGTGAAAGCACAGAGTGCAGAGCCAAGAGCAGAGTGAAAGCACAGAGTGCAGAGCCAAGAGCAGAGTGAAGGCACAGAGTGCAGAGCCAAGAGCAGAGTGAAATCACAGAGTGCAGAGCAAAGAGCAGAGTGAAGGCTCAGAGTGCAGAGCCAAGAGCAGAGTGAAAGCACAGAGTGCAGAGCCAAGAGCAGAGTGAAGGCACAGAGTGCAGAGACAAGAGCAGAGCAAGCCCCAGAGTGCAGAGCAAAGTCACATGATGCAGGGTAAGAAGCAAAGCAAGGTTGCAGAGTGCTGAGCCGAGAGCAGAGCGGCACTGCAGGGAAAGAAACCACAGACAAGGAGACAGAGGTAGGACAAAGTTCAGACAAGGTAATGGAACAAGACAAGGTACAAGAACAAAGACATGGGGACCAGGATATACAGCCTCCTGGAGGGCAGACAAACAAGATACAAGGCAAAGCAAGGAAAACAGCCTTCAGAGAAGGCAAGACACAGAGCAAGGCCAGAGCAAGGCAAAACACAAACTGAGTAAACACATTGCAAAGCCCCACTCCACAGGGTGGAGCTGTCCTAAATACTGGAGACCCCTTGGTAATTGGTCAGGAACAGATTAGACAGGTGCGCCCTCATTCTATAAGAACCAGAGAGTTCAGGCGCTGCCAACCTATGCACACAGCCAGGAAGCATGCAGAGAGCAGAGGCACAGAATTTGGAGCTGGCAGCAAACAAAAACCACAACATGACCTGGAGCAGTGGGTAAGATGGTGTGAGAGATGAGAGGCCATGCCGTGATGCCAGCAGAGTTGTTACATAGCAAAGCTGGACCTGGCGTGGGACAAATGGATTATCATCTCTGCGGAAAGGTGAGGAATATTGTTGCTTTTTATTTTTAACTTTTTTGCAGATGACAAGGGCATTGGTGGAATGGATGAAGTCGTAAGTATGGTTTAATTAAGATTATTAAAGGAGTATGTGTCATTCTTTCAATTAAAAGACTATTTTGGGTGTGTATTTTCATACAATGTGACTATGGGGTTAGTAATGGGGGCGTCTTATTGACGCCTCTCCATGACTAACTTTGGGGCTTGGTGTCACCTGATGATACAAAGGTGACATCAACCCCCCCAACTATCACCCCACTTGTCACCCTAACTAAGTGCCAGAATTGGCGCATCTTAGAGATGCGCCATTTCTTGGGTGGCTGAGCGCTGGTGTTCTTAGCCTGCGGTGGAGGGAGGCAGTATCCATGGCCCCTTCCTAGGTTGTTAATATCAGCCCACAGCTGTCTGCATAGCCTTTGCTGGTTATTAATTATAGGGGAACCCTACGTCAATTTTTTTCAGGTTCCCCATTTTAATAGCCAGTAAAGGCTGTGAGCTGAAATTAATAGCCTGGGAAGCTCCATGGGTATTACTCCCTTCCCAGGCTATAAACATTGGCCCCCCAGCCATTAACTTTCCCTCTGTTGGTTACTAAAATTACGCGTGAGCCCATGACATTTTTTTTCAGAAAAATTATCTTTTATTAATTAAATCCATGGACAGTAAGCTGCACACACACTGTACTAATTGTATTTGTCACTGACATCTGTATATTTACCTATTCCATTTATACATGGCACGGCATATGAATTGCCCTCTTTTCTTCTATCTATGTAATATATACATATATATGTATGTGTCTCTGACATCTATCTATCTATATATATATATACACATGTATTCTATGTATATATATATCTATTCTATTCTATCAGTGTGATTTTACTGAACGCAGCGCATGATTTGCCGGCTTTTCAAATGCGATCAGACAGGAGTCACATGGTCCGAGTGCTGTGCGATTTATTTCTCGCACCCATCGGCTTGCATTGGCGAGTCTCTGTGACGGCCGCAGAATGCTGCGATTTTACACACACGCCGAATACGCCTGAGAAAATAAATGTTGATGGGAGCTGCCCCATAGATTAACACTGAGCCGAGTGCTATGCCACGTTTCCTCGCCCGTATTCTTCGGTAGTGCAACCTGGGCGTTATAGTAATTATATTCTTGCACATATGGAAGTCGCCATTCCTATAGACCAATAGATTTGCAGGAAATTTGGAGCTCTGAAACAGAAATAATGACTTTCAGCTCCTATAAATTAATATCAAGAAATAAATCAGCCTTTGACTATAGATTTTAGTTGAATATTGTTTTTTTAAAAAAAAATGGAGATTCAGTTTTAGGACTGTGGGCAGATGAGCAGTACGTTGATAATAATGATTAGTATTCAGGATATGCTGGTGAGGATGAAATCAGTGGTTTCTCTGCATCCTATCTGACATGTATCATCCTGAGAGTCTGGTTTTCTCTTGAGCTGAACTGCAGAATTCTGCGCTAATAAATGCATCAGTCTCTACTGCCACCTAGTGGCGAAGAAGTGTCCTACCCAGAAAGACTAAACACTGCAGGTCAAGTTGTTACATTGTATCTAAACTGTTATATATGCAAAGTTTAAGTCTTGTAAGTAGATAAAAAAAAGGATATACATATACATATATATATATATATATATATATATATATATATATATATATATATATAGTTTAAGAAAGAATAAAACTTCTCCCCAAGAAGGGAAATAAAATTGCAACACAGTAAATAAGAAAAAAACAAAAAAAAAAACAATGGAGGCATTGCTATGCTTTTATGCACCCATAAAGAGAGACTATGCAAAAATATTAATGTTATTTCTGGACTTTATCCCATCGATGTGACTTGTACATTTTTTGTAACCGGCATTACTATATAATAGTAGCATGAGAGACAAGCCCAGATATGTCAATGAGAAACTAAAAAAACAAACAATCCACTTGGTTCTTAAAATGCAAAACAATAAAATGTAACATAAATGCTGCGTCCGTACATTACACCGCCATGCATTTATAATGGCCGACATGTAATACCACATTTCTCCTGTAGTGGCCACTGCAGGACACACGTATGACATGTGATTGGTTCTGGTGCTGATGCCGCGTCCTGCATGGACCGAGTCCACAGACACATGAATCCACCCACAGAGCGGGTCACAGATCGGCCATTGATCTGCTTACATTGCACCATATCGGAGAGCTCTTGCCGTCTGAGATGAAACCAGAATTGTTATCGCAGCTTCGGATGTGACTGGAGTACGTAAGTAAGCGCAAGATAAATATTTGCAAAGTTTAGAAATCAGAAACACACTAATGAATCTCCACAAAACAAGAATTATTCAGCAAAAACATTGTATTCTACTCACAAGACATAAGGTAAATGCAGAAATCAGCTTTTCACATCTCCTCTGCAGCCCGACTCAGGTTTCACCTTTTCTGCTTCTTCTGGGGCTCGGTTACACAATCACACCACCTCTATTAATTTACACAAGCCAACAATTTGTTTCAGAATTTAAAGTAATATTTCAGAATCCTCAAACTAACTTTTTGGCTTGAATGATAGTGGCTTGTATTAATAAGAGATGGTGTTATTGTGTATCTGCTCCCTGGAAGAAGGGTTGTGAAAGGGTTAATCAAACACCACACAGTAAGGACACAGCTCCGCCCAAAGCGCTACCCCCTTTTGTACGCGGGGTGATTCCGCATGTGATCATTGAACCATGTGGAATCATGGCATCCTATACATAGACTGTGTAAATTCATCTTGCGGAGACTGAGCATCTCGGCAAGATAAATTGACTTGCTGCAGTCTATAAAGACGCGCCACATGTGCGTCTACGCAGGTCTGCCACCTACATCTTTGAACGCATAGTGGTTATGGGATTTCGTAAAATCCCCTCCGCTATGCTGTAACATCTGGACACTGCGTCCAATCCGCAGCAAATACTGAACGTGGAAACATACCCTTAGAACTTTCACAGTCTGAAGCCTCGCTGCTGCCCCCTGCTGGTTACATCTTTGCTTTGTGACGGGTCTCAGAAGTCAGATAAATACCCTCTCCCCTAAAATCCAGAGCATTATTGTATCTGTGCTACGGTGCTGGAGCCGTATCAGAATATAACTCAAGGTCAGGACGAGATAAGAAACGATATTACATTTATAAAGACTTATTACAGTCAGATGACTGCACCGTATAAAACCGGGAAATATAGAATGGCTGACACCTCACCGTGTAGGGAAGGTGTCACTTGGGCAGGAGTCAGGGCCAAGCTGCTAATAAAAGCTGCCCGGTCTCTACCCGGTCTCTGCCTGGATTCTGCCCGATCTCTGCTGGTCTCTACCTCTCTGTCCTGTCTCTGCCTGGTCTCTGCCTCTCTGCCCGGTCTCTGCCCAGTCTCTACCTCTTTGCCTGGTGTCTGCCTCTCTGCCCAGTCTCTGCCTGGTCTCTGCCCGGTCTTTGCCTCTCTGCCAGGTCTCTGCCCAGTCTCTGCCCAGTCTCTGCCTCTCTGCCCAGTCTCTGCCTGGTCTCTGCCCGGTCTTTGCCTCTCTGCCAGGTCTCTGCCCAGTCTCTGCCTCTCTGCCCAGTCTCTGCCTCTCTGCCCGGTCTCTGCCTCTCTGCCAGGTCTCTGCCCAGTCTCTGCCTCTCTGCCCAGTCTCTGCCTCTCTGCCTGGTCTCTGCCTTTCTGCCCGGTCTCTGCCTCTCTGCCAGGTCTCTGCCCAGTCTCTGCCTCTCTGCCCAGTCTCTGCCTGGTCTCTGCACAGATCCAACAAGTGTGCTGAGGGAACGTGGCCAAGGGAGAAGGGCTTCTTTATTTTCTTAAAAATCAGCAGTTGTGAGGAGCAGCATACTGAGTGAGGGGTTTTGGGGGCCATTATACTCAATGGGTGGCTTTTGGGGCATCATACTGAGTGGGGGCATCATACTGGGGGGGGGGGGGCATCATACTGGGGGGGCATCATACTGGGGGGCATAATACTGGGGGGGCATCATACTGAACAAGGGGCTATGGGGGCCATTATAATGAGTGGGGGGCTGTGGAGACATCATACTATATCACAGACTGTGGGGGCCATTATACTGAGTGAGGGCTGGGGCCATCCTGCTGTGTGGGGGGCTGTGGGGACATAACACTAAGTTAGAGGCTCTGGTGCCCATTATACTAAGTGAGTGGCTGTGAGACAACCGATCATACTGAGTGGCTGTGGGGGCATCACGCTGAGTGGGGGCATCACGCTGAGTGGGGGGCATCACGCTGAGTGGGGGGCATCAAGCTGAGTGGGGGGCATCACGCTGAGTGGGGGGCTGTGGGAACATCACGCTGAGTGGAGGGCTGTGAGGACATCGCGCTGAGTGGGGGGCTGTGGGGGCATCACGCTGGGTGGGGGGCTGTAGGGGCATCACGCTGAGTGGGGGGCTGTGAGGGCATCATGCTGAGTGGGGG
This sequence comes from Ranitomeya imitator, assembly GCF_032444005.1. NCBI lineage: Eukaryota > Metazoa > Chordata > Amphibia > Anura > Dendrobatidae > Ranitomeya > Ranitomeya imitator. Next base: position 825,015,639 of record NC_091284.1, read on the forward strand.
GCTGTGGGGGCATCATGCTGGGTGGGGGGCTGTGGGGGCATCACGCTGAGTGGGGGGCTGTGGGGACATCACGCTGAGTGGGGGGCTGTGGGGACATCACGCTGAGTGGGGCGCTGTGGGGACATCACGCTGAGTGGGGGGGCTGTGGGGGCATCACGCTGAGTGGGGGGCTGTGGGGAAATCACGCTGAGTGGGGGGCTGTGGGGACATCACACTGAGTGGGGAGCTGTGGGGGCATCACGCTGAGTGGGAGGCTGTGGGGGCATCACGCTGAGTGGGGGGCCGTGGGGGCATCACGCTGAGTGGGGGGCCGTGGGGGCATCACGCTGAGTGGGGGGCCGTGGGGACATCACGCTGAGTGGGGGGCTGTGGGGGCATCACGCTGAGTGGGGGGCTGTGGGGGCATCACGCTGAGTGGGGGGCTGTGGGGGCATCACGCTGAGTGGGGGGCTGTGGGGAAATCACGCTGAGTGGGGGGCTGTGGGGACATCACACTGAGTGGGGAGCTGTGGGGGCATCACGCTGAGTGGGGGGCCGTGGGGGCATCACGCTGAGTGGGGGGCTGTGGGGACATCACGCTGAGTGGGGGGCTGTGGGGGCATCACGCTGAGTGGGGGGCTGTGGGGGCATCACGCTGAGTGGGGGGCTGTGGGGACATGATGCTGAGTGGGGGGCTGTGGGGGCATCACGCTGAGTGGGGGGCTGTGGGGACATCACGCTGAGTGGGGGGCTGTGGGGACATGATGCTGAGTGGGGGGCTGTGGGGGCATCACGCTGAGTGGGGGGCTGGGGTGGGGATATCGTACTCTGTGTGTGTTGCCGTTTTGGGGAGCATCATACTCTATAATGGCCATGATCGGGGGATTGTGATTTGTGGGCGACACCGAGGGGGTGTGACACAACACGTCCGTCTCCCCGTGTTTAAGGGTTGGGAGCTGTGCACGGGGCAGGTGGGATTCTTGCTGGGGGGTCCTGTGATTCCCAGGCGCTCCTGGTCCTGGGCTCTGATCCGTCGTACGTTCTGGAGGCCAATGTGTCCTAGGATCTGAAATGGAACATTTGGTTTATTTTTTTTCTATTTTCCATGTCAGAAGGGACAGTAAAGGGTCCACTGTCCCCCCACCTACGGGGACTGGCGAGAATGCCGGATATCACTGGGGCACATTTCTGGGGTCACGACATCAGGAATAGCCGAGGTAATGTGTGGAGTGAAGGTGGGAGCTGGTCGGGATATAGATATGTACACATTGGGGAAAAAGCCATGGTTTTATCTGTGCAACTTATCTATGTAGTCGTACAGGCAGCTAATGTTTACATCCCTGGTGGTCTGGGGCACTGGGGTCCTGCTCAGGGTTTACATGCACAGCGCCATATATCTGATAGTGGTTGTACCTGGTATTAACAGCTTATTACAGTTCAGTTGGGGTGCAATACCAAAATCAGCCACTACCAAACGTGTGGCGCTGTGGAGCGCTCACCGCGACCCTTCATTTAGCTGATTGGCGGTGGATCCAGGGGTCGGACTATCACTGAATTGCTCCCACCCTACCCCCCACCCCCCCCCCCCCTCAAAAAAAAAAACAAAAAAAAAACATTCACCCTTGCTGAACAAATGCAGTAATTTTTCACTTTATTGGAATTTCTAACCGTCAACTGGTTATCAGTTGTAAATTACCCTGATCTGGAGAATGAAAAGGAACATTGATAACTATCTGGTGGTTTAGAGCAGTGAAGAGGTTAAAAAGGATTTTAGGGGTTATATTAGATTGATGGAAAACCACAGGAGGCGGCACAGGGCTCTGCAGGTTTGGCAGCTCAGCCTGGGCTCTGTTCACATGAGACGCAGCACCACTGGCACAGAACGTCCTCCAGGCCGATTGCAGATCAATTCGCCTTAATTACTATAAATACTTCTTATAATTAAACCTGTTCTGCTGCATTCTCCCATTAATAACAGCAGTGCAGCGAGATCTCCTTCCCAGCTGTAATCAGCCTTCATCACTAATAAGACGCTGCTGTGCTATAATCTGTAATATTAATAGAATATATAATCTTCAAAGCCACTGCAGTCCTGAACAAACTGTGCGAATGCTCCATCCTCCATTACTGATCCTGTACTGATCCTGAGTTACATCCTGTATTATACTCCAGAGCTGCACTCACTATTCTGCTGGTGCTGTCACTGTGTACATACATACATTACTGATCCTGAGTAACATCCTGTATTATACTCCAGAGCTGCACTCACTATTCTGCTGGTGCAGTCACTGTGTACATACATACATTACTGATCCTGAGTAACATCCTGTATTATACTCCAGAGCTGCACTCACTATTCTGCTGGTGCAGTCACTGTGTACATACATACATTACTGATCCTGAGTAACATCCTGTATTATACCCCAGAGCTGCACTCACTATTCTGCTGGTACAGTCACTGTGTACATGCATTACATTACTGATCCTGAGTAACATCCTGTATTATACTCCAGAGCTGCACTCACTATTCTGCTGGTGCAGTCACTGTGTACATACATTACTGATCCTGAGTAACATCCTGTATTATACTCCAGAGCTGCACTCACTATTCTGCTGGTGCAGTCACTGTGTACATACATTACATTACTGATCCTGAGTTACATCCTGTATTATACTCCAGAGCTGCACTCACTATTCTGCTGGTGCAGTCACTGTGTACATACATTACTGATCCTGAGTTACATCCTGTATTATACTCCAGAGCTGCACTCACTATTCTGCTGGGGCAGTCACTGTGTACATACATTACATTACTGATCCTGAGTTACATCCAGTATTATACCCCAGAGCTGGACTCACTATTCTGCTGGTGCAGTCACTGTGTACATACATAACTGATCCTGAGTTACATCCTGTATTATACCCCAGAGCTGCACTCACTATTCTGCTGGTGCAGTCACTGTGTACATACATTACATTACTGATCCTGAGTTACATCCTGTATTATACTCCAGAGCTGCACTCACTATTCTGCTGGTGCAGTCACTGTGTACATACATTACATTACTGATCCAGAGTTACATCCTGTATTATACCCCAGAGCTGCGCTCACTATTCTGCTGGTGGTGTCACTGTGTACATACATTACATTACTGATCCTGAGTTAAAGTACATCCTGTATTATACTACAGAGCTGCGCTCCCTATTCTGCTGGTGCAGTCACTGTGTACATACTGTTGTGAATTCCGCTCTTGGGCTCCCTCCGGTGGTTGTAAGTGGCACTTTTGTGAGTTCTGCTCTTGGGCTCCCTCTTGTGGTTTCTAGTGGTATGGCTGCTCCTTGGAGTTAGCTGTCATCAGCTGCCTCCACTTATCATCTCTTCTGCTCGGCTATTTAGGTCTGCCTCTTTCCTTCAGCTTGTGCCACTTGTAAATGGTTCCTGGTTGGATTCACATCTCTTTGGTGTTCCCTGTTATCCTGACCAGTTCAGCTAAGCTAAGTTTTTGCTTGCTCTTTTCTGTCCATAGATTGTGGACTTATCCATTCTGTGCTTTCTATGTTTGTCCAGCTTATCAGTGTGAATTAATTCTGTCTTGCTGGAAGCTCTGGGAGGCAGATTTGCCCTCCACACCTTTAGTCAGGTGTGGAGATTTTTTGTAAACTCTGCGTGGATTTTTGTAGTGTTTTATACTGACCGCACAGTAGTCCATCCTGTCCTATCTATTTAGCTAGACTGGCCTCCTGTGCTCATCCTGGTTTCATTCTGTGTATGTCTTTTTCCTCTCCACTCACAGTCATTATTTGTGGGGGGCTAATCTATCCTTTGGGGATTTTCTCTGAGGCAAGATAGTTTTCCTGCTTCTTTCTTTAGGGGTAGTTAGCTCTTAGGCTGTGACGAGATGCCTAGGGAGAGTTAGGAGCATTCCACGGCTACTTCTAGTGTTGTGTTGAGCTTAGGGACTGCGGTCAGTACAGTTACCACTTCCTTCAGAGCTCGTTCCATGTTGCTCCTAGACCACCGTATCATAACAACATACATTACAATACTGATCCTGAGTTACATCCTTTATTATACCCCAGGGCTGCACTCACTATTCTGCTGGTGCAGTCAGTGTACATACATTACATTACTGATCCTGAGTTACATCCTGTATTATACCCCAGAGCTGCACTCACTATTCTGCTGGTGCAGTCACTGTGTACATACATTACATTACTGATCCTGAGTTACATCCTGTATTATACCCCAGAGCTGCACTCACTATTCTGCTGGTGCAGTCACTGTGTACATACATTACATTACTGATCCTGAGTTACATCCTGTATTATACCCCAGAGCTGCACTCACTATTCTGCTGGTGCAGTCACTGTGTTCATACATTACATTACTGATCCTGAGTTACATCCTGTATTATACTCCAGAGCTGCACTCACTATTCTGCTGGTGCAGTCACTGTGTACATACATTACATTACTGATCCTGAGTTACATCCTGTATTATACCCCAGAGCTGCACTCACTATTCTGCTGGTGCAGTCACTGTGTACATACATTACATTACTGATCCTGAGTTACATCCTGTATTATACCCCAGAGCTGCACTCACTATTCTGCTGGTGCAGTCACTGTGTACATACATTACATTACTGATCCTGAGTTATATCCTGTATTATACTCCAGAGCTGCACTCACTATTCTGCTGGTGCAGTCACTGTGTACATACGTTACTGATCCTGAGTTACATCCTGTATTATACTCCAGAGCTGCACTCACTCTTCTGCTGGTGCAGTCACTGTGTACATACATTACATTACTGATCCTGAGTTATATCCTGTATTATACTCCAGAGCTGCACTCACTATTCTGCTGGTGCAGTCACTGTGTACATACATTACATTACTGATCCTGAGTTACATCCTGTATTATACTCCAGAGCTGCACTCACTATTCTGCTGGTGCAGTCACTGTGTACATACATTACATTACTGTTCCTGAGTTACATCCTGTATTATGCTCCAGAGCTGCACTCACTATTCTGCTGGTGCAGTCACTGTGTACATACATTACATTACTGATCCTGAGTTACATCCTGTATTATGCTCCAGAGCTGCACTCACTATTCTGCTGGTGCAGTCACTGTGTACATACATTACATTACTGATCCTGAGTTACATCCTGTATTATACTCCAGAGCTGCACTCACTATTCTGCTGGTGCAGTCACTGTGTACATACATTACATTACTGATCCTGAGTTACATCCTGTATTATACTCCAGAGCTGCACTCACTATTCTGCTGGTGCAGTCACTGTGTACATACATTACATTACTGATCCTGAGTTACATCCTGTATTATACTCCAGAGCTGCACTCACTATTCTGCTGGTGCAGTCACTGTGTACATACATACATTACTGATCCTGAGTTACATCCTGTATTATACCCCAGAGCTGCACTCACTATTCTGCTGGTGCAGTCACTGTGTACATACATTACATTACTGATCCTGAGTTACATCCTGTATTATACCCCAGAGCTGCACTCACTATTCTGCTGGTGCAGTCACTGTGTACATACATTACATTACTGATCCTGAGTTATATCCTGTATTATACTCCAGAGCTGCACTCACTATTCTGCTGGTGCAGTCACTGTGTACATACGTTACTGATCCTGAGTTACATCCTGTATTATACTCCAGAGCTGCACTCACTCTTCTGCTGGTGCAGTCACTGTGTACATACATTACATTACTGATCCTGAGTTATATCCTGTATTATACTCCAGAGCTGCACTCACTATTCTGCTGGTGCAGTCACTGTGTACATACATTACATTACTGATCCTGAGTTACATCCTGTATTATACTCCAGAGCTGCACTCACTATTCTGCTGGTGCAGTCACTGTGTACATACATTACATTACTGTTCCTGAGTTACATCCTGTATTATGCTCCAGAGCTGCACTCACTATTCTGCTGGTGCAGTCACTGTGTACATACATTACATTACTGATCCTGAGTTATATCCTGTATTATACTCCAGAGCTGCACTCACTATTCTGCTGGTGCAGTCACTGTGTACATACGTTACTGATCCTGAGTTACATCCTGTATTATACTCCAGAGCTGCACTCACTCTTCTGCTGGTGCAGTCACTGTGTACATACATTACATTACTGATCCTGAGTTATATCCTGTATTATACTCCAGAGCTGCACTCACTATTCTGCTGGTGCAGTCACTGTGTACATACATTACATTACTGATCCTGAGTTACATCCTGTATTATACTCCAGAGCTGCACTCACTATTCTGCTGGTGCAGTCACTGTGTACATACATTACATTACTGTTCCTGAGTTACATCCTGTATTATGCTCCAGAGCTGCACTCACTATTCTGCTGGTGCAGTCACTGTGTACATACATTACATTACTGATCCTGAGTTACATCCTGTATTATGCTCCAGAGCTGCACTCACTATTCTGCTGGTGCAGTCACTGTGTACATACATTACATTACTGATCCTGAGTTACATCCTGTATTATACTCCAGAGCTGCACTCACTATTCTGCTGGTGCAGTCACTGTGTACATACATTACATTACTGATCCTGAGTTACATCCTGTATTATACTCCAGAGCTGCACTCACTATTCTGCTGGTGCAGTCACTGTGTACATACATTACATTACTGATCCTGAGTTACATCCTGTATTATACTCCAGAGCTGCACTCACTATTCTGCTGGTGCAGTCACTGTGTACATACATACATTACTGATCCTGAGTTACATCCTGTATTATACCCCAGAGCTGCACTCACTATTCTGCTGGTGCAGTCACTGTGTACATACATTACATTACTGATCCTGAGTTACATCCTGTATTATACCCCAGAGCTGCACTCACTATTCTGCTGGTGCAGTCACTGTGTACATACATTACATTACTGATCCTGAGTTACATCCTGTATTATACCCCAGAGCTGCACTCACTATTCTGCTGGTGCAGTCACTGTGTATATACATTACATTATTGATCCTGAGTTACATCCTGTATTATACTCCAGAGCTGCACTCACTATTCTGCTGGTGCAGTCACTGTGTACATACATTACTTTACTGTTCCTGAGTTACATCCTGTATTCTTAAGACTCAGAATTAAAGAGGATCACTCACAATATTTTTTGATTTGAACTTGATATATTGGTAAAAAGGCGCAGAGAGAAAAACCATCTTTTTCTATATGGCATTGCAGAGATATTAACTTTTGAAGGTTATGTGCAGACTTTCCTTTGACATAGGCCGGAGTCACACTAGACCGTAATACGGATGAGTGCAATGCGATAAAAAAAAAATCGCATAGCACTCGGCCCAATGTTAATCTATGGGGCAGCTCCTTATCCGTTGTTTTCTCGGTCGTATTCAGGATCCGAGTGAAATCGCAGCATGCTGCGATTGTCAGTGTATCTCGGCTGAGAATCGCCAATGAAAGTCTATGGGGGCGAGAAAAATACGGATTAGACACGGACCAGCAGTGTGACTTGCGAGAAATACGCAGCGCTGTTCTAGAGAAAAGCCGATAATTCAGTGCGGTGTACAGTAAAATCACACTGACAGGTTAGAGTAGAACAGATAAAATTAATGTCTACACATAGTATAGGTATATATATACACACAGTACAGAGCAAAAGTTTGGACACACCTTCTCATTTAAAGATTTTTCTGTATTTTCATGACTATGATAATTGTACATTCACACTGAAGGCATCAAAACTATGAATTAACACATGTGGAATTATATACTTAACAAAAAGTGTGAAACTGAAAATATGTCTTATATTCTAGGTTCTCCAAAGTAGCCACCTTTTGCCTTGATGACTGCTTTGCACACTCTTGGCATTCTCTTGATGAGCTTCAAGAGGTAGTCACCGGGAATGGTCTTCCAACAATCTTGAAGGAGTTCCCAGAGATGCTTAGCACTTGTTGGCCCTTTTTGCCTTCACTCTGCGGTCCAGCTCACCCCAAACCATCTCGATTGGGTTCAGGTCTGGTGACTGGAGGCCAGGTCATCTGGCGTAGCCCCCATCACTCTCCTTCTTGGTCAAATAGCCCTTACACAGCCTGGAGGTGTGTTTGGGGTCATTGTCCTGTTGAAAAATAAATGATGGTCCAACTAAACGCAAACCGGATGGAATAGCATGCCGCTGCAAGATGCTGTGGTAGCCATGCTGGTTCAATATGCCTTCAATTTTGAATAAATCCCCAACAGTGTCACCAGCAAAGCCCCCCCACACCACCACACCTCCTCCATGCTTCACGGTGGGAACCAGGCATGGAGAGTCCATCCGTTCACCTTTTCTGCGTCGCACAAAGACACGGTGGTTGGAACCAAAGATCTCAGATTTGGACTCATCAGACGAAAGCACAGATTTCCACTGGTCTAATGTCCACTCCTTGTGTTCTTTAGCCCAAACAAGTCTCTTCTGCTTGTTGCCTGTCCTTAGCAGTGGTTTCCTAGCAGCCATTTTACCATGAAGGCCTGCTGCACAAAGTCTCCTCTTAACAGTTGTTGTAGAGATGTGTCTGCTGCTAGAACTCTGTGTGGCATTGACCTGGTCTCTAATCTGAGTTGCTGTTAACCTGCGATTTCTGAGGCTGGTGACTCGGATAAACTTATCCTCAGAAGCAGAGGTGACTCTTGGTCTTCCTTTCCTGGTGCGGTCCTCATGTGAGACAGTTTCTTTGTAGCGCTTGATGGTTTTTGCAACTGCACTTGGGGACACTTTCAAAGTTTTCCCAATTTTTCGGACTGACTGACCTTCATTTCTTAAAGTAATGATGGCCACTCGTTTTTCTTTACTTAGCTGCTTTTTTCTTGCCATAATAAAAATTCTAACAGTCTATTCAGTAGGACTATCAGCTGTGTATCCACCAGACTTCTGCTCAACACAACTGATGGTCCCAACCCAATTTATAAGGCAAGAAATCCCACTTATTAAACCTGACAGGGCACACCTGTGAAGTGAAAACCATTCCCGGTGACTACCTCTTGAAGCTCATCAAGAGAATGCCAAGAGTGTGCAAAGCAGTCATCAAAGCAAAAGGTGGCTACTTTGAAGTACCTAGAATATAAAACATAATTTCAGTTGTTTCACACTTTTTTGTTAAGTATATAATTCCACATGTGTTAATTCATAGTTTTGATGCTTTCAGTGTGAATGTACAATTTTCATAGTCATGAAAATACAGAAAAATCTTTAAATGAGAAGGTGTGTCCAAACTTTTGGTCTGTACTGTGTGTGTGTATATATATATATATATATATATATATATATATATATATATATATATATATATATATTACAGCGCTAGATAGCAGAAGAGCCGGTAATTCTTTTACGGGCTTTATTGCAACACCCTCCTCTGTGGCCTCCCTGCTAACTGCCTTGCACCACTCCAGTCTGTCCTCAACTCTGCTGCCCGGCTAATTCATCTCTCTCCTCGCTACACCCCTGCTTCTCCCCTCTGCTAATCCCTCCACTGGCTCCCAATTCCCCAACGAATCCAGTTCAAACTCCATTCTCCCCAGCCATCTCACCTCCTCCTCACAGCTGTTCCTCCACAGACAATCCTTTTTCTCCAGACAGTCACACACGGCCACATCATGTCCTCTCCTGCTCCCACCTTCTAACGCTCTGTCTACTACTCCTCATTGCTGGCGACATATCCCCAAATCCCGGCCCCCCTCAACACATCCCCACTCTCATTTCTAACCCCCTGCCACGATCCTCTACACGTTTTCCCAACCATGATAACCTTATACCCATTCACCCAGCCCCCACTCCCCCGGCCCCCTTACCTGGAGCACTATGGAACGCACGCTCCGTCTGCAACAAACTGTTGTATATCCATGACCTCTTCATCACCAACAAACTCTCCTTCCTTGGCATCACTGAAACCTGGCTCACCCCCTCTGACTCAGCCTCTCCAGCTGCACTTTCCTATGGCGGATTCCACCTCTCTCACACCCCTCGCGCAGGCACCAAACGTGGTGGAGGAGTTGGCTTGCTCCCTGTCCGACACCTGCTTCTTTACCCCAATTCCACTACCACCCTCCGCTACTCTTCCCTCGTTTGAGGTGCACTCTGTCCGCATCTATTCCCCCTCCAACCTCCAGCTGGCTGTCATCTACCGCCCCCCAGAACTAGCCATCTCCACCTTTCTTGACCACTTCACCACCTGGCCACTTCACTTCCTCTCTGCTGACATCCCCACTATCATCATGGGTGACTTCAACATCCCCATTGACACTTCCACCTCAGCTGCCTCTAAACTTTTTATCGCTTACTGCCTCTTTCGGCCTCACTCAATGATCTTCTGGGGCCACTCACAAAGATGTTCAAACACTAGACCTTATCTGTTCCCTTACTAATCTCACTAACTCACCCCTCCCCCTGTCCACTCCACAAATTCACTCACACTCTCAGAAATCTCAAACACCTCAATTTACAATCACTCTGAGTCCCTTCTCCCTCTTACAGACATAGCTTCCCTTCATGACACAGATGCTGCTGCCACTTTTTTTTATAACACCACAATAACAGCTACACGCAATTCGGCTGCCCCCTCATGCATAGCAAAACTCATACAATCAACAGGCAGCCCTGGCTGACCAGCCTGACCAAAGAACTGAGATGGGCTTCCAGGGTCGCTGAGCGGAGATGGAAGAGATCTCGTGCTGCCGAGCACTTCATCGCATACAAGCAGTCTCTTGCCAGCTTCAAGTCCAAACTCACTGCCGAAAAACAAACTTACTTCTAATCTTTCATATCCTCCCTGTCTCACAACACTAAACAGCCCTTTAACACTTTCAATTCTCTATTCCGTCCCCAGCACCTACCCCCTTCTCCTCTAATTTCTGCTAAAGACTTTGCCTCTTACTTTAAGCAGATGATTGATACAATCAGGGAAAGCTTTGGCCGACAGCCCCCAATGCCCCTCTTAGCTGCTCAGCCCTGCTCCTCCAAAACCAGCTTCTCCACCATGACCGAAGATCAGCTCTCCACCCTCCTGTCAAGATCACATCTCACCACTTGCACACTTTTCCCACTCCCGTCCCACCTAATCCCTAACCTCGCCACAGTCTTCATCCCACCCGTAACACACCTCTTCAACCTCTCAATTACAAACCGCCAAGCCGACACTACTCTGTCCTCCTTCTCCTGGACCTGTCTTCTGCCTTTGACACAGTGGACCACTCCATCCTGCTACAGATTCTCTCATTTCTTGGCATCACAGACTTGACCCTATCCTGGTTCTCGTCATATCTAACAGACCGAACATTCAGAGTTAGGCTAGTTCATGCCTCACACTCCTTGATTATGTCCCTGAGAAGATGGTATATTTTATATGTCTTATAATATAATTGCAGCACCCCAGAGTCCTGGTCGTTGCAGTAACATAGTAACATAGTTAGTAAGGCCGAAAAAAAGACATTTGTCCATCCAGTTCAGCCTATATTCCATCATAATAAATCCCCAGATCTACGTCCTTCTACAGAACCTAATTGTATGATACAATATTGTTCTGCTCCAGGAAGACATCCAGGCCTCTCTTGAACCCCTCGACTGAGTTCGCCATCACCACCTCCTCAGGCAAGCAATTCCAGATTCTCACTGCCCTAACAGTAAAGAATCCTCTTCTATGTTGGTGGAAAAACCTTCTCTCCTCCAGACGCAAAGAATGCCCCCTTGTGCCCGTCACCTTCCTTGGTATAAACAGATCCTCAGCGAGATATTTGTATTGTCCCCTTATATACTTATACATGGTTATTAGATCACCCCTCAGTCGTCTTTTTTCTAGACTAAATAATCCTAATTTCGCTAATCTATCTGGGTATTGTAGTTCTCCCATCCCCTTTATTAATTTTGTTGCCCTCCTTTGTACTCTCTCTAGTTCCATTATATCCTTCCTGAGCACCGGTGCCCAAAACTGGACACAGTACTCCATGTGCGGTCTAACTAGGGATTTGTACAGAGGCAGTATAATGCTCTCATCATGTGTATCCAGACCTCTTTTAATGCACCCCATGATCCTGTTTGCCTTGGCAGTGATGTTGCTCTCCCACCAGGGAGAGTGATGTTACGTCTGATGGCACCAAAGGAGTTAAACCCTGCCAGGTATCACAGCCACACACACATTTCACACTCCAGTCCACCGGGGGGAGCTAAGGGTTCTATCTACTAGGCCACTCCTCACATTAGGGTAAAACTGGTGGGTTGGTCAGAAAGTGAGGCAGAACGAGGAGAGAGGAGTTCCTGGCTGGAGACTAGCGAGAAAGGTCTCCAGGCCGAGCTGGCTGGAGCAAGGCCCAGTCAGATCCAGACTACGGTCTGAGGAGGAGTACAGAAGGCACAAGGAGCTGCGCCTGCACCTGATTGCGGCAGCCTCCTAGGAAAGAACAAGAATGGAAACGTGTCGTAGTGAGTGAGAAACGAAGTTGTAGCAACAGGAGTAACAAATCAGTGGGAGACCAGCTAGAAGCAGGCTGCCTCCCCCTGAAGCGCAGATCCGGTGGCCGGAACACCGAGGGAGTAATAGACTCTATGCTTTACTTCAGAGACCAGCAGGGCAGTCAGTTTGAAGCTGGCTGTCCGACCTAAGAGCCTAAGCAGACACGGTGGCAACGCGGAGGAGGGGTGACACTAGGGTCCCTATAAAATAGCCTCAGGCCATCACCGTCATACGGGTTTTGTCCTATCCATCTGGGGGACAGGAGAAGAGTAACAAGAGTGAGGACTCTATTAGGAGCTAGTGCAAGTAGGGACCTACTACGTTACTGTGCGCAAAGGGAAGGCTACCGATTTCCACCTAGATCAGGGGACTCTGGACGACCGTGTAACCTGGTACTCCGGACTGTGGATGCTGAAGCCTTCAGTAAAGGTAAAGAGACTGCAACCATTGTGTCCTCGTTATTCACCGTGTCTCGCATCACCCACCATCAACATCTACACTACTGGGAAGCCCTGGGGAAACACTTCACCTGTGGGAAGGTATTCCATCTAGCTGACATAACATCACCCCAGTGGACCCCTAAGCAGCGTCAGTCACCCTGACCGAACACCACAGGTGGCGTCACAAACACTTGACAAACTTACATCACCTTTAATTGGGCGCCCCTCATAGGGCCACGGTCCGGGTCGGGCCACCGTGACATCCTCGCTGAAGGAACCGGGTACCCCACTGCCCTTACGTGGGGGCGATCCATAATCATGTTATGTCATGTATTGTATAAATATATATTCTTGCATTAAACAGACATGAGGAAAGTGTAGGATTTAGATTTAGCCCCTAAGATAGGAGCAGGTTAGGCCAATAGGATTTAGTGAGTTAGGAGGGGCCAACTGGGAGTAGTTGGGGAGCTTCCTGGAGTTAGGCCTCTTTCACACTTCCGTCTCTTCCGATTCCGTCGCAATCCGTCATTTTGGGAAAAAAACGGATCCTGCAAATGCGTTTTTTCCCATAGACTTGTATTAGAGACGGATCGCGACGGATTGCCACACGTCGCATCCGTCGTACGACATATCTGTCGTGTTTTGGCGGACCGTCGGCACAAAAAAAAAATCAATGTAACGTTTTTTTGTGCGACGCGTCCTCCATTTTCGACCGCGCATGCTTCTGTGATGGCGGGCCAGGGTGCAATAGAGCAGCCACTGTTAGCCACCACTACCTCGCTGACCTCCGTTTCATCTGTGTGACAGAGAAGTACCTGCGGCTGATCCTGAGGATTTACGAGCCTCGTCGCTTCCTCTTCGGACGTCACAGACTTATTACGATTGCTCAACCTGAGTTACGATTGGAATGGAAATTCCCGTTCAGATTTTTTCTGGTCCACAGTGATCATTATATAGGTTCTTCTCTGTGACAGTGAGAAATAAACCAGGAGGCTCCTAGAGGGATCTGCCAGCCCTGGTTTGACTTATTATTAAGATCGAACGTCTTATTTTATTCCTCTGTTTTCACAGTTACATAACAGCAGCATTATGATCACTTCGCTTCATTACACCTGAATACGTCAGAATCGCTGAATCCCACGTTCCCATAGTCATTGCCAGAAGCCACAACACCGGCTATTTCTCCTCCTGGAATATTTCCTTGGCTTTGTACAAAGTGAGATCTTAACAAGAGCGTTAAATACAGAGGAGGAGATTTGTTTGCCAGTCTCCTCTTTCCTCTTGGCCTGATTGTCAAACATTATCTGAAAACCGTTAATAATAAAGGCTTATATATATATTTACAAGAGCACAGCTCACGTGTAAAATCCACCCGATCCTCGACTCTGTCCTCTGCCTTTGACACAGTGGACCATTCCCTGCTGCTGCAGACCCTCTCATCCCTTGGAATCACAGAATTGGCCCTATCCTGGATCTCATCATACCTAACTGACCGTACATTCAGCGTCTCCCACTCACACACCACCTCCTCACCTCGCCCCCTATCTGTCGGAGTCCCGCAAGGTTCAGTTCTAGGACCCCTGCTCTTCTCCATCTACACCTTTGGCCTGGGACAGCTCATAGAATCTCACGGCTTTCAGTATCACCTCTATGCTGATGACACACAGATCTACATCTCTGGACCAGATATCACCTCCCTACTAACCAGAATCCCTCAATGTCTGTCTGCTATTTCATCCTTCTTCTCCACTAGATTTCTAAAACTTAACACGGACAAAACAGAATTCATCATCTTTCCCCCATCTCACGCGACCTCCCCAACGAACCTATCCATTACAGTAAACGGCTGCCCACTCTCCCCAGTCCCACAAGCCCGCTGTCTTGGGGTAATCCTTGACACTGATCTCTCCTTTAAACCACATATCCAAACCCTTTCCACTTCCTGCCGCCTCCAACTCAAAAATATTTCACGGATCCGCACATTCCTAAACCAAAAATCTGCAAAGACCCTAGTCCATGCCCTCATCATCTCCCGCCTTGACTACTGTAACCTCCTGCTCTGTGGCCTCCCATCTAACACTCTTGCACCCCTCCAATCTATTCTAAACTCTGCTGCCCGACTAATCCACCTGTCCCCCCGCTATTCCCCGGCCTCTCCCCTCTGTCAATCCCTGCACTGGCTCCCCATCACCCAGAGACTCCAGTACAAAAACCTAACCATGACATACAAAGCCATCCACAACCTGTCTCCTCCATACATCTGCGACCTTGTCTCCCGGTACTCTCCTGCACGCAACCTCCGATCCTCACAAGATCTCCTTCTCTACTCCCCTATTATCTCCTCTTCCCACAATCGCATACAAGATTTCTCTCGTGCATCCCCCCTACTTTGGAATGCTCTACCACAACATATCAGACTCTCGCCTACCATCGAAACCTTCAAAAAGAACCTGAAGACCCACCTCTTCCGACAAGCCTACAACCTGCAGTAACCACCGATTGACCAAACCGCTGCACGGCCAGCTCTACCCTCACCTACTGTATCCTCACCCATCCCTTGTAGATTGTGAGCCCTCGCGGGCAGGGTCCTCTCTCCTCCTGTACCAGTTGTGACTTGTATTGTTAAAGATTATTGTACTCGTTTTACTATGTATACCCCTCCTCACATGTAAAGCGCCATGGAATAAATGGCGCTATAATAATAAATAATAATAATAATAATACTGAGGCTGCACAATGCTTACCTCACTAATCCTGCATTGTCCCTGAGTTACATCCTGTATTGTACTCCAGAGCTGCACTCACTATTCTGCTGGTGCAGTCACTGTGTACATACATTACATTACTGATCCTGAGTTACATCCTGTATTATACCCCAGAGCTGCACTCACTATTCTGCTGGTGCAGTCACTGTGTACATACATTACATTACTGATCCTGAGTTACATCCTGTATTATACTTCAGAGCTGCACTCACTATTCTGCTGGTGCAGTCACTGTGTACACACATTACATTACTGATCCTGAGTTACATCCTGTATTATACTTCAGAGCTGCACTCACTATTCTGCTGGTGCAGTCACTGTGTACACACATTACATTACTGATCCTGAGTTACATCCTGTATTATACCCCAGAGCTGCACTCACTATTCTGCTGGTGCAGTCACTGTGTACATACATTACATCACTGATCCGGAGTTACACCCTGTATTATACCCCAGAGCTGCACTCACTATTCTGCTGGTGCAGTCGCAGTGTACATACATTACATTACTGATCCTGAGTTACATCCTGTATTATACCCCAGAGCTGCACTCACTATTCTGCTGGTGCAGTCGCAGTGTACATACATTACATTACTGATCCTGAGTTACATCCTGTATTATACCCCAGAGCTGCACTCACTATTCTGCTGGTGCAGTCACTGTGTACATACATTACTGATCCTGAGTTACATCCTGTATTATACCCCAGAGCTGCACTCACTATTCTGCTGGTGCAGTCACTGTGTACATACATTACATTACTGATCCTGAGTTACATCCTGTATTATACTCCAGAGCTGCACTCACTATTCTGCTGGTGCAGTCACTGTGTACATACATTACTTTACTGATCCTGAGTTACATCCTGTATTATACTCCAGAGCTGCACTCACTATTCTGCTGGTGCAGTCACTGTGTACATACATTACATTACTGATCCTGAGTTACCTCCTGTATTATACCCCAGAGCTGCACTCACTATTCTGCTGGTGCAGTCACTATGTACATACATTACATTACTGATCCTGAGTTACCTCCTGTATTATACCCCAGAGCTGCACTCACTATTCTGCTGGTGCAGTCACTGTGTACTTACATTACATTACTGATCCTGAGTTACATCCTGTATTATACTCCAGAGCTGCACTCCCTATTCTGCCTAGATTGCTTATTTATGGCACATTGTTGTCTTATTTCCCCTGGGGATGTTGTGTTGTTCCCTTGTTGTCACTGAGAGTGATACATTGTGGCTGGCTTCTCCTTCTCAGTGATACATTGTGGCTGGCTTCTCCTTCTCAGTGATACATTGTGGCCGGCTTCTCCTTCTCAGTGATACATTGTTGCTGGCTTCTCCTTCTCTGGGCTCCATGCTATGATGTGTTTTTAGGCTGTGTTCCACCCGCCACTTTAGGCCGCACACACAGGACTGTGATGTATTCATTATATATTGCGGCATCACATCCTCACATAGAAGGTGGAGACATGAACTTGTGATTCAACTTAATGAGCGGTGAATGATCAACTTCTTTGTTTGTTCTGAGCTGCACAACTTTGTGAAAGTTCATTAATCCTTCAGCGGCGGGATGAACGGTGAGTACAATTAGTGGGCGCCGCTGATCTCGCACCGTGGCTCCACTTTACACGTTAGCGTAGCACAGTCCGAGCTTTTTTTACGTGTGCTGTACAGATGTAGCAGAGCTGAGTTTGTCATTTAAGTCTTTGAATCCGCAGAGTGTGACTGTGCAGAGTGATCCGAACATTCCGTAAGGTTACAATGTATCCGTACACCACAAGGATTCTACATGGACTAAACCGAAGGGCAAATTCAGCTCTGCTACATGTGAAATCAGCAGTTCCACACCGGGTGTATTTACATCCATGGAGGTGGACAAATCACTCAGCAGATGGAGGATCAGATGTGGGAGATCAAGTCCCAACAAGCTCAGCTTTACTACATCTAACAAAACCAGCTCTGCTGCATTTTAAACATTAACCTCTGCTTAATTTGATACGTTTGTCTTGGCTGCGTCTGACAAACATAACTCTGCCGGATCTACCGACTGAATTCTGTAAGATTTGACGGATTCATCCATACTTATTTCTGATGACAGACCTAATTATTTGCTGCATTTGACAAACACAGCTCTGCTTCATCTGATTTCACAAACAACCATGGAGATTTACATAGTAACATAGTAACATAGTTAGTAAGGCCGAAAAAAGACATTTGTCCATCCAGTTCAGCCTATATTCCATCATAATAAATACCCAGATCTACGTCCTTCTACAGACTTTACTACAGAATTTACTACATTGGAATACTGGAGTTCTGACAAAGCGCTGCGACACCCGGCAAACAAAGCGCTGCGACACCCGGCAAACAAAGCGCTGCGACACCCGGCAAACAAAGCGCTGCGACACCCGGCAAACAAAGCGCTGCGACACCCGGCAAACAAAGCGCTGCGACACCCGGCAAACAAAGCGCTGCGACACCCGGCAAACAAAGCGCTGCGACACCCGGCAAACAAAGCGCTGCGACACCCGGCAAACAAAGCTCTGCGACACCCGGCAAACAAAGCGCTGCGACACCCGGCAAACAAAGCGCTGCGACACCTGGCAAACAAAGCGCTGCGACACCTGGCAAACAAAGCTCTGCGACACCCGGCAAACAAAGCACTGCGACACCCGGCAAACAAAGCACTGCGACACCTGGCAAACTCAGCTCACCTGTGAGTAAAATAACTACATTTCACAAATTAACTCTTTGCAATGACAAATTCGGCTCCTATCAGGAAATACTGGGGGATGTATCACTCTGCAGATGTCTCTTACTCTACAGGTTGTGCAAATGGAGGAAGCGGCTTATTATATTACAAAGGTTTCGAAACCTGATGTACAGATCCTGAGCCACTGTATCTAAGCCTATCATGTGTGTTACTGACTGCTGAGCTGTGCATCTAATCCTCTCCAGTGTCTTACAGACTAATGAGCTGTGTATCTAATCCTATGTGATACTGTCTGCTGAGCTGTGTATCTAATCCCATCCTGTGTGATCCTGACTGGTGAGCCGTGTATCTAATCCTATCCTGTGATACTGACTGCTGAGCCGTGTATCTAATCCTCTCCTGTGTGATACTGTCTGCTGAGCTCTGTATCTAATCCTATCCTGTGTGATACTGACTGGTGAGCCGTGTATCTAATCCTATCCTGTGTGATACTGACTGCTGAGCCGTGTATCTAATCCTCTCCTGTGTGATACTGTCTGCTGAGCTCTGTATCTAATCCTATCCTGTGTGATACTGTCTGCTGAGCTTTGTATCTAATCCCATCCTGTGTGATCCTGACTGGTGAGCCGTGTATCTAATCCTATCCTGTGATACTGACTGCTGAGCCGTGTATCTAATCCCATCCTGTGTGATATTGTCTGCTGAGCCGTGTATCTAATCCTATCCTGTGTGATACTGACTGCTGAGCCATGTATCTAATCCTCTCCTGTGTGATACTGTCTGCTGAGCTGTGTATCAAATCCTATCCTGTGTGATACTGACTGCTGAGCCGTGTATCTAATCCTATCCTGTGTGATACTGTCTGCTGAGCCATGTATCTAATCCTCTCCTGTGTGATACTGTCTGCTGAGCTGTGTATCTAATCCTATCCTGTGTGATACTGTCTGCTGAGCTGTGTATCTAATCCTATCCTGTGTGATACTGACTGCTGAGCCGTGTATCTAATCCTATCCTTTGTGATACTCTCTGCTGAGCCGTGTATCTAATCCTCTCCTGTGTGATACTGACTGCTGAGCCATGTATCTAATCCTATCCTGTGTGATACTGACTGCTGAGCCGTGTATCTAATCCTCTCCTGTGTGATACTGTCTGCTGAGCCGTGTATCTAATCCTCTCCTGTGTGATACTGTCTGCTGAGCCGTGTATCTAATCCTATCCTGTGTGATACTGACTGCTGAGCCGTGTATCTAATCCTATCCTGTGTGATACTCTCTGCTGAGCCGTGTATCTAATCCTCTCCTGTGTGATACTGACTGCTGAGCCGTGTATCTAATCCTATCCTGTGTGATACTGACTGCTGAGCCGTGTATCTAATCCTCTCCTGTGTGATACTGTCTGCTGAGCCGTGTATCTAATCCTCTCCTGTGTGATACTGTCTGCTGAGCCGTGTATCTAATCCTATCCTGTGTGATACTGACTGCTGAGCCGTGTATCTAATCCTATCCTGTTTGATACTCTCTGCTGAGCCGTGTATCTAATCCTCTCCTGTGTGATACTGACTGCTGAGCCGTGTATCTAATCCTATGTTATGTGATACGGTCTGCTGAGATGTATTTCTGGAATTGCCGGTTGTCTAATTCCCTGATGTATACATGTGGGGTGACTCATATAAACTTTATTCCAAGTGATATAATACAATAAAACCTTCCACTCTCCTTGAAGGCCTAAGATGATGCCGGACCCCACAGTAATAATCTCGGACCCCGTCTTACCTTGTGTGATGTCGCGGTGCGGTGTCGGCGTCGGGCCGCTGCGCCTCTGTCTGCCCGCGCTCGATCTCCGTGCTATCAGCAGATTAGTAGGTGGAGGAGTTTCATCCAATGTTTATAAATAATCAGATACAATGCAACATAATAACCAGTGACATATAAATAGTAAGTGGAAACCCGCTGCCGGTGTGGAATGATACTGAGCGGGGAGGACCGGATAGATACGGCCGCACATGGATCAGACGGCTGGTGAAATTCCAGGGTGGATTTCATTTATGGAAACTTTTGAGATAAATGAATATTAAATATATCAGCAGCACCACAGAAGAATGGCAGATTGGACACATGTTCCCAACCCTGCTGCTTTCCAGTTAGCTCCCAGGCTCAGCACCTGAGATTTTCCCACAGTCCTTTACTAGTTTTAGGCTGTAGTCAACTGTTGTGAATTATTATTATTATTATTATTTATCCAACTTTGCTCGTCTTTAGACTGTGAGACATGATGTAATTTAAGATCAAACACGGAAAGTGGAGAAGTGGCAAAATTGCATAATGTTTTGTGTGAATTTAAGTTTTCAAACTAATCGAAAAGTGGAAGTGAAATTAACGTGACAACCATTATTTGTCATCCCCTGCATAGACCCAGGTTGTGAGTGGTTTTACAGCTCAACAATTTTCACAGAGCTGAGCTGTAATACCAAACCCAACCTCAGGATATGTGTGGCACTCTTTCTGGAAAAAAAAAACCCCAGACTGGATTATTATTGATTGCTCCAATTAGGTGGTCTGTCTGATTGATCAAAGGACCAATGAATGGACAGGTTTGATGGCCAATTAGTGTTCCCGAAGCGATTAGCTAAATTTCCTATTGTATACGTTTGGATACTACATTGTTCACTTCTGGATGGCTATTCTCTGTCCTGACCGGGCACAAGGGGGCATTCTTTGCGTCTGGAGGAGAGAAGGTTTTTCCACCAACATAGAAGAGGATTCTTTACTGTTCGGGCGGTGAGAATCTGGAATTGCTTGCCTGAGGAGGTGGTGATGGCGAACTCAGTCGAGGGGTTCAAGAGAGGCCTGGATGTCTTCCTGGAGCAGAACAATATTGTATCATACAATTAGGTTCTGTAGAAGGACGTAGATCTGGGGATTTATTATGATGGAATATAGGCTGAACTGGATGGACAAATGTCTTTTTTCGGCCTTACTAACTATGTTACTATGTTACTATCTGATAATTCTCCAGATTAACCCCTGTAGGCCTTTTCGGGTGTGATCTAGGTATGCCTGACCACTCTCTGTCCATTTCTTATGCCTAACACTTGCATTCTGACTCTGCTTTATTTGATTACATGGGTCAGATTCTGTCCTTGACTCTCTTGTTCTGACCTGGCTTCACTTGATTATGATAATAGATAGGTGTTTCTCCTTGTCACTGACTCTGTGGGTCTGACCCGGCTTGTTTGATGTTCTCCTTCAGCCTTTTTTCAATGGTCTTCAGCTACTTTATGCTAAATACCTGCATAGCTTTCAAAGCCATGTAACCCAAGAATAGGGCTAACTGGATTGGCTAGAATTAGAAAACATGGCTGTTTTCTCCCATGGCTGTATCTTTACATTGTCTTTTAATGCAGCTAAACATGATTGAACTGAATGGGTTTCAATACCAGACACATCCTGTTATTAAATGTGGCACTGTTTCTGGAAGAAAGCAGCCACTAACAACTACATTTCCGTTAATAGAGTAATATTATTTAACACCTTGCTTTGTGTCTCTCTATTGCTGTCTGATCAGAAATGTACTCGCATTGGAGACAAGTAGAAAAAGATGAAAGCAACAAAACTGGTGCTCTCTGATCCTGCCACTTAATATTAAATGATTTAAAGGTGAGTGTCTGGGGGTTTATTGTTCACCATACTTAAAGCCTGTTTTGTTTATAGCTGTAGACACAAAAGAGAATAGTAAAACCAAAAACACTCAGTTTGAAAAAATGTTGCAGTAATCCGCAAGTGCTAGTAAAAGATGTAAAAAACAGGGTATTTGGTTGATACGTTTTTTGCAAAAAATGTATACTAAGCTGCTCTACCAATCTTCACGGTATACCCTTATCAGAGCAGTCCTAACTAATGTATGCAATCCCTATCTGATGTATTTAAAAACCTGATCATCTGTATATAACCTGTGTGAACAGGGTTCAGAGAGGAAAAATCCATGTGTGCATACAGGGTAGAACAGCTTTTGTGCAGATAGCCCAAGAGGAGTGGTGGAACTCCCCAGTCTTGTAGACACAAGAGAACAATTATGGAAACAGGAACACATGGGCTACTTGCACAGTGAACAAGTCTGTATGATCATGTTCACACACCACCAAGAAACCTGAAGACACAAAAGAGAATAGTAAAACCAAAAACACTCAGTTTGAAAAAATGTTGCAGTAATCCGCAAGTGCTAGTAAAAGATGTAAAAAACAGGGTATTTGGTTGATACGTTTTTTGCAAAAAATGTATACTAAGCTGCTCTACCAATCTTCACGGTATACCCTTATCAGAGCAGTCCTAACTAATGTATGCAATCCCTATCTGATGTATTTAAAAACCTGATCATCTGTATATAACCTGTGTGAACAGGGTTCAGAGAGGAAAAATCCATGTGTGCATACAGGGTAGAACAGCTTTTGTGCAGATAGCCCAAGAGGAGTGGTGGAACTCCCCAGTCTTGTAGACACAAGAGAACAATTATGGAAACAGGAACACATGGGCTACTTGCACAGTGAACAAGTCTGTATGATCATGTTCACACACCACCAAGAAACCTGAAGACACAAAAGAGAATAGTAAAACCAAAAACACTCAGTTTGAAAAAATGTTGCAGTAATCCGCAAGTGCTAGTAAAAGATGTAAAAAACAGGGTATTTGGTTGATACGTTTTTTGCAAAAAATGTATACTAAGCTGCTCTACCAATCTTCACGGTATACCCTTATCAGAGCAGTCCTAACTAATGTATGCAATCCCTATCTGATGTATTTAAAAACCTGATCATCTGTATATAACCTGTGTGAACAGGGTTCAGAGAGGAAAAATCCATGTGTGCATACAGGGTAGAACAGCTTTTGTGCAGATAGCCCAAGAGGAGTGGTGGAACTCCCCAGTCTTGTAGACACAAGAGAACAATTATGGAAACAGGAACACATGGGCTACTTTGTTTATAGCTGTGCAGCAAGTTTTTTTTTTTTTTTCAAAATCTGGGGTGCTGTAATGGGGTCCAAACACACCCCTAGACCAGTAACCAAGTGTAATGGTGCTTTATACTCTGACAAATGCATCTAGTGACCTTAGGCTATTTTTTGTCACATATTTATAAAGTCTGTGCTTATTTTTTTGGGAGATTTCCATATTTATCGTACAAGACATCTTAATATCTTGCTTCCTCGTTTAGTGCAATAATAATAAATTGATTTTTATTGGAAAGAATAAGCAGGTTGGGGGTAAGTTATTTAAAGCTGATTTCTGGGGATCATTGACATGTGAAGAGGGAAATGCAAGGAATACAGAAGTCATGTCTACCCTTCTTTTTACTACTCTATTTATTACTTTTAAATCGGGAAGGACACACTATATAGACATGTTTTTTTTTCTCTCCTAATCATCATCTTAGTTTGGTTGGGGGAGGTTGAGTTTTATGACCCAAGTATTGACCTTCCCGTATGAAGAGCCTTCTAGAACTTGTAAAACCAGTTGACATGTACATTTTTGATAATATTCTTTCTCATCATTAACTCTTACAGTGTCTTTTCTTTATCCATGGATGACGCACAAGAAAACTTGACCTACAGATGTATATTCGATGAAGACTTCAAGTACATCCTTCTCCCCGTCTCTTACGGAATTGTATTTGCATTTGGTTTCATACTCAACGTTCTCGCCCTCTACATTTTCATATTTCGGATCCGACCGTGGAAAGTGGTCAACATTTTTATGTTTAACCTGGCGCTCTCAGACTTGTTGTATGTCTTGTCTTTGCCTTTCTTGGCATATTACTACTCCAAAGCGAATGACTGGCCTTTCAGTGAAGCCTTCTGTAAGATTGTTCGTTTCCTGTTCTACACCAGCCTGTACTGCAGCATCCTCTTTTTACTGTGTATCAGCATTTACAGATTTCTGGCTGTATGTTACCCCTTGCGGTTTCTTCAATGGGGGAAAATCCGTTATGCAAGGATAGCCTCCGTGTCTATTTGGGTTGTCGTAATTGCGATGCAATCCCCTATGTTTTATTTTGTCTCCACCAGTATGAGTGATAATAGCACCGTGTGCCACGACACCTCTAAAATTGAACTTTTTGACCAGTTTGTCATTTACAGCACCGTCAACTTGTCCATACTCTTCTGTGTCCCCTTCACCATCCTCATTATTAGCTATTGCTATATGATCTACGTGCTCATCCAGCCAATGGAGAGCTCGACTCAGACTGCCGAGTCCAAGAAGAAGTCCATCAAGATGATCATCACAGTAATGTTGGTCTTCATCATAAGTTTTTTGCCATTTCACGTCACCAGGACTTTGTATTACTACTATCGTAAAGTAGACCTGGCCCCATGTTCTACTCTAAACGTGGTTAATGCAGCCTACAAGTCTACGAGACCGTTGGCCAGTGTCAACAGTTGCCTAGATCCAATATTGTACTTTCTGGTTTGGAGGTTCAGGTTAAGGTCTCAAAATGGGTAGGAGTCATCTATAAACTGATATTAAATTGCTATATATAAGTTTTTATTATAATAAACTTTTTTATGCTTTTACTATGTGTACAGTAACTTTCTTTATAACCGAATATACGTGAGATGATCAAAGTGAGGAACTGTAGACAACACAGATCACTGGACGTGACAGGGCACTGACAGTGTAGCAGTAGTTAACGGAACTAATCTGGGCACGTATATTTTTGATAATAATCTTTTTGATATCCTCCAATGCCTATCTACCAATAGTCCAAAGACGGGGCTTTGAGCACCAGCCATGGGTAAAACTTGGCAAGTGACCAGTGATGTAGCTTAGAGCTCCGGAGTCCCATTGGAAAATCTATGCTGTCACCAACAGTGGTACTGGAAAATTTGTGATTTGTGCAAAAAGTTGTCCTATATCTGATTTTCACACAAGTAGGTAAAGAGAACCAAATCAAACATTCCAAAATAGTAGACTATTTATTTTTAAAAATGAGGAAAATAATCCAATATCCAAGTCCATGAGTGGCAAAATGATGTGAACTTTTGGGTTCAGCAGGTAAATGGGAGGTGAATTTAGAATCTGGTGTTTTCTATCAATACGACAACAATCTGAGGTGTGAGTGGGAGACCTGTTTTATTTAAAGAATGGGGTTCTATCAAAGCCTGATCTTCATATTGTGTGGTTGAGGAGGTTTATCATGGCATGAACAAACAACATTTCTGAGGACCTCAGAAGAAGTATTCTTGATGCTCGTAAGGCTGAAAAATGTTAAAAAAAATTTCTAAAGAGTTTTGACTCCACCAATCCACAGTCAGACAGATTATGTACAAATGTAAGAAATTCAAGACCATTATCAGCCTTCCCAGGAGTTGTAGACCAACAAAGTTTACTTAAAGAGCAAGGCATATATAGTCATGGTCGAATGTATTGGAACACTTCAAATTATTCAAGAAAATATTGCAATTACTCATGTTTTGTTATACACATTTATTTCTTTTGTGTGTATTGGAACAACACAAAGAAAAGAGAAAACAAAGGCAAATTGGACATAATTTCACCCAAAGTCCCAAAAATGGTTCAGACAAATAGGTTGGCAATTGTTTGAAGCATGTGATGCTCAATCAAACACACCTGTGGCAAGTGACAGGGGAGGGCAATATGAAAATCACACCTGAAACCAGATAAAAAGGGGAGAAGTTGACTGAATGTTTGCATTGTGTGCAACATTAAGCATGGAGAACAGAAACAGAAGAAGAGAATAGAATGAGGCCTACCATGAAAAGAACACCATACATACAGTCAAATATGGTGGAGGTTCAAAGATGTTTGGGGTCATTTTGCTGCCTCTAGCACTGTGTGCTCTGACTGGGTGCAAGGCATCATGATATCTGAAGAATAACAAAGGATTTTTAACCCATTCACAACCTTAGACGTATCCATACGTCCAGGTTGGCAGGTACTTACCGACCTTGGATGTATGGATACATCCTAACAATTTTGCGTGCACAGAGGCTGTGCACGCCTAATGGTCCCTGGCTGTCAGCTGATTCTGACAGATGACACCCGGCACTCAGTGCCAGGAGCGGAGCCCCCTCTGCCCACCGATCTGCGCCTCTGCGCAGGCTTGATCATTGCCATGGTGACCCAATGTTGTCATGATGACATCCGGGTCACCAGGCTTTAGCAAACTTGTTAGATTATGCACAGTGAGAGCAGACAGTCAGTTCTAATGCATTGGAATGCTGGTGTGATCAGACTTGAGAAAGTGAAAATTCTCATAAGTAAAGACAACTAAGTAAAAGAGTTACAAAAAAGTTAAAAAAAAGTAAAAATAATAATTAAAAAAATCACAAGATAAAAAAAATAAATATGTATATATTGTACCCATAAATACTACTGGTCAATACAACAGCAGTTTGCAATTTTCTTTCCTCAACATCCACTGCTGCTTGTTTCTGTAAAGCACCCATGGAGTCAAAATGGTCACTACACCTATAGATAAATTCCCAAAGGGGTATAATTTCCAAATTGGGGTCACTTGTGGGAGGATTCTGCTCTTCTATCACTTAGGGACTCTGTATATGGAATCCACAAACTAGTCTAGGAAAATCTGCCCTCCAGGAGGCAACTAGCGCTCTGTCCCTCCCGAGTCTCTCCATATGGCTAAGCAGCACTGTAGAGCTACATATGGGGTATCTCTAAATTCTGCAGAAATTGTGGGACGAGTTTATATGGTGCCATATTTACCCATTTCCCAGTGTGAAAATATAAAATCTGGGGCAAAAACTAAATTTTTGCGGTAAAAATGTAATTATTTTTTTCTGAACTGTGCAATGGTATAAAATTCTGTGACACACCCATTGTGTCAATATGATCACTGCACCCCTAGATGAATTCAGTGAGAGATGTACTTTGTAAAATGGGGTCTCTTATAGGGGGGTTCTGCTGTTCTGGCACCTCCGGGGCTCTGCCAATGTGACATGGCACCCTCAACCTACAGTAGTCCAGCAAAATCTGAACTCCAATATGTCGCTTCTTCCCTTCTGCGCTTTAAACTGTGCCTCAAAAGTAGTATTTGGGCACATAGGGGTTATCACTGTAATCAGGGGAAATTGCACAACAAATTTTGGGGTCCATCTTCTCCTGCTATCTTTGTGAAAATGAAAATAATTGGGGCTAAAAGAACATTTTTGTGGGAATTTTTTTTTTCATTTTCACAGATCAGCGTTGTAAAATTCTGTGAAGCACCTGCTCACCACACATCTAGATAAATTCCTTGAGAGGTCTAGTTTCCAAAATGGGGATTTTCCACTGTTTAGGCACATCAGGGGCTCTCCAAATGAGACATGACACCCACAGACCATTCCATCAAAGTCTGCGTTCCAAAACGCCACTTTTTTCTAAGCCCTGCTGTGCGGCCAAACAGTAGTTTACCCCCACATATGGGGAATCTGCGTACTCAGGAGCAATTGCACAATAAGTTTTGGGTTCCATTTTCTCCTGTTACACTTGTAAAAATAAAAAAAATTGGGGCTAAAAAACATTTTTGCGGGAAAAATATATTTAATTTTTAAAATTTTCACAGCTCAATGTTATAAACTTCTGTGTAGCACTTGAGGGTTCAAGGTGCTCACCAACCATCTAGATAAGATCCCTGAGTGGTCCAGTTTCCAAAATGGAGTCACTTGTGGGTGGTTTCCACTGATTAGGCACATCAGGGGCTCTCCAAATGGGACATGGTGTCCGCTAATGATTCCAGCAAATTTTACATTCAAAAAGTCAAACTGTGTTACTTCCCTTCCGTGCTCTCATACCGTGGTTTCCCCCATATATTGGGTATCTGCATGCTCGGGAGAAATTTTGGTGTCGATTTTTTTTTTCCTGTTACCTTGAGAAAATGGAAAAATTTGGACCTAAAGTAGAATTTTTGTGAAAAAAAAGTGAATGTCCATTTTTTCCTTCCACATTCCATTAATTCCTGTAAAGCATGTGAAGGGTTAATAAACTTCTTGAATGTGGTTTTGAGCACCTTCAGGGGTGCAGTTTTTAGAGTGGTGTCACTTTTGGTTATATTCTATCATATAAGCCCCTCAAAGTAACTTCAAATATGATGTGAGTCCCTAAAAAAATCGTTTTGCAAATTTTGTCTGAAAAATGAGAAATCGCTGGTTAACTTTCTTAGATAAAAATTGTTTCAAAAATTGTGCTGATGTAAAGTAGACATGTAGGAAATGTTATTTATTAACTATTTTGTGCGATAAGACGTTCCGTTTAAGGGCATTTTTTTGGCAAATAAATACAAGTCATATCAAAGAAATTTTATTCTCAGAATCAGTGGGATCCATTGAAATATTCCAGCGTTATGACCACATAAATTGAGTGATCAGAATTGTAAAATTGGCCTGGTCATTAAGGTTAAAAAAAAACAAAAAAAAAACATTACTGTCTTTCTGTAGCTAAAAAAAGTCTAAAGATCACCTATAGAAAAGTAGTAGAAGGAACTGAAGTCAGCAGTTCATGGGAGAAAACCACCAACAAAACAAAAGTGAAGCTGTTTGGTAGGGAGCAACAGGCTAAAGTTCTTTCTTCCAACGTACAGGACATTTAGATGCAGTTATTGCTAAACCAGAGCATGTCACTGGTTTACCGCGACAGAGAGGAGCCAGAAGACCTCAGCGTCTGATTTCTCCTACTCCTGCACTGATTGGAAGCACTTCACCTTTATATTAAATGGTGCAGGTTTCTTTTAGCAGTGCAGGAGTGAATCTGCTCAGTTGAGATCTCTTGGAAGCTTTCCTGCATTAAGGCTCTCAGCTGTTCACTTTTAGACACTCCCATCTCCTATATAATCTGGGTTCTGGCTAGCACTCATTGTCAGAGCTAGCCTTTGCTTCATCGCTGGAGGTTGTTGGTGGTTGTTATTGAAGAAGGTATTTGGTGGATTTATCTATGACTGTTATACTAGGTTATGAGTGTGTGATAATTCCCTATCCTTCTACTTTGGTTTAATCCCATCCTCCACTCCCTGGTGCATTCCCCTGTTATAGGTATGAGTATATTTGTATGTTTGGTTTTTTTTTGTTACCCCTTGTTCGTATCGCCTTGTTAGTCTGGTTGGTGTATTACGGTACACTACTACTCACCTCTTCCTGGGTTGGGGGAAGGGTACAGACCGAGGGTGGATTCAGGAGCTAAGGCAAGGTACGTGGCCCCGGCATCTTCACCATCAGAAGTAATCTGGGGAACAGGGCGCGCTAGGGTGCCCCTAGCGTTAGGGACAAGGTAGGAGCTCCCGATCCCGGGACACCCGACAACAGAGTCTTGGCAAGCATAAAACAACACATAGAGAGTAAAGGGGCTACATACATTTACCACTCACAGACTTGTGATATTGAATCATTTTCCACATTTAAAGAAATAATAAACAATAATATTTTTGACATAGTTGTGTTCTTTATCAACTTTTAGGACTTGTGTGAAAATATGATGTAGTTTTATATCAAAACTGTGAATTTGGCAAATTCTGAAGGGTTCACAAACTTTCAAGCACCACAGTACCATGTGCTGTTTATAATACTGGTATCTACTTTTGTGGCAGAGAGGTCAGGCATTGGGCTCTGAATGCAAATGTGACCTCATCATGCCTATAGATCATACTTGTCAACTCTCCTAGAACATCGATGAGGCTCGTGGAAAAAGAGGAGACACCTGGATTCACAGAGGAGCTAAGAAAGCTCCAAGATGCCGGCTAAATCTCCAGGAAATAAGCATTTCTGGAAGATTTCATCTATATGGAATAGTAATGTCCACTATGCTATTCCACAGAGTACAAAATGATATATAGACAAACACCTCCCCGATGCTTGCCCAGGAGAGCTGTTGTGAATTCCGCTCTTGGGCTCCCTCCGGTGGTTGTAAGTAGCATTTTTGTGAGTTCTGCTCTTGGGCTCCCTCCTGTGGTTTTGAGTGGTATGGCTGCTTCTTGGATTTAGCTTCAGCAGCTGTTTTCACTGATCGTCTTTCTGGCTCGGCTATATTAGTCTGGCCTTATCCCTCATTCAATTCCAGTTGTCAATTGTTCCTGCCTGGAGTCATTGCTCTTAGGATTTTCCTGACACTCTGACCAGTTCAGCAAAAGCTAAGTCCTTGCTTGTCCTTTTGCAGTTCACTTGTTGTGGACTTTGTTGTTCAGAACTTTCTATGTTTTGTTCTTTTGTCCAGCTTATCAGTATGGATCTATTCAGCTAGGCTGGAAGCTCTGGGCAGCGGAGTTTGCCCTCCACACCTTTAGTCAGGTGTGGAGAGTTTTGCATTCCTCTGCGGTGGACTTTTTCTAGTTTTTATTACTGACCGCACAGCGTTCTGTCCTGTACTATTTCTATCTAGCTAGAAGTGGCCTCCTCTGCTTTATCTTGTTTCATACTACGTATGTCATTTCCTTCTCCTCTCACAGTCATTACTTGTGGGGGGCTAATCTATCCTTTTGGGGATTTTCTCTGAGGCAAGATAGTTTTCCTGCTTCTATCTTTAGGGGTAGTTAGCTCTTAGGCTGTGACGAGATGCCTAGGCAGAGTTAGGAGCATTCCACGGCTACTTCTAGTGTTGTGTCGAGCTTAGGGACTGCGGTCAGTATAGTTACCACCTGCTCAGAGCTAGTCGCATGTCGCTCCTTAATCACCAGATCATAACAGAGAGCCTCCGATGGTATATTTTACGTCATGAATGTGTTCAGCATATGTTCTGAAAGCTCCTTGTCCCGAACTCAGAAATTATCCAGATTTTCCTTGGTAAAACCTTCCCTGTGCCGCCCCGTTGGTGTTGTCTGATTTCTCAGTGTTGCGTATGTGATGTGTGAGATGACTGAAACAATCCGATGCAAATCAAATTTGAGAATTTCAACAATTTGCCTAAATTGCCCCCCAAAATTTCTGTTGCAACACTGTATACATTGCAGAAGATTATACCAGCCACAAAAGAATGACATGATCCCACTCAGGACCGCACAGGATTCCCCATAATGTCTTACAGGTATCACGTCACATGATATAGTGAGATCAATCAGAAGGGACTATCAGAGCCACTATAAAAGCCGAGGCAGCGAATGCAGCAGCCTTTTTAGGGCGATGCAGTATAATAAGAGGATGTCAAAGCCGTAAAGTATAGGAAAAATTCTCCAGCCAGTAATATATTAAACAACTGCAGCAGTGAAGAAGATGAGAGTAGTAGTCTGAATAATAGAGATTCAATTGATAGTTGGACAGAGAGAGATAGGAGTGGCGTCCGCGACAGACCAAGACTTAGTACAATTGATCAGTGACATGATGCAGCTGAATCTTTCTTGAAATTTCAATTACAATGGCTCGTTTTATTTTTCTCCATTCTTAATGGACTAGAAAGCAGCAGCAAGACAGGGCAATATACATTCTCAGAAAAAAAAGAAAAAAAAATTGTCAGTAGAAGACTGTTTTCCTGCTTGTCACAAGCGACTGAGATTTTCCATTTCTTGTGAAAACCTCTTTGTAAAGGAGGGGATATTTATTTTATTAATAACAAAAGAAAATTCCCCAAAATCCAGACATTTAACTGTAACTGTCTACTTCTCATAGTGTACAATTTTATTTTTGCACAACACTTATACTAGTGTCATAATTTACTTCACTACACACCACACCAATACAGCACCCTGCTGGAGGTGCATTCTTTTTGGTCGTGTTCCTACCATTTATTTTCACGTTATTTTTGAGAAGGGGATTGAAGTTTATTATAGAGAAAAATAGATACAAATATTGCAGACATTTAACTATGCATGACTGTTTTTGTACAACTGTTTCATTAATCCAATTTGACCACCATGCATGTCGCACCTATAGTGCGGTCTGCCACCACATTCTGCTTACTGTACGTGTACCTACCTAGCTGGCATTTCTTGTTGGGCCCTTTTTGGCAAAGGTTGAATAGCTGGGGTTATTTACAAAGTCAAAAGTTAATTACAGTGTTCTAAAAAAGAAATAGTGGAAATGGTAATGGATGGCGTAATGTAAAAGACAAGAAACAATGGTGCAGCAGTAGAAGCAGACAGTAGTACTACCAAACACAGGCTACAATTGTCCTCCTTTGTCTCCGGCAAACATATTAGTACTGAGGAAGCAAAGTGTGTTATATATGGCCTATCACTAATGTCTGCTGGAGGATGTTACCTCTGACAGCAACACCATCAGTATGAGTCAGAATGACATTCTTGTTCACAAATGATTAATAGTCTGTGGGTTGTTCATAACTACCGATTTACCTTTCAGTTCTATGCAGATGTGTAGCTAGCGTTTTGGTTTAGGGGGGCGAAGCTTCTGAGTGGCCCCTAACCAGGTAACCTTGATTACAACTCGGTGATGCACCCTAATACTGGAGGAGAACCTCAGCAGATGACTGCAGATAATCTATATATATAATGACCGCCAGGCCTTGACCAATCAGCGACGGGCACAGTATCGACGTAGAAATCCCGCGTCTCTGGCGGCCACGACCAATCAGCGACGGGCACAGCGACGATGATGTCATAAAGGACATAGAAATCCCACGTTTCTGATTCAGCGACAGGCACAGTATCGACGTAGATGTCATAATGGTTGCCATGGCGACAATGATGTCATAAAGGTTGCCTCGACCAATCAGCGACGGGCACAGCCAGCCGCGAATTCTAGAATCATCATTGTCCATATACTACGGGGACATGTATATTCTAGAATACCTGATGCGTTAGAATCGGGCCACAATCTAGTCTCTGTATAACGACCAACATGGATATTACCGCCATATGCTCAGTGGTAGATACCAGCCTACAGAGCATATAACAGATTACTGCACAGTTACAGATAATCTCTTACCGCTGACGTCCTTTCTAATGGAATCCTTCATTTTTCCCGTCTTTTCCATCTGGCCCAGACCGACATGACAACTTCTTCCAGCTACAACTCGTCTGCAGAGAATACAACAAAGACCTATTTCACTTCTCATATTCCAGCCCCATCATCATCTATTCCCAACCTGCACAAACTCCTCATCCTGCTGATACCCCAATACTGAGCCGCTGCTGCCGTGTGTCCCTATTACTGCACCTGATACCCCAATACTGAGCCGCTGCTGCCGTATGTGTCCCTATTACTGTCCCTGATACCCCAATACTGAGCCGCTGCTGCCGTATGTGTCCCTATTACTGCCCCTGATACCCCAATACTGAGCCGCTGCTGCCGTATGTGACCATATTACTGCCCCTGATACCCCAATACTGAGCCGCTGCTGCCGTATGTGTCCCTATTACTACACCTGATACCCCAATACTGAGCCGCTGCTGCCGTATGTGTCCCTATTACTACACCTGATACCCCAATACTGAGCCGCTGCTGCCGTATGTGTCCCTATTACTGCACCTGATACCCCAATACTGAGCCACTGCTGCCGTATGTGTCCCTATTACTGCACCTGATACCCCGATAATGAGCCGCTGCTGCCGTATGTGTCCCTATTACTGCACCTGATACCCCGATACTGAGCCGCTGCTGCCGTATGTGTCCCTACTACTGCCACTGATACCCCAATACTGAGCCGCTGCTGCCGTATGTGTCCCTATTACAGCACCTGATACCCCAATACTGAGCCGCTGCTGCCGTATGTGTCCCTATTACTGCACCTGATACCCCAATACTGAGCCGCTGCTGCCGTATGTGTCCCTATTACTGCACCTGATACCCCAATACTGAGCCGCTGCTGCCATATGTGTCCCTATTACTGCACCTGATACCCCAATACTGAGCCTCTGCTGCCGTATGTGTCCCTATTACTGCCCCTAATACCCTAATACTGAGCCGCTGCTCCCGTATGTGTCCCTATTACTGCCCGATGCCCCAATACTGAGCCGCTGCTGCCGTAAGTGTCCCTATTACTGCACCTGATACCCCAATACTGAGCCGCTGCTGCCGTATGTGTCCCTATTACTGCCCCTAATAACCTAATACTGAGCCGCTGCTCCCGTATGTGTCCTTATTACTACACCTCATACCCCAATACTGAGCCACTGCTGCCGTATGTGTCCCTATTACTGCCCCTGATACCCCGATACTGAGCCGCTGCTGCCGTATGTGTCCCTATTACTGCCCCTGATACCCCAATACTGACCCGCTGCTGCCATATGTGTCCCTATTACTGTACCTGATACCCCAATACTGATCCGCTGCCGTATGTGTCCCTATTACTGCACCTGATACCCCAATACTGAGCCTCTGCTGCCGTATGTGTCCCTATTACTGCACCTGCTGTGTTGTTCCCTGTGCCCTCTAAATTCTAAAGCACCCCTCTATAATATAGCAATGCCGGGTGCAAGTGCCCATATTTTGCCTCTAGAAAGTAATAATGCCCTGGGTGCCCCTTTGATAGCCACAGTAATCTGAGTTCCCCTGTAACAAAAAGTGCCCACTTTACATTTAATAAAGTCGCGAATCTCCCCCTGTACAGCTCCCCTATACACAGTATACTGACTCCTTAGTAGCCCCCAAACTGTTTGATGGCTCCAACAATGTATAATGACCCCCACACTGTAATCTCCATACTGTATGATGGCCCCTAGACAGCCTCCATATACAGTAGCATAATGCACCACATAGTCCACAATATAGTATAATGCACTCCCCATAGGCAGACTCTATATTATACAGCAGCCCCCATAGGCAGACTGTAATAAGGCAGCACCCCCATATAGGCAGACCCTGTAATAAGGCAGCACCCCCATATAGGCAGACCCTGTAATAAGGCAGCACCCCCATATAGGCAGACCCTGTAATAAGGCAGCACCCCCATAGGCAGACTCTGTAGTATAAGGCAGCACCCCCATAGGCAGACTCTGTAATTAGGCGGCAGACCCTGTAATAAGGCAGCACCGCCATAGTCAGACTCTGTAATAAGGCAGCTGTTGTGATAGGCAATTCAGTAACACAATGTACATAACGATCAGAGCACATACAGTGATCTGACAATAACCCAAAATAATAGAACGAGCTCTGAGACGTGGGAACTCTGCAGACCGCAATTCCTGATCCTCTCCAAACACAACTAGAGGCAGCTGTGGATTGCGCCTAACTCTGCCTATGCAACTCGGCACAGCCTGAGAAACTAACTAGCCTGAAGATAGAAAAATAAGCCTACCTTGCCTCAGAGAAATACCCCAAAGGAAAAGGCAGCCCCCCACATATAATGACTGTGAGTAAGATGAAAAGACAAACGTAGAGATGAAATAGGTTCAGCAAAGTGAGGCCCGATATTCTAGACAGAACGAGGATAGGAAAGATAACTTTGCGGTCTACACAAAACCCTAAAGAAAACCACGCAAAGGGGGCAAAAAGACCCTCCGTACCGAACTAACGGCACGGAGGTACACCCCTTGCGTCCCAGAGCTTCCAGCAAAACAAATAGACAAGCTGGACAGAAAAAATAGCAACAAATAGCAAAGAAGCACTTAGCTATGCAGAGCAGCAGGCCACAGGAATGATCCAGAGATACACAAGTCCAACACTGGAACATTGACAGGAAGCATGGATCAAAGCATTAGGTGGAGTTAAGTAGAGAAGCAGCTAATGAGCTCACCAGATCACCTGAGGGAGGAAACTCAGAAGCTGCAGTACCACTTTCCTCCACAAACGGAAGCTCCCAGAGAGAATCAGCCGAAGTACCACTTGTGACCACAGGAGTGAACTCTGCCACAGAATTCACAACAGTACCCCCCCCTAAGGAGGGGTCACCGAACCCTCACCAGAGCACCCAGGCCGACCAGGATGAGCCACATGAAAGGCACGAACAAGATCGGGAGCATGGACATCAGAAGCAAAAACCCAGGAATTATCTTCCTGAGCATAACCCTTCCATTTAACCAGATACTGGAGTTTCCGTCTTGAAACACGAGAATCCAAAATCTTCTCCACAATATACTCCAATTCCCCCTCCACCAAAACCGGGGCAGGAGGCTCAACAGATGGAACCATAGGTGCCACGTATCTCTGCAACAATGACCTATGGAATACGTTATGTATGGAAAAAGAATCTGGGAGGGTCAGACGAAAAGACACAGGATTAAGAACCTCAGAAATCCTATACGGACCAATAAAACAAGGTTTAAACTTAGGAGAGGAAACCTTCATAGGAATATGACGAGAAGATAACCAAACCAGATCCCCAACACGAAGTCGGGGACCCACACGGCGTCTGCGATTAGCGAAAAGTTGAGCCTTCTCCTGGGACAAGGTCAAATTGTCCACTACCTGAGTCCAAATCTGCTGCAACCTGTCCACCACAGTATCCACACCAGGACAGTCCGAAGACTCAACCTGTCCCGAAGAGAAACGAGGATGGAACCCAGAATTGCAGAAAAACGGCGAAACCAAGGTAGCCGAGCTGGCCCGATTATTAAGGGCGAACTCAGCCAAAGGCAAAAAGGACACCCAGTCATCCTGATCAGCAGAAACAAAGCATCTCAGATATGTTTCCAAGGTCTGATTGGTTCGTTCGGTCTGGCCATTAGTCTGAGGATGGAAAGCCGAGGAAAAAGACAAGTCAATGCCCATCCTTGCACAAAAGGCTTGCCAAAACCTCGAAACAAACTGGGAACCTCTGTCAGAAACGATATTCTCTGGAATGCCATGTAAACGAACCACATGCTGGAAGAACAAAGGCACCAAATCAGAGGAGGAAGGCAATTTAGACAAGGGTACCAGATGGACCATCTTAGAAAAGCGATCACAGACCACCCAACTGACTGACATCTTTTGAGAAACGGGAAGGTCAGAAATAAAATCCATAGAGATATGTGTCCAAGGCCTCTTCGGGACCGGCAAGGGCAAAAGCAACCCACTGGCACGAGAACAGCAGGGCTTAGCCCGAGCACAAATGCCACAGGACTGCACCAAAGTACACACATCCCGCGACAGAGATGGCCACCAAAAAGATCTAGCCACTAACTCTCTGGTACCAAAGATTCCGGGATGACCAGCCAACACCGAACAATGAAGTTCAGAGATAACTCTATTCGTCCACCTATCAGGGACAAACAGTTTCTCCGCTGGGCAACGATCAGGTTTATTAGCCTGAAATTTTTGCAGCACCCGCCGCAAATCAGGGGAGATGGCAGACACAATTACTCCTTCCTTGAGGATACCCGCCGGCTCAGATAAACCCAGAGAGTCGGGCAGAAAACTCCTAGACAGAGCATCCGCCTTCACATTTTTAGAGCCCGGAAGGTACGAAATCACAAAGTCAAAACGGGCAAAAAACAACGACCAACGAGCTTGTCTAGGATTCAAGCGCTTGGCAGACTCGAGATAAGTCAAGTTCTTATGATCAGTCAATACCACCACGCGATGCTTAGCTCCTTCAAGCCAATGACGCCACTCCTCGAATGCCCACTTCATGGCCAGCAACTCTCAGTTGCCCACATCATAATTTCGCTCAGCAGGCGAAAACTTCCTGGAAAAGAAAGCGCATAGTTTCATCACTGAGCAACCAGGACCTCTCTGTGACAAAACAGCCCCTGCTCCAATCTCAGAAGCATCAACCTCGACCTGGAACGGAAGAGAAACATCTGGTTGACACAACACAGGGGCAGAAGAAAAACGACGCTTCAACTCCTGAAAAGACTCCACAGCAGCAGAAGACCAATTGACCAAATCAGCACCCTTCTTGGTCAAATCGGTCAATGGTTTGGCAACACTAGAAAAATTGCAGATGAAGCGACGATAAAAATTAGCAAAGCCCAGGAACTTTTGCAGACTTTTCAGAGATGTCGGCTGAGTCCAATCATGGATGGCTTGGACCTTAACCGGATCCATCTCGATAGTAGAAGGGGAAAAGATGAACCCCAAAAATGAAACCTTCTGCACACCAAAGAGACACTTTGATCCCTTCACAAACAAAGAATTAGCACGCAGGACCTGAAAAACCGTTCTGACCTGCTTCACATGAGACTCCCAATCATCCGAGAAGATCAAAATGTCATCCAAGTACACAATCAGGAATTTATCCAGGTACTCACGGAAGATGTCATGCATAAAGGATTGAAACACTGATGGAGCATTGGCAAGTCCGAACAGCATCACTAGATACTCAAAATGACCCTCGGGCGTATTAAATGCAGTTTTCCATTCATCGCCTTGCCTGATTCTCACCAGATTATACGCACCACGAAGATCTATCTTAGTGAACCAACTAGCCCCCTTAATCCGAGCAAACAAATCAGATAACAATAGCAAGGGGTACTGAAATTTAACAGTGATCTTATTAAGAAGGCGATAATCTATACACGGTCTCAGCGAACCATCCTTCTTGGCTACAAAAAAGAACCCTGCTCCTAATGGCGACGATCACGGGCGAATATGCCCCTTCTCCAGGGATTCCTTCACATAACTGCGCATAGCGGCAGCGTCGGACTGGAGTAGTTTGGGCCCACCAGAGAAAATCATTCTAAGGGCCCACCATGCTTAAGGGGTACTAGCTGCAGAGTCATCCCTTTTTCACTGGATCCTGCATCAAAAAAACGGTCCGTCGGGCAGAGAAAACGTTCAGAGGAACGTTTTTTCTGAACGTCGGAAAATTGGTCAGCGACGCATCCTGCGCTACCCGTCACTGGCTACAATGGAAGCCTATGGGCGCAGGATGCGTTGATGCCTGTGAAAAGCAGGAATCCAGTGACAGGTCCCATTTTTTCAAAGAGAGCATGCGTGGAAGAATTTCCCGTCAGGGAAATTCTTTCTCGCTCGCTCTCTCTCTTTTTACTATTGATGCTGCGTATGCAGCATCAATAGTAACAAGATATAATGTTAAAAATAATTTTAAAAATAAAAAATCGCAATATTCTCACCTACCGACGTTCCCGCGCAGCGTCACCAATGCTCCCGGCAGCAAGCGTTCCTAGTAATACATTGCGACTTCTCGCAAGATTTCGCAGTGTATTACTAGGAATGCTAGCTACCAAGAGCATCGCTGCACGGGAACGCCGGTAGGTGAGAACACTGCGATTTTTTTTATTTTTTTTTACCTGGTTTGTGTTGTGTATGCGTTTTTGCAGCGGAAAACCACTGCGAAGACGCATACACAACAGGTGCAAATAGCCTCGACGGGTCCGTCAGAAAGACAGGCCCAGTGCACACGTTTTCCACAATCTGCACAGGATCCGTCATTTCAACATCTTGATGGATCCTGTGCAGATTTTGAAGATGGAAGTGTGAAAGTAGCCTTAGTTTCCATCTAGTTAAGCACCCTTACTGGCAGCAGATAATTTTATATAAAACCTAGAACAATGATATTCTATAAGCACAGAATGATTTTATTATTTAGACATGAGCCACATACACACAATAGACACGACACATACACACCAGTCACACGCTAGACACAGGATACATACATGTGACACACACACCAGTCACACGCTAGCCACATGACACACTCACGCACCATACATAACCAGTCACACACTAGACACAGGATTAGAGATGAGCGGACCCCTAGATGTTCGGGTCCGGCCGAACAGTTAAAAATGAGACCAGGTTCGGGTACCAGAACAGTACCTGGACCCTATTCATTTGAATGGGGGGCCAATACATCCAGTGTTTACCACTCTGTCAGATGCAAGACAGAGCTGCTTCTGATTGGTGGTAAAATCATTACCGCCAGTCAGACAGCTGATGTTCACACGCTGTCAAATGATGCGAGCCCACAGCTGTGATCGGAGGTATAAAGTTTACCTCCGGTCACTGGCGTCGGCTAACCTCATCGAGGTTATGGCAAGTCACTGAGGCTATGTTTTCAGCCAGGCCCCTGAACTGTAGTGACCTTGGTGAGATCCCCACTAGCGCAGTGAGAAAGTCCCACAGTGCAGAGGCGGTGAACTCACCAACGGCCTTTTTCTCACTCCCCCCTCTTCTCCACACAGCCCTGGATCACCTCTTTTTCCACAAAGCTCATCATCCCCCCTTTTCCACACAGCCCCTCATCATCCCTCCTTCTCCACACAGCCCCCTCATCATCCCTCCTTCTCCACACAGCCCCCTCACCACCCCCCCTTTTCCACAAAGCTCATCATCCCTCCTTTTCCAAACAGCCCCTCATCATCCCTCCTTCTCCACAGAGCCCCCTCATCATCCCTCCTTCTCCACACAGCCCTCATCATCCCTCCTTCTCCACACAGCCCCCTCATCATCCCTCCTTCTCCACACAGCCCCCTCATCATCCCTCCTTCTCCACACAGCCCCCTCATCGTCCCTCCTTCTCCACACAGCCCCCTCATCATCCCTCCTTCTCCACACAGCCCCCTCATCGTCCCTCCTTCTCCACACAGCCCCCTCATCGTCCCTCCTTCTCCACACAGCCCCCTCATCATCCCTCCTTCTCCACACAGCCCCCTCATCGTCCCTCCTTCTCCACAGCCCCCTCATCGTCCCTCCTTCTCCACACAGCCCCCTCATCGTCCCTCCTTCTCCACACAGCCCCCTCATCATCCCTCCTTCTCCACACAGCCCCCTCATCATCCCTCCTTCTCCACACAGCCCTCTCATCACCCCCCCTTTTCCACAAAGCTCATCATCCCTCCTTTTCCACACAGCCCCTCATCATCCCTCCTTCTCCACACAGCCCCCTCATCATCCTTCCTTCTCCACACAGCCCCCTCATCGTCCCTCCTCCACACAGCCCCCTCATCGTCCCTCCTTCTCCACACAGCCCCCTCATCGTCCCTCCTTCTCCACACAGCCCCCTCATCGTCCCTCCTTCTCCACACAGCCCCCTCATCATCCCTCCTCCACACAGCCCCCTCATCGTCCCTCCTTCTCCACACAGCCCCCTCATCATCCCTCCTTCTCCACACAGCCCCCTCATCTTCCCTCCTTCTCCACACAGCCCCCTCATCATCCCTCCTTCTCCACACAGCCCCCTCATCACCCCCCCTTTTCCACAAAGCTCATCATCCCTCCTTTTCCACACAGCCCCTCATCATCCCTCCTTCTCCACACAGCCCCCTCATCATCCCTCCTTCTCCACACAGCCCCCTCATCATCCCTCCTTCTCCACACAGCCCCCTCATCGTCCCTCCTTCTCCACACAGCCCCCTCATCGTCCCTCCTTCTCCACACAGCCCCCTCATCGTCCCTCCTTCTCCACACAGCCCCCTCATCGTCCCTCCTTCTCCACACAGCCCCCTCATCGTCCCTCCTTCTCCACACAGCCCCCTCATCGTCCCTCCTTCTCCACACAGCCCCCTCATCGTCCCTCCTTCTCCACACAGCCCCCTCATCTTCCCTCCTTCTCCACACAGCCCCCTCATCATCCCTCCTTCTCCACACAGCCCCCTCATCATCCCTCCTTCTCCACACAGCCCCCTCATCATCCCTCCTTCTCCACACAGCCCCCTCATCATCTCTCCTTCTCCACACAGCCCCCTCATCATCATCCCTCCTCCACACAGCCTCCTCCTCATACCTCCTTCTCCACACAGCCCCCTCATCGTCCCTCCTTCTCCACACAGCCCCCTCATCGTCCCTCCTTCTCCACACAGCCCCCTCATCGTCCCTCCTTCTCCACACAGCCCCCTCATCTTCCCTCCTTATCCACACAGCCCCCTCATCTTCCCTCCTTCTCCACACAGCCCCCTCATCATCCCTCCTTCTCCACACAGCCCCCTCATCATCTCTCCTTCTCCACACAGCCCCCTCATCATCTCTCCTTCTCCACACAGCCCCCTCATCATCTCTCCTTCTCCACACAGGCCCCTCATCATCCCTCCTCCACACAGCCCCCTCATCATCCCTTCTCCACACAGCCCCCTCATCATCTCTCCTTCTCCACACAGCCCCCTCATCATCTCTCCTTCTCAACAGTACCTCCTCCTCATACCTCCTTCTCCACACTACCTCCTCCTCATACCTCCTCCACACAGCCCCCTCATCTTCCCTCCTTATCCACACAGCCCCCTCATCTTCCCTCCTTCTCCACACAGCCCCCTCATCATCCCTCCTTCTCCACACAGCCCCCTCATCATCTCTCCTTCTCCACACAGCCCCCTCATCATCTCTCCTTCTCCACACAGCCCCCTCATCATCTCTCCTTCTCCACACAGCCCCCTCATCATCCCTCCTCCACACAGCCCCCTCATCATCCCTTCTCCACACAGCCCCCTCATCATCTCTCCTTCTCCACACAGCCCCCTCATCATCTCTCCTTCTCAACAGTACCTCCTCCTCATACCTCCTTCTCCACACTACCTCCTCCTCATACCTCCTTCTCCACACAGCCCCCTCATCATCCCTCCTCCACACAGCCCCCTCATCATCTCTCCTTCTCCACACAGCCCCCTCATCATCTCTCCTTCTCCACACAGCCCCCTCATCATCCCTCCTTCTCCACACAGCCCCTTTCAAGTTACATCAAATAAGTTCATCCTCTGACCACTCACACTGAGTCCTGGGTCTTCTTTCCTATCTGTGCAAGGGTCCATTGTGCAGACCTTCATTCCTCTCCTCACACAGTTCCATAGTGCAGCCCCCTCGGTCCTCTAGTACAGTGTTTTTCAACCAGTGTGCCGCGGCACACTAGTGTGCCGCGACACATGGTCGGGTGTGCCGCGGGGAACGGGAGTCAGCTGTTCTCTGTGCCGACTGTCAAGCTGACAGCCGGCACAGAGAAGCTGCAGCGCGCCGGCTCCCGGAGATCAATTGTACTCGCAGACATCTACCAGCTGCGAGTACAATTGAGGCTCTGACCGCTGGGTCAGAGCGACGCCAGCAGCGTGATCAAGTCATGTGATCACGCTGCTGACGTCACTATCCGGCGCGCAGGAGACAGAAGACACTTGGTGGTAAGTGCTCCTGTGCTGTGGAGCTGAAGACACCGAAGATTCAGCGTGGGGTGGGTTTATGGGGAATATGTGGGGGGATTTATTAAGTGTGTGGGGAGATTTATTCAGTGTGTGGGGGGGATTTATTCAGTGTGTGGGGGGATTTATTCAGTGTGTGGGGGGGATTTATTCAGTGTGGGGGGATTTATTCAGTGTGTGGGGGGATTTATTCAGTGTGTGGGGGGGATTTATTCAGTGTGTGGGGGGGATTTATTCAGTGTGTGGGGGGATTTATTCAGTGTGTGGGGGGATTTATTCAGTGTGTGGGGGGGATTTATTCAGTGTGTGGGGGGGATTTATTCAGTGTGTGGGGGGATTTATTCAGTGTGTGTGGGGGGATTTATTCAGTGTGGGGTGATTTATTCAGTGTGTGGGGCGATTTATTCAGTGTGTGGGGGGGATTTATTCAGTGTGTGGGGGGGATTTATTCAGTGAGTGGGGGGATTTATTCAGTGTGTGGGGGGGATTTATTCAGTGTGTGTGTGTGGGGGATTTATTCAGTGTGTGTGGGGGATTTATTCAGTGTGTGGGGGGGATTTATTCAGTGTGTGTGGGGGGGATTTATTCAGTGTGTGGGGGGATTTATTCAGTGTGTGGGGGGGATTTATTCAGTGTGTGTGGGGGATTTATTCAGTGTGTGTGGGGGGGATTTATTCAGTGTGTGGGGGGATTTATTCAGTGTGTGGGGGGGATTTATTCAGTGTGTGTGGGGGGGATTTATTCAGTGTGTGGGGGGATTTATTCAGTGTGTGGGGGGGATTTATTCAGTGTGTGGGGGGGATTTATTCAGTGTGTGGGGGGATTTATTCAGTGCGTGGGGGGGATTTATTCAGTGTGTGGGGGGATTTATTCAGTGTGTGGGGGGATTTATTCAGTGTGTGGGGGGGATTTATTCAGTGTGTGTGGGGATTTATTCAGTGTGTGGGGGGGATTTATTCAGTGTGTGGGGGGGGATTTATTAAGTGTGGGGGGATTTATTCAGTGTGTGGGGGGGATTTATTCAGTGTGTGGGGGGGATTTATTCAGTGTGTATGTGGGGGGGCTGGAATTTATTTAGCATGTGTGGGGCAGGGTGCATTTATTCTGTGTGGAAGGGGATGGATTTATTGTATCGGAAGGGGAGTGGATATATTCTGTGGGGGTGAGTGGGGAGATGGGGGTGGACACAGTAGCGAGGGGAAAAATGTGTGCTGACAGTACTGGGAGCAACGGTGATGGGATGTGTGAGGACAGTATGGGGAGTCGGGGGAATGTGTGAGGAGGAAATATGGAGAGAGCAAAGGGGTATGTTAGCAGGGGGGGGTGTACAGGAGGAGGCTATTAGAAATGTGTGCAGACAGTATGGGGGGATGAAAGTGTGAGTGGACACAT
This sequence comes from Ranitomeya imitator, assembly GCF_032444005.1. Lineage (NCBI taxonomy): Eukaryota > Metazoa > Chordata > Amphibia > Anura > Dendrobatidae > Ranitomeya > Ranitomeya imitator. The sequence continues at coordinate 825,060,349 of NC_091284.1, forward strand.
AATAGATACTGAGTAGTGTGAGGGTAACAGCCAGGAGGAGACAGTATGCCAAGTAGGAGGAGTGTAATGAAGGGGCACAGTAGAGAGACTGGGCTCTCTATGAGGGACACCGTATGAGAAGGCAGTGTGAAGTGTGGAAAAGAGAGAGAGGGTAGTGTGGATGGCATGTACCATAAGAGGGACAGTGAGGGTCATATTATGTGCTGGGAATAAAGTGAGGGGCAATTATTTACTCAGGGGGTCAGCCTAGGGCAGATATTGTTATTCCGGAGCATTATAATAACACTGCTATCTTTAAGGGTGTTGTGTCGGGATGTGCTGCAGAAGACAGGAGAAGATGGAAGTCTGCAGAAACGAGCTCTGCCGGTGGATGAGAAGACTCATCATGGCATCTGGACAAGGTGAAGATGAAAAGAAAGAGGCGACTCCACAAACAACGTCATCTATCAGGTACCTGGATGTAAATGTGTTTTTTTTGTGATACTAATTCTCATTTTTATTTGTTAGGAATATTAAAGGGGATGTCCAAGGTTGTGATGAGTCTGCAGTCATACTATGTGACTGCAGACTTCTGAATTCTCACAGTGCACACTGCTATCATAATTCTCTGATGTTGGTGATTTACATACATGCGGTCACGTGCTGACTAGACATGTGTGGCCTCATTCAATGAAAATGAATTGTCTGAGTCCGGGCACGTCTAGTTAGAATGTGGCCAGAAGTATCCAAATCACATACTTGTGCTGTCATGACCGTCCACTCTGGCCACCGGCAAGGGAGAATCCTGAAAGTGTGCAGTGCTTGCGCTGTGAGAATTCAGAAGCCTGCAGTCACATAGAATGACTGCAGACTTTCATCTCAAACCTGGACGCACCATTTTGTGCCATTTTGGTTGGTGGTGTGCCTCGGGATTTTTTAAGTATAAAAAGTGTGCCGCGGCTCAAAAAAGGTTGAAAATCACTGGTCTAGTACTCACAGGGCTCCAGCAGCCTCAGTCCTCAGCACAGCGCTGCTTCCTGCTATCAGGTCACTGGTCTGATGGAGGCCCCACCCCTTCCAGTGACATCATGCCCTCAGAAAATCAACTCCGTTCTAGACGCTGTGAGCAGTGCAGTCACAGTTTCTCACAGCCTGTGGCTCTGTGCTGTGCGTGGCGCTGTGCGGGTTATTCTATACCCGGTGCCGGCCGCCTGCACTGCTCAGTAACAGGTGAGGTGAGAGCTTTCTATCACCTGCTGCTGCCGCTTCTATTGATCTCATGAGCACTGCGCAGCTGAGAGAGCGGCACCAAGACATCAATAGAAGCCGCAGCAGGTGATGAGAAAGCTCTTACCTCACATCACATGTTACTGAGCAGTGCAGGCAGCCGGCACCAGGTATGGAATAACACTCACTGCTGAGTGCATGAAATCATAATACGCTAAAATACAGGACAGAGCAGGAGTCTGGTGAGGGGGAGGGCCCACCGGAGGATTCTTCGATCTCCCGGTGGGCCAGTCCGACACTGCATAGTGGTGTGCTCAGGCACGGATAAATTAAACAGTCGACCTTTTGGGAATTTACTACCAGGAATCAAATTAATAGCACAATCACAATCCCTATGCGGAGGTAGGGCATCGGACTTGGGCTCATCAAATACATCCCGGTAATCAGACTAGAACTCTGGAACCTCAGAAGGGGTGGATGACGAAATTGACAGAAATGGAACATCACCATGTACCCCCTGACAACCCCAGCTGGACACCAACATGGAATTCCAATCCAATACTGGATTATGGGTTTGTAGCCATGGCAACCCCAACACGACCACATCATGCAGATTATGCAACACCAGAAAGCGAATATCCTCCTGATGTGCAGGAGCCATGCACATGGTCAGCTGGGTCCAGTATTGAGGCTTATTCTTGGCCAAAGGCGTAGCATCAATTCCTCTCAATGGAATAGGACACTGCAAAGGCTCCAAGAAAAACCCACAACGCTTAGCATAATCCAAGTCCATCAAATTCAGGGCAGCGCCTGAATCCACAAACGCCATGACAGAATACGATGACAAGGAGCAGATCAAGGTAACGGACAGAAGAAATTTTGACTGTACCGTACCAATGGTGGCAGACCTAGCGAACCGCTTAGTGCGCTTAGGACAATCAGAGATAGCATGAGTGGAATCACCACAGTAGAAACACAGCCCATTCAGACGTCTGTATTCCTGCCGTTCAACTCTGGTCATAGTCCTATCGCACTGCATAGGCTCAGGTTTAATCTCAGGTAATACCGCCAAATGGTGCACAGATTTACGCTCGCGCAAGCGTCGACCGATCTGAATGGCCAAAGACATAGACTCATTCAGACCAGCAGGCATAGGAAATCCCACCATGACATCCTTAATGGCTTCAGAGAGACCCTTTCTGAAAATGGCTGCAAGCGCAGATTCATTCCATTGAGTGAGCACGGACCATTTTCTAAATTTCTGGCAATATACCTCTATCTCATCCTGAGCCTGACAAAGAGCCAGCAAATTTTTTTCTGCCTGATCTACTGAATTAGGCTCATCGTACAGCAATCCGAGCGCCAGGAAAAACGCATCGATATTACTTAATGCAGGATCTCCTGATGCAAGAGAAAATGCCCAGTCCTGAGGGTCGCCACGCAAAAAAGAAATGACGATCCTAACCTGTTGCGCTGGGTCACTAGAGGAGCGAGGTTTCAAAGCCAGAAACAGTTTACAATTATTCTTGAAACTCAGAAATTTAGTTCTATCTCCAAAAAACAAATCTGGAATAGGAATTCTCGGTTCTAACAAAGAATTCTGAACCACAAAATTTTGAATATCTTGAACTCTTGCCGTGAGCTGATCCACACATGAAGACAGACCTTTAATGTCCATTGCTACACCTGTGTCCTGAACCACCCAAATGTCTAGGGGGAAAAAAAAGACAAATCACAGTGTAAAGGAAAAAAAATGGTCTCAGAACTTCTTTTTTCCCTCTATTGAGAATCATTAGTACTTCTGGCTTCCTGTACTGTTGTGATAGGCAATTCAGTAACACAATGTACATAGCGATCAGAGCACACACAGTGATCTGACAATAACCCAAAATAATAGAACGAGCTCTGAGACGTGGAAACTCTGTAGACCGCAATTCCTGATCCTCTCCAAACACAACTAGAGGCAGCTGTGGATTGCGCCTAACGCTGCCTATGCAACTCGGCACAGCCTTAGAAACTAACTAGCCTGAAGATAGAAAAATAAGCCTACCTTGCCTCAGAGAAATACCCCAAAGGAAAAGGCAGCCCCCCACATATAATGACTGTGAGTAAGATGAAAAGACAAACGTAGAGATGAAATAGATTCAGCAAAGTGAGGCCCGATATTCTAGACAGAACGAGGATAGGAAAGATAACTTTGCGGTCTACACAAAACCCTAAAGAAAACCGCGCAAAGGTGGCAAAAAGACCCTCCGTACCGAACTAATGGCACAGAGGTACACCCCTTGCGTCCCAGAGCTTCCAGCAAAACAAATAGACAAGCTGGACAGAAAAAATAGCAACAAGTAGCAAAGAAGCACTTAGCTATGCAGAGCAGCAGGCCACAGGAATGATCCAGAGATACACAAGTCCAACACTGGAACATTGACAGGAAGCATGGATCAAAGCATTAGGTGGAGTTAAGTAGAGAAGCAGCTAACGAGCTCACCAGATCACCTGAGGGAGGAAACTCAGAAGTGCAGTACCACTTTCCTCCACAAACGGAAGCTCCCAGAGAGAATCAGCCGAAGTACCACTTGTGACCACAGGAGTGAACTCTGCCACAGAATTCACAACAGGCAGCCCCCATAGTCAGACTCTGTAATAAGGCAGCACCCCCATAGTCAGACTCTAATAAGGCAGCACCCATAGTCAGACCCTGTAATAAGGCAGCCCCCATAGTCAGACCCTGTAATAAGGCAGCCCCCATAGTCAGACCCTGTAATAAGGCAGCCCCCATAGTCAGATCCTGCAATAAGGCAGCACCCCCATATAGGCAGACCCTGTAATAAGGCAGCACCCCAATATAGGCAGACCCTGTAATAAGGCAGCACCCCCATATAGGCAGACCCTGTAATAAGGCAGAACCCCCATATAGGCAGACCCTGTAATAAGGCAGCACCCCCATATAGGCAGATCCTGTAATAAGGCAGCACCCCCATATAGGCAGACCCTGTAATAAGGCAGCACCCCCATAAGCAGACTCAGTAGTATAAGGCAGCACCCCCATAGGCAGACTCTGTAATAAGGCGGCAGACCCTGTAATAAGGCAGCACCCCCATATTCAGACTCTAATAAGGCAGCACCCCCATAGTCAGGCTCTGTAATAAGGCAGCCCCCATAGTCAGACCCTGTAATAAGGCAGCCCCTTTAGTCAGACCCTGTAATAAGGCAGCACCCCCATATAGGCAGACCCTGTAATAAGGCAGCAGCCCCATATAGGCAGACCCTGTAATAAGGCAGAACCCCCATATAGGCAGACCCTGTAATAAGGCAGCACCCCCATATAGGCAGACCCTGTAATAAGGCAGCAGCCCCATAGGCAGACTCTGTAGTATAAGGCAGCACCCCCATAGGCAGACTCTGAAATAAGGCGGCAGACCCTGTAATAAGGCAGCACCACCATAGTCAGACTCTGTAATAAGGCAGCACCCCCATAGTCAGACTCTAATAAGGCAGCCCCCATAGTCAGACCCTGTAATAAGGCAGCCCCCATAGGCAGACCCTGTAATAAGGCGGCAGATCCCCATAGTCAGACCCTGTAATAAGGCAGCCCCCATAGTCAGACCCTGTAATAAGGCAGCACCCCCATAGTCAGACCCTGTAATAAGGCAGCACCCCTATAGGCAGGCCCTGTAATAAGGTAGCACACCTATAGGCAGACCCTGTAATAAGGCAGCACCCCCATAGTCAGACCCTGGAATAAGGCAGCACTGTTGTGAATTCCGCTCTTGGGCTCCCTCCGGTGGTTGTAAGTGGCACTTTTGTGAGTTCTGCTCTTGGGCTCCCTCTTGTGGTTTCAAGTGGTATGGCTGCTCCTTGGAGTTAGCTGTCTTCAGCTGCTTCCACTGATCGTCTTTTCTGCTCGGCTATTTATGCCTGCTCTTTCTTCAGCCAGTGCCACTTGTAAATGGTTCCTGGTTGGATTCACATCTCTTTGGAGCTCCCTGTTATCCTGACCAGTTCAGCAAAGCTAAGTTTTTGCTTGCTCTTTTCTGTTCACAGATTGTGGACTTATCCGTTCTGTGCTTTCTATGTTTGTCCAGCGTTATCAGTATGAATTAATTCTGTCTTGCTGGAAGATCTGGGAAGCAGATTTACCCTCCACACCTTTAGTCAGGTGTGGAGATTTTTTGTAAACTCTGCGTGGATTTTTGTAGTGTTTTATACTGACCGCACAGTATTCCATCCTGTCCTATCTAGCTAGCTAGACTGGCCTCCTGTGCTCATCCTGGTTTCATTCTGTGTATGTCTTTTCCCTTTCCACTCACAGTCATTATTTCTGGGGGGCTAATCTATCCTTTGGGGATTTTCTCTGAGGCAAGATAGTTTTCCTGCTTCTATCTTTAGGGATATTTAGCTCTTAGGCTGTGACGAGGTGCATAGGGAGAGTTAGGAGCATTCCACGGCTACTTCTAGTGTTGTGTTGAGCTTAGGGACTGCGGTCAGTACAGTTACCACTTCCTTCTGAGCTCGTTCCATGTTGCTCCTAAACCACCGCATCATAACACAGCACCCCAATAGGCAGACCCTGTAATAAGGCAGCAGCACCCATTAAAAATAAAAACAAAAACTCACCTCTCTTCTTCCTGATTCCTGTGCTGCTCCCACTGATCTCCTGACAGCGGGCACTGGGCAGTGACGTCATCGCGCCCGCTGTCAGTGTCGGCGACGTCAGACGCCTACACTGACAGGGGGATGATGGGGGAAGGAGCGCAGCGATCAGCTGTGGCACCGCCCCCTCCGCATGCTCAGGGGCCCCATAGCGGCAGGGCGGCAGAGCAGAGAGATCAACTCTCCCTACTCTGCCGCAGAATGTAACTGTATAGGCGCACTGCGCACACGCCGTTACAGTTACAGTAGCGTAGCTCCGGATGGGCCCCCTCAGAGCACCGGGCCCGGGGCGCTTGCACCCTCTGCCCCCCCCGGTAGCTACGCTACTGGTTCTATGGTAAGTAAGGTCATTTTGACATTACTAGGGTTGTGTTTTTGCTAAAGAGATTGAATACAGTCCTAGGAGACCTCAGAGTATTACACGTGCCTTTTCAGGAAAATTTGAGAATTTGCAGTATTTACAAATCTCGGCGAATCAATTAGCTACAAATTGAATTTTTGTGAAAAATATCTTGAACCTGTTGAATTAGAATTTCCAAAGATTCGATCATCTCTAGTTACTGACCTTCAAACTTTAATAAAGTAGCACGATTGTGACAGGCAAACAAATCAATGAGAAAAGTGAATGGTTAACTGGATTTTGGCTTCACAGGAGTCATTTATCAGAGCTGTGGACTCGGTGTTCAATTTGGAAATGGAGGAGTCGGGTTTGGCTTACTGCTTTATATATATAGAATTGTATATTATATACTGTATATACAGGGATTATTATGGATGGAGAGCTGTAGCTGAAGAGTAGATCCAAACGAGAAAAGTAGCTGGATTTCCTCTACTCACCCCCCTAAAAGGAAACAGGAGCGTGAACCTTTGACATCTCCTCCATTAGGACTAGAAAAATATGGCGGCTATTTTTAACAAACAGCGCCACCCTTGTCTACAGGTTATGTCTGGTATCACAGCTCAACTCTATAGCATTGAATGGTGCAGAGCTGCAATACTGGACACAACCAGCAGAGGCAGGTGTCCGAGTGCAGTCACCACTAGGGGGAGCTCACTGCACACAGATTAATGCAGCTGTCTAAACCCACATGAAAGGAGCTCCCCCTAGTGTCTGCTGCAGGAAGAAAGGATTATATCACTTTATTCCATGGTGCCAGGTTGCTGGCGGCACAGCAGGACCAAAATCGTCAGTTTACATGTGTTCTAATATAATGAGACACAAAGTAATCACCGTCTCGTCTTTCTGGTAAAATGATAAGCTCCAGCGACAGAAAAATAAAAACGTTCCGGGCCCTGGAAAATGGCAAAATATATATATATATATTTTTTTTTTTTGCATAGTTTAACATTTTTTTAAGCCTCTAAAAAAAATATGCGTTTGGTATCGTGTAATCGCATCACCCTGGAGAATCGCGTTTCCACATCGTTTTTACTGCACAATGAAAGGTGTAAAAATGAAAACCCAAAGAACTATCGTTAAATTGTGTTTTTTTTTTCCATTTTCCAGGACATTACATGGTAAAATGTTGTGAATTCAAACTACATGTCATATTACTAAATAACAAGCGCTGGGGACGGAAAAATATAAAAAGCTTTGATTCTTGGAAGAAAGACAGGAAAAAAAAAAAGGAAAACTCAAAAAATGAAAATTGACTGCGCAATAAAGGGGTTAATAACCTGTGGAAAAGTTGCACCCTTTAACCCCTGGGCCCAACAGCTGTAATTACTCTCATGCACACTCTCATTAGGAGCAAGTACAGGTGAAAAGCCCATCAAAACAGAAGGGTGCAAGTCTACAGGCAGCCACTAGATGGCAGACTATAGATATCAAAAGTCAATGAAAAGTCTGAAACTACAGGAAAGTCTCTAGCACTCTTCCTAATCTGCTGAGTCCAGTCACAGTCATCTTCCACCTGATGCACACAGAGGTCCCTTTTGAAATATAGCTCCACTCTTTTGCACAGGCTGTGTCTGGTATTGCATCTTAGCCCTGCTTGAAGTGAATGCCCTATACTTACATATTAATGGTTGCATTATACATCGCTCAGCTGTGCTGCAATGGTGGGGCAGCAGCAGATTCTCATTGCGGATGATACCTATTTTCTTAAAGTCCCAATTTTGCAGGAACATATAAGGGTGTGGCTCAGCCAAAAAGTGCCCCATTAGTAATAGTGGTCACTATTGTGCAAATAATAATAATACTTTCCTTAGGGTTCCCAATAGTAATAATGATGCCCCAAAGTGTCCCCCTTTGTAATAGTCTTCTTCCATTGTGCATTCTGGCTCTGTGTGGGTGGTATCATGCACTGTATAGTGGCATTATTTATTTGTACATGATGGCAGTGTTATTTGTATGTACAGTATGGTACCATTCATTATGTGCACAGTATGGCGCCATTATTTATGTAGACTGTTTATTGTAAGGATATAGTGTAATCTGAAGCAAGCAAGACACTTCTATTCACAATGAGTAATCTCGATATAAAAGCCGCACAGTAATCAATACCCTTATGTAAGCAGCGGGGTGCGGAGCCAATCACTGATCGTGCCTGTGCTGATGAACCGCTCACCGTACTTTATAAACTGACTGTTCTCGCTCTGACCGTCTCCTACAAATAATAGTAATAGCAGCAATTCACGAAGTGTTCATCTCTCTAGAGAGCAATCTCATCCGCTCCAGACATGACGCCTCTAGATCATATGTCGGGATAATGGGGGAGTCCTAAGCTCCGGTGAGGATGTTTGCTGCGTGATGATAAGTATTTCACAATGAAGTGACCGTCGTTTGCTGCAATTAATCGCTCACAGGTAACCAGGTTCAAAGTACATTATGCAGCACTACTGAACAGTGTAGCTGTGAATAAACTCTGAGGCGAGGTAAAACACTAAAAGAAACAGCATATATGGCATTACATGGCAGTACTGAGCTTTGCAGCTGTGAATAAACTCTGGGATGAGATAAAACACTTACTAGAAGAAACAGCATAAATGAAATTATACAGCAGTACTGAGCTTTGCAGCTGTGGGTCCGGCTGTGTGTTGAGATAAAACACGAAAACCAGCAGCATGAAGGACATTATACAATAGTACTGAGTATTGTAGCTGTGAATCCAGCTCTGGGATGATAAAAAATACTTTCTAAAAGCAGCAGTATTAAGCATATTATACCATTAAACAGCAGTACTGAGCAGTGTAGATGTGAATCCAGCCCTGGTATGAGATAAAATACTAAAAGCAGCAGCATGAATGACCTCATATAGCAGTACTGAGCAGTGTAGCTGTTAATCCAGCTCTTGGGTGAGATATAACACTAAAAGAAGCAGCATAAAGGACATTATACAGCACTACTGAACAGTGTAGCTGTGAATAAACTCTAAGATTAAGTAAAACTCTAAAAGAAACAGCATCAATGACATTACACGGCAGTACTGAGCTTTGTAGCTGTGAAAAAACTCTGGGGTGAGATAAAATACCAAATGAAACAGCCTAAATGACATTATACAGCAGTACTGAGCTTTGTAGCTGTGAATCCAGCAGTGTGGTCAGATAAAACACTAAACGCAGCATGATGAAGGATATTATACTACAGTACTGAGCAGTGTAGTTGTGAATCCAGCTCTGGGGTGAAGTAAAACACATACTAAAAGCAGCAGTGTGGTGGATATTATTTGGCAGTACTGAGCAGTGTAGATGTGGATCAATCAAAGCATGAAATTAAACACTTATGTGATAGTAGCAGCACAGAGGATATTACACAGCAATTCCAAGCAGTGTATCTCTGAATCCTGCTCCTGTGAAATCAAACATTTGCTTGTCTCTCTCTGCTGTTACCTGCTTCTCCCCTCTTCATAGACTTCAATAGGCAGCTGTAATCTGATTCCTAAGTGAGCTTGCAGTCTGTCTTGTCTTGAGCAAGGCAGATTTTTGCAGTATTTCAGAGTGAAAAAGGAAGGAGGGAAGAAAAGAAAACGTGTCGTTGTACCTAGATATCATACTCCTTGTACCTGTGTTGTGATGACTACTGAAAACTGTGCAGCTTTTTCTTTCTAGTATTTCAGAGTGAATAATGAGTTCAAGAGGCAGAGGAGAGAAGAAGAAACGGCTCATAAGTGGAGAAAGAAGCCGATTTCTCTGATAAGATCTATTACAAAGCTTCTTATATTCGCTTGTACTAATTGTGTGTGCAGTTTATTGAAAAGACAGAAACCATTTAATAAAATTAAAAAAAACAACAACTTTGCATCCAAACAGGAACAGGAACAGGAACACATGGGCTACTTGCACAGTGAACAAGTCTGTATGATCATGTTCACACACCACCAAGAAACCTGAAGACACAAAAGAGAATAGTAAAACCAAAAACAGAAACACTCAGTTTGAAAAAATGTTGCAGTAATCCGCAAGTGCTAGTAAAAGATGTAAAAAACAGGGTATTTGGTTGATACGTTTTTTGCAAAAAATGTATACTAAGCTGCTCTACCAATCTTCACGGTATACCCTTATCAGAGCAGTCCTAACTAATGTATGCAATCCCTATCTGATGTATTTAAAAACCTGATCATCTGTATATAACCTGTGTGAACAGGGCTCAGAGAGGAAAAATCCATGTGTGCATACAGGGTAGAACAGCTTTTGTGCAGATAGCCCAAGAGGAGTGGTGGAACTCCCCAGTCTTGTAGACACAAGAGAACAATTATGGAAACAGGAACACATGGGCTACTTGCACAGTGAACAAGTCTGTATGATCATGTTCACACACCACCAAGAAACCTGAAGACACAAAAGAGAATAGTAAAACCAAAAACACTCAGTTTGAAAAAATGTTGCAGTAATCCGCAAGTGCTAGTAAAAGATGTAAAAAACAGGGTATTTGGTTGATACGTCTTTTACTAGCACTTGCGGATTACTGCAACATTTTTTCAAACTGAGTGTTTTTGGTTTTACTATTCTCTTTTGTGTCTTCAACTTTGCATCCAAGTTGTAAAATGCTTTATTTTTGGTTTTCTGGAGCAGTCAGGAATACATAAGAGGTTGCGGCCGGATTGCTCTCGGTCAGTCACAGTCGGGTGTTTGGAATAGAGGTGTGAGCTGTGACATAAGAACATGGTGCTATAAAGAAATATATCAAAATGATGGCGGAGATAAGACGGTTCCTCCAGGATGTCACGACAGATGGAAGATCGAGAAGCGAGAAATCCTGGGTCCACCATAGGAAAGCACCGAACGGGTCCGCACCCTGCTCTGACTTCATGCGTCTGCCTCGTGGATGTCAGGAGCATATTTTACAAACTTGTCAATAAAACAAAGGTCAATAATGACAGCCTGATCTGTGGGACAACCTGTTTTACCTCTTTACACCTGGACCATAGGTATTAACCCCTTTTATACCTTTTACCACTTGAATTTTTCTATTCACTACTTAACTAGGTGGCGGTATTAATTATGTATAATACTCCAATGGTCAAAGTCACTTCAACAGATTCTGCAAAAATCAATAGTACAAGCAGGTTCGGACTGGCCCAATGGAGAACTGGAAAATCCCCCGGTGGGCCCCTGGGAAGACATGGGACCCTAATCCCACTGCATGGGCAGTTCCTGGCATAATTCACAAGGACCATTCATTTACCAAACTACCTGGTTTATTATGATATAGAGGGTGTAATATTGTAGGCAGGTGAAAAGTTCCCCCCCAAAGTCAATGTTGCTGGTGGGCCCTTAGCAACCCAGTCCGACACTGTGCAAGTGAATAGAAGAAACTTTTGTAATGCATCTTGTGAGGAAAATGTATAATATAAATAATAGTTTCTCCTGCTAGCCCATGCTGTGGGCTAAACCCCCCCCCCCCCCCCCTTCTCTCTCTGGCTCTCTTTGTTTCTATGTGTGAGTGGAGCTTACCCTCCCCCCAAGCCAGAAAGGTCTAGTGCGCTGGTAGAGGCACAATTCTCTCTCCAGCTAGAGCCGGTCTGACAGCTTTCTCAAAGCCATGCGGCTCTTTGTTCTGTTATAGCAAGATATTAGGCCAACGATTTAGGCTAGGAAAATAAAAAGTACATATTGTTAACGTCCTTCGGCGGATCTATCCGTCACGATAAAACGCGGGCTTCTAGTTCCCTCAGGTCAAAAAGTACGGATTTCTCTGGAACTGCATGTCCCAGCCAGACCAAATTTGGTTTCCTTAGAAAGCCAAGTTTAAAATAAGCTGAATGAGGGGTGTGCTGGGATTCTGGCCTGTTCTGGAGCGGAGATACGAGCATTATAAAACTTTTTGTTAAATTTGGTATGTTTGAAGGAGATGGGAGGGTCCAAGGAAACCAACCCCTTTTGTGAGGTCACGAGGCTGAAGTATGTAAGCCCCACACTTAACCCAGCCTGGAGTCTGAGGTTTTTTTTGCCTGAGGACTGGGCTGTACTATGCATTGGCACATCTGGGGTCTGCCTGCAGCATGGTTTGGCCTGACATGACCTGAGAACATGTAAGTGTTGATTTTCTCATTTAATCCCTTTATTTTATAATTACCTTGTACATATTTCAATTGTCTCTTTTGTAACATCTTTATATGACTTTTTATAAACACTGCCTTAAATCTTTTATGGAGTATTATATTTAAAATACTAGATTCGTTCTCCTGCTCTAAAGCATACCCCAAGTCTTCTGAAGGGAATTACGCTACTGTTTTGGGTTAGCTTCGGACCCGTTTAATCGGAACTGGTGGCAGCATACCGTGTGCTGGGCCTTTGGGTGTCATTGTAGCGACTGTGGCATTGATAATTATTGTTCCTGCCTGAGCGGGAGTAGTTAAATCGCCTCGCTGCAGCGTGCCCAATAGCCAGTACATAGCAGGCAGCCTTCCTGGCGACTAATTACCCTAGGTGCAGTACCTAGTCTTACCTGAGGGTGAGGGGGGCGCCAGAGCGCTGCAAAGTTTCAAGTGGAACTGTAAAGTGGGATATACATAAATCTGTTATGAAAGGTAATTCAGTACCACAATGGACATAGAGGTCAGCGCACATACAGTGACCTGGCCATTAACCCAAAAAACAAGAACGAGCTCTGAGACGTGGGAACTCTGTTGACCGCAATCCCTAATCCTCTCCAACCACACTAAAGGCAGCCGTGGATTGCGCCTAACGCTGCCTATGCAACTCGGCACGGCCTGAGAAACTAGCTAGCCTGAAGATAGAAAATAAGCCTACCTTGCCTCAGAGAAATACCCCAAAGCAAAAGGCAGCCCCCACATATAATGACTGTGAGTTAAGATGAAAAGACAAACGTAGAGATGAAATAGATTTAGCAAAGTGAGGCCCAACTTTCTGAACAGAGCGAGGATAGGAAAGGTAACTTTGCGGTCAACACAAAACCCTACAAAAACCACGCAAAGGGGGCAAAAACACCCTCCGTACCGAACTAACGGCACGGAGGTACACCCTCTGCGTCCCAGAGCTTTCAGCAAGCAGAAAAAAACAAATTGACAAGCTGGACAGAAAAAAACAGCAAACAAATAGCAAAGAGGAACTTAGCTATGCAGAGCAGCAGGCCACAGGAACGATCCAGGAGGAAACAGGTCCAATACTAGAACATTGACTGGAAGCCAGGATCAAAGCACTAGGTGGAGTTAAATAGAGAAGCACCTAACGACTTCACCACATCACCTGAGGAAGGAAACTCAGAAGCCGCAGTACCACTTTCCTCCACCAACGGAAGCTCACAGAGAGAACCAGCCGAAGTACCACTTGTGACCACAGGAGGGAGCTCTGCCACAGAATTCACAACAGTACCCCCCCTTGAGGAGGGGTCACCGAACCCTCACCAGAGCTCCCAGGACAACCAGGATGAGCCATATGAAAGGCACGAACAAGATCGGGAGCATGGACATCAGAGGCAAAGACCCAGGAATTATCTTCCTGAGCATAACCCTTCCACTTAACCAGATACTGGAGTTTCCGCCTTGAAACACGAGAATCCAAAATCTTCTCCACAATATACTCCAACTCCCCCTCCACCAAAACCGGGGCAGGAGGATCAACAGATGGAACCATAGGTGCCACGTATCTCCGCAACAATGACCTATGGAATACGTTATGTATGGAAAATGAATCTGGAAGGGTCAGACGAAAAGACACAGGATTAAGAACCTCAGAAATCCTATACGGACCAATAAAACGAGGTTTAAACTTAGGAGAGGAAACCTTCATAGGAATATGACGAGAAGATAACCAAACCAAGTCCCCAACCCGAAGTCGGGGACCCACACAGCGTCTGCGATTAGCGAAACGTTGAGCCTTCTCCTGGGACAAAGTCAAATTGTCCACCACATGAGTCCAAATCTGCTGCAACCTGTCCACCACAGTATGCACACCGGGACAGTCCGAAGACTCAACCTGCCCTGAAGAGAAACAAGGATGGAACCCAGAGTTGCGGAAAAACGGTGAAACCAAGGTAGCCGAGCTGGCCCGATTATTAAGGGCGAACTCAGCCAAAGGCAAAAATGAAACCCAGTCATCCTGATCAGCAGAAACAAAGCATCTCAGATATGTTTCCAAGGTCTGATTGGTTCGTTCGGTCTGGCCATTAGTCTGAGGATGGAAAGCCGAGGAAAAAGACAAGTCAATGCCCATCCTACCACAAAAGGCTCGCCAAAACCTCGAAACAAACTGGGAACCTCTGTCAGAAACGATATTCTCCGGAATGCCATGCAAACGAACCACATGCTGGAAAAACAATGGCACCAAATCAGAGGAGGAAGGCAATTTAGACAAGGGTACCAAATGGACCATCTTAGAGAAGCGATCACAGACCACCCAAATGACTGACATCTTTTGAGAGACGGGAAGATCTGAAATAAAATCCATAGAGATATGTGTCCAAGGCCTCTTCGGGACCGGCAAGGGCAAAAGCAACCCACTGGCACGAGAACAGCAGGGCTTAGCCCGAGCACAAATCCCACAGGACTGCACAAAAGTACGCACATCCCGCGACAGAGATGGCCACCAAAAGGATCTAGCCACCAACTCTCTGGTACCAAAGATTCCAGGATGACCAGCCAACACCGAACAATGAACCTCAGAGATAACTTTATTCGTCCACCTATCAGGGACAAACAGTTTCTCCGCTGGGCAACGATCAGGTTTATTAGCCTGAAATTTTTGCAGCACCCGCTGCAAATCAGGGGAGATGGCAGACACAATTACTCCCTCTTTGAGGATACCCGCCGGCTCAGATACACCCGGAGAGTCGGGCACAAAACTCCTAGACAGAGCATCTGCCTTCACATTTTTAGAGCCCGGAAGGTATGAAATCACAAAGTCAAAACGGGCAAAAAACAACGACCGACGAGCTTGTCTAGGATTCAACCGCTTGGCGGACTCGAGATAAGTCAAGTTCTTATGATCAGTCAAGACCACCACGCGATGCTAAGCTCCTTCAAGCCAATGACGCCACTCCTCGAATGCCCACTTCATGGCCAGCAACTCTCGATTGCCAACATC
This sequence comes from Ranitomeya imitator, assembly GCF_032444005.1. NCBI lineage: Eukaryota > Metazoa > Chordata > Amphibia > Anura > Dendrobatidae > Ranitomeya > Ranitomeya imitator. The sequence goes on from NC_091284.1 coordinate 825,075,694, forward strand.
ATAATTTCGCTCAGCAGGCGAAAACTTCCTGGAAAAGAAGGCGCATGGTTTCATCACCGAGCAATCAGAACTTCTCTGCGACAAAACAGCCCCTGCTCCAATCTCAGAAGCATCAACCTCGACCTGGAACGGAAGCGAAACATCTGGTTGACACAACACAGGGGCAGAAGAAAAACGACGCTTCAACTCTTGAAAAGCTTCCACCGCAGCAGAAGACCAATTGACCAAATCAGCACCTTTCTTGGTCAAATCGGTCAATGGTTTAGCAATACTAGAAAAATTGCAGATGAAGCGACGATAAAAATTAGCAAAGCCCAGGAACTTTTGCAGACTTTTCAGAGATGTCGGCTGAGTCCAATTATGGATGGCTTGGACCTTAACAGGATCCATCTCGATAGTAGAAGGGGAAAAGATGAACCCCAAAAATGAAACCTTCTGAACACCAAAGAGACACTTTGATCCCTTCACAAACAAAGAATTAGCACGCAGGACCTGAAACACCGTTCTGACCTGCTTCACATGAGACTCCCAATCATCCGAGAAGATCAAAATGTCATCTAAGTACACAATCAGGAATTTATCCAGGTACTCTCGGAAGATGTCATGCATAAAGGACTGAAACACTGATGGAGCATTGGCAAGTCCGAATGGCATTACTAGATACTCAAAATGGCCCTCGGGCATATTAAATGCAGTTTTCCACTCATCGCCTCGCTTAATACGCACAAGATTATACGCACCACGAAGATCTATCTTGGTGAACCAACTAGCCCCCTTAATCCGAGCAAACAAATCAGATAACAATGGCAAGGGGTACTGAAACTTAACCGTGATCTTATTTAGAAGGCGGTAATCTATACAAGGTCTCAGTGAACCATCCTTCTTGGCTACAAAAAAGAACCCTTGTCCCAATGGCGACGATGACGGGCGAATATGCCCCTTCTCCAAAGACTCCTTCACATAACTCCGCATAGCGGCGTGCTCAGGCACAGATAAATTAAACAGTCGACCTTTTGGGAATTTACTACCAGGAATCAAATCGATAGCACAATCACAATCCCTATGCGGAGGTAGGGTATCGGACTTGGGCTCATCAAATAAATCCCGGTAATCAGACAAGAACTCAGGAACCTCAGAAGGGGTGGATGACGAAATAGACAGAAATGGGACATCACCATGTACCCCCTGACAACCCCTGCTGGACACAGACATGGATTTCCAATCTAAAACTGGATTATGGACTTGTAGCCATGGCAACCCCAACACGACCACATCATGCAGATTATGCAACACCAGAAAGCGAATAACCTCCTGATGTGCAGGAGCCATGCACATGGTCAGCTGGGTCCAGTACTGAGGCTTATTCTTGGCCAAAGGTGTAGCATCAATTCCTCTCAATGGAATAGGACACTGCAAGGACTCCAAGAAAAACCCACAACGCCTAGCATACTCCAAGTCCATCAAATTCAGAGCAGCGCCTGAGTCCACAAATGCCATGACAGAATACGATGACAAAGAGCAGATCAAGGTAACGGACAGAAGAAATTTTGACTGTACCGTACCAATGGTGGCAGACCTAGCGAACCGCTTAGTGCGCTTAGGACAATCAGAGATAGCATGAGTGGAATCACCACAGTAGAAACACAGCCCATTCAGACGTCTGTGTTCTTGCCGTTCAACTCTGGTCAAAGTCCTATCGCACTGCATAGGCTCAGGTTTAAGCTCAGGTAATACCGCCAAATGGTGCACAGATTTACGCTTGCGCAAGCGTCGACCGATCTGAATGGCCAAAGACATAGACTCATTCAGACCAGCAGGCATAGGAAATCCCACCATGACATCTTTAAGGGCTTCAGAGAGACCTTTTCTGAAAATAGCTGCGAGCGCACCTTCATTCCACTGAGTGAGTACGGACCACTTTCTAAATTTCTGACAATATACCTCTATTTCATCCTGACCCTGACACAGAGCCAGCAAATTCTTCTCTGCCTGATCCACAGAATTAGGCTCATCGTACAGCAATCCGAGCGCCAGGAAAAATGCATCGATATTACTTAATGCAGGATCCCCTGGCGCAAGGGAAAATGCCCAGTCCTGAGGATCGCCACGCAAAAAAGAAATAACGATCCTAACTTGTTGAACTGGGTCACCAGAGGAGCGAGGTTTCAAAGCCAGAAATAGTTTACAATTATTTTTGAAACTCAGAAATTTAGTTCTATCTCCAAAAAACAAATCAGGAATAGGGATTCTCGGTTCTAACATAGAATTCTGAACCACAAAGTCTTGAATACTTTGCACTCTTGCCGTGAGCTGATCCACACATGAAGACAGACCTTTAATGTCCATTGCTACACCAGTGTCCTGAACCACCCAAATGTCTAGGGGAAAAAAAAGGCAAAACACAGTGCAAAGAAAAAAAAATGGTCTCAGAACTTCTTTTTTCCCTCTATTGAGAATCATTAGTACTATGGCTTCCAGTACTGTTATGAAAGGTAATTCAGTACCACAATGGACATAGAGGTCAGCGCACATACAGTGACCTGGCAATAACCCAAAAAACAAGAACGAGCTCTGAGACGTGGGAACTCTGTTGACCGCAATCCCTAATCCTCTCCAACCACACTAAAGGCAGCCGTGGATTGCGCCTAACGCTGCCTATGCAACTCGGCACGGCCTGAGAAACTAGCTAGCCTGAAGATAGAAAATAAGCCTACCTTGCCTCAGAGAAATACCCCAAAGCAAAAGGCAGCCCCCACATATAATGACTGTGAGTTAAGATGAAAAGACAAACGTAGAGATGAAATAGATTTAGCAAAGTGAGGCCCAACTTTCTGAACAGAGCGAGGATAGGAAAGGTAACTTTGCGGTCAACACAAAACCCTACAAAAACCACGCAAAGGGGGCAAAAAGACCCTCCGTACCGAACTAACGGCACGGAGGTACACCCTCTGCGTCCCAGAGTTTCCAGCAAGCAGAAAAAAACAAATTGACAAGCTGGACAGAAAAAACAGCAAACAAATAGCAAAGAGGAACTTAGCTATGCAGAGCAGCAAGCCACAGGAACGATCCAGGAGGAAACAGGTCCAATACTAGAACATTGACTGGAAGCCAGGATCAAAGCACTAGGTGGAGTTAAATAGAGAAGCACCTAACGACTTCACCACATCATCTGAGGAAGGAAACTCAGAAGCCGCAGTACCACTTTCCTCCACCAACGGAAGCTCACAGAGAGAACCAGCCGAAGTACCACTTGTGACCACAGGAGGGAGCTGTTGTGAATTCTGTGGCTGAATTCACTCCTGTGGTCACAAGTGGTACTGCAGCTTCTGAGCTTCCTCCCTCAGGTGTTCTGGTGAGCTCGTTAACTGCTTCATTACTTAACTCCGCCTGATGCTGCTATCCTTGCTCCTTGTCAATGTTTCAGTGTTGGATCTGAGCTTCTCCTGATTGTTCCTGTGACCTGCTGCTCTGTATAGCTAAGTGCTTTTTGCTTTTTTGTTGCTTTTTTTCTGTCCAGCTTGTCTTTTGTTTTGCTGGAAGCTCTGAGACGCAAAGGGTGTACCGCCGTGCCGTTAGTTCGGCACGGTGGTTTTTTTTTGCCCCCTTTGCGTGGTTTTGCTTTAGGGTTTTTTGTAGACTGCAAAGTTCGCTTTACTGTCCTCGCTCTGTCCTAGAATATCGGGCCCCACTTTGCTGAATCTATTTCATCCCTACGTTTTGTCTTTTCATCTTACTCACAGTCATTATATGTGGGGGGCTGCCTTTTCCTTTGGGGAATTTCTCTGGGGCAAGTCAGGCCTATTTTTCTGTCTTCAGGCTAGCTAGTTTCTTAGGCTGTGCCGAGTTGCCTAGGTAGTTGTTATGCGCAATCCACAGCCGCTTTTAGTTGTGTTTAGGATAGGATCAGGTGTGCAGTCTACAGAGTTTCCACGTCTCAGAGCTCGTTCTTGTATTTTTGGGTATTTGTCAGATCACTGTGTGCGCTCTGATCGCTAAGCACACTGTGTTTCTGGATTGCCTTCTTAACACCTGTCATTAGCAAACATAACAGTACAAGGAGCCAGACTAATGATTCTCAATAGAGGGAAAGAAAAAGTTCTGACATCATTTTTTTTTTTTTTTTTTCTGCTCTGTGTTCACTTTTTTTTTTCCCCTAGACATTTGGGTGATTCTGGGCACAGGTGTGGACATGGATATTCAGGGTCTGTGCTCTTCAATGGATAATCTCGTTATAAATGTACAAAAAATTCAAGATACTATTGATCAGAAATCTATGTTAGAACCAAGAATTCCTATTCCTGATTTGTTTTTTGGAGATAGAACTAAGTTTCTAAGTTTCAAAAATAATTGTAAGCTATTTCTGGCCTTGAAACCTCATTCTTCTGGTAATCCTATTCAACAGGTTTTGATTATTATTTCTTTTTTGCGCGGCGACCCTCAAGACTGGGCATTTTCTCTTGCGCCAGGAGACCCTGCATTGAGTAGTGTCGATGCGTTTTTCCTGGCGCTCGGATTGCTGTACGATGAGCCTAATTCAGTGGATCAGGCTGAGAAAAATTTGCTGGCTTTGTGCCAGGGTCAGGATGATATAGAAGTATATTGTCAGAAATTTAGGAAATGGTCAGTACTCACTCAGTGGAATGAATCTGCGCTGGCAGCTTTGTTCAGAAAGGGTCTCTCTGAGGCTCTTAAGGATGTCATGGTGGGATTTCCTATGCCTGCTGGTTTGAATGAGTCTTTGTCTTTGGCCATTCAGATCGGTCGACGCTTGCGCGAGCGTAAATCTGTGCACCATTTGGCGGTACTGCCTGAGGTTAAACCTGAGCCTATGCAGTGCGATAGGACTATGACTAGAGTTGAACGGCAGGAATACAGACGTCTGAATGGTCTGTGTTTCTACTGTGGTGATTCCACTCATGCTATCTCTGATTGTCCTAAGCGCACTAAGCGGTCCGCTAGGTCTGCCGTCATTGGTACTGTACAGTCCAAATTCCTTCTGTCCATTACCTTGATATGCTCTTTGTCGTCGTTTTCTGTCATGGCGTTTGTGGATTCGGGCGCTGCCCTGAATCTGATGGATTTGGATTATGCTAAACGTTGTGGGTTTTTCTTGGAGCCTTTGCGGTGTCCTATTCCATTGAGAGGAATTGATGATACACCTTTGGCCAAGAATAAACCTCAATACTGCTGCAAGTGACTAGCACACTCCAAAGTGTTGTGATGCAAACGGGGGGTTTATTTACATACAGTAATCAAACGTTTCGGTCAATACAGGACCTTCATCAGTGTACTATAAGGGAATCTATACAAAGAAAGTGACATCAAATATAGGACAAAACCAAATAAACAAAAACAAAACGAGAAACAAAAATATATACATCACAGAAAATTACAGTCATGTATACAGGTAAGAATAAACAACTTCAATGGAGTATACATCAAACATCATAAACCTCTGGAATGTGTATGTATGCATACGGACGCATGGATATAGTAGCGAGGGTACGGAAGGAATCAAAACAGTAGCCGTGGAACAAGTAAATGTACACCTACGCATATATATACATATATACATACATATATATATATATATATATATATATACACACACACATATATACATGCGTGATAGACAGTGGAAGATGAAAAACGGAAGACGTACCATATAATGACTGTATATCTGGTAGAGCCCCCAAAAAAGAAAACATTGCATCTAGAAGAGAAGCAGTGTTAAAGGTCGTGGCCGGAGTAGAGAAAATTGACACATAGTGACCCCTAAGAAGACTGAGTACATACCAAAAAGACTGGCCTAAAACGATATGGGCCACAAGTGCAGTGGAACCTGCCTGAAAAAAAGGGGGCATATGAGAGGATATAGGCACGATACTCCGCTAATCGGACAAAAAGGGGGAACAAGTGCCATGTAAAAAAGGAGGACTTACCCACTAAAGCGGAATACACGCGGTGTCCACCGCAAGTGTAAGAGGGAGATACGTGCCCGGTGTCTCTATAAGTAGTGTGTGAAGGGGGCGCTAATCTGTGCGCTGCGACCACGCTGAATGAGACCGGAAGGGGCGGTGCAGTGATGACGAGAGCGTCACATGACCGCTAGGGGAAGAGTGTGGTGCGTTCCACCGACAAAGAAACAGATGGAAGTGAGTTCCAAATAGTAAGACGGTGTAGAGATGTCTTGCATAAATGTGGTGTCGTCTCTCTTTCATACTAATTATGTTCCTTTCCCCACAGAACCGGCCTGTCTGACTCCACCTCTGTCTAGTGTGACACTCCACGGCCACCGTACTGCACCCTGCATAGCGGCTCACCATTTGGAACGCACTTCCATCCTCTCCTGTGTCTATGGAAAGCACTATACTCCGCCCCCACCAGTCATGTGACGCTCGCGTCATCTCTACACCGTCTTACTATTTGGAACTCACTTCCATCTGTTTCTTTGTCGGTGGAACGCACCACACTCTTCCCCTAGCGGTCATGTGACGCTCTCGTCATCACTGCACCACCCCTTCCGGTCTCATTCAGCGTGGTCGCAGCGCACAGATTAGCGCCCCCTTCACACACTACTTATAGAGACACCGGGCACGTATCTCCCTCTTACACTTGCGGTGGACACCGCGTGTATTCCGCTTTAGTGGGTAAGTCCTCCTTTTTTACATGGCACTTGTTCCCCCTTTTTGTCCGATTAGCGGAGTATCGTGCCTATATCCTCTCATATGCCCCCTTTTTTTCAGGCAGGTTCCACTGCACTTGTGGCCCATATCGTTTTAGGCCAGTCTTTTTGGTATGTACTCAGTCTTCTTAGGGGTGACTATGTGTCAATTTTCTCTACTCCGGCCACGACCTTTAACACTGCTTCTCTTCTAGATGCAATGTTTTCTTTTTTGGGGGCTCTACCAGATATACAGTCATTATATGGTACGTCTTCCGTTTTTCATCTTCCACTGTCTATCACGCATGTATATATGTGTGTGTGTATATATATATATATGTATGTATATATGTATATATATGCGTAGGTGTACATTTACTTGTTCCACGGCTACTGTTTTGATTCCTTCCGTACCCTCGCTACTATATCCATGCGTCCCTATGCATACATACACATTCCAGAGGTTTATGATGTTTGATGTATACTCCATTGAAGTTGTTTATTCTTACCTGTATACATGACTGTAATTTTCTGTGATGTATATATTTTTGTTTCTCGTTTTGTTTTTGTTTATTTGGTTTTGTCCTATATTTGATGTCACTTTCTTTGTATATATTCCCTTATAGTACACTGATGAAGGTCCTGTATTGACCGAAACGTTTGATTACTGTATGTAAATAAACCCCCCGTTTGCATCACAACACTTTGGAGTGTGCTAGTCACTTGCAGCATAATTATCAGGGTTTGGGAACCTATGACTGTGCACCTCCTCCTCTTAGGCTGTGCTGAGCATCTTCTATACTATAAACCTCAATACTGGGCCCAGCTGACCATGTGCATGGCTCCTGCACATCAGGAAGTTATTCGCTTTCTGGTGTTGCATAATCTGCATGATGTGGTCGTGTTGGGGTTGCCATGGCTACAAACCCATAATCCAGTATTGGATTGGAATTCCATGTCGGTATCCAGCTGGGGTTGTCAGGGGGTACATGGTGATGTTCCATTTTTGTCGATTTCGTCATCCACCCCTTCTGAGGTCCCAGAGTTCTTGTCTGATTATCAGGATGTATTTGAAGAGCCCAAGTCCGATGCTCTACCTCCGCATAGGGATTGTGATTGTGCTATCAATTTGATTCCTGGTAGTAAATTCCCTAAAGGTCGATTATTTAATTTATCCGTGCCCGAACACGCCGCTATGCGCAGTTATGTGAAGGAATCCCTGGAGAAGGGACATATTCGCCCATCGTCATCACCACTGGGAGCAGGGTTCTTCTTTGTAGCCAAGAAGGATGGTTCGCTGAGACCGTGTATTGATTACCGCCTTCTTAATAAGATCACTGTTAAATTTCAGTACCCCTTGCCATTGTTATCTGACTTGTTTGCTCGGATTAAGGGGGCTAGTTGGTTCACTAAGATAGATCTTCGTGGTGCGTATAATCTGGTGAGAATCAGGCAAGGAGATGAATGGAAAACTGCATTCAATACGCCCGAGGGTCATTTTGAGTATCTAGTGATGCCGTTCGGACTTGCCAATGCTCCATCTGTGTTTCAGTCTTTTATGCATGACATCTTCCGTGAGTATCTGGATAAATTCCTGATTGTTTACTTGGATGACATTTTGATCTTCTCAGATGATTGGGAGTCTCATGTGAAGCAGGTCAGAATGGTTTTTCAGGTCCTGCGTGCTAACTCTTTGTTTGTGAAGGGATCAAAGTGTCTCTTCGGTGTGCAGAAAGTTTCATTTTTGGGGTTCATCTTTACCCCTTCTACTATCGAGATGGATCCAGTTAAGGTCCAAGCCATCCAGGATTGGATTCAGCCGACATCTCTGAAAAGTCTGCAAAAGTTCCTGGGCTTTGCTAATTTTTATCGTCGCTTCATCTGTAATTTTTCTAGCATTGCCAAACCATTGACCGATTTGACCAAGAAGGGTGCTGATTTGGTTAATTGGTCTTCTGCTGCTGTGGAAGCTTTTCAGGAGTTGAAGCGTCGTTTTTGTTCTGCCCCTGTGTTGTGTCAGCCAGATGTTTCTCTTCCGTTCCAGGTCGAGGTTGATGCTTCTGAGATTGGAGCAGGGGCGGTTTTGTCACAGAGAGGTTCTGATTGCTCAGTGATGAAACCATGTGCTTTCTTTTCCAGGAAGTTTTCGCCCGCTGAGCGTAATTATGATGTGGGCAATCGAGAGTTGCTGGCCATGAAGTGGGCATTCGAGGAGTGGCGTCATTGGCTTGAAGGAGCTAAGCATCGCGTGGTGGTATTGACTGATCATAAGAACTTGACTTATCTCGAGTCTGCCAAGCGCTTGAATCCTAGACAGGCCCGTTGGTCGTTATTTTTTGCCCGCTTCGACTTTGTGATTTCGTACCTTCCGGGCTCTAAAAATGTGAAGGCTGATGCTCTGTCTAGGAGTTTTGTGCCCGACTCTCCGGGTTTATCTGAGCCAGCGGGTATCCTCAAGGAAGGAGTCATTGTGTCTGCCATCTCCCCTGATTTGCGGCGGGTGCTGCAAAAATTTCAGGCGAATAAACCTGATCGTTGTCCAGCAGAGAAACTGTTCGTCCCTGATAGGTGGACTAATAAACTTATCTCTGAACTTCATTGTTCGGTGTTGGCTGGTCATCCTGGAATCTTTGGTACCAGAGAGTTAGTGGCTAGATCCTTCTGGTGGCCATCTCTGTCACGGGATGTACGTACTTTTGTGCAGTCCTGTGGGATTTGTGCTAGGGCTAAGCCCTGCTGTTCTCGTGCCAGTGGGTTGCTTTTGCCCTTGCCGGTCCCAAAGAGGCCTTGGACACATATTTCGATGGATTTCATTTCTGACCTTCCCGTTTCTCAAAAGATGTCAGTCATTTGGGTGGTCTGTGATCGCTTTTCTAAAATGGTCCATCTGGTGCCCTTGGCTAAATTGCCTTCCTCCTCTGATTTGGTACCTTTGTTCTTTCAGCATGTGGTTCGGTTGCATGGCATTCCTGAGAATATTGTTTCTGACAGAGGTTCCCAGTTTGTTTCAAGGTTTTGGCGAGCCTTTTGTGGTAGGATGGGCATTGACCTATCCTTTTCCTCGGCTTTCCATCCTCAGACTAATGGCCAGACCGAACGAACCAATCAGACCTTGGAAACATATCTGAGATGTTTTGTTTCTGCAGACCAGGATGATTGGGTGTCCTTTTTGCCGTTGGCTGAGTTCGCCCTTAATAATCGGGCCAGCTCGGCTACCTTGGTCTCTCCATTTTTCTGCAATTCTGGGTTCCATCCTCGTTTCTCTTCAGGACAGGTTGAGTCTTCGGACTGTCCTGGTGTGGATTCTGTGGTGGATAGGTTGCAGCAGATCTGGACTCAGGTAGTGGACAATTTGATCTTGTCCCAGGAGAAAGCTCAACTTTTCGCTAATCGCAGACGCCGTGTGGGTCCCCGACTTCGTGTTGGGGATCTGGTTTGGTTATCTTCTCGTCATATTCCTATGAAGGTTTCCTCTCCTAAATTTAAACCTCATTTTATTGGTCCGTATAGGATTTCTGAGGTTCTCAATCCTGTGTCTTTTCGTTTGACCCTCCCAGACTCCTTTTCCATACATAATGTATTCCATAGGTCGTTGTTGCGGAGATACGTGGCACCTATGGTTCCATCTGTTGAGCCTCCTGCCCCGGTTTTGGTGGAGGGGGAATTGGAGTATATTGTGGAGAAGATTTTGGATTCTCGTGTTTCTAGACGGAAACTCCAGTATCTGGTTAAATGGAAGGGTTATGCTCAGGAAGATAATTCCTGGGTTTTTGCCTCTGATGTTCATGCTTCCGATCTTGTTCGTGCCTTTCATGCGGCTCATCCTGGTCGGCCTGGGGGCTCTGGTGAGGGTTCGGTGACCCCTCCTCAAGGGGGGGGTACTGTTGTGAATTCTGTGGCTGAATTCACTCCTGTGGTCACAAGTGGTACTGCAGCTTCTGAGCTTCCTCCCTCAGGTGTTCTGGTGAGCTCGTTAACTGCTTCATTACTTAACTCCGCCTGATGCTGCTATCCTTGCTCCTTGTCAATGTTTCAGTGTTGGATCTGAGCTTCTCCTGATTGTTCCTGTGACCTGCTGCTCTGTATAGCTAAGTGCTTTTTGCTTTTTTGTTGCTTTTTTTCTGTCCAGCTTGTCTTTTGTTTTGCTGGAAGCTCTGAGACGCAAAGGGTGTACCGCCGTGCCGTTAGTTCGGCACGGTGGGTTTTTTTTGCCCCCTTTGCGTGGTTTTGCTTTAGGGTTTTTTGTAGACTGCAAAGTTCGCTTTACTGTCCTCGCTCTGTCCTAGAATATCGGGCCCCACTTTGCTGAATCTATTTCATCCCTACGTTTTGTCTTTTCATCTTACTCACAGTCATTATATTCAGGAGGAACTGAAGATGGCAATGTCATTCAAGTACGCCACTGCGTACTTCTCCAGTCCCTGAAGCAGGAGGTTGACCATCCGCTGGAAAGTGGCTCGGGCATTCTTCATGCCGAAGGGCATGACCGTGGACTAATACAGTCCAAAGGGCGTGATAAAGGCGGACCTCTCCTGCGCCTCGGGGCTCAGGGAAATCTGCCAGTATCCTCTACTCAGATCCATTATTGTCAGGTATTTTGCGCCAGCTACCCTCTCAAGCAGCTCCTCGATGCACGGCATTGGCTGCGCATCAGAGGCTGTGATGGCGTTGTGCCCCCTGTAGTCCACGCACAACCGGGTGGTCCGGTCCTTCTTTGGCACGAGAACTACAGGTGAGGTCCACGCACTCTTTGACCGTCGAATCACCCCCAGCTGTAACATCTCATCGATCTCCTAGCGCATAACCTGCTGCACCTGGTTAGAGATTCGATAGGGTGTTCGCCGTAGTGGGGCATGATTCCCGGTGTCCACCTCATGGACTGCTAACTCAGTCTTTCCGGGTCGGTTGGAGAACACGGCCCGAAAGGGTTCCAGCTTGATCCACAACTGCGACCACTAGGGTTCAGTTAGTGAGGCGCTTACCTCCACATCCTCAATGGACCCACCGGCCTTTGCTTGGGCCAGCATGTCCAGGAGGGTGTCTTCCTCCCCATCTTCGGGTAAGCTGCAGACCGGTAAGACGAAAGGTTCACGTTCGTGATGAGCCTTTATCATGTTGACGTGAAAGGCCTTTCGCCTACCCAAGTGTGACCACGTAAGTGACCGGGTTGAGCTGTTGGTGGACGATGTACGGGCCCTCCCAGGCTGCCTGAAGCTTATCCATTGGCATGGGGACCAGCACCTACACCTTTTGACCCACGAGGTAGGTCCGTTCCTGGGCGTTCTTGTCGTACCAGTGCTTCTGGTCAGCCTGAGCCTGCGTCATGTTGTCGCGCACCAACTGCGTCAAGGTCTGCATCTTGTCACGGAAGCACATGACATACTCCACTATGGACACTTCTGAAGGGTTTGGCTCCTCTTCCCAGGATTCTCTGACCAATCCAAGTGGTCCCCGGACTCGCCTGCCATACAGGATCTCGAAGGGGGAGAACCCCGTCGAGGCCTGCGGAACCTCTCGGTAAGCGAATAGCAGGTGTGGGAGGTACTGCTCCCAGTTGCGCCCTTGGGTCTCAACCAGCATACGTAGCATCTGTTTGAGAGTACCATTGAAGCGTTCACACAAGCTATTGGTCTGTGGGTGATACGCACTCAATACCAGGTGCTTCACCTGCATTCTCTTACAGAGAGACTCCATTAGGTGAGACATGAATTGGGTCCCTTGATCAGTAAGCATCTCTGTTGTGAATTCTGTTGTCGAACTCCCTCCTGTGGTCGTGAATGGTACTTCGGCGAGTTCTGTCCATGGACTCCCTCTGGTGGCTGTGAGTGGAGCTGCTGCTTCTGAGGTTCCTTACACAGGTGACGTGGTTTATCCTTTGGTTGGCTACTCTATTTAACTCCACTCAGATTGTTACTCCATGCCAGCTGTCAATGTTCCTGCATTGGTTCAGTTCCCTCTTGGATCTTTCTGGTGACCTGTTTTCTCCAGCAGAAGCTAAGTTCCTGCTAGTTATTATTTGTTCATTGTTTCCTTGTCCAGCTGGTTATCATGATTTTGTCTTGCTAGTTGGAAGCTCTGGGATGTAGAGTGGCATCTCCGCAGAGTTAGTCGGTGCGGAGGTCTTTTTGCACACTCTGCGTGGTCTCTTGTAGTTTTTTGTGCTGACCGCAAAGATACCTTTCCTATCCTCTGTCTGTTTAGTAAGTCTGGCCTCCCTTTGCTGAAACCTGTTTCATTTCTGCATTTGTGACTTTCATCTTTACTCACAGTCAATATATGTGGGGGGCTGCCTTTTCCTTTGGGGAATTTCTCTGAGGCAAGGTAGGCTTAATTTTCTATCTCTAGGGCTAGCTAGCTCTTAGGCTGTGAAGAGGCGTCTAGGGAGTGTCAGGAACGCTCCAAGGCTATTTCTAGTTGTTGTGATAGGATTAGGGCCTGCGGTCAGCAGAGCTCCCACATCCCAGAGCTTGTCCTGTTGAGTTTAACCATCAGGTCGTTCCGGGTGCTCCTAACCACCAGGTCCATAACACATCTCCCTGGGAAATCCTACATGTGAAAAGATAGCCAACAGGGCATCCGCCACCTTATCTGCCCTAGTTGACGACAGAACTACTGCCTCTGGGTACCGGGTAGCGTAGTCTACCACAGTAAGGATGTATTGCTTTCCAGAGCTCCTGGGGACGGCCAGCGGGCCCACAATGTCCACCGCGATCCTCTGGAAAGGCTCCTCTATCACTGGCAAAGGGATAAGGGGAGCCTTAAGAGCAGGCCCCGCCTTCCACACTCTTTGACAGGTGATACAGGAGCGGCAGTAGTTTGACACATCTGTCCTCATCTTAGGCCAATAGAAGTGTTGAGACAGCCGGGCCTTTGTTTTGCTGATCCCCAAGTGTCCAGCTAGTGGGATCACATAGGCAATCCATAACAACTCACCCCGGAATTGCTGCGGGACGACCAGCTGTCTTTCCCTCAACCACTCCTTTTGCAATTTCCCGGGTACGGTCTCCCGGTACAACCTTCCTCGTTCCCAGAACACCCTCTCCTTCTCAGTCACGGAGGTGGGCATCTTGGCGAGTTTTCTCAAACTCTCTAGGCTCGCATCTGCGCGCAGAGCGGCCTGAAACTCCTGGCTAGGGGAAGCCAGAAGCTATGTCAGGGTCCCTTCCCCACGGGAACCTTCTGGGACCTGCTCTGGGTCCACCTCTGGTTCAGTCACAATGATGACTGAGGAGGGTCCGGAAGGCAGACAGTTATCTGCGTTCTGGGCACTCTGACTGCGGGTGACAGTAGCTACATAGGCTGTCTCCCCGGGAGTTTCTACAAACCCATCATCCGGCGCTGCTATGGGCTCTACCTCCCCATCCACCCCCAACACTTCAGGGGCAGTGCTACTTATGGGCCAGTTACCTTCCTCGGTGGCACTGGTCAATTTCATGGCATCAACTTCCTCACGGTTCCCATGCATCTTCCCATTTCCTGTAGCACCGACACTTGCCCCTTCTAGGGGTTCCTCAGCCGTCTCACTATGCAGAGCGACGTGGCTGAGCACGCCTGTACCTATGGACACCTTAACCTTCACAGAAAAATCATTATCAGGTTCCGTTGGCACAGGTACAACATTTTCACCATCAATCCTAGGGAAAAAATGGTTATCAGATGCATCATTACATGATAAAGCATGGTCAGGTAACACATACGATTTCCCATCATCATCATCAGGGTTAATGTTACCCTTATTAGCAGATTGGGGAGGGGTGTCAGGGACATAGTATGCAACCATCCTCCCCAAATCAGTCCCCAACAAAACATCAGTGGGCAAATTATCAGACAGCCAAACTTCCTTCACCCCGCTCCCGGCACCCCAATCAATATAAACTTGGGCCATTGGTAAGGGACAGCTGATGCCCCCAATCCCAGTGACAGTTAGGGTTTTCCCCGGAATGATTTCTTCAGGGGCCGCCAGTTCGGGTCGGATGAGGGTTCGTTCAGCCCCGGTGTCCTTGAGGCCTATAGCAACATGGCCTCCCACAGTGACGTGCTGTAAGTTGTCACACACCCTCCCAGCCACACCACCCACCAAAAGAACTGCTGCATTAGGCCCCGAGGCCTTGGATGGGGGGTTCTTCGGCCTGTCTGGACAGTGGGGACTGATATGGCCAGTCCGCATGCAGTAGAAACACTGGCGAGGTTCGGTGGTAGGTCTGGTGCTGTTGGCCATGGGGACAGGACCTCTGGTGTGTTGGCTGGCGGGGGTACTGGTGTTGGTTGCCGGCTTACCCCCTCTCTAGCTGGTGGTGACTGGCTTCCGAACTTCCGATCTACGGTTGGCCTCATAGGCATCGTCAATCTGCGCTGCTTTCGTCACGTCTTTGGGTTCTCTGTCCATCACGAACTGTCGCATCTCAGCTGGGAAAAGATGTAAGAACTGGTCTTTGATCATCAGGTCTCGCAGCTGTGCAAAAGTGGTCACTGACAGTTCTTGGATCCACTGGTTAAAGTGGGTCCCCAGTCCATGTGCCACATCGCTGTAACTGTCGTGTGGGCCACGTTTGAGGTTCCGGAACTTTCTACGGTACACCTCGGGTGTAAGCTGGTACTTGGCTATGAGGGCCTGCTTGATGGCCTCATAGTCACCATCTTGTTCTTGAGGGAGGGCAGCAAACACCTCCAGAGCTTTGCCTCTCAGCCCTGGGGTCAGGCATCGTGCCCATTCTTGAGTAGGCAGCTGGTACTGTCTGCAGGCTTTCTCAAAGGCCCGCAGAAACTTGTCCAGGTCTCCGTCCTTCTCCATAACAGGAAAGTGATCGGGCCGGGGCTTCGGTATCTGAGCACGGTTGGGCTCACGGCTCCGGGCAGTGGAGGGCATCACCCCCTGCCGGAGCATCTCCAGTTCATATTCTCGCTGGGCTTGGCGCTCAGCTCGTTGGGCCTGGGCTTCCCGCTCGGCTCTCTCCTGGTGTTGCTGGATCAGCTGCTGACGTCCATCACGGTCATCGGCGGGGAGTAGTTCCAAGACCGCCAGCAGGTGGGGGTCCAATTCGCCCTGATTGCTAATAGGGCCGGCATTCAGTGGTTGGACCTCTGCTGCAGCACCATGTTCGCTTGTGCTGGCTTCTACGGCCTCTGGGCTCTGTGGCCTGGCTTGGTCTGCTTCAAATTGCACTAGTTCAGCAACCATTTGAGCCTTGGACTTGCCATGGGAGTTCAGGCCATGGTACGTGCATACCCCAGCAAGAGTGTCCCTCTTCTGCTGGGCGTACCAGGCTTCTGCTTTCACAGCCATGGTTGCCAAATAAACGATAGGATAGAAAAACGAAGAGAAATGGAGGGGATAAGTACTAGTACACACAATTGTCTCAGGACTAATAAACACTGAGTTCGTTCTCCAAACTTATTTGCGCAGAGTCCTCGCAAGAACTTTGCAAGTTTTTAGTGAGAGGAATGATTGCTCAAACCAAATCACTAATGTTCTAAGATATCCCACCGCCTTGCCACCAATATGTCACGAATCCACACCGCTGCCATCAATATGTCATGATTCACACCGTGACCGTCACCCCCACGTCACGGATCGGGGTGACTTTAGGTCAACAGATGGCTATCACATGTGCAGGGGGGCTTATCTTAGTTATCCCTCCACTGCTACAATGTGATGAAAAAAAAACACACACAAGGCTATTGACCTCTTAGTTTACCGCAGGGGCTTATTTTAGATATCCCACTGCTCTTCAATATACCACGAACTGAAGGGATTTATGTATATCCCACTTTACAGTTCCGCTTGAAACTTTGCAGCTGGTGCCCCCCTCACCCTCAGGTCAGACTAGGTACTGCACCTAGGGTAATTAGTCGCCAGGAAGGCTGCCTGCTATGTACTAGCTATTGGGCACGCTGCAGCGAGGTGATTTAACTACTCCCGCTCAGGCAGGAACAATAATTATCAACGCCGCAGTCGCTACAACGACACCCAAAGGCCCAGCACACAGTATGCTGCTGCAGCGCCCCAGAGATCTGGTCGTTGCAGTATGACACTGCCACTAAGGGGAGTGATGGTACGTCTGATGGCACTGAAGGAATTCTACTGACCAGGTATCACCAGCACACATTACACTTCACACTCCGGCCACTAGGGGGAGAAAAAGGCTTTATTTATTGGGCCACTCCTCACACTGGTAAAACTAGGGGTTGGATAGGAAGTTAGTCAGAAGCTGACTGGGTTGGATTCAGGCAACATCCCGTGGCAGGGGGTGTTGCAGGGAGAAGACACAGGGGGGTCCCTGTCAGGCGTGGGAACCTGACAGGTGCCTAGCGAACAGAGCAGAACGTTACGGAACCGCGCCTGCACTACCTTGCGGCGGTATCCTAAGAGAGAGACACGAAGAGAAGGATATTGTGGAACAGTGAGAAACGAGATCAAGCACAAAGGAGAGCCAGTAGGAGTCGTGCCGTGAGACCAAGGCAACATCCTACTGAGGCGCGTAGCCGGTGGCCGGAACACCGCGGGAGTAACTGACTCTAGGCCTTACTTCGAACTCCGCAGGACAGTTAATTATAGGTTGGCTGTCTAGCTTAAATTTCCTACGAAGACATAGGGGGCAACGTGTGGAGAGGGGCGTCTCTAGGGTCCCAGAAGAGCTCTGAGCCTTCCCGTCATACGGGTGCGTCCTAGCCATAACATACCTGGGGGACGAGAAACTAGTAACATCTGGAACTAACGAGAGAGAAATAAAGAGAACTAGAAAGAATGAACGAACGAGAACAGCAGTTGTGAGGACTATTCCGAATGCTCAGCAGGGTAGCACTATAACACACAGGCGCTAGTGGTAGGCACTGATTTCCACCTGCAAAGGGAACTCTGGATGTGCCCATCGGACCGGCTGGTCTCGGACAGCCCTGTTTACCGTGCTCTGGATTGAGGATCCTGAAGTCTTCAGTAAAGAGGTAAAGAGACTGCAACCTTGTGTCCCCGTTATTGACTGCACCTCACACCATCACCATCCACCTTACTGGGAAGCCCTGGGGACATACTTCACCTCTGGGAAGGTATACCATCCAGCTGCCATTCCATCACCCCAGCGGACCCCACAGCAGCGTCGGTCACCCTGACCGAACACCACAGATGGCGTCACGAATCCCTGACAGACTGTACCGCATTTATTGGACGCCCCTTAGCAGGGTCGCGGACCGGGTCTAGCCACCGTGACAATCTCAGAACCGAACCAGAGAGGCCCGGTACCGAAAACCCGTGGCCCTGTGTCTGGGGGCGCTTCACTGCCAACAGCTCCGATTAAACGGGTCCGAAGCTAACCCAAAACAGTAGCATAATTCCCTTCAGAAGACTTAGGGTACGTTTTAGAGCAGAAGAACGAATCTAGTATTTTAAATATAATACTCCATAAAAGATTTAAGGCAGTGTTTATAAAAAGTCATATAAAGATGTTACAAAAGAGACAATTGAAATATGTACAAGGTAATTATAAAATAAAATAAAGGGATTAAATGAGAAAATCAACACTTACATGTTCTCAGTTCATGTCAGGCCAAACCATGCTGCAGGCAAACCCCAGATGTCCCAATGCATAGTACAGCCCAGTTCTCAGGCAAAAAAAACCTCAGACTCCAGGCTGGGTTAAGTGTGGGGCTTACATACTTCAGCCTTGTGACCTCACAAAAGGGGTTCCTCGGACCCTCCCATCTCCTTCAAACATACCAAATTTAACACAAAGTTTTATAATGCTCGTATATCCGCTCCAGAACAGGCCAGAATCCCAGCACATCCCTCATTCAACTTATTTTAAACTTGGCTTCCTAAGGAAACCAAATTTGGTCTGGCTGGGACATGCAGTTCCAGAGAAATCTGTACTTTTTGACCTGTTGGAACTAGAAGCCCGCGTTTATCGTGGCGGATAGATCTGCCGATGAACGTTAACAATATGTACTTTTTATTTGCCTAGCCTAAATCATTGGCCCAATATCTTGCTATAACAGAACAAAGAGCCGCATGGCTTTGAGAAAGCTGTCAGACCGGCTCTAGCTGGAGAGAGAATTGTGCTGCTACCAGCGCACTAGACCTTTCTGGCTTGGGGGGAGGGCAGAGCATTGAGAAGACAAGCTCCACTCACACATAGAAACAAAGAGAGCCAGAGAGAGAAGGGGGGGGTGGGGGGCTTAGCCCACAGCATGGGCTAGCAGGAGAAACTATTATTTATATTATACATTTTCCTCACATATCTTATCAGAGAAACCTGCATTTCCTCAACTTATGAGCCACCTCTCTCTCTCCTCCTGTCTCAATTCACTCTGAAAAACTGCTAAAATCCATCTTGGTCAAAACAAGACAGACTGCCAGTTAACTGAGGAATCACATTACAGCTGCCGATAAAAGTCTATGGAGAGGAAAGTTATAGATCATACTGTAGCTCTCTAGTGAGTGTTTTATCTCACCCCAGAACTCTATTGCTCATGGTTCTTCAATGCTGCTGCTTTTGACCACGTGATACATAGAGACAGGAGAACGGGGGTCCCTCATGTTGGTGTGTGCTGTGTATGGGAGACATCATAGCCGCTACTCTGCACCCACCAGCTCAGAGACAACTGAAAAATGAGTAACGGAGCCTAAGGTATGCTTTAACATTTCCGTAATGAAAACGTTAGCAGGTCTATGGTTTCTTGTTTTGTAACAATTATCTAGTAGGAAAATATTACAGATGTGCACGGAGCGGAGGGCCGATCATTTGGATGATTAACTACAAAGAATACGGAGTGAATGAGAAAACTGAGAACAGGACACAAAGGCGAACATTTCCCGGCAATTGACAATGCGCTGGCTGTAATAGCCGGATATTCAGAGAGGAGCCAGTGATTTTTCTGAATGGGTAACTCAGGCCTTATCAGTAAAAACTGCCGGCAAAGAGCAGCGATGACGAAAACTGGAGGAGAGGGAGGTGATCTGTGCTGCTACATTGTATCTCATGTATCTCTATAGAATGCAATTACAGTTTGCCCATAGAGCCATTCTTCACATTGTAAAGGGTGTGAGAACTTTTGCTACAATGTATCTAAAATAATACGTGGAAGGAGACTGCGATTGGCGATAAGTTTCCAGGCACATTATGTGACTCCGTGGATCCAGATCCCGAGTTCCTCCCTCCGCCACCTCTGATTCCTCCTCTGCTGTCTCTGAAGATACTGAGCGCAATCACTTAACAACTATTGATTCCAGCATTTAATGGTGACTGAGTTATCCTAGACTGTGCGAATCGCGGCCGGGAACACTCCACATCGATCCTCTTACCACGCACTTACCAGGGGGTGAGGTCCTGTGTAATTGGAAATGCAGGAGAATGACCCGAAAACAGGTTGGTACTTTAGGAAATGTGTCAGTAGAAAAGAAATCTGCTGCATAACTCAGGTTTTTTAACCCCTTAAGCCCCGAGGCTGGTTTGCACGTTAATGACCGGGCCAATTTTTACAATTCTGACCACTGTCCCTTTATGAGGTTACAACTCTGGAACGCTTCAACGGATCCCGGTGATTCTGACATTGTTTTCTCGAGACATATTGTACTTCATGATAGTGGTAAAATTTATTTGATATTACCTTCGTTTATTTGTGAAAAAAATGGAAATTTGGCGAAAATTTTGAAAATTTCGCAATTTTCCAACTTTGAATTTTTATGCCCTTAAATCACAGAGATATGTCACACAAAATACTTAATAGGTAACAGTTCCCACATGTCTACTTTACATCAGCACAATTTTGGAAACAATTTTTTTTTGTTAGGGAGTTATAAGGGTTAAAAGTTGACCAGCAATTTCTCATTTTTACAACACCATTTTTTTTTAGGGACCACATCACATTTGAAGTCATTTTGAGGCTGCCATCACACTAGCAGTATTTGGTCAGTATTTTACATCAGTATTTGTAAGCCAAAACCAGGAGTGGAACAAATAGAGGAAAAGTATAATAGAAACATCTGCACCACTTCTGTATTTATCACCCACTCCTGGTTTTGGCTTACAAATACTGATGTAAAATACTGACCAAATATTGCTAGTGTGACGGCAGCCTGAGGGGTCTATATGATAGAAAACAACCAAGTGTGACACCATTCTAAAAATTACACCCCTCAAGGTGCTCAAAACCACATTCAAGAAGTTTATTAACCCTTCTGGTGCTTCACAGGAATTTTTGGAATGTTTAAAAAAAATGAACATTTAATTTTTTTTCACAAAAAATTTACTTTAGCTCCAATTTGTTTTATTTTACAAAGGGTAACAGGAGAAAATGGACCCCAAAAGTTGTTGTATAATTTGTCCTGAGTACCCCTATACCCTATATGTGGGGGTAAACTACTGTGTGGGCGCATGGCAGAGCTCGGAAGCGAAGGAGCGCCATTTGCCTTTTCAATGCAAAATTGGCTGGAATTGAGATGGGACGCCATGTTGCTTTGGAGAGCCACTAATGTGCCTAAACATTGAAACCCCCCACAAGTGACACCATTTTGGAAAGTAGACCCCCTAAGGAACTTATCTAGATGTGTGGTGAGCACTTTGACCCACCAAGTGCTTCGCAGAAGTTTATAATGTAGAGCCGTAAAAATAAAAAATAATATTTTTTCACAAAAATGAACTTTTCACCCCCAATTTTTTTTCCCAAGGGTACCAGAAGAAATTGCACCCCAAACGTTGTTGTGCAATTTGTCCTGAGTACGCTGACACCCCATATGTGGGGGTAAACCACTGTTTGGGTGCATGGCAGAGCTCAGAAGGGAAGGAGCGCCGTTTGACTTTTCAATGCAAAATTGGCTGGAATTGAGATGGGACACCATGTTGCGTTGGGGAGCCCCTGATGTGCCTAAACATTGAAACTCCCCACAAGTGACACTATTTTGGAAAGTAGACCCCCTAAGGAACTTATCTAGATGTGTGGTGAGCACTTTGACCCACCAAGTGCTTCACAGAAGTTTATAATGTAGAGCCGTAAAAATAAAAAATAATATTTTTTCACAAAAATGAACTTTTCACCCCCAATTTTTTTTCCCAAGGGTATCAGAAGAAATTGTACCCCACAAGTTGTTGAGGAAATTGTCCTGAGTATGCTGATACCCTATATGTGGGGGGTAACCACCGTTTGGGCGCATGGCAGAGCTCAGAAGGGAAGGAGCGCCATTTTGAATGCAGATTTTGATAGAATGGTCTGCGGGCATTATGTTGCCTTTGCAGAGCCCCTAATGTACCTAAACAGTAGAAACCCCCCACAAGTGACCCCATATTGAAACCTAGACCCCCAAGGAACTTATGTAGATGTGTTGTGAGAACTTTGAACCTCCAAGTATTTCACTACAGTTTATAACGCAGAGCTGTGAAAATAAAAAATCATTTTTTTTCCTACAAAAATGGTTTTTTAGCCCCTCAAATTTTTATTTTCCCAAGGGTAACAAGAGAAATTGGACCCCAAAAGTTGTTGTCCAATTTGTCCTGAGTATGCTGATACCCCATATGTGGGGGGGAACCACTGTTTGGGCGCATGGCAGAGCTCGGAAGGGAAGGAGCGCCATTTGGAATGCAGACTTAGATGGATTGGTCTGCAGGCGTCACGTTGCATTTGCAGAGCTCCTGATGTACCTAAACACTGATACCCCATATGTTGGGGTAAACCCCTGTTTGGGCACACGGGAGAGCTCGGAAGGAAAGGAGCACTGCTTTACTTTTTCAACGCAGAATTGGCTGGAATTGAGATCGGACGCCATGTCGCATTTGGAGAGCCCCTGATGTGCTTAAACAATGGAAACCCTCAATTCTAACTGAAACCCTAATCCAAACACACGCCTAATCCCAACCACACCCCTAACCCCAACCCTAACCACACCCTTAACTCCAACACACCCCTAACCATAATCCCAACCATATCCCTAATCACACCCCTAACCCTGACACACCCCTAACCCTAATCCCAACCGTAGATGTAATCCAAGCCCTAACCCTAGCCCCAACCCTAGCCCTAACTCTAGCCCTAACCCTAACCCTAGCCCCAACCCTAACCCTAGCCCCAACCCTAACCTTAGCCCTAACCCTAACCGGAAAATGGAAATAAATACATTTTAAATTTTTTTTTTATTTTTCCCTAACTAAGGGGGTGATGAAGGGGGGTTTGATTTACTTTCATAGCGGGTTTTTTTTGCGGATTTTTATGATTGGCAGCCGTCACACACTAAAAGACGCTTTTTATGGCAAAAAATATTTTTTTGCTTACCCCATTCTGAGAGCTATAATTTTTCCATATTTTGGTCCACAGAGTCCTGTGAGGTCTTGTTTTTTGCGGGACGAGTTGACGCTTTTATTAGTAACGCTTTTTATTCCGATTTTTGCGTTTATACTGTTCCACGTTTGGTAAAATGGATGAAGCAGTTTTATTCTTCGGGTCAGTATGATTACAGCGATACCTCACTTAGATTATTTTTTTAAGTTTTGGCGCTTTTATACGATAAAAACTATTTTATAGAAAAAAATAATTATTTTTGCATCGCTTTATTATGAGGAATATAACTTTTTTATTTTTTTGCTGATGATGCTGTATGGTGGCTCGTTTTTTGCGGGGCAAGATGACGTTTTCAGAGGTACCATGGTTATTTATATCTATCTTTTTGATCGCATGCTATTCCACTTTTTGTTCGGCGGTATGATAATAAAGGGTTGTTTTTGCCTCTTTTTTAATTTTTTTTTACGGTGTTCACTGAAGGGGTTAACTAGTGGGACAGTTTTATAGGTCGGCTCGTTATGGATGCAGCAATACTAAATATGTGTACTTTTATTGTTTCTTTTTTTAATTTACATAATGGAGTGTATTTATTGGAACAATATATATATCTATATATAATTTTTTTTATTTATTTAGGAATTTTTTATTTTTTTTAACACATGTAAAAAAAAATTTTTTAAAAACTTTTTTACTTTCACCCGGGTGTGTGTGTGTGTGGGGGGGGGGGGGTTAAAGATCGCTGATCTGACACTTTGCTGTGCACTGTGTCAGATCAGCGATCACACAGGCACAGCAGGGACGCTTTCCAGAACCTGCTCTGAGCAGGCGCTGTGAAGCCACCTCCCTGCAGGTTCCGCAAGGCCCCCGCGGCCATTTTGGATCCGGGCCTGCAGGGAGGAGGAGGTAAGAGACCCTTGGAGCAACGCGATCACATTGCGTTGCTCCGAGGGTTTCAGGGAAGCACGCAGGGAGCCTGTTGTGAATTCTGTGGCAGAGCTCCCTCTTGTGGTCACAAGTGGTACTTCGGCTGATTCTCTCTGTGAGCTTCCGTTGGTGGAGGAAAGTGGTACTGCGGCTTCTGAGTTTCCTTCCTCAGGTGATATGGTGAAGTCGTTAGGTGCTACCCTATTTAACTCCACCTAGTGCTTTGATCCTGGCTTCCAGTCAATGTTCTAGTATTGGACCTGTTTCCTCCTGGATCGTTCCTGTGGCCTGCTGCTCTGCATAGCTAAGTTCCTCTTTGCTATTTGTTTGCTGTTTTTTTTCTGTCCAGCTTGTTTATTTGTTTTTTCTGCTTGCTGGAAGCTCTGGGACGCAGAGGGTGTACCTCCGTGCCGTTAATTCGGTACGGAGGGTCTTTTTGCCCCCTTTGCGTGGTTTTTGTAGGGTTTTGTGTTGACCGCAAAGTTACCTTTCCTATCCTCGCTCTGTTCAGAAAGTTGGGCCTCACTTTGCTAAGTCTATTTCATCTCTACGTTTGTCTTTTCATCTTAACTCACAGTCATTATATGTGGGGGCTGCCTTTTCCTTTGGGGTATTTCTCCGAGGCAAGGTAGGCTTATTTTCTATCTTCAGGCTAGCCAGTTTCTCAGGCCGTGCCGAGTTGCATAGGCAGCGTTAGGCGCAATCCACGGCTGCCTCTAGTGTGGTTGGTTAGGATTAGGGATTGCGGTCAACAGAGTTCCCACGTCTCAGAGCTCGTTCTTGTTTTTTGGGTTATTGCCAGGTCACTGTATGTGCACTGACCTCTATGTCCATTGTGGTACTGAATTACCTTTCATAACAGTACTGGAGGCCAAAAGTACTAATGATTCTCAATAGAGGGAAAAAAGAAGTTCTGAGACCATTTTTTTTTCTTTGCACTGTGTTTTGCCTTTTTTTTCCCCTAGACATTTGGGTAGTTCAGGACACAGGTGTGGACATGGATATTCAGGGTCTGTGCTCTTCATTGGATAATCTCGTTATAAATGTACAAAAGATTCAAGATTTGGTGGTTCAGAAGCCTATGTTAGAACCAAGAATTCCTATTCCTGATTTGTTTTATGGTGATAGAGCGAAGTTTGTGAATTTCAAAAATAATTGCAAACTGTTTCTGGCCTTGAGACCTCGCTCCTCTGGTGATCCAGTTCAACAAGTGAGAATTGTTATTTCTTTTTTGCGTGGCGATCCTCAGGACTGGGCATTTTCCCTTGCACCAGGGGATCCTGCATTGAGTAATGTTGATGCGTTTTTTCTGGCGCTCGGATTGCTGTACGATGAGCCTAATTCAGTGGATCAGGCAGAGAAGAATTTGCTGGCTCTGTGTCAGGGTCAGGATGAGATAGAGGTATATCGTCAGAAATTTAGAAAGTGGTCTGTACTCACTCAGTGGAATGAAGGTGCGCTCGCAGCTATTTTCAGAAGAGGTCTCTCTGAAGCCCTTAAGGATGTCATGGTGGGATTTCCTATGCCTGCTGGTCTGAATGAGTCTATGTCTTTGGCCATTCAGATCGGTCGACGCTTGCATGAGCGTAAATCTGTGCACCATTTGGCGGTATTACCTGAGCTTAAATCTGAGCCTATGCAGTGCGATAGGACTTGGACCAGAGTTGCACGGCAAGAACATAGACGTCTGAATGGGCTGTGTTTCTACTGTGGTGATTCCACTCATGCTATCTCTGATTGTCCTAAGCGCACTAAGCGGTTCGCTAGGTCTGCCACCATTGGTATGGTACAGTCAAAATTTCTTCTGTCCGTTACCTTGATCTGCTCTTTGTCATCGTATTCTGTCATGGCATTTGTGGACTCAGGCGCTGCTCTGAATTTGATGGACTTGGAGTATGCTAGGCGTTGTGGGTTTTTCTTGGAGCCCTTGCAGTGTCCTATTCCATTGAGAGGAATTGATGCTACGCCTTTGGCCAAGAATAAACCTCAGTACTGGACCCAGCTGACCATGTGCATGGCTCCTGCACATCAGGAGGTTATTCGCTTTCTGGTGTTGCATAATTTGCATGATGTGGTCGTGTTGGGGTTGCCATGGCTACAAGTCCATAATCCAGTATTAGATTGGAAATCCATGTCTGTGTCCAGCTGGGGTTGTCAGGGGGTACATGGTGATGTCCGATTTCTGACTATTTCGTCATCCACCCCTTCTGAGGTTCCTGAGTTCTTGTCTGATTACCGGGGTATATTTGATGAGCCCAAGTCCGATACCCTACCTCCGCATAGGGATTGTGATTGTGCTATCGATTTGATTCCTGGTAGTAAATTCCCAAAAGGTCGACTGTTTAATTTATCTGTGCCTGAGCACGCCGCTATGCGGAGTTATGTGAAGGAGTCATTGGAGAAGGGGCATATTCGCCCGTCATCGTCGCCATTAGGAGCAGGGTTCTTTTTTGTAGCCAAGAAGGATGGTTCACTGAGACCTTGTATAGATTACCGCCTTCTAAATAAGATTACTGTTAAATTTCAGTACCCTTTGCCATTATTATCTGATTTGTTTGCTCGCATTAAGGGGGCTAGTTGGTTCACCAAGATAGATCTTCGTGGTGCGTATAATCTTGTGCGTATTAAGTGAGGTGATGAGTGGAAAACTGCATTTAATACGCCCGAGGGCCATTTTGAGTATCTTGTAATGCCATTCGGACTTGCCAATGCTCCATCAGTGTTTCAGTCCTTTATGCATGACATCTTCCGAGAGTACCTGGATAAATTCCTGATTGTGTACTTAGATGACATTTTGATCTTCTCGGATGATTGGGAGTCTCATGTGAAGCAGGTCAGAACGGTGTTTCAGGTCCTGCGTGCTAATTCTTTGTTTGTGAAGGGATCAAAGTGTCTCTTTGGTGTCCAGAAGGTTTCATTTTTGGGGTTCATCTTTTCCCCTTCTACTATCGAGATGGACCCTGTTAAGGTCCAAGCCATCCATAATTGGACTCAGCAGACATCTCTGAAAAGTCTGCAAAAGTTCCTGGGCTTTGCTAATTTTTATCGTCGCTTCATCTGTAATTTTTCTAGTATTGCTAAACCATTGACCGATTTGACCAAGAAAGGTGCTGATGTGGTCAATTGGTCTTCTGCTGCTGTGGAAGCTTTTCAAGAGTTGAAGCGTCGTTTTTCTTCTGCCCCTGTGTTGTGTCAACCAGATGTTTCGCTTCCGTTCCAGGTCGAGGTTGATGCTTCTGAGATTGGAGCAGGAGCCGTTTTGTCGCAGAGAAGTTCTGATTGCTCGGTGATGAAACCATGCGCCTTCTTTTCCAGGAAGTTTTCGCCTGCTGAGCGAAATTATGATGTGGGTAATCGAGAGTTGCTGGCCATGAAGTGGGCATTCGAGGAGTGGCGTCATTGGCTTGAAGGAGCTAAGCATCGCGTGGTGGTCTTGACTGATCATAAGAACTTGACTTATCTCGAATCCGCCAAGCGCTTGAATCCTAGACAAGCTCGTTGGTCGTTGTTTTTTGCCCGTTTTGACTTTGTGATTTCATATCTTCCGGGCTCTAAAAATGTGAAGGCGGATGCTCTGTCTAGGAGTTTTGTGCCCGACTCTCCGGGTGTATCTGAGCCGGTGGGTATCCTCAAAGAGGGAGTAATTGTGTCTGCTATCTCCCCTGATTTGCGGCGGGTGCTGCAAAAATTTCAGGCTGATAAACCTGATCGTTGCCCAGTGGAGAAACTGTTTGTCCCTGATAGGTGGACGAATAAAGTTATCTCTGAGGTTCATTGTTCAGTGTTGGCTGGTCATCCTGGAATCTTTGGTACCAGAGAGTTAGTGGCTAGATCCTTTTGGTGGCCATCTCTGTCGCGGGATGTGCGTACTTTTGTGCAGTCCTGTGGGATTTGTGCTCGGGCTAAGCCCTGCTGTTCTCGTGCCCTTGCCGGTCCCGAAGAGACCTTGGACACATATCTCTATGGATTTTATTTCAGATCTTCCCGTCTCTCAAAAGATGTCAGTCATTTGGGTGGTCTGTGATCGCTTCTCTAAGATGGTCCATTTGGTACCCTTGTCTAAATTGCCTTCCTCCTTTGATTTGGTGCCATTGTTTTTCCAGCATGTGGTTCGTTTACATGGCATTCCAGAGAATATCGTTTCTGACAGAGGTTCCCAGTTTGTTTCGAGGTTTTGGCGAGCCTTTTGTGGTAGGATGGGCATTGACTTGTCTTTTTCCTCGGCTTTCCATCCTCAGACTAATGGCCAGACCGAACGAACCAATCAGACCTTGGAAACATATCTGAGATGCTTTGTTTCTGCTGATCAGGATGACTGGGTGTCCTTTTTGCCTTTGGCTGAGTTCGCCCTTAATAATCGGGCCAGCTCGGCTACCTTGGTTTCACCATTTTCTGCAACTCTGGGTTCCATCCTCGTTTCTCTTCAGGGCAGGTTGAGTCTTCGGACTGTCCTGGTGTGGATACTGTGGTGGACAGGTTGCAGCAGATTTGGACTCATATAGTGGACAATTTGACCTTGTCCCAGGAGAAGGCTCAACGTATCGCTAATCGCAGACGCTGTGTGGGTCCCCGACTTCGGGTTGGGGACTTGGTTTGGTTATCTTCTCGTCATATTCCTATGAAGGTTTCCTCTCCTAAGTTTAAACCTCGTTTTATTGGTCCGTATAGGATTTCTGAGGTTCTTAATCCTGTGTTTTTTCGTCTGACCCTTCCAGATTCTTTTTCCATACATAACGTATTCCATAGGTCATTGTTGCGGAGATACGTGGCACCTATGGTTCCATCTGTTGATCCTCCTGCCCCGGTTTTGGTGGAGGGGGAGTTGGAGTATATTGTGGAGAAGATTTTGGATTCTCGTGTTTCTAGACGGAAACTCCAGTATCTGGTTAAGTGGAAGGGATATGCTCAGGAAGATAATTCCTGGGTCTTTGCCTCTGATGTCCATGCTCCCGATCTTGTTCGTGCCTTTCATATGGCTCATCCTGGTCGTCCTGGGAGCTCTGGAGAGGGTTCGGTGACCCCTCCTCAAGGGGGGGGGTACTGTTGTGAATTCTGTGGCAGAGCTCCCTCTTGTGATCACAAGTGGTACTTCGGCTGATTCTCTCTGTGAGCTTCCGTTGGTGGAGGAAAGTGGTACTGCGGCTTCTGAGTTTCCTTCCTCAGGTGATATGGTGAAGTCGTTAGGTGCTACCCTATTTAACTCCACCTAGTGCTTTGATCCTGGCTTCCAGTCAATGTTCTAGTATTGGACCTGTTTCCTCCTGGATCGTTCCTGTGGCCTGCTGCTCTGCATAGCTAAGTTCCTCTTTGCTATTTGTTTGCTGTTTTTTTTCTGTCCAGCTTGTTTATTTGTTTTTTCTGCTTGCTGGAAGCTCTGGGACGCAGAGGGTGTACCTCCGTGCCGTTAGTTCGGTACGGAGGTTTTTTTTGCCCCCTTTGCGTGGTTTTTGTAGGGTTTTGTGTTGACCGCAAAGTTACCTTTCCTATCCTCGCTCTGTTCAGAAAGTTGGGCCTCACTTTGCTAAGTCTATTTCATCTCTATGTTTGTCTTTTCATCTTATACCACAGTCATTATATGTGGGGGCTGCCTTTTCCTTTGGGGTATTTCTCTGAGGCAAGGTAGGCTTATTTTCTATCTTCAGGCTAGCCAGTTTCTCAGGCCGTGCCGAGTTGCATAGGCAGCGTTAGGCGCAATCCACTGCTGCCTCTAGTGTGGTTGGTTAGGATTAGGGATTGCGGTCAACAGAGTTCCCACGTCTCAGAGCTCGTTCTTGTTTTTTGGGTTATTGCCAGGTCACTGTATGTGCACTGACCTCTATGTCCATTGTGGTACTGAATTACCTTTCATAACAGGAGCCCCCTCCCTGCGCGATGCTTCCCTATACCACCGAAACACTGCGATCATGTTTGATCTCAATATGACAGGGGTTAATGTGCCGGGGGCGGTCCATGACGGCTCCTGGCACATAGTGCCGGATGTCAGCTGCGATAGTCAGCTGACACCCAGCCGCGATCGGCCGCGCTAATTGCACTGGACGTACTATCCCGTCACTGGGAATTAAGTCCCAGGTCACCTTGATGGGATAGTACGTCCAATGGGATTAAGGGGTTAATGCCTATACTTTTTCTCCTTCATATCCCTATCTGTTAAAAAGAAACTTTTGCCATTTTCAATATGACCATTAGGCTTCATGTTCATGTTTGTCACAGGAACCATAGCAGCAATAGACTGAATCAGACTGTATAGTATGTAAAGAAGCCTACTGAGAAAAGGGTCAATGTGAAGGGAGGAGAAGGTGAGCTGTGATATCACCTATTTTGAATGGTGGATCCTGTGTTATCTACTGTATATAGAGGAGTCATCAGTCATTGTACAGGATGAGGAGGAGGTGAGCTGTGATATCAGCTATTGTGAATGGTGGATCCTGTGTTATCTACTGTATATAGAGGAGTCATCAGTCATTGTACAGGAGGAGGATGTGAGCTGTGACATCACCTATTGTGAATGGTGGATCCTGTGTTATCTACTGTATATAGAGGAGTCATCAGTCATTGTACAGGAGGAGGAGGTGAGCTGTGACATCACCTATTGTGAATGGTGGATCCTGTGTTATCTACTGTATATAGAGGTGTTATCAGTCATTGTACAGGAGGAGGAGGTGGGCTGTGATATCACCTATTGTGAATGGTAGATCCTGTGTTATCTACTGTATATAGAGGTGTTATCAGTCATTGTACAGGAGGAGGAGGTGAGTTGTGACATCACCAATTGTGAATGATGGATCCTGTGATATCTACTGTATATAGAGGTGTTATCAGTCATTGAACAGGAGGAGGAGGTGAGCTGTGACATCACCTCCTGTCAATGGTGGATCCTGTGTTATCTACTGTATAAAGAGGTGTTATCAGTCATTGTACAGGAGGATGAGGTGAGCTGTGACATCACCTATTGTGAATGGTGGATCCTGTGTTATCTACTGTATATAGAGGTGTTATCAGTCATTGTACAGGAGGATGAGGTGAGCTGTGACATCACCTATTGATTAGGATGCTTCTTGGCTATCCAGCAATTGGAGCATTTTCTACCGGAAAACAAAATAAAATGTGTATCCATTAGCAGTACTTGGTTTAATTGCCAATTTTAGAAATAGATGATAGGATTCTGTCTGCAGCCACCACAAGGCCGAGATTTCAAGGGGTGACGTTTCTCCTTGTGGAGAGTGACGTATCAAGCCTGACATGCGAAGGCGAGGAGACTTTTAAGCCTAGAGGAGCATTGACTTTGAACCAGTCACAAAAGAAGAAGTAATCAGGCTCCTTGCATCTTCTTGCCCGACCACTTGCACCAGTGACCCCATTTCGTCACATCTCCTACAGTCCCTTTCCCCTGCTGTCACCTCTCATTTATCAAAAATATTCAACTTTTCTCTCTCTTCTGGTATCTTTCCCTCTTCTTCTGCATGAGTATAATCTAACCTCTTTTTCTCATCTTTCAGGATACATCGGGGGTTATCTACACCATTACAGAATGCTGTAGATAAGCCCCTGATACCGGTGGGCTTAGCTCACCTTTCGATTTTGGGGGTGACAGGTTCCCTTTAAGCATGCCATCATACATCCATTACTTAAAAAAACATCCCTCGATCAAAACAGTGCCGCTAATTATAGACCTGTCTCTAATCTTCCCTTCATCTCTAAACTCCTCGAACGCCTGGTCCACTCCCGTCTTACCCGCTATCTCTCAGATAACTCTCTTCTCAACCCTCTTCAATCTGGTTTCCGCTCTTTACACTCTACTGAAACTACCCTCACTAAAGTCTCTAATGACCTACTAACAGCTAAATCTAATGGTCACTACTCCATGCTAATTCTCTTGGATCTATCCGCAGCATAGATACTGTGGATCATCAGCTCCTCCTCACTATGCTCCGCTCCATCGGCCTCAAGGACACCGTTCTCTCCTGGTTTTCCTTCTATCTCTCTGACCGATCCTTTACTGTATGTTTTGCTGGTTCCTCCTCCTCTCACCTTCCCCTTACTGTTGGGGTTCCTCAAGGATCAGTCCTAGGCCCCCTCCTCTTCTCGTTGTATACTGCCCCTATTGGACAAACAATCAGTAGATTTGGTTTCCAGTACCATTTCTATGCTGATGACACCCAATTATACACTTCTTCTCCTGTTATCACGCCTGCCTTTTTAGAAAACATCAGTGATTGTCTTACCGCTGTCTCTAACATCATGTCCTCCCTCTATCTGAAACTAAACCTGTCGAAAACTGAACTCCTCGTGTTCTCTCCCTCTACTAACCTACCTTTGCCTGACATTGCCATCTCCGTGTGCGGTTCCACCATTACTCCAAAGCAACATGCCCGCTGCCTTGGGGTCATCCTTGATTCTGACCTTTCATTCACCCCCCACATCCGATCACTGGCTCGCTCTCCTTATCTGCATCTCAAAAACATTTCTAGAATTCGCCCTTTTCTTACTTTCAACTCTGCAAAATCTCTTACTGTTTCACTTATTCATTCTCGTCTGGACTATTGTAACTCTCTACTAATCGGCCTCCATCTTACCAAACTCTCCCCGCTCCAATCTGTCCTGAATGCTGCTGCCTGGATCATATTCCTCACCAACCATTACACCGATGCCTCTACCCTGTGCCAGTCATTACACTGGCTACCCATCCACTCCAGAATCCAGTACAAAACTACTACCCTCATCCACAAAGCACTCCATGGCTCAGCACCACCCTACATCTCCTCTCTGGTCTCAGTCTACCACCCTACCCGTGCCCCCCACTCCGCTAATGACCTCAGGTTAGCATCCTCAATAATCAGAACCTCCCACTCCCGTCTCCAAGACTTTACACGTGCTGCGCCGATTCTTTGGAATGCACTACCCAGGTTAATACGATTAATCCCCAATCCACACAGTTTTAAGCGTGCCCTAAAAACGCATTTGTTCAGACTGGCCTACCGACTCAACGCATTAACCTAACGATCCCTGTGTGGCCCATTCATATAAGTTAAACCATAATCAGGTTCCTCGCATCATGTTCTCATACACTTTATGCAGTTAATAGCCCTCTGTGTCTGTACTGCTACATACTTAGGCAGTTAACTGGTTCATGCAGCTTTACATGAACACCCGAGCCTTACACTATGGCTGGTCCGAATAACTATAGCAATTGTTACCATCCACCTCTCGTGTCTCCCTTTTTCCTCATAGTTTGTAAGCTTGCGAGCAGCAGGGCCCTCATTCCTCTTGGTATCTATTTTGATCTGTGTTTACTGTTATGCTGTAATGTCTATTGTCTGTACAAATCCCCTCTACAATTTGTACAGCACTGCGGAATATGTTGGTGCTATATAAATAAAATTATTATTATTATTGTGGCTTTAAAGACTCCTCACCTTGGCATGTCACTGATCCCACAGACCCTCATTATTGTGCAGCTCTTCAGGCCTTCATTAATAATCTGCTTCTGTTAAATCCAATACATCTCTTTGTGACTTCTGCCCTGACCTTCTTCTGCCCCCACTCATTATCTCGGTTCCTATGTTTTTGTGCATAGTTTAGATACTTGACCTTGCTGCCATGTGGACGGTCTGATTGATGTCCTCAATTCCTCATGAACATCAATTCTATCCAGACTTCTCTGAACAGAAAATGGTCCCACTGGTTGCTGCGGCTTGCGGGTTATGAGTTGATGGCACTGCTGGAAGGGCAGTGAGCACAATATTTATGTCAACTGCTGCACTTATTTTCCTTGGCCGACCACTGCGTATACAGTCCATCATATCCATCATGTAATACCATCAGGACGCATCTAATTGGCTCCAAATTTTTCTACAGCAGAACAACGACCCCAAACATCCAGTCAGTGTCATTAAACGCAATCTGTCAGGTCATTTTTGGGAACAATACTAATGGTATCATGAAATAGGGCTTGGGAAGTCCTTTCTGGCTATGTCACTTTTATTTTTGTACGTTGCCCCGTTGAGTTGCTGTAAGCCCCAGAAAATGTATACATTCATGACGGCTAGTCAAATGTATGTACTGTAAATACGTAATGAATATTCACCCCTTCCTCCGCCCATAATCCTGCCCACCGCTCTGCATCAGCATCGGTGATTCGGTCAGACCGCCCGAGGATCGTATCGCAATCCCCTGACTGTCCGTCTGCTCTCCTGACCTGAGCGAGACAGCTGCATAGATTGCGATGTGATCCCCAGGCCAGTAATACGGCGATCTGTCTGAATCACTGACGCCGGCACAAAGAGGTGGGCTCAAAGGCGTAGCTAGGATTCGGTTCATGGTAGAGAGAAACTTCTGAGTGGGCCCCTAACCAGGTAACCCTAATTACAACTGGGTAACGCACCCTAATAGTGGAGGAGAACCTCAGTAGATGACTGCGCTGTTACTGAAGATAATCTCTATATAACGACCAACACTGATATTACCGCCATATGGTTAGTGGTAAATACCAGCCCTACAGAACATATAAGAGATCACAGCACAGTTATAGATGGTGACTTACTGCTGACGTTCTTTCTCGTGGAATCATTCACTTTTTTCGTCTTTTCCATCTGGCCCAGACCGACATGACAAATTCTCCAACCAGAACTCAGCTAAAGAGATTGCAACAAAGACACATCTGACATCTCACATTTCCTGCACCGTCCCCATATATCCCCAACCTGCACAAAATCCTCATCCTGCTGATACCCCAATAATGAGTCGCCGCTGCCGTATGTGTCCCTATTACTTGCACCTACTGTGTGCCTCTAGATGGTAAGACAAACCTCTAGAGCAGAGGTCCCCAACTCCAGTCCTCAAGGCCCACCAACAGGTCATGTTTTCAGGATTTCCTTTGCATTGCACAGGTGATGCAATTATTACCTGGGCAAGACTAAGGAAATCCTGAAAACATGACATGTTGGTGGGCCTTGAGGACTGGAGTTGGGGACCCCTGCTCTAGAGTATAGGAATGTCCCCTAGAACACAGTTCCTACATTTTGCCCCCTAGAAAGTAATATTGCCCTGTGTTCCCCTTTGACAGTCAAAATAACCTGAGTTCCCCTATAACAATAAGTACCCACTTAACATTTAATAATGTCCCGAACCTCCCCCTTGTACAGCTCCCCTATGCACAGTATAATGACCCCACATTATATAGTACCCCCTCACAGTATACAGACTCCTGAGTAGACCCCAAACTGTTTTATGGCTCCAATACTGAATTATGGCCCCCGCACTATACAAAAACCCACATTATCTTCCACACTGTATGATGGACCCCTCACTGTAATCCTCTCAATGTATGATGATCCCCTAAAAAAAATCCTTATTGTATGATGCACTAAATATCCTCAATATAGTATAATTCACTCCCCATAGGCTTCCATATAGTATAATTCACTCTCCATAGGTCTTCATATAGTATAATGCACTCCACATAGTCCTCCATACAGTATAATGCACTCCCCATAGCCCTCTATAGCATAATGCATCCCATAGTCCTCCATATAGTATAATGCACTCCCCATACGCCTTCATATAGTTTAATGCACCTCAGTCCTTCATATAGTATAATGCACTCCCCATAGGCTTCCATATAGTATAATTCACTCTCCATAGGTCTTCATATAGTATAATGCACTCCACATAGTCCTCCATATAGTATAATGCACTCCCCATACGGCTTCATATTGTATAATGCACCTCAGTCCTTCATATAGTATAATGCACTCCACATAGTCCTCCATATAGTATAATGCACTCCCCATACGCCTTCATATAGTATAATGCACCTCAGTCCTTCATATAGTATAATGCACTCCCCATAGGCATCTATATGGTATAATGCCTCCACATAGGCCTCCATACAGTGTAATGCAGTACACATAGGCCTCTATATAGTATGATGCACTCTCCATATGCCTATATATAGTATAATGCACTCTCCATAGGCCTCTATATCGTATAATGCACTCCACTCCACATAAGCAGACTTGTAGAGACACAGGGGTCAGTGAGCACCACAGTCCGCCAGCCGAAACAGCATGGACCAGATATTGTCCCACCTGCCCACTCTCACTTTAACATGGGCATAACGCTGCTCAGACAATACAGGGTGAGGGTAAAACATTGTGGCAATACTTTATTGAACCACAAAACAGGCAGATAGCACAAACAACAGTCCCAGAAAAATACCCCAAGATGGTACACGTTACAGAATCTCACACTTCCATTGAATCGCATAATGATAATGGCAGATGTTACTT
This sequence comes from Ranitomeya imitator, assembly GCF_032444005.1. Classification (NCBI taxonomy): domain Eukaryota; kingdom Metazoa; phylum Chordata; class Amphibia; order Anura; family Dendrobatidae; genus Ranitomeya; species Ranitomeya imitator. Next base: position 825,111,829 of record NC_091284.1, read on the forward strand.
CAGAGCTCCCAGGGTCGACTGCCCCACCTGTGGCATGCACACAGAGAGCAGGTAACGACAAGTGTTGGAAGATAGCATTCCATGCAGTTACAAGGCCAGTTGACTGGAGGGTCACAACCTGGCTTCATCTTCCGGGATCGACTACCCCACCTGTGGCACACACACAGAGAGGAGGTAATAGCAAGCTTAGGAAGATGACAGTTCATTGAGGTACAAGTTCAGTTGACTCAAGGATCACAACCTGGCTTCTTCGAACATCTCCATGGATCCAGGCATCTGGGGGGTCACAATCCTGGCTTTCTCCAAATGTATCCATGGTTCAGAGATGGTCAATGGAGCAGATCTCTATTCTACCAACTGGGGCCGAAATCCCCTAAGCCGGCATTCTGTAGAATAATGAATCTGTGTCCCTTGTGATGGAGCCATGATGTATTGACTGCAGTCCTGTAGAGTTCCTGGATGTTGGGATGTCTTGGCTGAAGCTCTGTCTCTCTCTGTCTCTTAGAGGCATATCACCTCTTTTTAAGTTTAACAAGTGTTCTTCAGTCCAGCATCACAGATAAGGGGAAGAATAGTGACTGATGACCAAGTCGCCTTGTTTGATTATGTAATGTAATTTCATAGATTTTCCTCCTGTTTTAAAAATCAACAAACTATCTGACCTAGACAATATATAATTAGCATATCAGCAAACATCACTAGTCAACAAGGATAAGAGCACACTATGTTATATCAAATATCAGCTTACAAGTCAATATTACAGTCTTACACAAACCAAAGTCTGTTTTCTTGACAAACACATAAATTCAAAAGTCAACATACAGATAAGTCTATTCTTCTTGGCTTGCTAAAAATAGTCATCTGGTTAATTAAGAATCAATTCTGTGTCTCCCCATAGGCAGACTGTATATAGTATAATGCACCCCCCATAAGAAGGCTATCTTGTAAAATGCACCCCAATAGGAAGACTCTATATAATATAATGCACTTCCCATAGGCAGACTCTATTGTTGTGAATTCTGTGGCAGAGCTCCCTCCTGTGGTCACAAGTGGTACTTCGGCTGATTCTCTCTGTGAGCTTCTGTTGGTGGAGGGAAGTGGTACTGCGGCTTCTGAGTTTCCTCCCTCAGGTGATCTGGTGAGGTCGTTAGGTGCTTCTCTACTTAACTCCACCTAGTGCTTTGATCCTGGCTTCCTGTCAATGTTCCAGTGTTGGACTTGCTTTTCCCTGGATCATTCCTGTGGCCTGCTGATCTGCATAGCTAAGTTCTTCTTTGCTATTTGTTTGCTATTTTTTCTGTCCAGCTTGTCTAATTTGTTGCTGGAAGCTCTGGGACGCAAAGGGTGTACCTCCGTGCCGTTAGTTCGGTACGGAGGGTCTTTTTGCCCCCTTTGCGTGGTTTTCTTTAGGGTTTTGTGTAGACCGCAAAGTTGCCTTTTCTATCCTCGCTCTGTTAAGAAAGTCGGGCCTCACTTTGCTGAATCTATTTCATCTCTACGTTTGTCTTTTCATCTTAACTCACAGTCATTATATGTGGGGGGCTGCCTTTTCCTTTGGGGTATTTCTCTGAGGCAAGGTAGGCTTATTTTCTATCTTCAGGCTAGTTAGTTTCTCAGGCTGTGCCGAGTTGCATAGGCAGAGTTAGGCGCAATCCATGGCTGCCTCTAGTGTTGTTTGGAGAGGATTAGGGATTGCGGTCAGCAGAGTTCCCACGTCTCAGAGCTCGTTCTATGATTTTGGGTTATTGTCAGATCACTGTATGTGCTCTGACCGCTATGTCCATTGTGGTACTGAATTGCCTTTCATAACAGTACAGGAAGCCAAAAGTACTAATGATTCTCAATAGAGGGAAAAAAGAAGTTCTGAGACCATTTTTTTTCTTTGCACTGTGTTTTGCCTTTTTTTTCCCCTAGACATTTGGGTGGTTCAGGACACAGGTGTAGCGATGGACATTAGAAGTCTGTCTTCATTTGTGGATCAGCTCTCGGCAAGAGTACAAAAGATTCAAGACACTATTGATCAGAAATCTATGTTAGAACCAAGAATTCCTATTCCTGATTTGTTTTTTGGAGATAGAACTAAGTTTCTGAGTTTCAAAAATAATTGTAAATTATTTCTGGCCTTGAAACCTCGCTCCTCTGGTGATCCAGTTCAACAGGTTTTGATTGTTATTTCTTTTTTGCGCGGCGACCCTCAGGACTGGGCATTTTCTCTTGCGCCAGGAGATCCTGCATTGAGTAATATCGATGCGTTTTTCCTGGCGCTCGGATTGCTGTACGATGAACCTAATTCAGTGGATCAGGCAGAGAAAAATTTGCTGGCTCTCTGTCAGGGTCAGGATGAGATAGAGGTATATTGCCAGAAATTTAGAATGTGGTCCGTGCTCACTCAATGGAATGAATCTGCGCTGGCAGCTATGTTCAGAAAGGGTCTCTCTGAAGCCCTTAAGGATGTCATGGTGGGATTTCCTATGCCTGCTGGTTTGAATGAGTCTATGTCTTTGGCCATTCAGATCGGTCGACGCTTGCGTGAGCGTAAATCTGTGCACCATTTGGCGGTATTACCTAAGCTTAAACCTGAGCCTATGCAGTGCGATAGGACTTTGACCAGAGTTGAACGGCAAGAACACAGACGTCTGAATGGGCTGTGTTTCTACTGTGGTGATTCCACTCATGCTATCTCTGATTGTCCTAAGCACATTAAGCGGTTCGCTAGGTCTGCCACCATTGGTACTGTACAGTCAAAATTTCTGTCATCGTTTTCTGTCATGGCATTTGTGGATTCAGGCGCTGCCCTGAATTTGATGGACTTGGAGTATGCTAAGCGTTGTGGGTTTCTCTTAGAGCCCTTGCAGTGTCCTATTCCATTGAGAGGAATTGATGCTACGCCTTTGGCCAAGAATAAGCCTCAATACTGGACCCAGCTGACCATGTGCATGGCTCCTGCACATCAGGAGGTTATTCGCTTTCTGGTGTTGCATAATCTGCATGATGTGGTCGTGTTGGGGTTGCCATGGCTACAAGTCCATAATCCAGTATTAGATTGGAAACCATGTCGGTGTCCAGCTGGGGTTGTCAGGGGGTACATGGTGATGTTCCATTTCTGTCAATTTCGTCATCCACCCCTTCTGAGGTTCCAGAGTTCTTGTCTGATTACCGGGATGTATTTGATGAGCCCAAGTTCGATGCCCTACCTCCGCATAGGGATTGTGATTGTGCTATCAATTTGATTCCTGGTAGTAAATTCCCAAAAGGTCGACTGTTTAATTTATCCGTGCCTGAGCACGCCGCTATGCGCAGTTATGTGAAGGAATCCCTGGAGAAGGGGCATATTCGCCCGTCATCGTCACCATTAGGAGCAGGGTTCTTTTTTGTAGCCAAGAAGGATGGTTCGCTGAGACCTTGTATAGATTACCGCCTTCTAAATAAGATCACGGTTAAATTTCCGTACCCCTTGCCATTGTTATCTGATTTGTTTGCTCGGATTAAGGGGGCTAGTTGATTCACCAAGATAGATCTTCGTGGTGCGTATAATCTGGTGCGAATCAGGCGAGGAGATGAATGGAAAACTGCATTTAATACGCCCGAGGGTCATTTTGAGTATCTAGTGATGCCATTCGGACTTGCCAATGCTCCATCAGTGTTTCAGTCCTTTATGCATGACATCTTCCGAGAGTACCTGGATAAATTCCTGATTGTGTACTTGGATGACATTTTGATCTTCTCGGATGATTGGGAGTCTCATGTGAAGCAGGTCAGAACAGTTTTTCAGGTCCTGCGTGCTAATTCTTTGTTTGTGAAGGGATCAAAGTGTCTCTTTGGTGTGCAGAAAGTTTCATTTTTGGGGTTCATCTTTTCCCCTTCTACTATCGAGATGGATCCTGTTAAGGTCCAAGCCATCCATGATTGGACTCAACAGACATCTCTGAAAAGTCTGCAAAAGTTCCTGGGCTTTGCTAATTTTTATCGTCGCTTCATCTGCAATTTTTCTAGTATTGCCAAACCATTGACCGATTTGACCAAGAAGGGTGCTGATTTGGTCGATTGGTCTTCTGCTGCTGTGGAAGCTTTTCAAGAGTTGAAGTGTCGTTTTTCTTCTGCCCCTGTGTTGTGTCAACCAGATGTTTCTCTTCCGTTCCAGGTCGAGGTTGATGCTTCTGAGATTGGAGCAGGGGCTGTTTTGTCGCAGAGAGGTTCTGATTGCTCAGTGATGAAACCATGCGCTTTTTTTTCCAGGAAGTTTTCGCCTGCTGAGCGAAATTATGATGTGGGCAACCGAGAGTTGCTGGCCATGAAGTGGGCATTCGAGGAGTGGCGTCATTGGCTTGAAGGAGCTAAGCATCGCGTGGTGGTATTGACTGATCATAAGAACTTGACTTATCTTGAGTCTGCTAAGCGGTTGAATCCTAGACAGGCTCGTTGGTCGCTGTTTTTTGCCCGTTTTGACTTTGTGATTTCGTACCTTCCGGGCTCTAAAAATGTGAAGGCAGATGCTCTGTCTAGGAGTTTTGTGCCCGACTCTCCGGGTTTGTCTGAGCCGGCGGGTATCCTCAAGGAAGGAGTAATTGTGTCTGCCATCTCCCCTGATTTGCGGCGGGTGCTGCAAAAATTTCAGGCTAATAAACCTGATCGTTGTCCAGTGGAGAGACTGTTTGTCCCTGATAGGTGGACCAATAAAGTTATCTCTGAGGTTCATTGTTCGGTGTTGGCTGGTCATCCTGGAATCTTTGGTACCAGAGAGTTAGTGGCTAGATCCTTTTGGTGGCCATCTCTGTCGTGGGATGTGCGTGCTTTTGTGCAGTCCTGTGGGATTTGTGCTCGGGCTAAGCCCTGCTGTTCTCGTGCCAGTGGGTTGCTTTTGCCCTTGCCGGTCCCGAAGAGGCCTTGGACACATATCTCTATGGATTTTATTTCTGATCTTCCCGTTTCTCAAAAGATGTCAGTCATTTGGGTGGTCTGTGATCGCTTTTCTAAGATGGTCCATCTGGTACCCTTGTCTAAATTGCCTTCCTCCTCTGATTTGGTGCCATTGTTCTTCCAGCATGTGGTTCGTTTACATGGCATTCCAGAGAATATCGTTTCTGACAGAGGTTCCCAGTTTGTTTCAAGGTTTTGGCGAGCCTTTTGTGGTAGGATGTGCATTGACATGTCTTTTTCCTCGGCTTTCCATCCTCAGACTAATGGCCAGACCGAACGAACCAATCAGACCTTGGAAACATATCTGAGATGCTTTGTTTCTGCCGATCAGGATGACTGGGTGTCCTTTTTGCCTTTGGCTGAGTTCGCCCTTAATAATCGGGCCAGCTCGGCTACCTTGGTTTCGCCATTTTTCTGCAATTCTGGGTTCCATCCTCGTTTCTCTTCAGGACAGGTTGAGTCTTCGGACTGTCCTGGTGTGGATACTGTGGTGGACAGGTTGCAGCAGATTTGGACTCATGTAGTGGACAATTTGACCTTGTCCCAGGAGAAGGCTCAACGTTTCGCTAATCGCAGACGCTGTGTGGGTCCCCGACTTCGTGTTGGGGATCTGGTTTGGTTATCTTCTCGTCATATTCCTATGAAGGTTTCCTCTCCTAAGTTTAAACCTCGTTTCATTGGTCCGTATAGGATTTCTGAGGTTCTTAATCCTGTGTCTTTTCGTCTGACCCTTCCAGATTCTTTTTCCATACATAACGTATTCCATAGGTCATTGTTGCGGAGATACGTGGCACCTATGGTTCCATCTGTTGATCCTCCTGCCCCGGTTTTGGTGGAGGGGGAATTGGAGTATATTGTGGAGAAGATTTTGGATTCTCGTGTTTCTAGACGGAAACTCCAGTATTTGGTTAAATGGAAGGGTTATGCTCAGGAAGATAATTCCTGGGTTTTTGCCTCTGATTTCCATGCTCCCGATCTTGTTCGTGCCTTTCATGTGGCTCATCCTGGTCGGTCTGGGGGCTCTGGTGAGGGTTCGGTGACCCCTCCTCAAGGGTGGGTACTGTTGTGAATTCTGTGGCAGAGCTCCCTCCTGTGGTCACAAGTGGTACTTCGGCTGATTCTCTCTGTGAGCTTCTGTTGGTGGCGGGAAGTGGTACTGCGGCTTCTGAGTTTCCTCCCTCAGGTGATCTGGTGAGGTCGTTAGGTGCTTCTCTACTTAACTCCACCTAGTGCTTTGATCCTGGCTTCCTGTCAATGTTCCAGTGTTGGACTTGCTTTTCCCTGGATCATTCCTGTGGCCTGCTGATCTGCATAGCTAAGTTCTTCTTTGCTATTTGTTTGCTATTTTTTCTGTCCAGCTTGTCTAATTTGTTGCTGGAAGCTCTGGGACGCAAAGGGTGCACCTCCGTGCCGTTAGTTCGGTACGGAGGGTCTTTTTGCCCCCTTTGCGTGGTTTTCTTTAGGGTTTTGTGTAGACCGCAAAGTTGCCTTTTCTATCCTCGCTCTGTTAAGAAAGTCGGGCCTCACTTTGCTGAATCTATTTCATCTCTACGTTTGTCTTTTCATCTTAACTCACAGTCATTATATGTGGGGGGCTGCCTTTTCCTTTGGGGTATTTCTCTGAGGCAAGGTAGGCTTATTTTCTATCTTCAGGCTAGTTAGTTTCTCAGGCTGTGCCGAGTTGCATAGGCAGAGTTAGGCGCAATCCACGGCTGCCTCTAGTGTTGTTTGGAGAGGATTAGGGATTGCGGTCTGCAGAGTTCCCACGTCTCAGAGCTCGTTCTATGATTTTGGGTTATTGTCAGATCACTGTATGTACCGCTATGTCCATTGTGGTACTGAATTGCCTTTCATAACACTCTATATAGCATAATTAACTCCTCATAGTTAGGCTCTATATAGTATAATGCACCCCATAGGCAGACTGTATATTGTATAATGCTCTCCCCATAGGCAGACTATATAGTATAATGTATGTCCCATAGGCAGACTCTATATATTATAATGCACTCCCCATAAGAAGACTCTATCTTGTAAAATGCACCCCCCTTAGGCAGACTCTATATAGTATAATGCAGTCCCAAAGGGAAGACTCTATATAGTATAATGCACTCACCATAGACAGACTCTATATAGCATAATGAACTCCTCATAGGTATACTCTATATAGTATAATGCACCCCCATAGGCACAATGTATGTAGTATAATGCACTCCCCATAAGAAGACTCTATATTGTATAATGCAATTCCCCATAGGGAGACTCTATATAGTATAATGCACTCCCCAATGGAAGACTCTGTATAGAATAATGCACTCCCTATAGGCAGACTCTATATAGCATAATGAACTCCTCATAGGCAGACTCTATATGGTATAATGCACTCTGCCTATGGGGGTTCATTATACTACATAGAGTCTGCCTATGGGGGTGCATTATACTATACAGAGTGTTCATTTGGGGAGTGCATTATACTATATGGCAGTACTATCTTGGCATTATATGGTGGGTTGTATATGGCAGTACTATCATGCTATTATATGGTTATAGTATGTGCGCTGGGAAAATTCTTTTTTTAACTACCAGAGATACAAACATCTTTTTTTTAAATCATATCACTCATACAATTGTCACAATGTGTCAGTAATCCCTACCGACCATGTGACCCCACGATCTCTGAGATTCCATGATGAAACTTCCAGTAAATCTGCGCAGTGTTATGATTGGCAGCGGTGGCAGAGTTGCGGTCTTCAGGGAAGTTTGCCCTAATGTGTGTAGGTCCTGGTATATACACAACAAACAACAGATTATATGTAATCTCAGCAAACACCACTATTGTGATCAGATATGAAACCCTTCATTGTTTTATGCGGTTTCTAGGAATTTGGCTGAGACCTGAGAATAACATACAAGCAAGGACAGTAAACTGCATTCTTATGCCTCCTGGGTTGTGGGGGGCACGCAGACCGCTGAAGGCGGCCCACAAATCAGACTCCACAGCTATAATATGACAGTAACGATAATAGCAGATGTGCAGCCTCCAACAGTAACGCTTATGGAGGGATCTCTTTTTGGTTTCTGCAGGCATGATGATTTTTTTCATTTATTTGAGGGTGTTATGGCCATTTTTGGTTCCCCGTGTGTTCTGGTAACATTGTGACCTCAACGTCTGTAAAAGATGCAAGAAGTCATATTTGGCCTATAGGTCAGTAGGTCGTCCACAACCTGTCCGTTAGGAAGCACTGAGGTTGCAACAGTGAAATTGAATGTTGTAGAATTTGTAACAACGTTGCAGGTACAAACATATTTTTCTTTTGCAAATTATGGATGATGTCCTTCCCCTCGGAGGCTGCACCAGGACTAGTGTCAGTGAGAAGGGACCTCGGTGGAGGAGAAGTCAGGAAGGAAAGGCCTAAAGATGAAGAAGTAAAAGGAAAATGAACCAGGGAGGAAAGAAGGAGGCAGCAGGGAAGAGAGGGGAAAAAAAAAACGAGAAATCCGGAAGGAGAAAGAAGAAAAGTGGTACCAGGGAGAAGGGAAGAAAATGGAGTGGGACAAGGAGGAAGAAGAGGGGAGGAGAAGGAACAAAAAAGGAATGATTAAATGGAGGAGGGAGTCATGATGGAGGGAAGAAAAAAGGAATGTGGGACAGGGAGGAAGAAGCGAGAAGGAACAAAAAAGGAATGATTAAATGGAGGAGGGAGTCATGGTGGAGGGAAGAAAAGTAAAGGGTGGGGGAGGCTATGAGGCAGAGAGGAGTGGAGGAAAAGATAGGGGACAAGGGTAGAGACAACATGAGAGCAAGGTAAGGTTGATGGGAAAAAAAGGTCAATGGAAAAAGTGTGGGGGCAAGGAGAAGGGGAAAAAGAAAAGGAGGAGCCAGTAGATGGAAGAGAAAAGTAGGGGAGCCAGGGAGTAGGGGCGGAAAGGAAGAAGAATGTGGAAGGAAAAGCAGGAAAAAAGATGAGGTCTATGAGGGGGATGGGGAGAAGCAGCCAGAGAGGTGAGGAAGAAAAAGAAGGGAGTAAGGTGGTTGCACGAAGGAGAGAAGGAACCAGTAAAGAGGGGAAGAAAAGGAGGAGCCATTGTGGAGAAGGAGAAAATGAGGGTGGACAGGAGTAAGGAGAAGGGTTAGGATAAGTGAGGAGCACATGAGATGGGCCAGTGAAGAGTTGGGGAAAATTGGGTGGAGTAAGGTAGGAGGAGATTGGATGGTCAGGGAAACGGGACAAAAGGAGCAGGTGCCAGAGAGGAGGGGAAGAAAGGAAGGACTGGTGGGATAATTCCTGGGATAATGTCCAGGATAATGAATGGGATAATGCCTGCAATAATACCTGGGATACCGCCTGGGATAATGCCTGCAATAATACCTGGGATACCGCCTGGGATAATGCCTGTGATACTGCCTGGGATAATGCCTGGAATAATGCCCGAGATAATGCCCGGGACAACGCCGGTGATAATGCCTGGGATAACGCCTGGGATAGTGACCGGGTTAATGTCAAGGAGAACGCCTGGGATAATGTCCAGGATAATGCCTGGGATAACGCCTGGGATAGTGCCCAGGATAATGTCTGGTATAACGCCTGGGATAATGTTTGGGATAATGTCCAGGATAATGAATGGGATAATGTCTAGTATAACGCCTGGGAAATGTTTCAGATCACCAAACAAATGTAAATTTTAGACAAAGATAACTCAAGCAATCACAAAATGCAGTTTATAAATGAAGGTCTTTATTATTAAGGGAAAAAGAAATCCAAACCTACAGGGTCCTGTGTGAAAAAAGTGATTGCCCCCCTTTAAAACATAATTTAACTGTGGTTTATTACATCTCTGGGAAGCTGAGGTCACATTCCCTAGCCACACTCAGGCCTGATTACTGCTACACCTGTTCTCAATCAAGAAATCACTTAAATAGAACCTGCCTGACAAAGTGAAGTAGACCAAAAGCTTCTCAAAAGCTAGACATCATGCCATGATCCAAAAAGATTCTGGAACAAATGCAAAGTAATTGAGATCTATCAGTCTGGAAAATGTTATAAAGCCATTTTTAAAGCTTTGGGACTCCAGTGAACCACAGTGAGAGCCGTCATCCACAAATGTCGAAAACATGGAACCCTCCCAGAAATGTCCGACAAAACAAAATTACCCAAAGAGTGCAACAACGATTCATCCAGGAGGTCACAAAAAAGTCACAACATCCAAAGAACTGCAGGCCTCCCTTGCATCAGTTAAGGTCAGTGTCATGACTCCATCATAACAAAGAGACTGGGCAAAAATGGCCTGCATGGCAGAGTTCCAAGACGAAAACCACTGCTGAGCGATGATCCCCAAGACTTTTGGGAGAATACTCTGTGGTCTGACAAGACAAAAGTTGAACTTTTTGGAAGGTGCATGTCCCATTACATCTGACGTAGAAGTAACATAGAATTTCAGAATAGGAACATCATACCAAGAGTAAAATATGGTGGTGGTGTGATGGTATGGGGCCGTTTTGCTGTTTCAGGACCTGGAAGACTTGCTGTGGTAAATGGAACCATGAATTAATAATAATCTTTATTTTTATAATAATAATCTTTATTTTTATATAACGCTAACATATTCTGCAGCGCTTTACAGTTTTACACACATTATCATCGGGACTCACAATCTAAATTCCCTATAAGTCTTTGGAATGTGGGAGGAAACTGGAGAACCTGGAGGAAACCCACGAAAACACGGGGAGAACTACAAACTTCTTGAAGATGTTGTCCTTGGTGGGATTTTAACCCAGTACTCCAGCGCTGCAAGGCTGCAGTGCTAACCACTGAGCCACTGGGCTGCCTGTTGTGAATTCTGTGGCAGAGCTCCCTCCTGTGGTCACAAGTGGTACTTCGGCTGATTCTCTCTGTGAGCTTCCGTTGGTGGAGAAGAGTGGTACTGCGGCTTCTGAGTTTCCTTCCTCAGGTAATGTGGTGAAGTCGTTAGGTGCTGCTCTATTTAACTCCACCTAGTGCTTTGATCCTGGCCTCCAGTCAATGTTCTAGTATTGGACCTGTTTCCTCCTGGATCGTTCCTGTGGCCTGCTGCTCTGCATAGCTAAGTTCCGCTTTTGCTATTTTGTTTGCTGTTTTTTCTGTCCAGCTTGCTTATTTGTTTTTTCTTGCTTGCTGGAAGCTCTGGGACGCAGAGGGTGTACCTCCGTGCCGTTAGTTCGGTACGGAGGGTCTTTTTGCCCCCTTTGCGTGGTTTTTTGTAGGGTTTTGTGTTGACCGCAAAGTTACCTTTCCTATCCTCGCTCTGTTCAGAAAGTCGGGCCTCACTTTGCTAAATCTATTTCATCTCTACGTTTGTCTTTTCATCTTAACTCACAGTCATTATATGTGGGGGCTGCCTTTTCCTTTGGGGTATTTCTCTGAGGCAAGGTAGGCTTATTTTCTATCTTCAGGCTAGCTAGTTTCTCAGGCTGTGCCGAGTTGCATAGGGAGCGTTAGGCGCAATCCACGGCTGCCTCTAGTGTGGTTGGAGAGGATTAGGGATTGCGGTCAGCAGAGTTCCCACGTCTCAGAGCTCATTCTATGTTTTTGGGTTATTGTCAGGTCACTGTATGTGCTCTGACTTCTATGTCCATTGTGGTACTGAATTACCTTATCATAACAGTACTGGAGGCCCAAAGTACTAATGATTCTCAATAGAGGGAAAAAAGAAGTTCTGAGACCATTTTTTTTTCTCTGCACTGTGTTTTGCCTTTTTTTTCCCCTAGACATTTGGGTGGTTCAGGACACAGGTGTAGCGATGGACATTAAAGGTCTGTCTTCATGTGTGGATCAGCTCACGGCAAGAGTACAAAATATTCAAGACTTTGTGGTTCAGAATTCTTTGTTAGAACCAAGAATTCCTATTCCTGATTTGTTTTTTGGAGATAGAACTAAATTTCTGAGTTTCAAAAATAATTGTAAACTATTTCTGGCTTTGAAACCTCGCTCCTCTGGTGACCCAGTTCAACAAGTTAGGATCATTATTTCTTTATTACGTGGCGACCCTCAGGACTGGGCATTTTCTCTTGCGTCAGGAGATCCTGCATTAAGTAATATCGATGCGTTTTTCCATGCGCTCGGATTGCTGTACGACGAACCTAATTCAGTGGATCAGGCAGAGAAGAATTTGCTGGCTCTGTGTCAGGGTCAGGATGAGATAGAGGTATATTGTCAGAAATTTAGAAAGTGGTCCGTACTCACTCAATGGAATGAAGGTGCGCTTGCAGCTATTTTCAGAAAGGGTCTCTCTGAAGCCCTTAAGGATGTCATGGTGGGATTTCCTATGCCTGCTGGTCTGAATGAGTCTATGTCTTTGGCCATTCAGATCGGTCGACGCTTGCGTGAGCGTAAATCTGTGCACCATTTGGCGGTATTATCTGAGCATAAACCTGAGCCTATGCAGTGCGATAGGACTTTGACCAGAGTTGAACGGCAAGAACACAGACGTCTGAATGGGCTGTGTTTCTACTGTGGTGATTCCACTCATGCTATCTCTGATTGTCCTAAGCGCACTAAGCGGTTCGCTAGGTCTGCCACCATTGGTACGGTACAGTCAAAATTTCTTTTGTCCATTACCTTGATCTGCTCTTTGTCATCTTATTCTGTCATGGCATTTGTGGATTCAGGCGCTGCCCTGAATTTGATGGACTTGGAGTATGCTAGGCGTTGTGGGTTTTTCTTGGAGCCCTTGCAGTGTCCTATTCCATTGAGAGGAATTGATGCTACGCCTTTGGCCAAGAATAAGCCTCAGTACTGGACGCAGCTGACCATGTGCATGGCTCCTGCACATCAGGAGGTTATTCGCTTTCTGGTGTTGCATAATCTGCATGATGTGGTCGTGTTGGGGTTGCCATGGCTACAAGTCCATAATCCAGTATTAGATTGGAAATCCATGTCTGTGTCCAGCTGGGGTTGTCAGGGGGTACATGGTGATGTCCGATTTCTGACTATTTCGTCATCCACCCCTTCTGAGGTTCCAGAGTTCTTGTCTGATTACCGGGATGTATTTGATGAGCCCAAGTCCGATACCCTACCTCCGCATAGGGATTGTGATTGTGCTATCGATTTGATTCCTGGTAGTAAATTCCCAAAAGGTCGACTGTTTAATTTATCTGTGCCTGAGCACGCCGCTATGCGGAGTTATGTGAAGGAGTCCTTGGAGAAGGGGCATATTCGCCCGTCATCGTCGCCATTAGGAGCAGGGTTCTTTTTTGTGGCCAAGAAGGATGGTTCACTGAGACCTTGTATAGACTACCGCCTTCTAAATAAGATCACGGTTAAATTTCAGTACCCCTTGCCGTTGTTATCTGATTTGTTTGCTCGGATTAAGGGGGCTAGTTGGTTCACCAAGATAGATCTTCGTGGTGCGTATAATCTTGTGCGTATTAAGCGAGGCGATGAATGGAAAACTGCATTTAATACGCCCGAGGGCCATTTTGAGTATCTAGTAATGCCATTCGGACTTGCCAATGCTCCATCAGTGTTTCAGTCCTTTATGCATGACATCTTCCGAGAGTACCTGGATAAATTCCTGATTGTGTACTTGGATGACATTTTGATCTTCTCGGATGATTGGGAGTCTCATGTGAAGCAGGTCAGAACGGTGTTTCAGGTCCTGCGTGCTAATTCTTTGTTTGTGAAGGGATCAAAGTGTCTCTTTGGTGTTCAGAAGGTTTCATTTTTGGGGTTCATCTTTTCCCCTTCTACTATCGAGATGGACCCTGTTAAGGTCCAAGCCATCCATGATTGGACTCAGCCAACATCTCTGAAAAGTCTGCAAAAGTTCCTGGGCTTTGCTAATTTTTATCGTCGCTTCATCTGCAGTTTTTCTAGTATTGCTAAACCATTGACCGATTTGACCAAGAAGGGTGCTGATGTGGTCAATTGGTCTTCTGCTGCTGTGGAAGCTTTTCAAGAGTTGAAGCGTCGTTTTTCTTCTGCCCCTGTGTTGTGTCAACCAGATGTTTCGCTTCCATTCCAGGTCGAGGTTGATGCTTCTGAGGTTGGAGCAGGGGCTGTTTTGTCGCAGAGAAGTTCTGATTGCTCAGTGATGAAACCCTGCGCCTTCTTTTCCAGGAAGTTTTCGCCTGCTGAGCGTAATTATGATGTTGGCAATCGAGAGTTGCTGGCCATGAAGTGGGCATTCGAGGAGTGGCGTCATTGGCTTGAAGGAGCTAAGCATCGCGTGGTGGTCTTGACTGATCATAAGAACTTGACTTATCTCGAGTCTGCCAAGCGGTTGAATCCTAGACAGGCCCGTTGGTCGCTGTTTTTTGCCCTTTTTGACTTTGTGATTTCGTACCTTCCGGGCTCTAAAAATGTGAAGGCGGACGCTCTGTCTAGGAGTTTTGTGCCCGACTCTCCGGGTTTATCTGAGCCGGCGGGTATTCTCAAAGAGGGAGAAATTGTGTCTGCCATCTCCCCTGATTTGCGGCGGGTGCTGCAAAAATTTCAGGCTAATAAACCTGATCGTTGCCCAGCGGAGAAACTGTTTGTCCCTGATAGGTGGACGAATAAAGTTATCTCTGAGGTTCATTGTTCGGTGTTGGCTGGTCATCCTGGAATCTTTGGTACCAGGGAATTAGTGGCCAGATCCTTTTGGTGGCCATCTCTGTCGCGGGATGTGCGTTCTTTTGTGCAGTCCTGTGGGATTTGTGCTCGGGCTAAGCCCTGCTGTTCTCGTGCCAGTGGGTTGCTTTTGCCCTTGCCGGTCCCGAAGAGGCCTTGGACACATATCTCTATGGATTTTATTTCAGATCTTCCCGTCTCTCAAAAGATGTCAGTCATTTGGGTGGTCTGTGATCGCTTCTCTAAGATGGTCCATTTGGTACCCTTGTCTAAATTACCTTCCTCCTCTGATTTGGTGCCATTGTTCTTCCAGCATGTGGTTCGTTTACATGGCATTCCAGAGAATATCGTTTCTGACAGAGGTTCCCAGTTTGTTTCGAGGTTTTGGCGAGCCTTTTGTGGTAGGATGGGCATTGACTTGTCTTTTTCCTCGGCTTTCCATCCTCAGACTAATGGCCAGACCGAACGAACCAATCAGACCTTGGAAACATATCTGAGATGCTTTGTTTCTGCTGATCAGGATGACTGGGTGTCCTTTTTGCCTTTGGCTGAGTTCGCCCTTAATAATCGGGCCAGCTCGGCTACCTTGGTTTCGCCATTTTTCTGCAACTCTGGGTTCCATCCTCGTTTCTCTTCAGGGCAGGTTGAGTCTTCGGACTGTCCTGGTGTGGATACTGTGGTGGACAGGTTGCAGCAGATTTGGACTCATGTAGTGGACAATTTGACCTTGTCCCAGGAGAAGGCTCAACGTTTCGCTAATCGCAGACGCTGTGTGGGTCCCCGACTTCGTGTTGGGGATTTGGTTTGGTTATCTTCTCGTCATATTCCTATGAAGGTTTCCTCTCCTAAGTTTAAACCTCGTTTCATTGGTCCGTATAGGATTTCTGAGGTTCTTAATCCTGTGTCTTTTCGTCTGACCCTTCCAGATTCTTTTTCCATACATAACGTATTCCATAGGTCATTGTTGCGGAGATACGTGGCACCTATGGTTCCATCTGTTGATCCTCCTGCCCTGGTTTTGGTGGAGGGGGAGTTGGAGTATATTGTGGAGAAGATTTTGGATTCTCGTGTTTCAAGATGGAAACTCCAGTATCTGGTTAAGTGGAAGGAAGATAATTCCTGGGTCTTTGCCTCTGATGTCCATGCTCCCGATCTTGTTCGTGCCTTTCATATGGCTCATCCTGGTTGTCCTGGGGGCTCTGGTGAGGGTTCGGTGACCCCTCCTCAAGGGGGGGGTACTGTTGTGAATTCTGTGGCAGAGCTCCCTCCTGTGGTCACAAGTGGTACTTCGGCTGATTCTCTCTGTGAGCTTCCGTTGGTGGAGGAGAGTGGTACTGCGGCTTCTGAGTTTCCTTCCTCAGGTAATGTGGTGAAGTCGTTAGGTGCTGCTCTATTTAACTCCACCTAGTGCTTTGATCCTGGCCTCCAGTCAATGTTCTAGTATTGGACCTGTTTCCTCCTGGATCGTTCCTGTGGCCTGCTGCTCTGCATAGCTAAGTTCCGCTTTTGCTATTTTGTTTGCTGTTTTTTCTGTCCAGCTTGCTTATTTGTTTTTTCTTGCTTGCTGGAAGCTCTGGGACGCAGAGGGTGTACCTCCATGCCGTTAGTTTGGTACGGAGGGTCTTTTTGCCCCCTTTGCGTGGTTTTTTGTAGGGTTTTGTGTTGACTGCAAAGTTACCTTTCCTATCCTCGCTCTGTTCAGAAAGTTGGGCCTCACTTTGCTAAATCTATTTCATCTCTACGTTTGTCTTTTCATCTTAACTCACAGTCATTATATGTGGGGCTGCCTTTTCCTTTGGGGTATTTCTCTGAGGCAAGGTAGGCTTATTTTCTATCTTCAGGCTAGCTAGTTTCTCAGGCTGTGCCGAGTTGCATAGGGAGCGTTAGGCGCAATCCACGGCTGCCTCTAGTGTGGTTGGAGAGGATTAGGGATTGCGGTCTGCAGAGTTCCCACGTCTCAGAGCTCGTTCTATGTTTTTGGGTTATTGTCAGATCACTGTATGTGCTCTGACTTCTATGTCCATTGTGGTACTGAATTACCTTATCATAACAGCTGCCCCATGAACTCTGCTGTCTATCAAAAAAATCCTGAAGGAGAATGTCCGGGCATCTGCTCGTGACCTCTAGTTGAAGCGCACTTGGGTTATGCAGCAGGACAATGATCTAAAACACACCAGCAAGTCCACCTCTGAATTTCTTAAGAAAAACAAAATGAAGACTTTGGAGTGGCCTAATCAAAGTCTTCATCTTAATCTGATTGAGTTGCTGTAATGACCTCGGAAACCCTCCAATGTGGCTGAATTACAACAATTCTGCAAAGATGAGCGGCCAAAATTCCTCCAGAGCGTTGTAAAGACTCATTGCCAGTTATCACAAACGCTTGATTGCAGTTTCTGCTAAGGGTCCAACCAGTTATTAGGTTTAGGGGGCAATCGCTTTCACACAGGACCCTGTAGGTTTGGATTTCTTTTTCTCTTAATAAAGACCTTCATTTATAAACTGCATTTTGTGGTTACTTGTGTTATCTTGGTCTAATATTTACATTGGTTTGGTGATCGGAAACATTTACGTGTAACAAACATGGAAAAGAATGGGAAATCAGGAAGGGGGTAAAAACTTTATCACACAGCTGTTCCTAATGGCTTGTGCTATATATAAATGCTTCTGATGTCACAGCCGCTGATGAGACCGGTATATAGATATTATGTAGATATTGGCGTTGCCACCGCAGTTGTTATATCGAGTCTCTGATTTCAGTGATCCATTAAATCTCCATGGTTACTAATAACATTCCCGTATATGTAAATCTCAACACTCGCTGTTTTTCTTGGCAGAAGCTTAAAATTCTCACGGCGACTGTGTAACCGCTACAATATTTACCCTGTGATAACAGAGTCCCGATAAATATGCCACAAATGCACCGCTGCCGGCCAAAATAGCACAATGCCGCCGTTATATCAACCAAAGACATGAAGCAACACACTGGAAATACAGCGGTGCTCACAATACTAGGATGGGCCATAACATTATGATCAATGGGGGTCCGAGCTGTGAGACCACCACTAATCCTGAGGTATTCAGGTACCTAGAGATGAAAACCCACCCTGACCTAGTTATGGCCACTACTGAGAATTCATACTAATGAATCAGCTGGATTGTTGGAAAAAAAAAAAAATCACACAGACTGATCTATTTCAGGTGTTTATTTCTGTTAATGTGGATGATTATGGCTTACAGCCAATGAAAACCCAACAGTCATTATCTCAGTAAATTAGAAAAATTAACAAAAAAAACCCTGCAAAGGCTCCTAAGTGTTTATAAAGGTCCCTTAGTCTGTTTCAGTAGCTCCACAATCATGGGGAAGACTGCTGACCTGACAGATGTCCAGAAGGCGTCACTGACACACTCCACAAGGAGGGTAAGCCACAAAAGGTCATTAGTAAAGAAGCCGGCTGATCACACAGTGCTGTTTCCAAGAATATTAATGGAGAGTGGAGTGGAAGGAAAAAGTGTGGTAGAGAAAGGTGCACAAGCAACCGGGATAACCGCAGCCTGGAAAGGATTGTTAAGAAAAGGCCATTCAATAATGTGGGGGAGATTCACAAGGAGTGGACTACTGCTGAAGTCAATGCTTCACCACACACAGACGTCTCCAGGACATGGGCTACAAGTGTCACATTCCTTGTGTCAGCCTCTCATGACCAATAGACAACGCCAGAAGCGTCTTACCTGGGCCGAGGAGAAAAAGAACCGGACTGTTGTCAGTGCTCCAAGGTGGTGTTTGCAGATGAAAGTAAATTTTGCATTTCATTTGGAAATCAATGTCCCAGAGTCTGGAGGAAGAGTGGAGAGGACACAATCCAAGCTGCTGGAGGTCTAGTGTGAAGTCTCCACAATCAGTGATGGTTTGGGGAGCCATGTCATCTGCTGGTGTAGGTCCACTGTGCTTTATCAAGACCAAAGTCAGCACAGACGTCTACCAGGAAATGTTAGAGCACTTCATGCTTCCCTCTGCCGATAAGCTTTTTGGAGATGGAAATGTCATTCTCCAGCAGGACTCGGCCCCTGTCCACACTGCCAAAAGTACCAATACCTGGTGTAAAAACAACAGTATCACTGGGATTGATTGGCAGCAAACTCACCTGACCTTAAACCCATAGAGAATCTATGGAGTATTGTCAAGAGGAAGATGAGACACCAGACCCAACAATGCAGATGAGCTGAAGGCTGCTATCAAAGCAACCTGGGCTTCCATAACCTCTCAGCAGTGCCACAGGCTGATCGCCTCCATGCCACGCCGCATTGATGCAGTAATTGATGCAAAAGGAGCCCCGACCAAGTATTGAGTGCATTTATTGAACAGAAATTTCAGTATTCCAACATATCTGATGTTAAAATAATTTTTCAAGCCGGTGTTATAAAGTATTCTAATTTAGTGAGATAATGACTTTTGGGTTTTAATTGGCTGTAAGCCATAATCCTCAACATCAAAAGAAATAAACACGTGAGATAGATCACTCTGTGTGTAATGACTCTATAGAATATATGAGATTCACTTTTTGTATTGAAGAACTGAAATAAATTCACTTTTTGATGATATTCTAATTTTGTGACAAGCACTCCTAGATGTATGTCTAAGTACTTCCATCCATGATCTAACTTCTGAGACACAGTTAAGAGAGAACCTTCATCTCCTCATGTCGTCTCTTTGCATCATTATTGACCTAATGATCGGTGTTTGATTTGAGGGAAAAAGCAAACAGTTCACTGACAAGACTGTGTGCGCTCCGATAAGTGCAGGGATAATCTACTGTTATCATAATATAAAAGCATCACGTTATAATGATACACCGCTGTAATGGAACAATGGAGGATTCACTGATAATAATACACTGTCATATATAAAGATACATTGTAATAATATACTGTCATCTATAAAGATACACTGTAATAATACACTGTCATCTATATAGATACACTGTAATAATACACTGTCATCTATAAAGATACATTGTAATAATACACTGTCATCTGTAAAGATACATTGTAATAATACACTGTCATCTATAAAGATACATTGTAATAATACACTGTCATCTATAAAGATACATTGTAATAATACACTGTCATCTGTAAAGATACATTGTAATAATACACTGTCATCTATAAAGATACATTGTAATAATACACTGTCATCTGTAAAGATACATTGTAATAATACACTGCCATCTATAAAGATACATTGTAATAATACACTGTCATCTGTAAAGATACATTGTAATAATACACTGTCATCTATAAAGATACATTGTAATAATACACTGTCATCTGTAAAGATACATTGTAATAATACACTGTCATCTATAAAGATACATTGTAATAATACACTGTCATCTATAAAGATACACTGTAATAATACACTGTCATCTATAAAGATACATTGTAATAATACACTGTCATCTGTAAAGATACATTGTAATAATACACTGTCATCTATAAAGATACATTGTAATAATACACTGTCATCTGTAAAGATACATTGTAATAATACACTGTCATCTGTAAAGATACACTGTAATAATACACTGTCATCTATAAAGATACATTGTAATAATACACTGTCATCTGTAAAGATACACTGTAATAATACACTGTCATCTATAAAGATACATTGTAATAATACACTGTCATCTATAAAGATACACTGTAATAATACACTGTCATCTATAAAGATACATTGTAATAATACACTGTCATCTGTAAAGATACATTGTAATAATACACTGTCATCTATAAAGATACATTGTAATAATACACTGTCATCTGTAAAGATACACTGTAATAATACACTGTCATCTATAAAGATACATTGTAATAATACACTGTCATCTGTAAAGATACACTGTAATAATACACTGTCATCTATAAAGATACATTGTAATAATACACTGTCATCTGTAAAGATACACTGTAATAATACACTGTCATCTATAAAGATACATTGTAATAATACACTGTCATCTATAAAGATACACTGTAATAATACACTGTCATCTATAAAGATACACTGTAATAATACACTGTCATCTATAAAGATACATTGTAATAATACACTGTCATCTATAAAGATACATTGTAATAATATACTGTCATCTATAAAGATACACTGTAATAATACACTGTCATCTATAAAGATACATTGTAATAATATACTGTCATCTATAAAGATACACTGTAATAATACACTGTCATCTATAAAGATACATTGTAATAATACACTGTCATCTGTAAAGATACATTGTAATAATACACTGTCATCTGTAAAGATACATTGTAATAATACACTGTCATCTATAAAGATACACTGTAATAATACACTGTCATCTATAAGGATACATTGTAATAATACACTGTCATCTGTAAAGATACATTGTAATAATACACTGTCATCTATAAAGATACATTGTAATAATACACTGTCATCTATAAAGATACACTGTAATAATACACTGTCATCTATAAAGATACATTGTAATAATACACTGTCATCTGTAAAGATACATTGTAATAATACACTGTCATCTATAAAGATACATTGTAATAATACACTGTCATCTATAAAGATACACTGTAATAATACACTGTCATCTATAAAGATACATTGTAATAATACACTGTCATCTATAAAGATACATTGTAATAATACACTGTCATCTATAAAGATACATTGTAATAATACACTGTCATCTATAAAGATACATTGTAATAATACACTGTCATCTATAAAGATACATTGTAATAATACACTGTCATCTATAAAGATACACCGTAATAATACACTGTCATCTATAAAGATACACTGTAATAATACACTGTCATCTATAAAGATACACTGTAATAATACACTGTCATCTGTAAAGATACACCGTAATAATACACTGTCATCTAAAAAGATACATTGTAATAATACACTGTCATCTATAAAGATACACCGTAATAATACACTGTCATCTATAAAGATACACCGTAATAATACACTGTCATCTGTAAAGATACATTGTAATAATACACTGTCATCTGTAAAGATACATTGTAATAATACACTGTCATCTATAAAGATACACCGTAATAATACACTGTCATCTATAAAGATACACCGTAATAATACACTGTCATCTATAAAGATACACCGTAATAATACACTGTCATCTGTAAAGATACATTGTAATAATACACTGTCATCTATAAAGATACACTGTAATAATACACTGTCATCTGTAAAGATACACTGTAATAATACACTGTCATCTATAAAGATACATTGTAATAATACACTGTCATCTGTAAAGATACATTGTAATAATACAATGTCATCTATAAAGATACATTGTAATAATACACTGTCATCTATAAAGATACATTGTAATAATACACTGTCATCTATAAAGATACATTGTAATAATACACTGTCATCTGTAAAGATACATTGTAATAATACACTGTCATCTATAAAGATACACCGTAATAATACACTGTCATCTATAAAGATACATTGTAATAATACACTGTCATCTATAAAGATACATTGTAATAATACACTGTCATCTATAAAGATACATTGTAATAATACACTGTCATCTATAAAGATACATTGTAATAATACACTGTCATCTATAAAGATACATTGTAATAATACACTCATCTATAAAGATACATTGTAATAATACACTGTCATCTATAAAGATACACTGTAATAATACACTGTCATCTATAAAGATACACTGTAATAATACACTGTCATCTATAAAGATACATTGTAATAATACACTGTCATCTATAAAGATACACTGTAATAATACACTGTCATCTATAAAGATACACTGTAATAATACACTGTCATCTGTAAAGATACATTGTAATAATACAATGTCATCTATAAAGATACATTGTAATAACACACTGTCATCTATAAAGATACACTGTAATAATACACTGTCATCTATAAAGATACACTGTAATAATACACTGTCATCTATAAAGATACATTGTAATAATACACTGTCATCTATAAAGATACATTGTAATAATACACTGTCATCTATAAAGATACATTGTAATAATACACTGTCATCTATAAAGATACATTGTAATAATACACTGTCATCTGTAAAGATACATTGTAATAATACACTGTCATCTATAAAGATACACCGTAATAATACACGGTCATCTATAAAGATACATTGTAATAATACACTGTCATCTGTAAAGATACATTGTAATAATACACTGTCATCTATAAAGATACATTGTAATAATACACTGTCATCTATAAAGATACATTGTAATAATACACTGTCATCTGTAAAGATACATTGTAATAATACACTGTCATCTATAAAGATACATTGTAATAATACACTGTCATCTGTAAAGATACATTGTAATAATACACTGTCATCTATAAAGATACATTGTAATAATACACTGTCAGCTATAAAAATACATTGTAATAATACACTGTCATCTATAAAGATACATTGTAATAATACACTGTCATCTATAAAGATACACTGTAATAATACACTGTCATCTATAAAGATACATTGTAATAATACACTGTCATCTATAAAGATACACCATAATAATACACTGTCATCTATAAAGATACATTGTAATAATACACTGTCATCTATAAAGATACATTGTAATAATACACTGTCATCTATAAAGATACACTGTAATAATACACTGTCATCTATAAAGATACACCATAATAATACACTGTCATCTATAAAGATACATTGTAATAATACACTGTCAGCTATAAAAATACATTGTAATAATACACTGTCATCTATAAAGATACATTGTAATAATACACTGTCATCTATAAAGATACATTGTAATAATACACTGTCATCTATAAAGATACATTGTAATAATACACTCATCTATAAAGATACACTGTAATAATACACTGTCATCTATAAAGATACATTGTAATAATACACTGTCATCTATAAAGATACATTGTAATAATACACTGTCATCTATAAAGATACATTGTAATAATACACTGTCATCTATAAAAATACATTGTAATAATACACTCATCTATAAAGATACATTGTAATAATACACTGTCATCTATAAAGATACATTATAATAATACACTGTCACCTATAAAGATACATTGTAATAATACACTGTCATCTGTAAAGATACATTGTAATAATACACTGTCATCTATAAAGAAACACCGTAATAATACACTGTCATCTATAAAGATACATTGTAATAATACACTGTCATCTATAAAGATACATTGTAATAATACACTGTCATCTATAAAGATACATTGTAATAATACACTGTCATCTATAAAGATACATTGTAATAATACACTGTCATCTATAAAGATACATTGTAATAATACACTGTCATCTATAAAGATACATTGTAATAATACACTGTCATCTATAAAAATACATTGTAATAATACACTCATCTATAAAGATACATTGTAATAATACACTGTCATCTATAAAGATACATTATAATAATACACTGTCACCTATAAAGATACATTGTAATAATACACTGTCATCTGTAAAGATACATTGTAATAATACACTGTCATCTATAAAGATATATTATAATAACACACTGTCATCTATAAAGATACACCGTAATAATACACTGTCATCTGTAAAGATACATTATAATAACACACTGTCATCTATAAAGATACACCGTAATAATACACTGTCATCTATAAAGATACACCGTAATAATACACTGTCATCTATACATTATAATAATACACTGTCATCTATAAAGATACATTGTAATAATACACTGTCATCTATAAAGATACATTGTAATAATACACTGTCATCTATAAAGATACACTGTAATAATACACTGTCATCTATAAAGATACATTGTAATAATACACTGTCATCTATAAAGATACATTGTAATAATACACTGTCATCTATAAAGATACACAGTAATAATACACTGTCATCTATAAAGATACATTGTAATAATACACTCATCTATAAAGATACATTGTAATAATACACTGTCATCTATAAAGATACACTGTAATAATATACTGTCATCTATAAAGATACATTGTAATAATACACTGTCATCTATAAAGATACATTGTAATAATACACTGTCACCTATAAAGATACACTGTAATAATATACTGTCATCTATAAAGATACACTGTAATAATATACTGTCATCTATAAAGGTACATTGTAATAATACACTCATCTATAAAGATACATTGTAATAATACACTCATCTATAAAGATACATTGTAATAATACACTGTCATCTATAAAGATACACTGTAATAATACACTGTCACCTATAAAGATACACTGTAATACACTGTCATCAATAAAGATACATTGTAATAATACACTGTCAGTTATAAAAATACATTGTAATAATACACTGTCATCTATAAAGATACATTGTAATAATACACTGTCATCTATAAAGATACACCGTAATAATACACTGTCATCTATAAAGATACACCGTAATAATACACTGTCATCTATAAAGATACACCGTAATAATACACTGTCATCTATACATTGTAATAATACACTGTCATCTATAAAGATACATTGTAATAATACACTGTCATCTATAAAGATACATTGTAATAATACACTGTCATCTATAAAGATACATTGTAATAATACACTGTCATCTATAAAGATACACTGTAATAATACACTGTCATCTATAAAGATACATTGTAATAATACACTGTCATCTATAAACATACACTGTAATAATACACTGTCATCTATAAAGATACATTGTAATAATACACTGTCATCTATAAAGATACACTGTAATAATACACTGTCATCTATACATTGTAATAATACACTGTCATCTATAAAGATACATTGTAATAATACACTGTCATCTATAAAGATACATTGTAATAATACACTGTCATCTATAAAGATACATTGTAATAATACACTGTCATCTATAAAGATACACTGTAATAATACACTGTCATCTATAAAGATACATTGTAATAATACACTGTCATCTATAAAGATACATTGTAATAATACACTGTCATCTATAAAGATACACTGTAATAATACACTGTCATCTATAAAGATACATTGTAATAATACACTGTCATCTATAAAGATACATTGTAATAATACACTGTCATCTATAAAGATACATTGTAATAATACACTGTCATCTGTAAAGATACATTGTAATAATACACTGTCATCTATAAAGATACACTGTAATAATACACTGTCATCTATAAAGATACATTGTAATAATACACTGTCATCTATAAAGATACATTGTAATAATACACTGTCATCTGTAAAGATACATTGTAATTATACACTGTCATCTATAAAGATACATTGTAATAATACACTGTCATCTATAAAGATACACTGTAATAATACACTGTCATCTATAAAGATACATTGTAATAATACACTGTCATCTATAAAGATACACTGTAATAATACACTGTCATGTATAAAGATACATTGTAATAATACACTCATCTATGAAGATACACTGTAATAACACACTGTCATCTATAAAGATGCACTGTAATAATACACTGTCATCTATAAAGATACATTGTAATAATACACTGTCATCTATAAAGATACATTGTAATAATACACTGTCATCTATAAAGATACACTGTAATAATACACTGTCATCTATAAAGATACATTGTAATAATACACTCATCTATAAAGATACATTGTAATAATACACTCATCTATAAAGATACATTGTAATAATACACTGTCATCTATAAAGATACACTGTAATAACACACTGTCATCTATAAAGATACACCGTAATAATACACTGTCATCTATAAAGATACACCGTAATAATACACTGTCATCTATACATTATAATAATACACTGTCATCTATAAAGATACATTGTAATAACACACTGTCATCTATAAAGATACATTGTAATAATACACTGTCATCTATAAAGATACATTGTAATAACACACTGTCATCTATAAAGATACATTGTAATAATACACTGTCATCTATAAAGATACATTATAATAATACACTGTCATCTATAAAGATACATTGTAATAACACACTGTCATCTATAAAGATACATTGTAATAATACACTGTCATCTATAAAGATACATTGTAATAATACACTCATCTATAAAGATACATTGTAATAATACACTGTCATCTATAAAGATACACTGTAATAATATACTGTCATCTATAAAGATACATTGTAATAATACACTGTCATCTATAAAGATACATTGTAATAATACACTGTCATCTATAAAGATACACCGTAATAATACACTGTCATCTATAAAGATACACTGTAATAATATACTGTCATCTATAAAGGTACATTGTAATAATACACTCATCTATAAAGATACATTGTAATAATACACTGTCATCTATAAAGATACATTGTAATAATACACTGTCATCTATAAAGATACACTGTAATAATACACTGTCACCTATAAAGATACACTGTAATACACTGTCATCAATAAAGATACATTGTAATAATACACTGTCAGTTATAAAAATACATTGTAATAATACACTGTCATCTATAAAGATACATTGTAATAATACACTGTCATCTATAAAGATACACCGTAATAATACACTGTCATCTATAAAGATACACCGTAATAATACACTGTCATCTATAAAGATACACCGTAATAATACACTGTCATCTATACATTGTAATAATACACTGTCATCTATAAAGATACATTGTAATAATACACTGTCATCTATAAAGATACATTGTAATAATACACTGTCATCTATAAAGATACATTGTAATAATACACTGTCATCTATAAAGATACATTGTAATAATACACTGTCATCTATAAAGATACACTGTAATAATACACTGTCATCTATAAAGATACATTGTAATAATACACTGTCATCTGTAAAGATACACCGTAATAATACACTGTCATCTAAAAAGATACATTGTAATAATACACTGTCATCTATAAAGATACATTGTAATAATACACTGTCATCTATAAAGATACACTGTAATAATACACTGTCATCTATAAAGATACATTGTAATAATACACTCATCTATGAAGATACACTGTAATAACACACTGTCATCTATAAAGATGCACTGTAATAATACACTGTCATCTATAAAGATACATTGTAATAATACACTGTCATCTATAAAGATACATTGTAATAATACACTGTCATCTATAAAGATACACTGTAATAATACACTGTCATCTATAAAGATACATTGTAATAATACACTCATCTATAAAGATACATTGTAATAATACACTCATCTATAAAGATACATTGTAATAATACACTGTCATCTATAAAGATACATTGTAATAACACACTGTCATCTATAAAGATACACTGTAATAACACACTGTCATCTATAAAGATACACCGTAATAATACACTGTCAGCTATAAAGATACACCGTAATAATACACTGTCATCTATAAAGATACATTGTAATAATACACTGTCAGCTATAAAAATACATTGTAATAATACACTGTCATCTATAAAGATACACTGTAATAATACACTCATCTATAAAGATACATTGTAATAATACACTGTCATCTATAAAGATACATTATAATATTACACTGTCATCTAAAAAGATACATTGTATTAATACACTCATCTATAAAGATACATTGTAATAATACACTGTCATCTATAAAGATACATTGTAATAATACACTGTCATCTATAAAGATACATTATAATAATACACTGTCAGCTATAAAAATACATTGTAATAATACACTGTCAGCTATAAAAATACATTGTAATAATACACTGTCATCTATAAAGATACACTGTAATAATACACTGTCATCTATAAAGATACATTGTAATAATACACTCATCTATGAAGATACACTGTAATAACACACTGTCATCTATAAAGATGCACTGTAATAATACACTGTCATCTATAAAGATACATTGTAATAATACACTGTCATCTATAAAGATACATTGTAATAATACACTGTCATCTATAAAGATACACTGTAATAATACACTGTCATCTATAAAGATACATTGTAATAATACACTCATCTATAAAGATACATTGTAATAATACACTCATCTATAAAGATACATTGTAATAATACACTGTCATCTATAAAGATACACTGTAATAACACACTGTCATCTATAAAGATACACTGTAATAATACACTGTCATCTATAAAGATACATTGTAATAATACACTGTCAGCTATAAAAATACATTGTAATAATACACTGTCATCTATAAAGATACACTGTAATAATACACTGTCATCTATAAAGATACATTGTAATAATACACTCATCTATAAAGATACATTGTAATAATACACTGTCATCTATAAAGATACATTGTAATAATACACTGTCATCTATAAAGATACACCGTAATAATACACTGTCATCTATAAAGATACACTGTAATAATACACTGTCATCTATAAAGATACATTATAATAATACACTGTCATCTATAAAGATACATTGTAATAATACACTCATCTATAAAGATACATTGTAATAATACACTGTCATCTATAAAGATACACTGTAATAATACAGTGTCATCTATAAAGATACACTGTAATAATACACTGTCATCTATAAAGATACATTGTAATAATACACTGTCATCTATAAAGATACATTGTAATAATACACTGTCATCTATAAAGATACACCGTAATAACACACTGTCATCTATAAAGATACATTATAATAATACACTGTCATCTATAAAGATACATTGTAATAATACACTCATCTATAAAGATACATTGTAATAATACACTGTCATCTATAAAGATACACTGTAATAATACAGTGTCATCTATAAAGATACACTGTAATAATACACTGTCATCTATAAAGATACATTGTAATAATACACTGTCATCTGTAAAAATACATTGTAATAATACACTGTCATCTATAAAGATACACCGTAATAAAACACTGTCATCTATAAAGATACACCGTAATAATACACTGTCATCTATAAAGATACATTGTAATAATACACTGTCAGCTATAAAAATACATTGTAATAATACACTGTCATCTATAAAGATACATTGTAATAATACACTGTCATCTATAAAGATACACCGTAATAAAACACTGTCATCTATAAAGATACACCGTAATAATACACTGTCATCTATAAAGATACATTGTAATAATACACTGTCAGCTATAAAAATACATTGTAATAATACACTGTCATCTATAAAGATACATTGTAATAATACACTCATCTATAAAGATACATTGTAATAATACACTGTCATCTATAAAGATACATTGTAACAATACACTGTCATCTATAAAGATACATTGTAATAATACACTGTCATCTATAAAGATACATTGTAATAATACACTGTCATCTATAAAGATACACCGTAATAATACACTGTCATCTATAAAGATACATTGTAATAATACACTGTCATCTATAAAGATACATTGTAATAATACACTGTCATCTATAAAGATACACTGTAATAATACACTGTCATCTATAAAGATACATTGTAATAATACACTGTCATCTATAAAGATACATTGTAATAATACACTGTCATCTATAAAGTTATAGTTATTAAGGTTGAAGGAAGACTATAAGTCCATCTAGTTCAACCCATAGCCTAACCTAACATGCCCTAACATGTTGATCCAGAGGAAGGCAAAAAAAACCCATGTGGCAAAGAGTAAGCTCCACATTGGGGAAAAAAATTCCTTCCCGACTCCACATACGGCAATCAGACTAGTTCCCTGGATCAACACCCTATCAAGGAATCTAGTGTATATACCCTGTAACATTATACTTTTCCAGAAAGGTATCCAGTCCCCTCTTAAATTTAAGTAATGAATCACTCATTACAACATCATACGGCAGAGAGTTCCATAGTCTCACTGCTCTTACAGTAAAGAATCCGCGTCTGTTATTATGCTTAAACCTTTTTTCCTCCAAACGTAGAGGATGCCCCCTTGTCCCTGTTTCAGATCTATGATTAAAAAGATCATCAGAAAGGTCCTTGTACTGTCCCCTCATATATTTATACATTAACATAAGATCACCCCTTAGTCTTCGTTTTTCCAAACTAAATAGCCCCCAGTGTAATAACCTATCTTGGTATTGCAGACCCCGCAGTCCTCTAATAACCTTGGTCGCTCTTCTCTGCACCCGCTCCAGTTCAGCTATGTCTTTCTTATACACCGGAGACCAGAACTGTGCACAGTATTCTAAGTGTGGTCGAACTAGTGACTTGTATAGAGGTAAAATTATGTTCTCCTCATGAGCATCTATGCCTCTTTTAATGCATCCCATTATTTTATTTGCCTTTGTAGCAGCTGCCTGACACTGGCCACTGAATATGAAATTGTCATCCACCCATACACCCAGGTCTTTTTCATTGACGGTTTTGCCCAGAGTTTTAGAATTAAGCACATAATTAAACATCTTATTACTTCTACCCAAGTGCATGACCTTACATTTATCCCCATTAAAGCTCATTTGCCATTTATCAGCCCAAGCTTCTAGTTTACATAAATCATCCTGTAATATAAAATTGTCCTCCTCTGTATTGATTACCCTGCAGAGTTTAGTGTCATCTGCAAATATTGAAATTCTACTCTGAATGCCCCCTACAAGGTCATTAATATGTTAAAAAGAAGAGGGCCCAATACTGACCCCTGTGGTTCCCCACTGCTAACCGCTACCCAGTCCGAGTGTGCTCCATTAATAACCACCCTTTGTTTCCTATCCCTGAGCCAACTCTCAACCCACTTACACATATTTTCCCCTATCCCCATTATTCTCATTTTATGTATCAACCTTTTGTGTGGCACCGTATCAAAAGCTTTTGAAAAGTCCATATACACTACATCCACTGGGTTCCCTTGGTCCAATCCGGAACTTGCCTCTTCATAGAAGCTGATCAGATTAGTCTGACATGAACGGTCCCTAGTAAACTCGTGCTGATACTGGGTCATGAGGTTATTCCTCTTCAGATACTCCAGTATAGCGTCCCTTAGAATGCCCTCCAGGATTTTACCCACAGTAGAGGTTAAGCTTACTGGCCGATAATTTCCAAGTTCAGTTTTTGTCCCCTTTTTGAATATTGGCGCCACATTTGCTATACGCCAGTCCTGTGGTACAGACCCTGTTATTATGGAGTCTTTAAAGATTAAAAATAATGGTCTATCAATGACTGTACATAATTCCTGCAGTACTCGGGGGTGTATCCCATCCGGGCCCGGAGATTTGTCAATTTTAGTGATTTTTAGACGCCGCCGCACTTCCTGCTGGGTTAAGCAGGTGACATTTAATTGGGAATTTTTATCACTAGTCATTTTGTCTGCCATGGGATTTTCTTGTGTAAATACTGATGAAAAAAAGTCATTTAGCATATTGGCTTTTTCCTCATCCTCATCCACCATTTCACCCAGACCATTTTTAAGGGGCCAACACTATCATTTTTTAGTTTCTTACGATTTATGTAGTTAAAGAATATTTTAGGATTATTTTTACTCTCTCTGGCAATGAGTCTCTCTGTCTCAATCTTTGCTGCCTTGATTTGCTTTTTACAGAATTTATTTAATTTTTTGTATTTATTTAATGCCTCATCACTACCTGCTTCCTTTAATTCTCTAAATGCTTTCTTTTTGTCACTTATTGCGCCCCTTACAGCTCTATTTAGCCATATTGGTTTCCTCCTATTTCTAGTATGTTTATTCCCATACGGTATATACTGTGCACAGGTCCTATCCAGGATGCTAATAAATGTCTCCCATTCTCTTTGTGTATTTTTGTGTCTCAGGATATCGTCCCAGTTAATTGCACCAAGATCCTCTCTCATCCGTTGGAAATTTGCCCTCCTGAAGTTTAGTGTCCTTGTAACCCCTCTATTACACATCTTATTAAAGGATACATGAAAACTTATTATTTTGTGATCGCTATTTCCCAAGTGACCCCCAACCCTTATGTTTGATATGCGGTCTGGCCTGTTGGTTAATATTAGGTCTAGCAGTGCCCCCCTTCTTGTTGGGTCCTGAACCAGTTGTGAAAGGTAATTGTCTCTCATAGTTGTCAAAAACTGATTACCTTTGCTGGAAATGCAGGTTTCTGTTCCCCAATCTATTTCAGGGTAGTTGAAGTCCCCCATAATAATGACTTCCCCTTGAGTCGCAGCTTCATCTATTTGTTTTACGAGGATATTCTCCATTGCTTCCATTATTTTTGGAGATTTATAACAAACCCCTATAAGTAATTTATTATTTTTTCCCCTTCCTCTTATCTCCACCCACAGGGACTCTACATTTTCGTTAGATTCACCTATATTATCACGCAGGATGGGTTTTAAGGACGATTTTACATATAGACACACCCCTGTTGTGAATTCTGTGGCTGAATTCACTCCTGTGGTCACAAGTGGTACTGCAGCTTCTGAGCTTCCTCCCTCAGGTGTTCTGGTGAGCTCACTGGCTGCTTTGTTATTTAACTCCGCCTGATTCTGTCTTCCTTGCTCCTTGTCATTGTTCCAGTGTTGGATCTGAGCTTCTTGATCTTTCCTTTGGCCTGCTGCTCTGCTTAGATAAGTGCTTCTTTGCTTTTGTTGCTACTTTTTCTGTCCAGCTTGTCATTTCGTTTTGCTGGAAGCTCTGAGACGCAAAGGGTGTACCGCCGTGCCGTTAGTTCGGCACGGTGGGTCTTTTTGCCCCCTTTGCGTGGTTTTTTGCTTTAGGGTTTTTTGTAGACTGCAAAGTTCTCTTTGCTATCCTCGCTCTATCTAGAATATCGGGCCTCACTTTGCTGAATCTATTTCATCCCTACGTTTGTCTTTTCATCTTGCTAACAGTCATTATATGTGGGGGGCTGCCTTTTCCTTTGGGGTATTTCTCTGAGGCAAGTCAGGCTTGTTTTTCTATCTTCAGGCTAGTCAGCTCCTCAGGCTGTGCCGAGTTGCATAGGTAGTGTCAGGCGCAATCCACAGCTGCCTTTAGTTGTGTTTAGGATAGGTTCAGGTATTGCGGTCTACAGAGATTCCACGTCTCAGAGCTCGTTCTATTGTTTTTGGGTTATTGTCAGATCACTGTATGTGCTCTGATTGCTGGCACACTGTGTCACTGGATTGCCTTCATAACAGTACAAGGAGCCAGCCTAATGATTCTGAATAGAGGGAAAAAAGAAGTTCTGACATCATTTTTTTTTTCTCAGCTCTGTGTTCAGTCTTTTTTTTCCCCTAGACATTTGGGTGTTTCAGGACACAGGTGTGGACATGGATATTCAGGGTCTGTGCTCTTCAATGGATAATCTCGTTACAAATGTACAAAGGATTCAAGATACTATTGATCAGAAATCTATGTTAGAACCAAGAATTCCTATTCCTAATTTGTTTTTTGGTGATAGAACTAAGTTTCTTAATTTCAAAAATAATTGTAAGCTATTTCTGGCCTTGAAACCTCATTCTTCTGGTAATCCTATTCAACAGGTTTTGATTATTATTTCTTTTTTGCGCGGCGACCCTCAGGACTGGGCATTTTCTCTTGCACCAGGAGACCCTGCATTGAGTAATGTCAATGCGTTTTTCCTGGCGCTCGGATTACTTTACGATGAGCCTGATTCAGTGGATCAGGCTGAGAAAAATTTGCTGGCTTTGTGCCAGGGTCAGGATGATATAGAAGTATATTGTCAGAAATTTAGGAAGTGGTCAGTACTCACTCTGTGGAATGAATCTGCGCTGGCAGCTTTGTTCAGAAAGGGTCTCCCTGAGGCTCTTAAGGATGTCATGGTGGGTTTTCCTATGCCTGCTGGTTTGAATGAGTCTATGTCTTTGGCCATTCAGATCGGTCGACGCTTGCGCGAGCGTAAATCTGTGCACCATTTGGCGGTATTGTCTAAGATTAAACCTGAGCCTATGCAGTGCGATAGGACTATGACCAGAGTTGAACGGCAAGAACACAGACGTCTGAATGGTCTGTGTTTCTACTGTGGTGATTCCACTCATGCTATTTCTGATTGTCCTAAGCGCACTAAGCGGTCCGCTAGGTCTGCCGTCATTGGTACTGTACAGTCCAAATTCCTTCTGTCCATTACCTTGATATGCTCTTTGTCATCGTATTCTGTCATGGCGTTTGTGGATTCAGGCGCTGCCCTGAATCTGATGGATTTGGATTATGCTAAACGTTGTGGATTTTTCTTGGAGCCTTTGCGGTGTCCTATTCCGTTGAGAGGAATTGATGCTACACCTTTGGCCAGGAATAAACCTCAGTACTGGACCCAGCTGACCATGTGCATGGCTCCTGCACATCAGGAAGTTATTCGCTTTCTGGTGCTACATAATCTGCATGATGTGGTCGTGTTGGGGTTGCCATGGCTGCAAACCCATAATCCAGTATTGGATTGGAACTCTATGTCGGTATCCAGCTGGGGTTGTTAGGGGGTACATGGTGATGTTCCATTTTTGTCGATTTCGTCATCCACTCCTTCTGAGGTCCCAGAGTTCTTGTCTGATTATCAGGATGTATTTGAAGAGCCCAAGTCCGATGCCCTACCTCCGCATAGGGATTGTGATTGTGCTATCAATTTGATTCCTGGTAGTAAATTCCCTAAAGGTCGATTATTTAATTTATCCGTGCCTGAACACGCCGCTATGTGCAGTTATGTGAAGGAGTCCCTGGAGAAGGGACATATTCGCCCATCGTCATCACCACTGGGAGCAGGGTTCTTTTTTGTAGCCAAGAAGGATGGTTCGCTGAGACCGTGTATTGATTACCGCCTTCTTAATAAGATCACTGTTAAATTTCAGTATCCCTTGCCATTGTTATCTGACTTGTTTGCTCGGATTAAGGGGGCTAGTTGGTTCACTAAGATAGATCTTCGTTGTGCGTATAATCTGGTGAGAATCAGGCAAGGAGATGAATGGAAAACTGCATTTAATACGCCCGAGGGTCATTTTGAGTATCTAGTGATGCCGTTCGGACTTGCCAATGCTCCATCTGTGTTTCAGTCTTTTATGCATGACATCTTCCGTGAGTATCTGGATAAATTCCTGATTGTTTACTTGGATGACATTTTGATCTTCTCAGATGATTGGGACTCTCATGTGAAGCAGGTCAGAATGGTTTTCCAGGTCCTGCGTGCTAATTCTTTGTTTGTGAAGGGATCAAAGTGTCTCTTCGGTGTGCAGAAAGTGTCATTTTTGGGGTTCATCTTTTCCCCTTCTACTATCGAGATGGATCCGGTTAAGGTCCAAGCCATCCAGGATTGGACTCAGCCGACATCTCTGAAAAGTCTGCAAAAATTCCTGGGCTTTGCTAATTTTTATCGTCGCTTCATCTGTAATTTTTCTAGCATTGCCAAACCATTGACCGATTTGACCAAGAAGGGTGCTGATTTGGTTAATTGGTCTTCTGCTGCTGTGGAAGCTTTTCAGGAGTTGAAGCATCGTTTTTGTTCTGCCCCTGTGTTGTGTCAACCAGATGTTTCTCTTCCGTTCCAGGTCGAGGTTGATGCTTCTGAGATTGGAGCAGGGGCGGTTTTGTCACAGAGAGGTTCTGGTTGCTCAGTGTTGAAACCGTGTGCTTTCTTTTCCAGGAAGTTTTCGGCTGCTGAGCGTAATTATGATGTGGGCAACCGAGAGTTGCTGGCCATGAAGTGGGCATTCGAGGAATGGCGTCATTGGCTTGAAGGAGCTAAGCATCGCGTGGTGGTATTGACTGATCATAAGAACCTTACTTATCTCGAGTCTGCCAAGCGCTTGAATCCTAGACAGGCCCGTTGGTCGTTATTTTTTGCCCGCTTCGATTTTGTGATTTCGTACCTTCCGGGCTCTAAAAATGTGAAGGCGGATGCTCTGTCTAGGAGTTTTGTGCCCGACTCTCCGGGTTCATCTGAGCCGGCGAGTATCCTCAAGGAAGGAGTCATTGTGTCTGCCATCTCCCCTGATTTGCGGCGAGTGTTGCAAAAATTTCAGGCGAATAAACCTGATCGTTGTCCGGCGGAGAAACTGTTCGTCCCTGATAGGTGGACTACTAAAGTTATCTCTGAACTTCATTGTTCGGTGTTGGCTGGTCATCCTGGAATATTTGGTACCAGAGAGTTAGTGGCTAGATCCTTCTGGTGGCCATCTCTGTCACGGGATGTACGTACTTTTGTGCAGTCCTGTGGGATTTGTGCTAGGGCTAAGCCCTGCTGTTCACATGCCAGTGGGTTGCTTTTGCCCTTGCCAGTCCCAAAGAGGCCTTGGACACATATTTCGATGGATTTCATTTCTGACCTTCCCGTTTCTCAAAAGATGTCAGTCATTTGGGTGGTCTGTGATCGTTTTTCTAAAATGGTCCATCTGGTGCCCTTGGTTAAATTGCCTTCCTCCTCTGATTTGGTGCCTTTGTTCTTCCAGCATGTGGTTCGTTTGCATGGCATTCCTGAGAATATTGTTTCTGACAGAGGTTCCCAGTTTGTTTCGAGGTTTTGGCGAGCCTTTTGTGGTAGGATGGGCATTGACCTGTCTTTTTCCTCGGTTTTCCATCCTCAGACTAATGGCCAGACCGAACGAACCAATCAGACCTTGGAGACATATCTGAGATGTTTTGTTTCTGCAGACCAGGATGATTGGGTGTCCTTTTTGCCGTTGGCTGAGTTCGCCCTTAATAATCGGGCCAGCTCGGCTACCTTGGTCTCTCCATTTTTCTGCAATTCTGGGTTCCATCCTCGTTTCTCTTCAGGACAGGTTGAGTCTTCGGACTGTCCTGGTGTGGATTCTGTGGTGGACAGGTTGCAGCAGATCTGGACTCAGGTAGTGGACAATTTGACCTTGTCCCAGGAGAAGGCTCAACTTTTCGCTAATCGCAGACGCCGTGTGGGTCCCCGACTTCGTGTTGGGGATCTGGTTTGGTTATCTTCTCGTCATATTCCTATGAAGGTTTCCTCTCCTAAATTTAAACCTCGTTTTATTGGTCCGTATAGGATTTCTGAGATTCTCAATCCTGTGTCTTTTCGTCTGACCCTCCCAGACTCCTTTTCCATACATAATGTATTCCATAGGTCGTTGTTGCGGAGATACGTGGCACCTATGGTTCCATCTGTTGAGCCTCCTGCCCCGGTTTTGGTGGAGGGGGAATTGGAGTATATTGTGGAGAAAATTTTGGATTCTCGTGTTTCTAGACGGAAACTCCAGTATCTGGTTAAATGGAAGGGTTATGCTCAGGAAGATAATTCCTGGGTTTTTGCCTCTGATGTCCATGCTCCAGATCTTGTTCGTGCCTTTCATGTGGCTCATCCTGGTCGGCCTGGGGGCTCTGGTGAGGGTTCGGTGACCCCTCCTCAAGGTCTGTGGCTGAATTCACTCCTGTGGTCACAAGTGGTACTGCAGCTTCTGAGCTTCCTCCCTCAGGTGTTCTGGTGAGCTTGTTGGCTGCTTTGTTATTTAACTCCACCTGATTCTGTCTTCCTTGCTCCTTGTCAATGTTCCAGTGTTGGACCTGAGCTTCTGGATCTTTCCTGTGGCCTGCTGCTCTGCTTAGATAAGTGCTTCTTTGCTTTTGTTGCTACTTTTTCTGTCCAGCTTGTCTATTCGTTTTTGCTGGAAGCTCTGAGACGCAAAGGGTGCACCGCCGTGCCGTTAGTTCGGCACGGTGGGTCTTTTTGCCCCCTTTTGCGTGGTTTTTTGCTTTAGGGTTTTTTGTAGACTGCAAAGTTCTCTTTGCTATCCTCGCTCTATCTAGAATATCGGGCCTCACTTTGCTGAATCTATTTCATCCCTACGTTTTGTCTGTTCATCTTGCTAACAGTCATTATATGTGGGGGGCTGCCTTTTCCTTTGGGGTATTTCTCTGAGGCAAGTCAGGCTTGTTTTTCTATCTTCAGGCTAGTCAGCTCCTCAGGCTTTGCCGAGTTGCATAGGTAGTGACAGGCGCAATCCACAGCTGCCTTTAGTTGTGTTTAGGATAGGTTCAGGTATTGCGGTCTACAGAGATTCCACGTCTCAGAGCTCGTTCTATTGTTTTTGGGTTATTGTCAGATCACTGTATGTGCTCTGATTGCTGGCACACTGTGTTACTGGATTGCCTACATAACAGTAGTGATCAGAAAATGACAGATGTTAGGTCGAAATGACAAGTGTTAGGCGGGAATGAGAGGAGTGAGGGAGAAAATGAGCGGTGTGAGGGAGAAAATGAGAGATGTGAGGGGGAAAATTAAAGATGTGATTGGGAAAATGAGAGGCGTGATGGGAAAATAAGAGAAGTGACGTGCTATAACTAACAACAGATATTTACTATGCCCAGGCAACGCCGGGCTCTTCAGCTAGTCTAATATATAAAGCTGAATGTGCGTGTGTGTGTGTGTGTATGTATGTCCGGGATTGGCATCTGCACCGTCGCAGCTACAGCCACAAAATTTTGCACAGTCACATGTCTGGACCCCGAGAGCGTCATAGGCTATGTTGTGAGGCGAAATTTTAACCCCGTGCTTTCCAATTCACCAAACAATTTTGCCCCTATCTACATAATGGGGAAAAAAGTGAAAGGAAAAGTGTTGGAGGCGTCGCAGCTACAGCCTCAAACTTTTGCACAGTCACACGTCTGGACCCCGAG
Organism: Ranitomeya imitator; assembly: GCF_032444005.1. Taxonomy (NCBI): domain Eukaryota; kingdom Metazoa; phylum Chordata; class Amphibia; order Anura; family Dendrobatidae; genus Ranitomeya; species Ranitomeya imitator. Next base: position 825,151,084 of record NC_091284.1, read on the forward strand.
AGCAACATAAGCTATGTTGTGAGGTGAAATTTTAACCCCGTGCTTTCCAATTCACCAAACAATTTTGCCCCTATCTACATAATGGGGAAAAGTGAAAGGAAAAGTGTTGGAGGCAAATTGACAGCTGCCAGATGTGAACAAAGGGGACTTAAAGAATGAGAGCGATGGCGCAAAAGAGTATATACCGTACAGTTGCTAAGGTGGGGCCCCGACATGGGATACTCACCACACACGGGGATATGAACACACACACAAAATGCACCACACACTACCACGTGCTTGAACACATATTACCCTCAGCACACATTTCACCACACATACACCAACCTCGCCACATAAAAGTCGAAACACAAAAGTCGCCGCTCAAAACTCGCCACGCGCAAAACTCGCCACATGCAAAAACTAGGCTCACGCAAAACTCGCCACAAGTGCAAAACTCACCTCATGGAAAACTCGCCACACGCAAAACTTGCACACATGGGAAAAATTGCCACATGCACAAAAGTTGCAACACATGCAAAAGTTGCCTCACACAAAACTTGCACACACTCAAAAGGCACCACACATAAAACTCGCCACGCGCAAAACTCACCATGCGCAAAACTTGCTGCACACAACTTGCTACACTAACCTGTCACATGCAACTTGACACACAAAAAGTTGCTACATGCATGTCGCCACACGCAACTCAACACACACAATTTGACAAACGAAACTCGCCCTAAAACACACAAAAGTCTGGTATTATCCTTCAAAAATAAAAATCTGATTAATAAGCAGACAAACTACAACAAATGTACCATATAGGAAATACGGCAGCTGTCAGTCACATGACCTGTCTATTATGTGTATGTGTGAGCTAATATATACTGCCAGGGGGGAGGGCTTCCTGTTGGCTGGGGATTTATCAGGCTGCCAATTTATCTTACAAATACTGAGGTAAAAATACTGAGCAAATAACGTGTGAACGAGGTCTAATACAGGAGATGACACAGGTATATACTATATACAGGAGGAGATGACACACAGATATATTTTATATACAGGAGAGATGACATACAGGTAGATACTATATAGAGGAGGAGATGACATACAGGTACATAGTATATACAGGAGGAGATGGCATACAGGTATATACTATATACAGGAGGAGATGACACACAGGTATATACTATATACAGGAACAGATGACCTACAGGTATATACTATATACAGGAGATGACATACAGGTATATGCTATATATAGAAGATGACATACAGGTATATACTATATACAGGAGGAGATGACACACAGATATATACTATATACAGGGGAGATGACACACAGGTATATACTATATACAGGAGGAGATGACATACAGGTATATACTATATATAGAAGGAGATGACATACAGGTATATACTATATATAGGAGGAGATGAGACACAGCAGGTATATACTTTATACAGGGGAGATGACACACAGCAGGTACATACTATATACAGGGGAGATGACATACAGGTATATACTATATACAGGAGATGACATACAGGTGTATACTTTATATAAGGGAAATGACAAACATGTATATACTGAGGTGAAAATGAGAGGTGTGAGGTGAAAATGAAAAGGTGTGAGTGCAAAATGAGAGGAGTGAGGGAAAATAGTGTAGTGATCGAAAAATGACAGATGTGAGCTCGAAATGACAAGTGTTAGGGGGGAATGAGAGGAGTGAGGGAGAAAATGAGAGATGTGAGGGGGAAAATGAAAGATGTGAGGGGGAAAATGAAAGATGTGATTGGGAAAATGAGAGAAGTGAGGTTCTCTAACTAACAACAGATATTTACTATGCCCAGGCAACGCCGGGCTCTTCAGCTAGTAGATTAATAAGAAAAAAGCACAATATTTAAAGAACAGTACAGCGGGACATTTGTTAGGGGGTGGGAAGTGTGATGAGTCCATACATAAGGCAAGATAATCAAATTAGGCATTTTCTTACAAATGGAGAGGCAGTGGGAGCAATGATCTTAGTTATCTGGAGTCAGTCTGGGGTGTGAATTGTATCCATTTAGTGACTCATAAATCCAGGTGTTAAATTGAGTCCTAGTATCAACGAATTAAACATATTCATTAGTTTGTATTCCCAAATTTTTCTTTCCCTGTGGTCCTTAAAAGTACCTTTTAGTATTAAGGGTACCGTCACACAGTGAAATTTTGATCGCTACGACGGCACGATTCGTGACGTTCGAGCGATATATCTGTGACGTTCGAGCGATATCGCAATGTCTGACACGCTCCTGCGATCAGGGACCCCGCTGAGAATCGTACGTCGTAGCAGATCGTTTGAAACTTTCTTTCGTCGTCTAGTGTCCCGCTGTGGCGGCATGATTGCATGGTGTAACATATATCGTATACGATGTGCGCATAGTAACCAACGGCTTCTACATCGCACATACGTCATGAAATTATCGCTCCAGCGTCATAGATTGCAAAGTGTGACAGCAGTCTACGACGCTGGAGCGATATTGTTACGACGCTGGAGCGTCACGGATCGTACCGTCGTAGCGATGAAAATTGCACTGTGTGACGGTACCCTAAGACTTTTAAATCTGTCATACTGTGTCCAGGTCCAGAGAAATGTTTTCCCACCAGTGTGTCCATTTCATTCCTGATTGTGTGTCTGTGCAGGTTCATCCTAGTTTGTAGTCTTTGCATAGTTTCCCCAATATAGATACTTCCAGGGCACCTCGTACATTGTATCATGTACACCACGTTGGAGGATGTACAAGAAAAGGAACCTGTGACCTTATAGTCCTGATTTGTGTTTGGTACACGGACTATATCTGTTGATACTATGTGGCTACACGTTTTGCGTTTTTTATTGTTACAGGGGAATGTGCCAGTCACTGATGGTGAGGAGAGGACACTCCACAGGGCTACAAGGATCCCAAGAAACAGCCTCCTGGATTACAAACTGAGAGAGTATAACAGCAGGGCACCTCTTGTGGTCACATACAACCCCAACATGAGCATCCTAAGGAAAATTGGTGCTGATCTCCAACCCATATTCCATAGAGATCACAAATTGAAAGACATATTCCCAGAACTACCACTTCTCTCCTACAAACAGCCCCCTAACTTAAGGAATCTGCTTGTCAGAAGTGTCCTCTCATCACCATCAGTGACTGGCACATTCCCCTGCAACAATAAAAAATGCAAAACTTGTAGCCACTAGTGTTGAGCGATACCGTCCGATACTTGAAAGTATCGGTATCGGATAGTATCGGCCGATACCCGAAAAGTATCGGATATCGCCGATACCGATACCCGATACCAATACAAGTCAATGGGACACCAAGTATCGGAAGGTATCCTGATGCTTCCCAGGGTCTGAAGGAGAGGAAACTCTCCTTCAGGCCCTGGGATCCATATTAATGTGTAAAATAAAGAATTAAAATAAAAAATATTGATATACTTACCTCTCCGGAGGCCCCTGGACATCACCGCTGGTAACCGGCAGCCTTCTTTGCTTAAAATGAGCGCGTTTAGGACCTGAGAATGACGTCGCGGCTTCTGATTGGTCGCGTGCCACTCATGTGACCGCCACGCGACCAATCAGAAGCCGCGACGTCATTCTCAGGTCCTAAATTCCTAGAATGAGGAGTTTAGGACCTGAGAATGACGTCGCGGCTTCTGATTGGTCGCGTGGCGGTCACATGAGCGGCACGCGACCAATCAGAAGCCGTGACATCATGGAAGTCCCTAAGCGCGCTCATTTTAAACAAAGAAGGCTGCCGGTTACCAGCGGTGATGTCCAGGGGCCTCCGGAGAGGTGAGTATATAAATATTTTTTATTTTAATTATTTTACACATTAATATGGATCCGATACCGATTCCCGATACCACAAAAGTATCGGAACTCGGTATCGGAATTCCGATACCGCAAGTATCGGCCGATACCCGATACTTGCGGTATCGGAATGCTCAACACTAGTAGCCACATATTACCAACAGATATAGTCCGTGTACCAAACACAAATCAGGACTATAAGGTCACGGGTTCCTTTTCTTGTACATCCTCCAACGTGGTGTACATGATACAATGTACGAGGTGCCCTGGAAGTATTTATATTGGGGAAACTATGCAAAGACTACAAACTAGGATGAACCTGCACAGACACACAATCAGGAATGAAATGAACACACCGGTGGGAAAACATTTCTCTGGACCTGGACACAGTATGACAGACTTAAAAGTCTTAATACTAAAAGGTCATTTTAAGAACCACAGGGAAAGAGAAATTTGGGAATACAAACTAATGAATATGTTTAATTTGTTGACACTAGGACTCAATTTAACACCTGGATTTATGAGTCACTACATGGATACAATGCACACCTCCACCTGACTTAAGGTACCGTCACACATAACGATTTCTTTAACGATATCGTTGCTTTTTGTGACGTAGCAACGATATCGTTAACGAAATCGTTATGTGTGACAACGACCAACGATCAGGCCCCTGCTGGGAGATCGTTGGTCGCTGGGGACCTTTTTTTGGTCGCTGATCACCCGCTGTCATCGCTGAATCGGCATGTGTGACGCCGATCCAGCGATGTGTTCACTGGTAACCAGGGTAAATATCGGGTTACTAAGTGCAGGGCCGCGCCTAGTAACCCGATATTTACCCTGGTTACCATTGTAAATGTAAAAAAAAAACACCAAACACTACATACTCACATTCCGGTGTCTGTCACGTCCCTCGCCGTCAGCTTCCCGCACTGACTGTGAGTGACGTCACCGCTGTGCTCTGCTTTACGGATGGACGGCGCTCACAGTCAGTGCGGGAAGCTGACGCCGGGGGTCGTGACAGACACCGGAATGTGAGTATGTACTGTTTTTTTTTTTTTTTTTTACATTTACAATGGTAACCAGTGTAAACATTGGGTTACTAAGCGCGGCCCTGCGCTTAGTAACCCGATATTTACCCTGGTTACCCGGGGACTTCGGCATCGTTGGTCGCTGGAGAGCTGTCTGTGTGACAGCTCCCCAGCGACCACACAACGACTGACCAACGATCACGGCCAGGTCGTATCGCTGGTCGTGATCGTTGGTAAATCGCTAAGTGTAACGGTACCTTTACTCCAGATAACTAAGATCATTGCTCCCACTGCCTCTCCATTTGTAAGAAAATGCCTAATTTGATTATCTTGGCTTACGTATGGACTCATCACACTTCCCACCCCCTAACAAATGTCCTGCTGTACTATTCTTTAAATATTGTGATTTTTTCTTATTAATCTATTTGTAATCTTGCCTGAAGAAGGAGCCTCTGTGCTCTGAAAGCTGCAAACATATTATTTCCTGGTCAGCCAATAAAGGTATCACTCCTAGAATACTTCTGTCATCATTGGGCAGAAATGTATTCACAAAGGAGCAAAAACGGTTCCTCAGAGTGGCCAGCGTTGGGATCATATGTCTCCTGGGACTCTTGGTGGTGGGAAGAAGGAGGACCAGGTTGAGGATTCAGAGGCCCAGCCTCTTGGCTACTGAGACTGGACAGTGTAGAAGACTTCGTGGTGCTGCTTATCAACACACTGGAGCCTTTGTCTGCCATCCAACCCACAACACCCTTGCACTTGCCTGGGCTCAACAGTGGTGTAGCGCGCTGACCAAATTTTGACAGGAAGGTAGAATGAGATACAGTCACCTTCTGATCTGTCACATGGCCTTGGCAGGCACCACCACATCCCTTAACGTCACCCTTTCTCATATTGAATGCGTTATGAAAAAAAAAAAATTCCTGGCTTTTTTTTTCACAAGTAACCTCACAGAGGTGTTATGCACAAATTCCCTGTATCTAGAAATGTGTGGCTATTTTTTTCAGATATAAGCTTTTCTTCACACACGGCAACAGCAGACTCATGAAAATTACAGGTAAATACTCACGTTTGCGTATCTCAGCCAGTCGCACAGCTGATAGATAAAGATACGCTATTTGTTAAACCAATAGAAAATTTGTCTTTTTTTATATCGCCTTTCTAACACACAGTAACAGCAGACTCATTAAATAGTCACGTTTGTGTATCTCAGCAGGGCTTGCGCCAGTCGCACAGCTGATAGATAAAGATACACTATTTATTAATCCAATAGAAAATTCAAATTTCTTTCAGATCGCTTTTATGACACACGCCGATTAAGGAAAATTATTCCCAATGGTAAATTGTGACGTTTGCTTATCTCTGCAGGGTTTGCGACAGTCGCACGACTGCTAGATAAAGATACGCTAGTTATTTAACGAATGTAATTTTTTTTTATATATCGCCTTTATGAGACACGTCAACAGCAGACTCGGGGAAATTCCTGGTAAATAGTGATGTTTCCATAGCACAGCAGGTTTTGTGTCAGTCCCACAACTGCTAGATAAATATTAGCTATTTCAGCAATAGGCGAGGAATATTGTTTAGCAATTAGCTTTTAAAAAGCATTTTACGATGTGCTGGCACTGACGAATATTTAGCTGTAAAAAAAATTCTGCTACGCAGGAATATTATGTAGCCCCCGAAAAATTGGTTTACTGTGTGCAGGTACTACCTAATATTATTTGCCTCTAAAAAGAGCTGCTTTGTATATTATAGTAGTGGATGGAAGCCTGCCTATCTCCCCCTAATCCCACAGTCTGTTCCTAATCCTAAAATATACAACACAATGCAAAATAGCAGAGTTCTCCAGCTTGTACTTGCAATGATGAGAACACCCAGGTGCCTGTCCTTCACTCTCCCTCCTATTAAATCTCGCCATATGCTTTCTCCAGCTAACAGAGAACTCTCACGAGTTCTTAAAAGAGCTTTTGGAATCCCAAACTCTCCCGATACGCTGCTTTCACTCTCCCTACGCTCACACTACGCTCTCCCTACGCTGTTTCCGGCTGTAATGTGTGCAAGATGGCGCCGGCAGCCATTACATATGCCCTATGACACTGTAAGGCCAGCCAATCACAGTAATGCCACACCAAAGATGGCGCCAGCATGACTATGATTGGCAAACAAGCCCAGCATGTTCATAGGCTGCAAATAAAGCGCCAAACATGTTGGGCGGGTCGCTTGAATATACTGACGCGAATAGAAAATTACTCGCCGAGTAACGAATAGCCTGACTGCTGTACTATTTGTGCCGAATGTATTCACTCATTATTAAAATCTATCTTATAGCGTCAAGAATGATGTATTAGATTAACATCATATCACTTTAGACCACCACAGTTATTACAAGAATACTATTTACATGATTTATTCTATAATTAAAGGAAATGTGTCATCAAAACTTTTTTTCCCAAACAATATAAAAAATGTAAAGTATTAGTATTGAATTGTTATAAAAAAAAAGAAAAAACAACATTTTTATATGGTCTAAAATATGAAAAATAATTGTAAAAGTTTTGATATTTTCCACTCTTAACCACTAGGGGGAGTAGGTGCAGAAATTTATCATGAAAACCTAGTGTAGTGCTAGATCGCTTTACCACTGCAGTAAATGTGGGCGGGGTCTGCTCACATGTGTGACGTCACTGCTGTGATCCCCTTCGGGGCATTCGCACAAGGATAAGGGAGGATGAAGTTTAGGATGAGAGTGCATAGACATTACTCTGGTGGGATTAGATACGCAGAGTGTATGACACAGGATGGGATTATATAACTGGACTGTGTCACGTGCTGGGATAAGATATAATTACCTGGGATTAGATACGCAGACTGTATCATGTGCTGGAAATAAAAACATAGATTAGCGGAGTGTATCATGCAATGTGAGTAGATTCACGGCTCAGCAAGGTGTATCAGACATGATGTGATTAGATGCAAAGCTCAGCAGAGTGTATCACATGATGGGATTAGATACAAAGATCAGTGGAATGTATCACAAATGAAGGGATTAGAGTCAAAGATCAGTGGAGTGTATCACACATGATGGGATTAGATACAAAGATCAGTGGAGTGTATCACACATGATGGGATTAGATACAAAGATCAGTGGAGTGTATCACACATGATGGGATTAGATGCAGGGCTCAGCAGAGTGTATCACATGATGGGATTAGATACAGGGCTCAGCAGAGTGTATCACATGATGGGATTAGATACACAGTTCAGTGGAATGTATCACACAAAAATAATAATCCCCACACATTCCCTATAACAGGAGCAGTGTATAAAATATAAAGTGTTGACTTTGAATGATCCTTAGTTTTTTTCCTAAATCTCCAGGGATAATAGATATGATCCCAGGACCAGCATAGATATCCTTATCAGCCTTCTCTCTTCCAGAAGCAGCGCCGCACTGATCCACAGGTTGCCGGTGATATTACAGCTCAACCACATTCACTTCAATGTACCTGAACAGTAGTACCTGGCTCTCCCTGTGGACAGGGGTGGCGCTGTTTAAAGGACAAAGCTAGCCATGTTTTTTTTTAATCCTGAGCAGTTTTTTCAAATGTAATTTGGTACAATATTATTCATTTCTGCTACAGGCAATGATTTAGGAGTGCGACTAATGACCGGCAGTGAGAATGTTTCTAATTCTTCCTTCCAATATTTTGTATATTGTGTGCACTAAACTACAGCAGGATATTTGTATTCTAATGGCAGTTTTTAAATGTCTTTTTTTCCTAAGGTCTAAGGGGTAAGGTTTCTTCTTATGGAGAGTGACATACCAGCTGTGGCTTATGAAGGTAAGGAGGCTTATTCGCCGTGCCATGCTCCTCTGGGAAATTTAATATGCAAATTGCCTCTTCAGAGAAAAAGAGGACTTGATCACTACAGCGCCACCTGTTGTAAGTAGCGATCCTACAAATCATAATCAACCCTTTAACAAGTCTTGCAATTTGACTCGCTGTCCACAAGGAGAAACGATACCCCTTAGACCCCAGTCCAGAGCCTCTCACCTAGCCAAATTACCGTATATACTCAAGTATAAGCCAACCCGAGTATAAGCCGACCCCCCTAATTTTGCCACAAAAAACTGGGAAAACTTATTGACTCGAGTATAAGCCTAGGGTGGAAATGCAGCAGCTACTGGTGAATTTCAAAAATAAAAATAGATGCTCCATACTGTTCATTATTGCCCCATAGATGTGCCAGAGAAAGCTCTGCCATATAGTGCTCTGCACCGTTCATTATTGCCCCATAGCTGCCATATAGTGCTGTGTGCCGTTCAGTACTGCCCCATAGCTGCCATATAGTGCTGTGTGCCGTTCAGTACTGCCCCATAGCTGCCATATAGTGCTCTGCACCGTTCATTATTGCCCCATAGCTGCCATATAGTGCTGTGTGCCATTCAGTACTGCCCCTTAGCTGCCATATAGTGCTCTGTGTGCCATTCAGTACTGCCCCATAGCTGCCATATAGTGCTGTGTGCCGTTCAGTACTGCCCCATAGCTGCCATATAGTGCTGTGTGCCGTTCAGTACTGCCCCATAGCTGCCATATAGTGCTCTGCACCGTTCATTATTGCCCCATAGCTGCCATATAGTGCTGTGTGCCATTCAGTACTGCCCCTTAGCTGCCATATAGTGCTCTGTGTGCCATTCAGTACTGCCCCATAGCTGCCATATAGTGCTGTGTGCCGTTCAGTACTGCCCCATAGCTGCCATATAGTGCTGTGTGCCGTTCAGTACTGCCCCATAGCTGCCATATAGTGCTCTGCACCGTTCATTATTGCCCCATAGCTGCCATATAGTGCTGTGTGCCATTCAGTACTGCCCCTTAGCTGCCATATAGTGCTCTGTGTGCCATTCAGTACTGCCCCATAGCTGCCATATAGTGCTGTGTGCCGTTCAGTACTGCCCCATAGCTGCCATATAGTGCTGTGTGCCATTCAGTACTGCCCCTTAGCTGCCATATAGTGCTGTGTGCCGTTCAGTACTGCCCCTTAGCTGCCATATAGTGCTGTGTGCCGTTCAGTACTGCCCCTTAGCTGCCATATAGTGCTCTGTGTGCCATTCATTACTGCCCCATAGCTGCCATATAGTGCTGTGTGCCTTTCAGTACTGCCCCATAGCTGCCATATAGTGCTGTGTGCCATTCAGTACTGCCCCTTAGCTGCCATATAGTGCTGTGTGCCGTTCAGTACTGCCCCATAGCTGTCATATAGTGCTGTGTGCCGTTCAGTACTGCCCCATAGCTGCCATATAGTGCTGTGTGCCGTTCAGTACTGCCCCATAGCTGTCATATAGTGCTGTGTGCCGTTCAGTACTGCCCCATAGCTGCCATATAGTGCTGTGTGCCGTTCAGTACTGCCCCATAGCTGCCATATAGTGCTGTGTGCCGTTCAGTACTGCCCCATAGCTGCCATATAGTGCTGTGTGCCATTCAGTACTGCCCCTTAGCTGCCATATAGTGCTCTGTGTGCCATTCAGTACTGCCCCATAGCTGCCATATAGTGCTGTGTGCCGTTCAGTACTGCCCCATAGCTGCCATATAGTGCTGTGTGCCTTTCAGTACTGCCCCATAGCTGCCATATAGTGCTGTGTGCCGTTCAGTACTGCCCCATAGCTGCCATATAGTGCTGTGTGCCGTTCAGTACTGCCCCATAGCTGCCATATACTGCTGTGCGCCGTTTAGTACTGCCCCATAGCTGCCATATAGTGCTGTGTGCCGTTTAGTACTGCCCCATAGCTGCCATATACTGCTGTGCGCCGTTTAGTACTGCCCCATAGCTGTGCCATAGAAAGCTCTGCCATGGCCGCTGCTGCTGCTGCAATAAAAAAAAAAAAAAGCCATACTCACCTCTCTTGCTTGCAGCTCTCAGCGTCCGGTCCCGGCGTCTCTCCGCACTGACTGATCAGGCAGAGGGCGCCGCGCACACTATATGCGTCATCGCGCCCTCTGACCTGAACAGTCAGAGCGGAGCGACGCTGGGAAGATGGAGCGACGCCCGGCGGCTGGAACGTGGACAGGTGAATATTACATACTTACCTGCTCCCGGCGTCCCGCTCCCTCTGCCTGTCCCACGGTCTTCGGTGCCGCAGCCTCTTCCTCTATCAGCGGTCACCGGCACCACTGATTAGAGAAATGAATATGCAGCTCCACCCCTATGGGAGGTGGAGCCGCCTATTCATTTTTCTAATGAGCGGTCCCACGTGACCGCTGAAGAGGGAAGAAGCTGCAGCACAGAAGACCGTGGGACGGCAGGGGGAGTGTCAGGATCGCTGGGACTAGGTAAGTATGCCACAGCGCCCTCTCCCCCTCACCCGCCGACCCCTACCGTGACTCGAGTATAAGCCGAGAGGGGCACTTTCAGCCCAAAATTTTGGGCTGAAAATCTCGGCTTATACTCGAGTATATATGGTAGTTCTCATGCTTCGCACTGACGAGGGTCAACAGCCCGAAACACCGTGTCTGCGAATTGAGATACTAATTTGGCTTTTATCCTAAGTCATATTGCACGACTCGTTAAAGGGTTGATTGTGACTTGTAGGATCGCTACTTCCAATAGGTGGCGCTATAGAGTTCAAGTCCTCTGTTTCTCAGAAGAGGCAATTTGCATATTTTTTTCCCTACTAATTTAATGCACTGAGCCTGAGAAGTGTGGTGGAGACCCAAGACGTCTTTGTGCCCAATAGTCTGCAAATGTGTTAAAGGGAATCTGTCACCCAAAAAATCGTATATGAGCTAAACCCACCGGCATCAGGGGCTTATCTCATTCTGTAATACTGTAGATAAGACCCTATGTATCCTGAAAGATGAGAAAGAGGTTAGATTATACTCACCCAAGGTGGTCCGATCCGATGGGCGTCGCGGTCCGGGGCCTCCCATCTTCATAGGATGACGTCCACTCCTTGTCTTCCTGCCGCGGCTCTGGCGCAGGCGTACTTTGTCTGCCCTGTTAACCCCTTAGTGACAGAGCCAATTTGGTACTTAATGACCGGGCCAATTTTTGCAATTCTGACCACTGTCACTTTATGAGGTTATAACTCTGGAACGCTTCAACGGATCCCGCTGATTCTGAGATTGTTTTTTCGTGACATATTGTACTTCATGTTAGTGGTAACATTTCTTCGATATTACTTGCGATTATTTATGAAAAAACGGAAATATGGCGAAAATTTTGCAATTTTCAAACTTTGTATTTTTATGCCCTTAAATCAGAGAGATATGTCACGAAACATAGTTAATAAATAACATTTCCCACATGTCTACTTTACATCAGCACAATTTTGGAAACAAAATTTTTTTTTGTTAGGGAGTTATAAGGGTTAAAAGTTGACCAGCAATTTCTCATTTTTACAACACCATTTTTTTTAGGGACCACATCACATTTGAAGTCATTTTGAGGGGTCTATATGATAGAAAATACCCAAGTGTCACACCATTCTAAAAACTACACCCCTCAAGGTTCTCAAAAACACATTCAAGAAGTTTATTAACCCTTTACGTGCTTCACAGGAACTGAAACAATGTGTAAGGAAAAAATGAACATTTAACTTTTTTTGCAAACATCTTAATTCAGAACCATTTTTTTTATTTTCACAAGTGTAAAAACAGAAATGTAACCATAAATTTTGTTATGCAATTTCTCCTGAATACGCCAATACCCCATATGTGAGGGTAAACCACTTTTTGCTCGCACCGCAGAACTTGGAAGTGAAGGAGCGCCGTTTGACTTTTTCAATGCAGAATTGGCTGGAATTGAGATCGGACGCCATGTCACGTTTAGAGAGCCCCTGATGTGCCTAAACAGTGGAAACCCCCCACAAGTGACACCATTTTGGAAACTAGACCCCTTAAGGAACTTATCTAGATGTGTGGTGAGCACTTTGAACCCCCATGTGCTTCACAGAAGTTTATAATGTAGAGCCGTGAAAAAAAAATCGCATTTTTTCTACAAAAATGATCTTTTTGCCCACAAATTTTTATTTTCACAAGGGTAACAGGAGAAATTAGACCACAAAAGTTGTTGTGCAATTTCTCCTGAGTACGCTGATACCCAATATGTGGGGGTAAACCACTGTTTGGGCGCACCGCAGAGCTTGGAAGAGAAGGAGTGCCGTTTTACTTTTTCAATGTAGAATTGGCTGGAATTGAGATTGGACGCCATGTCGCGTTTGGAGAGCCCCTGATGTGCCTAAACAGTGGAACCCCCCACAACTGACACCATCTTGGAAACTAGACCCCTTAAGGAACTTATCTAGATGTGTGGTGAGCACTTTGAACCTCCATGTGCTTCACAGAAGTTTATAACAAAGAGCCGTGAAAAAAAAAAAATCGCATTTTTTCTACAAAAATGATCTTTTTGCCCACAAATTTTTATTTTCACAAGGGTAACAGGAGAAATTAGACCACTAAAGTTGTTGTGCAATTTCTCCTGAGTACGTCGATACCCAATATGTGGGGGTAAACCACTGTTTGGGCGCACCGCAGAGCTTGGAAGAGAAAGAGTGCTGTTTTACTTTTTCAATGTAGAATTGGCTGGAATTGAGATCGGACGCCATGTCGCGTTTGGAGAGCCCCTGATGTACCTAAACAGTAGAAATCCCCCACAAGTGACCCCATTTTGGAAACTAGACCCCCCATGGAACTTATCTAGATGTGTGGTGAGAACTTTGAATGCCCAAGTGCTTCACAGAAGTTTAGAATGCAGAGTCGTGAAAATAAAAAATATTTTTTTTTCCACAAAAAAGATATTGTAGCCCCCAAGTTTTTATTTTCACAAGGGTAACAGGAGAAATTGGACTGCAATAGTTGTTGTCCAATTTATCCCGAGTACGCTGATGCACCATATGTGGGGGTAAACCACTGTTTGGGCACACGGCAGAGCTCGGAAGGGAAGGAGCGCCTTTTTGGAATGCAGACTTTGATAGAATGGTCTGTGGGCATTATGTTGCGATTGCAGAGCCCCTGATGTACCTAAACTGTAGTAATCCCCCACAAGTGACCCCATTTTGGAAACTAGACCCCCCAAGGAACTTATCTAGATGTGTGGTGAGAACTTTGAATGCCCAAGTGCTTCACAGAAGTTTAGAATGCAGAGTCGTGAAAATAAAAAATATTTTTTTTTCCACAAAAAAGATATTGTAGCCCCCAAGTTTTTATTTTCACAAGGGTAACAAGAGAAATTGGACCCCAGAAGTTGTTGTCCAATTTATCCCGAGTACGCTGATGCCCCATATGTGGGGGTAACCCACTGTTTGGGCGCACGGCAGAGATCAGAAGGGAGGGAGCACCATTTGACTTTTTGAGCGCAAAATTGGCTGTCGTGTTTGGAGACCCCCTGATGTAACTAAACAGTGGAAACCCCCCAATTCTAGCTCCAACCCTAACCCCAACACACCCCTAACCCTAATCCCAACCTGATCCATAATCCTAATCACTAACCCTAACCATAATCACAACCCTTACCCCAAAACAACCCTAATGTCAACCCTAACCATAACCCTAATCAAAACCCTAAATCCAACACACCCCTAATCCTAATCTCAACCCTAACCTCAAACCTAACCCTAATCCCAATACACCCCTAATCACAAGCCTAACCCTAACCCTAATCACAACCCTAACCTTAACCCTAATCCCAAACCTAACCCTAATTCCAAGCGTAACCCTAATGCCAACCTTAACCCTAATACCAACCGTAATCCAAACCCTAACCCTAATCCCAGCTCTAACCCTAACTTTAGCCCCAACCCTAGCCCTAACTTTAGCCCCAACCCTAACCCTAGCCCTAAGGCTACTTTCACACTTGCGTCGTTTGGCATCCGTCGCAATCCGTCGTTTTGGACAAAAAACGGATCCTGCAAATGTGCCCGCAGGATGCGTTTTTTGCCCATAGACTTGTATTGCCGACGGATCGTGACGGATGGCCACACGTCGCGTCCGTCGTGCACTGGATCAGTTGTGTTTTGGCGAACCGTCGGCACAAAAAAACGTTCAATGAAACGTTTTTTTGTACGTCGCATCCGCCATTTCTGACCGCACATGCGTGGCCGTAACTCCGCCCCCTCCTCCCCAGGACATAGATTGGGCAGCGGATGCGTTGAAAAACTACAGCCGCTGCCCATGTTGTGCACAATTTTCACAACGTGCGTCGGTATGTCGGGCCGACGCATTGCGACGGCCCCGTACCGACGTAAGTGTGAAAGAAGCCTAACCCTAAATTTAGCCCCAACCCTAACCCTAAATTTAGCCCCAACCCTAACCCTAAATTTAGCCCTAACCCTAGCCCTAGCCCTAACCCTAGCCCTAACCCTAGCCCTAGCCCTAGCCCTACCCCTAACCCTAGCCCTAACCCTAGCCCTAACCCTACCCCTAACCCTAACCCTAACCCTACCCCTAACCCTAACCCTACCCCTAGCCCTAACCCTAACCCTACCCCTAACCCTAGCCCTAACCCTAGCCCTAACCCTAGCCTTAACCCTACCCCTAACCCTACCCCTACCCCTAACTCTACCCCTAAATTTAGCCCCAACTGCTGTTCTCCTGCCGGCCAGCAGATGGAGACAGATGGCGGGCGCACTGCGCATGCGCCCGCCATTTTCTTTTGCCGGCGGCCAGGAGGAGCAGCAGGAGGATCCAGGGACGCAGGTGAGTATTGTAGGGTCCCCGAATCCCCCTATTTCTCTGTCCTCTGATGTGCGATCACATCAGAGGACAGAGAATTACACTTTACTTTTTTTTTTTTTTTTTTGCGGTCGCCGGTAAACAGTTAATTACCGGCGATCGCAAAACAGGGGTCGGTAAAACCGACCCCGATCATACTCTTTGGGGTCTCGGCTACCCCCGGCAGCCGACACCCCAAAGATTCTCGCGGGGCCGGCCGGCGGGCGCACTGCGCATGTGCCCTTCCATTTTTAAGATGGCGGCGCCCACCGGGAGCCACGAGGAGCACCGGGGGAGATAGGTGAGTATTGGGGGCCACCTGGGACCCCTTTTCTCTGTCCTCCGATGTGCGATCACATCGGAGGACAGAGAAATTAAAAAGAGATCACTTTTTTTTTTTTTTGCGATCGCCGATAAACGGTTAATTACTGGCGATCGCAAATGCGGGGAGGGTAAAAAAAAACCCCGAATCATGTTCTCTGGGGTCTTGGCTACCCCCGGCAGCCGAGACCCCGGAGAAAATCCGACTCTGGGGGGCGCTATTTACTTTTTCCACAGCGCCGTTAATTAACGGCGCTGTGGTTTAAGTACCCTTAGCGGCCGCCGTTAAAAGGCGTATCGGCGGTCGCTAAGGGGTTAAGGGAAGCGTAGAGTCCTGCAGTGCGCAGGCGCCGGGAAAGGTCAGAGAGGCCCAGCACCTGCGCACTGCAGTACTTTGCTCTGCGCTCAACAGGGAGGTAAAGTACTCCTGCACCGGAGCCGCAGCGTGAAGATAAGAAGAGGACGTCATCGTAAGAAGATGGGAGGCCCCGAACCGGACCGCGACGCCCATCGGACAGCACCGCCCCTGGGCGAGTATAATCTAACCTGTATTTCTCATCTTTCAGGTAACATTGAGGGCTTATCTACAGCATTACAGAATGCATTACAGAATGCTGGAGAGAAGCCCCTGATACCGGTGGGTTGGGTTTTTTGGGTTGATGGATTCCCTATAAGTCACTGTGTGAAACAAAAGGAAGACTACAGAGGGCAGTTACCATTTACATTTATTGTCTTTGTTTTTCTGTTGTTTATAGTAAATTGTATTCTGATACTAAAGAGAAAACACAACAAGACCCAGACAAATAGTGAATGATAAACAGATTGTGGTGATAATGTCATTAACGTACCAGCACCCCATAGTGAACTAACAACAGAAACAACCATGTATAGTACATACCCTCCAGGAGGCAAATGTGGCAACAAGAGGTGAATTATAGTAGTTATATTCTTGTACATGGTGCAGTATTATAGTATTTATATTCTTGTACATGGTGCAGTATTATAGTAGTTATATTCTTGTACATAGGGGCAGTATTATAGTAGTTATATTCTTGTACATAGGGGCAGTATTATAGTAGTTATATTCTTGTACATAGAGGCAGTATTATAGTAGTTATATTCTTGTACATAGGGGGCAGTATTATAGTAGTTATATTCTTGTATAGGGGCAGTATTATTCTAGTTATATTTTTGGACATAGGAGCAGTATTATAGTAGTTATATTCTTGTACATAGGAGCAGTATTATAGTAGTTATATTCTTGTACATAGGAGCAGTATTATAGTAGTTATATTACTGTACATAGGGGCAGTATTATAGTAGTTATATTCTTGTACATAGGAGCAGTATTATAGTAGTTATATTCCTGTACATAGGAGCAGTATTATAGTAGTTATATTCTTGTACATAGGGGGCAGTATTATAGTAGTTATATTCTTGTACATAGGGGCAGTATTAGTTATATTCTTGTACATAGGGGCAGTATTATAGTAGTTATATTCTTGTACATCGGGGCAGTATTATAGTAGTTATATTCTTGTACATAGGAGCAGTATTATAGTAGTTATATTCCTGTATATAGGATGCAGTATTATAGTAGTTATATTCTTGTACATAGGGGGCAGTATTATAGTAGTTATATTCTTGTATAGGGGCAGTATTATTGTAGTTATATTCTTGGACATAGGAGCAGTATTATAGTAGTTATATTCTTGGACATAGGAGCAGTATTATAGTAGTTATATTCTTGTACATAGGGGCAGTATTATAGTAGATATATTCTTGGACATAGAAGCAGTATTATAGTAGTTATATTCTTGAACATAGGAGCAGTATTATAGTAGTTATATTCTTTTATATAGGGGCAGTATTATAATAGTTATATTCTTGTACATAGGAGCAGTATTATAATAGTTATATTCTTGTACATAGGAGCAGTATTATAGTAGTTATATTCTTGTACATAGGGGAAGTATTATAGTAGTTATATTCTTGTACATAGGGGCAGTATTATAGCAGTTATATTCTTGTACATAGGAGCAGTATTATAGCAGATATATTCTTTTACATAGGGAGCAGTATTATAGTAGTTATATTCTTGTACATAGGGGGCAGTATTATAGTAGTTATATTCTTGTACATAGGGGCAGTATTATAATAGTTACATTCTTGTACATAGGGGCAGTATTATAGTAGTTATATTCTTGTACATAGGAGCAGTATTATAGTAGTTATATTCTTGTACATAGGGGCAGTATTATTGTAGTTATATTCTTGGACATAGGAGCAGTATTATAGTAGTTATATTCTTGTATATAGGAGCAGTATTATAGTAGGTATATTCTTGTACATAGGGACAGTATTATAGTAGATATATTCTTGGACATAGAAGCAGTATTATAGTAGTTATATTCTTGGACATAGGAGCAGTATTATTGTAGTTATATTCTTGGACATAGGAGCAGTATTATAGTAGTTATATTCTTTTATATAGGGGCAGTATTATAATAGTTATATTCTTGTACATAGGAGCAGTATTATAATAGTTATATTCTTGTACATAGGAGCAGTATTATAGTAGTTATATTCTTGTACATAGGGGCAGTATTATAGTATTTATATTCTTGTACATAGGAGCAGTATTATAGTAGTTATATTCTTTTACATAGAGAGCAGTATTATAGTAGTTATATTCTTGTACATAGGGGCAGTATTATAGTAGTTATATTCTTGTACATAGGGGCAGTATTATAGTATATTCCTGTATATAGGTGTTAGGATTAGTTCCATTTACTCCTGTGCTTTTGTCACATCCTGTAGTCAAATACTTTTTCTGAGATCTTTGATATACTTTGCCTTGCTATCTTGTTGCCCCTATCTTGTCCCTTGCCCCCTGCTGTCTATGTAGAGAGCTGTCATTGTGCTGTATGTTTGCTGCATGCCTGCAGTCTCACCCAGTCACTCCCAGCTTCTCCTCCTCCCACCCACAGTCTTTTACTAGGTATTCATTCTGGTGAGAGGAGGAGGACGAGCCTGGGCCAGCAGTGAGTGTCAGTCAGTCCATGCTTCTCCTCTAGACTTTGTATCCAGGGTTCAGGGACACTTTCCTGGGAAGACATGTAGTCTGCTGAAGTCTGAGAAGAGAGTTAAGAACCCTGCCGTGGATCTTTCTGGGGTAAGTCTGGGGCTGGTGTGTATGTGAGGGTCTCTGATACAATTTGGTTGGTGGTGGTGGCTCTCGTTACGGAATGTATTGGATTTTTCTCAGCTCCTTTAAGAATGCACAGAGGTTAGGTGTGTATTAGATGTGTAATTGTTGTGGGACTACAAGTCCCATCGTGTTATTCTAATTCTCGGTGAGGTCTTAATGTTACATTTCTGATTTACAAGAAATGCCGAACATATCCGCCTCTCGACACATCTTGTCTCATTAATATTTCATGTTTCAGAAATCCTTAAAAGCAGAAAAACTTACCTTAAAGACAAGTAAAATCAATTAAAATTTGGTAATGAAGCAAAATAAATGACGCCTCACTGTCCATTTTAAACCGCTATCCTGATGTATCTAAGATGAGTTATATATATATATATATATATATATATATATCTGTGAAGTGGACGTTCCCATAATTATAGCTTATAATCTGATGTGGACGGTATTTTTTAATGTCCCAACCCCACTCTCATCCCGTACAAAGCAAATGATACCGATATACAAACTGCAAAAGGCTAAATCCTCCCATAGGAAAAGGTTATAAATCAGCAGAGGGACAAGTGTAAGCAAGACGTGCCCCCCAGACTGGGGCTATCCTGTCCTAAAAAGTCCAAATCAGAAATATAATAAAAAAGAAAAGGCGAATAAACACCGCTGTAAACAACAATACACATCAGCAATTTCTGTGATTGCTGAGGGGGTCCGACCACTGGAAGCTTTACCGATCACAAGAACGAAAGTCCTAATTCCCCTTTGTGAAATGGTGCAGTAGTGAGCATGCGCGACCATAGCTCCATTTACCACCTATAGTAGTGGTGGTCACACGTGCTCAATACAGCTCCATTCACACAGAGTCTTGGGTGTGCTGTCCTCAGGGCAAGTGCGAGTCAAACATTTATCAGCTTTTTTGTAGATAGGTGACATACAGTATATACACCTCTGATTCCAATGCATTATTTTTATATATATTCTGGAGCAGTTACTGCCAGCTCTGCAATAACAAAAGGAAGTACTAGCTCCCAGCACAAATCGTTTATACAGGGAAAATTGGGCGCCCATTACAGGTAATATATGGCTTCAGGGGTGCGGTTTACAGAGCAAGAGGAGCAGAGCTATTAAATTTTAGATTTTTAATCCAGAAAGATAGGTAGAGTATTTTTTTTAAGTAAGGAAAGATGATTCAAAATGGGAACAAAACAATGCAGCATATACAATCACATAGAGTAAAAGGGATGGCAAAAGAAAACTACTACACCTGATGTCACAAAAATGACTCAGAGCTTAGCCGAGGGAGGTACTCCTTAGGAAAAGGGTTAGAAATACTGCAAGCTATAGCTTACAGGACTGGCAAAATTTTAGAGTTTTATGACATCCCTAACTTTCAGTATATCTTTGCCCCTGGAGGTCCCAGGCAGTAGATATTGTTGTTATGTTTCTTTTGCTATTTTACCTTTCTATAGAGAATAAACATGGCCTGGATAGCATCATCTATCAGAGCGATATTAAGTTGGAGGGGTTAGAATGGTTTTTCAGTGATGTGAGTGAATATGTTATGTTCGTCCCTTCACTACGATGCTGAAAATATTTTTCCACTAAATATCGGATTGATGCGAATCCCAATTTTCTTTACTGATCACTAGGATTAAAAGGTCTTCAAAAAATCCTTGGAACACAGTAAGCCCCTGTACTACTCCACATCGAATAAACAAATCCCAGTCTGGGTGGCTGGTTTCCAGAGTAGATCTCCAGTTTTAATTACCTGGCCTCTGCAGGAAATCCCCACTTCAATGAAGGTTTATGTGTAAACTATTTCTCATTTCCCCAGTTATAATTAGCTTCCTACTTCTACTGTTATAATTAATCCCATATGTTCAATGTGAAATCCTACTTCAATGGAGGTTGAAGTGTCAGCTTCTTCTCACTTCCCCAGTTATAATTAATACCATATATTTAATGTGATTGCGATATGTCACCTCTCAGGAGATCTCTTCATGGATTTAAATTTTTCTCTATCACAGCATGCATTCGCAGAAGTTTAAAATGTGTATTATCCAGCTTAGTTGCCAGAACTTTATCAGTCAGTTTTTGTATTGATCTTTTTAATCAATGATCACAGTTGCCGCTTCCTGTCACAGTACAAAAGTATAGCTTCCTGCAGGATAAGTTATTTCCCGCTCATTTGTAGCTGTGTGACAGCTAATAGATATAAAAAAAATTCAGAACTTTTAGAAAATGTAAAAATTAAAAGCTTTTGGGTCTGGGTGACTTTGGATGTATGCCTTCATAGACCTTAAAATAAAATGGAATGCAAGCTGAAAGGTGATGTGTAGAACCAGTTGCAGCCAGAACAGACTGATTTTTTCTTAGAAGTCAAAAACAATATATTGACATTCAATAAGTTTTTTTTTTAGTACACTTTTTTAGCAGCATTAGGGTACCGCTATGGGTACGATGTACATGCCTAGTCAGGCTAATTTATTCATTGAGAACATTTTCCATTCTTCCACAGCTGGAAGCAGGCATAGTGCGCTGGAAAAATTACAATGATGATATACAATTATTGTAAGAGATGTTGGCACCCGAATTGAAGGGATTTACATATAAGATGTATATATTCAATCTTCACATTTTTAACAGGTTCAAACATGTGACCCTAAAATCCGGTCTCTCTGGTAATCCTCTGTATAATTTTGCCCTTTTACAAACAGTCACGTGATTACGTCAACTCCTTAATTTCTTTAGTTATCAGTGGTAAAGACTACCAGCCCCTTACAGAATACATGGCCAGTGGCTAAAATAATAATGAATCAGGTAACTAAAGTACCACCTTTTCCTGGCTCTTTAGATGGAGTGGTTATGGCTTTTCCCATGATCACGTGACAGTCGGAGGAAACGGCAGAATGGTTCAGTAGATTACCATAGTGACCCTCTATAAGTGGTAGACTGAAATTGTACTTTTTAAACTGGAAAATAAAAGTTGTGAGATAATTTTTAACTTGAATGGTAAGGTGCCATTTATTTTGCATCTCGGTTGTGTATTATTTGGCTTTGTTGCCAGTGTTGGTTTTTAATTATTGTTTTTATGCTTTTCTAGACTATTGAGATATTAATCAATAATGTGGACATCTCAAAAGCCGGAGATTTTACTTTTGCATGTACTGATAATTAGTATCTGTAAACATTTTCATTAATGCACAATGTACTTTATAACAAACAGCTTCTAAAGGTGAGCTATTATTCTCTTAGGCTATGTGTCCACTTTCAGGAAAGTGTGCAGAATTTTCCTGAGCAAATCCAGACTACTTTCACAGGAAATCCACGCGTGTATTTTTTGCGTTTTTTTTGTAGATTTTTTGCAGTTTTTCCCGGAACTTCCCAATGCAATATTATAGAGGGAAATCCACGAAAAATCCGCAAAATTAATGAACATGCTGCGTTTTTTTCCCCGGAAGAAGAACTTATCGAAACGCGCGTCGGGGTTTCTCTTGGTTTTACATGTGCTTGCAGAGGTAAATATGTTCGGATAATTGTATTCTAGTTTAACTTAACCCGCTAGCATTGCATGTGCTAAGGCAGCTGTGGGGAGCCTTTTATTCAGGTTTGAGCACCACAAAAATGTATGATTTATGCACTTGTAATATTGATTGTTAATAGTTATATGTGTACCACTGCAGCTAGTCATATATATTTTTATGCACATTGGCACTTTAGTACAGGGTTGTGTTTTCCTTGGACAATTTATCTGACATACCGCCCATAAATTGGCATGACAACAGTTATGGAACAAGCTATGGGTGGCTTACCTCAATATTCAGTATCTGCATCTTGCATAAGGCACATGTGACCATGTATTTGGATTGGAGGTACTTGCATATTTATGAAATTATGGATGTAAAAAAAATATGATTTTTTTAATTAATTTGTTATAAATACATTTATACGTTTTGAACTAAACATTCCGTGGCCTGTGTAATATCTTGTGGGGACCTTTTTGATAATTGTATCTGACTGATGTGACTTGCTGAGACTTGTAGTCGCTTTGCAAATGTATAACCTTTTTCCTATGTGTTGGTAGAACAGAGGTTCTAGCCGTTTGCTTTCCGTAAATTAGCATGTGCTGTTTGGTTTGTAATGGATGAAGAGATCAGCATTGGTTCGGCACATTAAGGAGAAATTGTACTGAAGTCTCTTCGCACAGTCTTTGCTGAACTATATTATGAGCCAAGATGGAGGTAGCTCGGGAATTTGCATTATTTTTGGACCTACTTTTAGTCTACTGTGACTTGTCTCCAGGGTATGAGAATATATGGGCACTATGTATCAATAATATTGGGGCACTCTGTAGGACATTGTTCTGAGTTTAGTGTGTGGCAGCATCATTGACTCCACCAAATGGCAGTATTTCCTGGGCACTGTATAGTGGTATTATTCATCTATAAAATGTATTTATTTTACTCTCTCATATAACGTCATTAATTCCACAGCACTACACAGACATCATCAACACTGTCCCCATTGGAGCTCACAGTCTAGATTCCCTATCAGTATGTCTATCGAGTATTAGAGGAAACCCACTGGGAGAACATACAAACTCCTGGCAGATGTTGTCCTTGGTGGGATTTGAATCCCAGAGATGCAAGGCTGCAGTGCTAAGCACGTGTGTTACGTGGAAATTGTATAGCAGTGTATAGTTGTACTATATTTTACACAGTATGGCAGTATTATATTGGCATTGTATAACGGTATTATTTATGTACAGTATCACAGTGTATTGTGAAAATAGTAATAACTTTTAGTATACAAAAATTGCATTTTTTTTTTTGTGGGCAATATACAGTGTCATTATTTATGTATATTATGGCAGTATTTCAGTAGGCACTGTATTATTTATCCAGTATAGGCCAGGACAGAGCCTTGTGGTACCCCACTTCAAAACACTTTTCCACCTGGATGTACAGCCATTTATTACCAATCTTTGAGTACAATCACTGAGCCAGTTATGAATCCACCTAACCGTAGCCTTGTCAATCCCATACTTAGTAATTTTTTCAATAAGGATAGTATGAGATACTTTGTCATATGCTTTTGCTTAAGTCGAGATCAACTATGTCTACCGCATTTCCCTGATCCACCCAGTCAGTGATTCCAACATAGAAGGAAATAAATTTAATCCGGCATGACTTGTTTGCTACAAACCCATGCTGGTTCTGGTTAATTACTCTATTCTTATCCAAGTGCTTACATACAGGCTGTTTAATAATTTGTTCAAAGATCTTTTCTGGTATAGAAGTAAGACTCACTGGTCTGTAATTTGCTGGCTCCATCTACTTTCCTTTTTTGAAGATAGGGACAGCATTTGCACTTCTCCAATCTTCTGGGACTTCTCCTGCTCTCCATGAATTTTCAAAGATTCTGGCTAGTGGTTCTGCAATTTCCTTTGCTAACTCTTTCAGCACCCTATGATGTAATTCATATGGACCAAGAGATTTACATTTATGTAAATTAGCTAAGTGTTCCCTCACCATCTTTCTTGTCCTGCCCGGAGTTATTGTAGTGTCCTCCTTATTACAGCTGCAGGACAGGTCACAGATCTGGTGCCCTGTATGTAACCTTTATAGCGTCTTTTGTCCTCAATAGTCGGTGTCTACTTAGAAACCTAATATCGTGCAACCTGCACCTGACATCAGACTGGTGGTCGTCTTCCATCTCTGTATGTCCTGAAGAAAAAAAGAAAGGAAAATAGATGTTACTATCACCAGTGACCCACCCTGGGATGCGCTGTATGGGGGAGGGCACCGCTATGGTTTTCATTGAGAAACATGAACAAATAGATACCAGTAAAATCCCATTACTTGTGATTCTGATGAGGTGGAAAACATAACAGGGACTTGTCCTGGGGCTCCTGTTTGGGGACACTATGGGATGAATGGTGGGAGATTAGCATGGTGGCTGTGCAAACCTGCAAGACAAGGACCAGACACAAAGGGGGCAGTGTACAAAATAAATCCACCTGTGTCTACAGTATTGAACTGTCACCGTGCTATTGTAAGTGCGGCAAGGGCTGGGATCCAAGGAAGCCGGACATTACATACATGGGCATCTATTTATTATCTATCTATGTATCATTTATCTATCTAGCTACAGTGGCATGTAAAAGTTTAGGCACCCCTGGTCAAAATTACTATTCGTTAAGACAGTTGAAAGTTGAAGATGAAATAATCTCTAAAAGGCCTAACATTAACCCCTTTCTGACCTCGGATGGGATAGTACGTCCGATGCCGGCTCCCCTGCTTTGATGCAGGGGTCCGCGGTGAGCCTGCATCAAAGCCGAGACATGTCAGCCGTTTTGAACAGCTGACATGTGCCCGTAATAGGCGCGGGCAGAATCGCGATCTGCCCGCACCTATTAACTAGTTAAATGCCGCTGTCAAACGCAGACAGCGGCATTTAACTACCGCATCCGGCCGGGCGGCCGGAAATGACGTCATCGCCGACCCCCGTCACATGATCGGGGGCCGGCGATGCGTCTCCATTGTAACCATAGAGGTCCTTGAGACCTCTATGGTTACTGATCACCAGTGGCTGTGAGCGCCACCCTGTGGTCGGCGCTCACAGCACACCTGCATTTCTGCTACATAGCAGCGATCAGCAGATCGCTGCTATGTAGCAGAGCCGATCGCGTTGTGCCTGCTTCTAGCCTCCCATGGAGGCTATTGAAGAATGGTAAAAGTGAAAAAAAAAAAGTTGAAAAAAATGTTAAAAAAATAAAAAAAATATAAAAGTTTAAATCACCCCCCTTTCGCCCCAATCAAAATAAATCAATAAAAAAAATATCAAATGTACACATATTTGGTATCGCCGCGCTCAAAATCGCCCAATCTATCAATTAAAAAAAGCATTAACCTGATCGCTAAACAGCGTAGCGGGAAAAAAATTCGAAACACCAGAATTACGTTTTTTTGGTCGCCGCGACATTGCATTAAAATGCAATAACGGGCGATCAAAAGAACGTATCTGCACCAAAATGCTATCATTAAAAACGTCATCTCGGCACGCAAAAAATAAGCCCTCAACCGACCCCAGATCACGAAAAATGGAGACGCTACGAGTATCGGAAAATGGCGCAATTTTTTTTTTTTTTTTTTTTTTTTTTTTTAGCAAAGTTTGGAATTTTTTTTCACCACTTAGATAAAAAATAGCCTAGTCATGTTAGGTGTCTACGAACTCGTAGTGACCTGGATAATCATAATGTCAGGTCATTTTAAGCATTTAGTGAACCTAGCAAAAAAGCCAAACAAAAAACAAGTGTGGGACTGCACTTTTTTTGCAATTTCACCGCACTTGGAATTTTCTTCCCGTTTTCTAGTACACGACATGCTAAAACCAATGATGTCGTTCAAAAGTACAACTCGTCCCACAAAAAAATAAGCCCTCATATGGCCAAATTGACGGAAAAATAAAAAAGTTATGGCTCTGGGAAGGAGGGGAGTGAAGAACGAACACGGAAAAACGAAAAATCCCAAGGTCATGAAGGGGTTAAAGATGACACATCTCCTTCGTATTTTAGGCAAAAAAATAAGGTGATATATATAATTATTATTATATATATTATAAATGTATATTATATATATTATTACATATATTATATACTGCTCAAAAAAATAAAGGGAACACTTAAACAACAAAATCTAACTCCAAGTAAATCAACCTTCTGTAAAATCAAACTGTCCACTTAGGAAGCAACGCTGATTGACAATCAATTTTACATGCTGCTGTGCAAATGGAATAGACAACAGATGGAAATTATTGGAATTTATCAAGCCCCCCTCAATAAAGGAGTGGTTCTGCAGGTAGGGACCACAGACCACATCTCAGTACCAATGCTTTCTGGCTGATGTTTTGGTCACTTTTGAATGTTGGTTGTGTGCTTTCACACTCGTGGTAGCATGAGACAACTCTACAACCCACACAAGTGGCTCAGGTAGTGCAGCTCATCCAGGATGGCACATCAATGCACGCTGTGGCAAGGTTTGCTGTGTCTGTCAACGTAGTGTCCAGAGGCTGGAGGCGCTACCAGGAGACAGGCCAGTACACCAGGAGATGTGGAGGGGGTTGTAGGAGGGCAACAACCCAGCAGCAGGACCGCTACCTCAGCCTTTGTGCAAGGAGGAGCACTGCCAGAGCCCTGCAAAATGACCTCCAGCAGGCCACAAATGTGCATGTGTCTGCACAAACTGTTGGAAACCGACTCCATGAGGATGGTCTGAGGGCCCGATGTCCACAGATGGGGGTTGTGCTCACAGTGCAGGACGCTTGGCATTTGCCACAGAACACCAGGATTGGCAAATTCGCCACTGGCGCCCTGTGCTCTTCACAGATGAAAGCAGGTTCACACTGAGCACATGTGACTAGTATAATACTGCTCCCTATGTACAAGAATATAACTACAATAATACTGCTCCTATGTACAAGAATATATCTACTATAATACTGCCCCTATGTACAAGAATATAACTACTATACTACTGCCCCTAATGTACAAGAATATATCATTATAATACTGCCCCTATGTACAAGAATATAACTACAATAATACTGCCCCCTATATACAAGAATATAACTACTATAATACTGCCCCTATGTACAAGAATATAACTACAATAATACTGCCCCTATGTACAAGAATATAACTACAATAATACTGCCCCTATGTACAAGAATATAACTACTATAATACTGCCCCTATGTACAAGAATATAACTACTATACTACTGCCCCTATGTACAAGAATATAACTACTCTAATACTGCTCCTATGTACAAGAATATATTTACTATAATACTGCCCCTATGTACAAGAATATAACTACTATAATACTGCCCCTTTGTACAAGAATATAACTACTATAATACTGCCTCTATGTACAAGAATATAACTACTATAATACTGCTCTTATGTACAAGAATATAACTACTGTAATACTGCCCCTATGTACAAGAATATAACTACAATAATGCTGCCCCTATGAACAAGACTATTTCTACTATAATACTGCCCCCATGTACACGAATATAACTACTATAATACTGCTCCCTATGTACAGGAATATAACTACTATAATACTGCTCCTATGTACAGGAATATAACTACTATAATACTGCCCCCTATGTACAAGAATATAACTACTATAATACTGCCCCTATGAGCAAGAATATAACTACTATAATACTGCCCCTATGAGCAAGAATATAACTACTATAATACTGCCCCTGTGTACAAGAATATAACTACTATAATACTGCCCCTGTATACAAGAATATATCTACTATAATACTGCCCCTATGTACAAGAATATAACTACTATAATACTGCCCCTATGTACAAGAATATAAGTACTATAATACTGCTCCTATGTACAAGAATATAACTACTATAATACTGCTCCTATGTACAATAATATAACTACTATAATACTGCTCCTATGTACAATAATATAACTACTATAATACTGCTCCTCTGTACAAGAATATAACTACTATAATACTGCTCCTCTGTACAAGAATATATCTACTATAATACTGCTCCTATGTACAAGAATATAACTACTATAATACTGCTCCTCTGTACAAGAATATATCTACTATAATACTGCCCCTATGTACAAGAATATATCTACTATAATACTGCCCCTATGTACAATAATATAACTACAATAATACTGCTCCTCTGTACAAGAATATAACTACTATAATACTGCTCCTATGTACAATAATATAACTACTATAATACTGCTCCCTATGTACAAGAATATAACTACTATAATACTGCTCCTATGTACAAGAATATAACTACTATAATACTGCCCCTATGTACAAGAATATAACTACTATAATACTGCTCCTATGTACAAGAACATAACTACTATAATACTGCCGCCTATGTACAGGAATATAACTACTATAATACTGCTCCTATGTACAAGAATATAACTACTATAATACTGCTCCTATGTACAATAATATAACTACTATAATACTGCCCCTATGTACAAGAATATAACTACTATAATACTGCCCCTATGTACAAGAATATAACTACTATAATACTGCTCCTATGTACAATAATATAACTACTATAATACTGCCCCTATGTACAAGAATATAACTGCTATAATACTGTCCCCCTATGTACAAGAATATAACTACTATAATACTGCTCCTATGTACAAGAATATAACTACTATAATACTGCTCCTATGTACAATAATATAACTACTATAATACTGCCCCTATGTACAAGAATATAACTACTATAATACTGCTCCTATGTACAATAATATAACTACTATAATACTGCTCCCTCTGTACAAGAATATAACTACTATAATACTGGACTGAACTATGTTGACCTGAATGTTTGGACAATTCTTGTAGCTAATCATTTTCTCTGTTTGTGCATAATTGGTAAATCCAGTGTATTATATATATATTTTGTTAGTTATTACAGTTGGGATCTTTTTCCTCCTGCTGTATATAGTGACAGTGGAGGGAGTATTTGTGTATTTCAGTGAGGTCCTTTGTGTTGGTGGCAGACGTTTGCCTTTGATGTATTTCTTTTTTGGATCTATAGTTCAGTGTGTTATAGGGTGACATACTGTGAATTCCTCAATAATGTGATGTAACCTTATCTGCTCTTTCCGGTTATACACAGGTATTTAGGGAGAGATTGGACAGTGAATCATCAAGTTCTGAATTTTAGTTATTTTCTACTCTTGTGCAAACAAACAACATAAAAAGAA
This sequence comes from Ranitomeya imitator, assembly GCF_032444005.1. NCBI lineage: Eukaryota > Metazoa > Chordata > Amphibia > Anura > Dendrobatidae > Ranitomeya > Ranitomeya imitator. The sequence goes on from NC_091284.1 coordinate 825,180,987, forward strand.
ATTCCTTTTGGGCCTCTGCATAGTCTTATTATACCAACCCTTCTAAATAGGGAAGAAGGTTTCACTTAGTTTTTGTAAAAATCATGAAATGTCTATTACTGCTTCCTGCCTCCTCTCTCACAGCATACAGCCGCACAGACACTGAGTGAGATACTGCAGCAGCATCCCCCTCCTCCCCTTACACGGCATGCAGCTGCACAGACACTGAGTGAGATACTGCAGCATCATCCCCCTCCCACAAAATGCAGCTGCACAGACACTGAGATACTGCAGCACCATCCCCCTCCTCCCCTTACACGGCATGCAGCTGCACAGACACTGAGTGAGATACTGCAGAATAATCCCCCTCCCACAACATGCAGCTTACATACACACAGTAAGATACTGCAGCATCCCCCTTCCACAACATGCAGCAGCATAGACACACAGTACGACACTGCAGCAGCATCCCCCCTCCCACAACATGCAGCTTACATACACACAGTAAGATACTGCAGCAGCATCCCCCCTCCAACAACATGCAGCTGCATAGACACACAGTAAGATACTGCAGCAGCATCCCCCCTCCCACAACATGCAGCTGCACAGACACACAGTAAGACACTGCAGCAGCATCCCCCCTTCCACAACATGCTGCTGCATAGACACACAGTAAGATACTGCAGCAGCATCCCCCTTCTACAACATGCTGCTGCATAGACACACGGTACCACACTGCAGCAGCATCCCACCTCCCACAACATGCAGCTGCACAGACACACAGTAAGACACTGCAGCAGCATCCCCCCTCCCACAACATGCAGCTGCACAGATACATACAGTAAGATACTGCAGCAGCATCCCCCTCCCACAACATGCAGCTGTACAGACATACAGTAAGATACTGCAGCAGCATCCCCCTCCCACAACATGCAGCTGCACAGACATACAGTAAGATACTGCAGCAGCATCCCCCCTCCCACAACATGCAGCTGCACAGATACATACAGTAAGATACTGCAGCAGCATCCCCCTCCCACAACATGCAGCTGCACAGACATACAGTAAGATACTGCAGCAGCATCCCCCTCCCACAACATGCAGCTGCACAGACATACAGTAAGATACTGCAGCAGCATCCCCCCTCCCACAACATGCAGCTGCACAGACGCACAGTAAGATACTGCAGCAGCATCCCCCTCCCACAACATGCAGCTGCACAGACACAGAGTGAGATACTGCAGCAGCATTACCCTCCCACAACTTGCATCTGCACAGATACATACAGTAAGATACTGCAGCAGCATCCCCCCTCCCACAACATGCAGCTGCACAGACGCACAGTAAGATACTGCAGCAGCATCCCCCTCCCACAACATGCAACTGCACAGACACAGAGTGAGATACTGCAGCAGCATTATCCTCACAAAACATGCAGATGCACAGACACACAGTAATATACTGCAGCAGCATCCCCTCTCTCACACATGCAGCTGCACAGATACATACAGTAAGATACTGCAGCAGCATCCCCCTCCCACAACATGCAGCTGCACAGACACACAGTAAGATACTGCAGCAGCATCCCCCTCCCACAACATGCAGCTGCACAGACACACAGTAAGACACTGCAGCAGCATCCCCCCCCTCTCACAACATGCAGCTGCACAGACACACAGTAAGACACTGCAGCAGCATCCCCCCTCCCACAACATGCAGCTGCACAGACACACAGTGAGATACTGCAGCAGCATCCCCCTTCTCACAACATGCAGCTGCACAGACACAGAGTGAGATACTGCAGCAGCATCCCCCCTCCCACAACATGCAGCTGCACAGACACACAGTAAGATACTGCAGCAGCATCCCCCCTCCCACAACATGCAGCTGCACAGACACACAGTAAGACACTGCAGCAGCATCCCCCTCCCACAACATGCAGCTGCACAGACACACAGTAAGACACTGCAGCAGCATCCCCCTCCCACAACATGCAGCTGCACAGACACACAGTAAGACACTGCAGCAGCATCCCCCTCCCACAACATGCAGCTGCACAGACACACAGTAAGATACTGCAGCAGCATCCCCCCTCCCACAACATGCAGCTGCACAGACACACAGTAAGATACTGCAGCAGCATCCCCCCTCCCACAACATGCAGCTGCACAGACACACAGTAAGATACTGCAGCAGCATCCCCCTCCCACAACATGCAGCTGCACAGACACACAGTAAGATACTGCAGCAGCATCCCCCCTCCCACAACATGCAGCTGCACAGACACACAGTAAGATACTGCAGCAGCATCCCCCTTCTCACAACATGCAGCTGCACAGACAGAGTGAGATACTGCAGCAGCATCCCCCCTCCCACAACATGCAGCTGCACAGACACATATAGTAAAATACTGCAGCAGCATCACCCTCCTCCCTCTTTATTGTCTAATATTTATTGATGCAATCTAGATGGATTTTTTGGTGGCTGAGGACATTTTAGGAGATTACAGAGAACTTTTTGGCAGGGAAAATGGAGCAATAAGGAAGTGGAGGAAGACGTCCCTATTCTTTCTGGAGATACATTACCATGGTTCATACATTATATTTACACCTGTTTGTATAGGGAGCCCCCCTTGTCCTTGAACATTATGAAGTAGGGGCTTATTTTGGGCTGCGGTATGCAGACACCTGCTTTGCAGTCGTACATTTTGGGTCTCTGGGAGCCATCCACAACGTTCTTCATTCACTTGGGTCGGTGCCACGTATCCCGCAGACCATGATACACCCAGCTCTGTATCTAATGAGTGAGATGAGTGGTTGTGATCCGTGATTCATCCTCCCGGAATGTGCAGCCGAAATAATCAAGGCCGCTTGTGTGGGAATCTGATTTTCTGCTCGGATTAGTTGGAATTAGTGTCTTTGGAGTATTGTGTACATGTTGCTACTTTTCTGTATATTTTATTTTGTGCCGTCACTCGCCCAATAATATCTGGACACATCTGTGGTCTGGAGGAATTCTTGTACTGCACCGACCTACAAATAATGACGAATATTGGCAATTATTCCAGTGACATTGTGTTTTATACTTCATTTCCATCCAGAGCTGCATTCAAACTTCTGCTGTTTTCCTGTTAACACCCAGGTTGTTTCTCCCTGATGGCTTTGAATCCTAGTGTAGGAGATTTAAGGATTTCAGGAAGCAATTAAGGGTATAGAAAAAAATGGGGGAGGGGAACAAGCAAATTCTGGGGAAGTTATTTCTCCATCATGACTCATGTGATGCAACATGATCGATGTCCCAACCAACCCCCAACGTGTGTTTTATAGATCAGGCGCCCAGCGGTGGGAGTAGTAGTTAGGATGTTCTGCACTCTTACAAAGTGGAAACAGATGTAACATGATATAAAAGGAAATTACAGGAGGTCACTACATTCATGCAGCTTCTCCAGTACCTCTGCTACCTAACTGCAGTCTCCAGGACCTCTGCTCCCTGTCTGTGGTCTCCAGGACCTCTGCTCCCTGTCTGTGGTCTCCAGGACATCTGCTCCCTGTCTGTGGTCTCCAGGACATCTGCTCCCTGTCTGTGGTCTCCAGGACATCTGCTACCTATTTGCACTCTCCAGTACCTCTGCTACCTATCTGCAGTCTCCAGGACCTCTGCTCCCTGTCTGCTGTCTCCAGTACCTCTGCTACCTAACTGCAGTCTCCAGGACATCTGCTCCCTGTCTGTGGTCTCCAGGACATCTGCTCCCTGTCTGTGGTCTCCAGGACATCTGCTACCTATTTGCACTCTCCAGTACCTCTGCTACCTATCTGCAGTCTCCAGGACCTCTGCTCCCTGTCTGCTGTCTCCAGTACCTCTGCTACCTAACTGCAGTCTCCAGGACCTCTGCTCCCTGTCTATGGTCTCCAGGACATCTGCTCCCTGTCTGTGGTCTCCAGGACATCTGCTCCCTGTCTGTGGTCTCCAGGACCTCTGCTCCCTGTATGTGGTCTCCAGGACCTCTGCTCCCTGTCTGTGGTCTTCAGGACCTCTGCTCCCTGTCTTTGGTCTCCAGGACATCTGCTCCCTGTCTATGGTCTCCAGGACCTCTGCTCCCTGTCTGTGGTCTTCAGGACCTCTGCTCCCTGTCTGTGGTCTCCAGGATCTCTGTTCCCTGTCTGCAGTCTCCACGACCTCTGCTCCCTGTCTGTGGTCTATAGGGCCTCTGCTACCTGTCTGCTGTCTCCAGGACCTCTGCTGTTTGTCTGTTTTCTCCTGGGTCTCTGCTACCTGTCTGTGATCTCCAGTGCCTCTGCTACCTATTTGCGCTCTCCAGTACCTCTGCTACCTATCTGCGGTCTCCAGGACCTCTGCTCCCTGTCTGCAGTCTCCAGTACCTCTGCTGCCTAACTGCAGTCTCCAGGACCTCTGCTCCCTGTCTGTGGTCTCCAGGACATCTGCTCCCTGTCTGTGGGCTCCAGGACATCTGCTCCCTGTCTGTGGTCTCCAGGACATCTGCTCCCTGTCTGTGGACTCCAGGACCTCTGCTCCCTGTCTGCTGTCTCCAGTACCTCTGCTACCTATCTGCGGTCTCCAGGACCTCTGCTACCTGTCTGCTGTCTTCAGTATTTCTGCTACCTCTCTGCGGTCTCCAGGACCTCCTCTACCTGTTTCCCACACGCCTAAACTGCCTGCTGCACCCACTGACCCCCGTGGCCCGTGTGCCCACCCGAACCTTTGGCTTTGAGGATCCACCTTACCTAGTAAGCTTAACAGGCCCTCCAAAGATTGATCAGGGCCCTATGCTTGTTTACTCCTTATATTCACTTGGCTGCAGAAATTTTCTTGGGGTTCTGAGCTCCCAGGGGATAAGACAAACTAAGGCTGGGCCCCCTCTGCCAAAGCACTATAGAAACCACATGAGCTGATTCAATGAGTCTCTATATTTTCCAAGAGTCCTAGATTTACAGGACTGACAGTGACAAAGAGTGGGATTAATGCAAAGTAATTCTATGAATCCTCATGGGCGTGCCTGAGAAGAGCAGGGGTGGGGTTTAAAATGTGTCCCATTTTGGAGTAGAAATGCTCGTTTGTGACAAACCTCTTTGTAGTTCTTAGTTATTATAATTCATTAATTTTTTTATTGCTACTAATGAGATAATAACGATGTAGATATGAGTGTGTGGCCCTTTAATAGTCAACGACCCATAAACGTATAGCAACTCCGATCCCTGCAAGTCTCTTATCCTTTATCTCAGTGACATCAGGGTGCTGTCTCCTGATCGCCCACAGCTGCGTTTCTCCCATCTGCCGCCCACATCTCCGCCTCAGTCGTATCGATAAGAGCCCCATTTACGTACCGCACCCCCCGTCTCCGCACCGCGCACCTGTCATCCCGCAGGATAATGGACCTGTGAGAACATCAGCCGGTGACCACCTCCAGCGTACACGGGATATTGGACTAATTACATCATTATCACTCTGCAGCTGTGATATAATGGGTGTATGAAAGGCAATTTGGAAATTGAGGACAATTTAACGGAAAATTCCTCTTTAAAATAACGTAACATTTCCACTTTAAGTTATGAAACAATGCGACCTGTAATTCAGGGTCGTTCTTGTCATCTAATATAGGGGACAGCTGCTAATTTGGAATTTCGTGTCGCCTTTTGTATGGCACCCTGGACTCAGCTGCAGCACTTCTTATAGCCCCTTTAAGGCATCACTCAACTTTTCCTAGCCCCTGAATGGAAAGGCCAGATACTGAGCTGCCACTGGCTCCTCTACGGCTGCATTACCGCGCAATTCATAAGTCTCTTTTCTCTCCTAATAGTTTGTTACAATGTATCAGTGCAGGTAAAATGTGTCAGTCTGGAGGCTAAGCTGTTCACATCACTGGGGATCATCTGCGCTGGATACAATTGTAACAAACCCTCAGCTCTGGGAAATGGAGGCTGCCAGCCTCTGAATGGACACAAGAATATTCCCACTCACTGACCACAGCATTTCGATATGTAATAACACATTCCCTTTAAGAAGCGGCTCTGTCCCCGTAGATCCCTGATCTCATGGCGCTTTACTCCGGCTGTGTGTTCAGGATATTATTACTCTTCATACATTCCTGAGTACAAGTAACGGCATGTAAAATGCTGCGATAACATCTCCTGCTGACGGCCTCCAAAACTCATCTGTCTAATCCAAACTCGTTTTGTGTATACAGCTCGTATGCAGATCTATGTGTCTCCATGGTAACAGACTAAAAAGAAGCCTGCTGTGTGTAGTCTGGTCACATTCTACTTCTTCTCTCATTCCTTCTTCCTTCCTAAATATTACATTTACAAGATCTCTGCTTGCCGACAGGCAATAGAAACTTCCACAGGCTAAAAACCCTTCCAGATCTTGTCCATCTGACTTTCGTTACAGTGTATCAGCGCTGTCTGATGTGATGGGTCGTGCTGCTGGGTCAGCGCAGGACATGATCAGGGCAGGTGTCTCTTTAGTGCCATGTGCAGTGATAAAATGTGACAATGAACCAAAGCTGATTGTTGCCGGATTGCAGGGATTTTGTATTGATGTTATAGGCCGAGAAGGATCAAGTTCTGGAGGTAATTATCCAGTTCTGGTAAAGAAATGTCAGTGACCGGAGGAGCAAACACGCGTCAGAGTCTGTCAGTGAGGGGTGCGGATGAGGCCGCGGGGACGACTCTGAGCCACCGACGGATCACTGTCTCCATAAGAAACGGAATTTACTAGAAAAGCAGCTGAGCGAATGTTCTATGGATAGCCATCATTCTATCTAAGTATCTGTATAAGTATATTTTTTTTTTTAGTGCTCAGAGATTTAGTTTTTATTGCCGCAGCTGAATGATTTACATCTGTTAGCCAGCATAAGTACATGTGGGGGTTGCCTGTTTGCTAGGGAATCCCCACATGTATTCAAGCTGGCTAACAGATGTAAATCATTCAGCTGTGTTGATGAAAACTAAATCTCCGAGCACAAAAGATACTCGGAGGACCCCCGAGCATGCTCGAGAAATCTCGAGTAACTGGTATAATCGCTCATCACTATTATCTATCTACAGTAGCTATCTATTTATTATCTATCTCTGTTATCTATCTATTATCTATCTATCATCTATTGTTTATCCATCATCTATCTATTTATTATCTATCTATTTATTATCTATCTATCTATCTATCTATCATCTATCTATCATCTATCTATCATCTATCTCTCTATCTATTATCTATTATCTATCTATTATCTATCTATCTATTATCTATCTATTTATTATCTATCTATCTATTATCTATCTATCTATTATCTATCTATCATCTATCTATCATCTATCTCTATCTATCTATCATCTATCTATCTATTATCTATCTATTATCTATCTATTATCTATCTATCTATCATCTATTATCTATTATCTATCTATTATCTATCTATCATCTATCTATTATCTATTATCTATCTATTATCTATCTATTATCTATCTATCATCTATCTATTATCTATCTATTATCTATCTATTATCTATCTATCTATCATCTATCTATTATCTATCTATCTATTATCTATTATCTATCTATTATCTATCATCTATTATCTATTATCTATCTATCATCTATCTATTATCTATTATCTATCTATTATCTATCTATCATCTATCTATTATCTATCTATTATCTATCTATTATCTATCTATCTATCATCTATCTATTATCTATCTATCTATTATCTATTATCTATCTATTATCTATCATCTATTATCTATTATCTATCTATTATCTATCTATCATCTATCTATTATCTATCTATTATCTATCTATTATCTATCTATCTATCATCTATCTATTATCTATCTATCTATTATCTATTATCTATCTATTATCTATCTATCTATTATCTATCTATTATCTATCTATCTATTATTTATCTATCTATTATCTATTTATTATCTATCTATCATCTATTTTTCTATTTAATATCTATTTATCTATTATCTACACCTCTGGCAAAAATGAAGAGACCACCGTAAAATGTTTAGTTTGTCTGATTTTTCTCTTTATATTTTTGAGTGAAATGTAAATTGTTCTTTTATTCTATAAACTACTGACAACATGTCTCAGATGTTCCAAGCAATAAATTTTGTATTTGTTTTCTGAAAATAAGAAATGCTCAAAATAACTAAAAATGCATTGCTTGCAGACCTCAAATGATGCAAAACAAGTTCAGAATCATTTAGAAACAACAATACTAATGTTTTACCCCAGGAAGAGTTCAGAAATCAATATTTTGTGGAATAACCATGATTGTTAATCCCAGCTTTCATGCGTCTCGGCAGCTTCGGTCGATCACTCTGCTCCTGGTATAATAATGTCAGCCGTTCTTCTGGAGATTGGGCGGCCATGACAGGGTCTTGATGTGGTGGTCCTTCATCCACACCTTGATTGACCTAGCTGTGTGGCATGGCGCATTGTCCTGCTGGAAAAACCAGACCTCAAAGTTGAGGAACATCGCCTGAGCAGAAGGAATCAGCTGTTTTTCCAGGATAACCTTGTATGCGACTTTATTCATACGTCCTTCACAAAGAACAACCTCCCCAATTCCAGCCTTGTTGAAGCCTCCCCAGATCGTCACCGATCCTCCACCAAATTTCACCGTGGGTGCAGACACTGTGGCTTGTACGCCTCTCCAGGTCTCCGTCTAACCATTAGACCAGAGATCCCCAACGTTTCTGACTTTGAGAGCCACATTCAGCTCTGAGAGATGGTCGCGAGCCACATTCAGCTCCCGCCCCCCTCACAATAGTGGCAACCAAATCCCCATTGGGCTATGTGCACACATTCAGGATTTCTCGCAGAAAATTCCTGAGAAAAACCGGACATTTTCTGCAAGAAATCTGCAAGAAATCTACATGCGGTTTTGCCGCTGTTTTTTTCCGGACATTTCCCAATGCATTTTGTAGTGGGAAATCCGCAAATAAACCGCAAAATTAATGAGCATGCTGCAGTTTTTACCGTGATGCGTTTTTTTTCGCAGAAAAAAACGCATCATGTGCACAAAACATGTGGAATTCATTCTAAATGATGGGATGCTTATTGTATGCGGGTTTTTTTTTGCGGTTTTATAGTGTTTTTATCAGGAAAAACCGTGAAAAAACCGCAACGTGTGCACACAGCCTTACAGGCATAATGGTAACCAAAGCTTTTCCACAAAAATCAATCACGCCAAAGCAGTATACTAAGATCCAGGGGTTCTCACAATACCCCCATTCAGTATTCTCCTCCAGCTTCAAACACCTCCTCTGACAGGTGGGGTCATCTTGTCTCCAGCGTACCGTACTTAAATCATCTCAAAACCCCTAAGACCCGGATATGTGCGTCCAGATCTGCTCTTCTGTGCAGGGCTGCTCCCAAAATTCACCATTTTCAGATGTGCTCTTCATACCTGTTTGCTAGAGCTGGAGCTAATACACCAAACTGACAGACAGCCGCGAGCCACAATTCATGGGACCGCGAGCCACATGTGGCTCCCGAGCTACAGGTTGGAGACCCCTGCATTAGACGACCAGGTGCTGATCTGGGGAGGCTTCTAAATGATTATGAACTTGTTTTTGTTTTGTTTTTTGCATTATTTGAGGTCTGCAAGCAATGCAGTTTTTTGTTATTTTGACCATTTCTCATTTTCAAAAAATAAATACAAATTTTATTGCTTGGAACTTTGGAGACGTTGTCAGAAGTTATAGAATAAAAGAACAATTTACATTTTACTCATAAATATAAAGAGAAAAATCAGACAAACTGAGCATTTTGCAGTGGTCTCTTAATTTTTGCAAAAGCTCTATCCATTTATCTATCTATCTGTCTATCTGTCTATTATCTATCTATTATTTATCTCTCTATATATTATCTATCTATTGTCTATTATCTATCTATCTATCTATCTATCTATCTATCTATCTATCTATCTATCTATTATCTACATACCATACAGACCAAAAGTTTGGACACACCTTCTCATTTAAATATTTTTCTGTATTTTCATGACTATGAAAATTGTAAATTCACACTGAAGGCATCAAAACTATGAATTAACCCATGTGGAATTATATACTTAACAAAAAAGTGTGAAACAACTGAAATTATGTCTTATATTCTAAGTTCTCCAAAGTAGCCACCTTTTGCTTTGATGACTGCTTTGCACACTCTTGGCATTCTCTTGATGAGCTTCATGAGGTAGTCACTGGGAATGGTCTTCCAACAGTCTTGAAGGAGTTCCCAGAGATGCTTCGCACTTGTTGGCCCTTTTGCCTTCACTCTGCGGTCCAGCTCACCCCAAACCATCTCGATTGGGTTCAGGTCTGGTGACTGTGGAGGCCAGGTCATCTGGCGTAGCACCCATCACTCTCCTTCTTGGTCAAATAACCCTTACACAGCCTGGAGGTGTGTTTGGGGTCATTGTCCTGTTGAAAAATAAATGATGGTCCAACTAAACGCAAACTGGATGGAATAGCATGCCGCTGTAAGATGCTGTGGTAGCCATGCTGGTTCAGTATGCCTTCAATTTTGAATAAATCCCCAACAGTGTCACCAGCAAAGCCCCCCCACACCATCACACCTCCTCCTCCATGCTTCATGGTGGGAACTAGGCATGTAGAGTCCAACCGTTCACCTTTTCTGCATCGCACAAAGACACGGTGGTTGGAACCAAAGATCTCAAATTTGGACTCATCAGACCAAAGCACAGATTTCCACTGGTCTAATGTCCATTCCTTGTGTTCTTTAGCCCAAACAAGTCTCTTCTGCTTCTTGCCTGTCCTTAGCAGTAGTTTCCTAGCAGCTACTTTACCATGAAGGCCTGCTGCACAAAGTCTCCTCTTAACCCCTTAATCCCATATGACGTACTATCCCGTCCAGGTGACCTGGGACTTAATTCCCATGGACGGGATAGTACGTCATATGCGATCGGCCGCGCTCACGGGGGGAGCGCGGCCGATCGCGGCCGGGTGTCAGCTGCCTATCGCAGCTGACATCCGGCACTATGTGCCAGGAGCGGTCACGGACCGCTCCCGGCACATTAACCCCCGGCACACCGCGATCAAAGATGATCGCGGTGTGCCGGCGGTGCAGGGAAGCATCGTGCAGGGAGGGGGCTCCCTGCGGGCTTCCCTGAGACGATCGGTACACGGTGATGTGCTCACCGTGTACCGAGCGTCTTCTCCCTGCAGTCCCCGGATCCAAAATGGCCGCCGGGCTGCATCCGGGTCCTGCAGGGAGCACTTCCGGGTCAGGATCAGGCTGCAGCTGCAGCTCTAATCCTGCCCGGCTGTATGTCAGATCACCGATCTGATAGAGTGCTGTGCACACTGTCAGATCGGTGATCTGTGATGTCCCCCCCTGGGACAAAGTGAAAAAGTAAAAAAAAAAATTTCCACACTTGTAAAAAAAAAAATAAAAAAAAAATTCCTAAATAAAGCAGAAAAAAAAAAATATTATTCCCATAAATACATTTCTTTACATAAAAAAAAAACAAAAAAACAATAAAAGTACACATATTTAGTATCGCCGCGTCCGTAACGACCCGACCTATAAAACTGGCCCACTAGTTAACCCCTTCAGTGAACACCGTAAGAAAAAAAAAAAAAAAACGAGCCAAAAAACAACGCTTTATTATCATAACGCTGAACAAAGAGTGGAATAACACGCGATCAAAAAGACGGATATAAATAACCATGTTACCTCTGAAAACGTCATCTTGTCCCGCAAAAAACGAGCCGCCATATAGCATCATAACCAAAAAAATAAAAAAGTTATAGTCCTCTGAATAAAGCGATGCCAAAATAATTATTTTTTCTATAAAATAGCTTTTATCGTATAAAAGCGCCAAAACATAAAAAAAATGATATAAATGAGGTGTCGCTGTAATCGTACTGACCCGAAGAATAAAACTGCTTCATCAATTTTACCAAACGCGGAACGGTATAAACGCCTCCCCCAAAAGAAATTCATGAATAGCTGGTTTTTGGTCATTCTGCCTCACAAAAAAATCGGAATAAAAAGCGATCAAAAACTGTCACGTGTCCGAAAATGTAACCGATAAAAATGTCAACTCGTCCCGCAAAAAACAAGACCTCACATGACTCTGTGGACCAAAATATGGAAAAATTATAGGTCTCAAAATGTGGAGACGCAAAAACTTTTTTGCTATAAAAAGCGTCTTTTAGTGTGTGACGGCTGCCAATCATAAAAATCCGCTAAAAAACTCGCTATAAAAGTAAATCAAACCCCCCTTCATCACCCCCTTAGTTAGGCTAGGTTCACATTGCGTTAATGGGTTAACGCTAACGGACAGCGTTGCACGGCGAAAATGTCACAATTAACGCCGTGCAACGGGTCCGTTAGCACAACCATTGACAGCAATGTGATTTTCAGGTGTAGCGCATCGCTAGAGCGTGCCATTTTCGGCTCGCGCTAGCAAGGTGCCATTCTTTTGTGGCGCGCCTCAGACGCTGCTTGCAGCGTCCGCGGCACGCCCGAGGTCCGATCCCCGATCTTCCAGAGCGGGGACGTTAACGCGACCACTAAACACGACACCTAAAAAGACATTGTGTTAGCGCAATCCGCTAGTGCTAAACGGATTTCCCTAACGCAATGTGAACCTAGCCTTAGGGAAAAATAATAAAATTAAAAAAAATGTATTTATTTCCATTTTCCGGTTAGGGTTAGGGTTAGGGTTAGGGCTAGGGTTGGGGCTAGGGTTAGGGTTTGGATTACATTTACGGTTGGGATTAGGGTTGGGATTAGAATTAGGGGTGTGTCTGGGTTAGGTGTGTGGTTAGGGTTACAGTTGGGATTAGGGTTAGTGGTGCGTTTGGATTAGGGTTTCATTTATAATTGGGGGGTTTCCACTGTTTAGACACATCAGGGGCTCTCCAAACGCGACATGGCGTCCGATCTCAATTCCAGCCAATTCTGCATTGAAAAAGTAAAACAGTGCTCCTTCACTTCCGAGCTCTCCCGTGCGCCCAAACAGGGGTTTACCCCAACATATGGGGTATCAGCGTACTCGAGACAAATTGGACAACAACTTTTTGGGTCCAAGTTCTCTTGTTATCCTTGGGAAAATAAAAATTTGGGGGGCTAAAAATCATTTTTGTGGGAAAAAAAAGGATTTTTATTTTCACGGCTCTGCGTTGTAAACTGTAGTGAAACACTTGGGGGTTCAAAGTTTTCACAACACATCTAGATAAGTTCCATGGGAGGTCTAGTTTCCAATATGGGGTCACTTGTGGGTGGTTTCTACTGTTTGGGTACATCAGGGGCTCTGCAAATGCAACGTGACGCCTGCAGACCAATCCATCTAAGTCTGCATTCCAAATGGCGCTCCTTCCCTTCCGAGCTCTGCCATGAGCCCAAACAGTGGTTCCCCCCCACATATGGGGTATCAGCGTACTCAGGACAAATTGAACAACAACTTTTGGGGTCCAATTTATTCTGTTACCCTTGTAAAAATACAAAGCTGGGGGCTAAAAAATCATTTTTGTGAAAAAAAAAAGAATTTTTATTTTCACGGGTCTGCGTTATAAACTGTAGTGAAACACTTAGGGGTTCAAAGTTCTCACAACACATCTAGATAAGTTCCATGGGAGGTCTAGTTTCTAATATGGGGTCACTTGTGGGGGGTTTGTACTGTTTGGGTACATCAGGGGCTCTGCAAATGCAACGTGACTCCTGCAGACCAATCCATCTAAGTCTGCATTCCAAATGGCGCTCCTTCCCTTCCGAGCTCTGCCATGCGCCCAAACAGTGGTTCCCCCCCACATATGGGGTATCAGCGTACTCAGGACAAATTGGACAACAACTTTTGGGGTCCAATTTATTATGTTACCCTTGTGAAAATACAAAACTGGGGGCTAAAAAATTTTTGCGAAAAAAAAATAAATTTATTTTAACGGCTCTGCGTTATAAACTGTAGTGAAACACTTGGGGGTTCAAAGCTCTCAAAACACATCTAGATAAGTTCCTTAGAGGGTCTAGTTTCCAAAATGGTGTCACTTGTGGGGGTTTTTAATGTTTAGGCACATCAGGGGCTCTCCAAACCAACATGGCGTCCCATCTTAATTCCAGTCAATTTTGCATTGAAAAGTCAAATGGCGCTCCTTCCCTTCCGAGCTCTGCTATGCACCCAAAAAGTGGTTTACCCCCACATATGGGGTATCGTCGCACTCAGGACAAATTGCACAACAACTTTTGTGGTCTAATTTCTTCTCTTACCCTTGGGAAAATAAAAAATTGGGGGCGAAAAGATCATTTTTGTGAAAAAATAAGATTTTTTATTTTTACGGCTCTGCATTATAAACTTCTGTGAAGCACTTGTTGGGTCAAAGTGCTCACCACACATCTAGATAAGTTCCTTAAGGGGTCTACTTTTCAAAATGGTGTCACTTGTGAGGGGTTCCAATGTTTAGGCACATCAGGGGCTCTCCAAACGCAACATGGCGTCCCATCTCAATTCCAGTCAATTTTGCATTGAAAAGTCAAATGGCGCTCCTTTCCTTCCGAGCTCTGCCATGCGCCCAAACAGTGGTTTACCCCCACATATGGGGTATCGTCGAACTCAGGACAAATTGCACAACAACTTTTGTGGTCTAATTTCTTCTCTTACCCTTGGGAAAATAAAAAATTGGTGGCGAAAAGATTATTTTTGTGAAAAAATATGATTTTTTATTTTTACGGCTCTGCATTATAAACTTCTGTGAAGCACTTGTTGGGTCAAAGTGCTCACCACACCTCTAGATAAGTTCCTTAAGGGGTCTACTTTCCAAAATGGTGTCACTTGTGGGGATTTCAATGTTTAGGCACATCAGGGGCTCTCCAAACGCAACATGGCATCCCATCTCAATTCCAGTCAATTTTGCATTGAAAAGTAAAATGGCGCTCCTTCCCTTCCGAGCTCTGCCATACGCCCAAACAATGGTTTACACCCATATACGGGGTATCAGCGTACTCAGGACAAATTGGCCAACAATTTTTGAGGTTCAATTTCTTCTCTTACTCTTGGGAAAATAAAAAATTGGGGGCGAAAAGATCATTTTTGTGAAAAAATATGATTTTTTATTTTTACGGCTCTGCATTATAAACTTCTGTGAAGCAATTGGTGGGTCAAAGTGGTCACCACACATCTAGATAAGTTCCTTAGGGTGTCTACTTTCCAAAATGGTGTCACTTGTGGGGGGTTTCAATGTTTAGGCACATCAGTGGCTCTCCAAACGCAACATGGTGTCCCATCTCAATTCCTGTCAATTTTGCATTTAAAAGTCAAATGGCGCTCCTTCCCTTCCGAGCTCTGCCATGCGCCCAAACAGTGGTTTACCCCCACATATGGGGTATCAGCGTACTCAGTACAGATTGTACAACAATGTTTGGCATCCATTTTATCCTGTTACCCTTGGTAAAATAAAACAAATTGGAGCTGAAATAAATTTTGTGTGAAAAAAAGTTAAATATTCATTTTTATTTAAACATTCCAAAAATTCCTGTGAAACCCCTGAAGGGTTAATAAACTTCTTGAATGTGGTTTTGAGCACCTTGAGGGGTGCAGTTTTTAGAATGGTGTCACACTTGGGTATTTTCTATCATATAGACCCCTCAAAATGACATCAAATGAGATGTGGTCCCTAAAAAAAAATGGTGTTGTAAAAATGAGAAATTGCTGGTCAACTTTGAACCCTTATAACTCCCTAAGAAAAAAAAATTTTGGTTCCAAAATTGTGCTGATGTAAAGGAGACATGTGGGAAATGTTACTTATTAAGTATTTTGCGTGACATATCTCTGTGATTTAAGGGCATAAAAATTTAAAGTTGGAAAATTGCGAAATTTTCAAAATTTTCGCCAAATTTCCGTTTTTTTCACAAATAAACGCAAGTTATATCGAATAAATGTTACTACTAAAATGAAGTACAATATGTCACGAGAAAACAATGTCAGAATCGCCAAGATCCGTTGAAGCGTTCCAGAGTTATAACCTCATAAAGGGACAGTGGTCAGAATTGTAAAAATTGGCCCGGTCATTAACGTGCAAACCACCCTCGGGGCTTAAGGGGTTAACAGTTGTTGTAGAGATGTGTCTGCTGCTAGAACTCTGTGTGGCATTGACCTGGTCTCTAATCTGAGTTGCTGTTAACCTGCGATTTGAAGCTGGTGACTCAGATAAACTTATCCTCAGAAGCAGAGGTGACTCTTGGTCTTCCTTTCCTGGGGCGGTCCTCATGTGATCCAGTTTCTTTGTAGCGCTTGATGGTTTTTGCCACTGCACTTGGGGACACTTTCAAAGTTTTCCCAATTTTTCGTACTGACTGACCTTCATTTCTTAAGGTAATGATGGCCACTCGTTTTTCTTTACTTAGCTGCTTTTTTCTTGCCATAATACAAATTCTAACAGTCTATTCAGTAGGACTATCAGCTGTGTATCCACCAGACTTCTGCTCAACACAACCGATGGTCCCAACCCCATTTATAAGGCAAGAAATCCCACTTATTAAACCTGACAGGGCACACCTGTGAAGTGAAAACCATTCCCGGTGACTACCTCTTGAAGCTCATCAAGAGAATGCCAAGAGTGTGTAAAGCAGACATCAAAGCAAAAGTTGGCTACTTTGAAGAACCTAGAATATAAGACATAATTTCAGTTGTTTCACACTTTTTTGCTAAGTATATAATTCCACATGTGTTAATTCATAGTTTTGATGCCTTCAGTGTCAATGTACAATGTTCATAGTCATGAAAATACAGAAAAATCTTTAAATGAGGTGTGTCCAAACTTTTGGTCTGTACTGTATCTATCTATCTATGTATTTATCTATCATCTATATATCTATTATCTATCTATCTATCTATCTATCTATCTATCTATCTATCTATCTATCTATCTATCTATCTATCTATCTATCTATGTATCATTCCAAGAAAGAGGTAGCACTCCAATGTTTCAGTGGAAAAATGTGCAGGATTTTAATCAACCCACATGTCTGGGCGACGTTTCGGCTACAAATGAGCCTTTCTCAAGCCTTGAAAAAGGTACATTTGTAGCCGAAACGTCGTCCAGACATGTGGGTTGATTAAAATCCTGCACATTTTTCCACTGAAACAATGGAGTGCTGCCTCTTTCTTGGAATTCTATGAAGTTTGGATCATTGGACAGATTGTCTAGGGGCCTTGCACCCGAAGATAAGTATTTATACTGTGCTGTTCCTTTTTTAGTTTCTATATCTATCTATCTATCTATCTATCTATCTATCTATCTATCTATCTATCTATCTATCTATCTATCTATCTATCTATCTATCTATCTTGCATGGTACTTGGTGTTTGCAGTGACTCTTTGGGGAATATTGGGGCAATTCCCCAGACCTTTGTGCTTCTTATGTTTCTCCTTTCCTGGGTGTTCCTGGATACTTCTCGCCATTCTGTTCTATTCTTCTAGTAATGTTCTATGCTCCTCCTGAATAAACAGATCAGTAGCAGTGGTGGTGAATGGTGAGAAGTCAGAACATGGCCGCGCTGTTTCCCACTAGTAATACTATAGTTATATATCAGGTGTCTCTTCCTCTTCTCTGTTGGGATCTCATTATGAGGACGTTCTGGTCAGAGTAGACAGGTGACCATAAAAATATAATAAATAGGAAATATTAATCCTAATACTAATAAACGTAAGAGTAATAATAATGATATAAGTGCTGGAGTGACTACGATCACAAGGGTCTCAGCCCCTGGCCATGGCGAGTGACACGACAGATACACAGGACTGTATTGGTGGAAGAATATAACAAGAAGCATAAACCTGACACCGGCCTGTAACTGAGAAAACATCTAAAATGGAGAAAGCGCATTGTAGGGAGCACGTAGAGTGCAAAGCGGAGTAAAGATATCCAGATCAGGTTGTGTCCTTAAAAAACACTGCAGAAAAAAAGCCAGTTTTTCTGGTTTGAGGAAGTAAATTCTACAGAATGGGTGCAACATGAGAGAAGTCCTGAACACATATAGTAAGAGGGGATGATGCTGAGAGTTGTAGGTCAATGGCAGAGAGAAGAGCATGAGCGGCATGGTGGACGGAGAGGAGAGCACAGATGTGTGATGGTGCAGCGTTGTGGAGGCTGTAGAATATGAGAGTAGATATGTAAGAAATTGCTGTCCAGTGAAATGATAAAGTGAGATCGGAGGTGTAAGTGAGAGACCTTGTCATCTCCGAGTCTCCAGCAGAAGTGAAAAGTCTATTAGTAACAAGTAACAAGTAAGTAACATGTAAAGTAACAAGAATCGCCCGCATTCTCCACCACCTGTAATGGAAAACATGATTGAAGACATCTCTGGTTTTGCCTCCAGATCATTACTGCCATTCTATTGAGATCGCACATGGTTGTTTGTCTTTTATTCTTTATTCTTTTCAGTAGTGTGGGCCGGTAGTCGGTCTATGGTTCTGTGGTGCTCCGTATGGCGCCACATTACAGAGGTTTGATTCCCCGTATGGCGGCATCTATCTATATCTCAAGACCGTGAATCATTTTATATCCAGTGTCCACGTGTTCTTTCTTAATATTTGCCCCATAGGTCGTCTGACATCTCATATATCACTCACAGTCAAATGGAAATAAGTAGATTTCTCTGTTCCGGTCACAAAAGAAAACATGTAGCACAGAATGGATTTATCTCTGGTAACTTTGCTTTGCGCGCAGCAGTCTTTATGTATCGTCGCTGGGTGTAGTGTGAGCCAACGCCGCTCCTGTATACTCTGCGCTATATAATGTTTACTTTCTCATTAATCATGAAGGAGATACTGTACCAACGGAGATGAGAACCTGGGAATGAGCAGAAAGCCGCACTATAGAGCCGCACTATAGAGCCGCACTATAGAGCCGCACTATAGAGCTACAATATAGAACCCAGACACCTCTGTGAGCCGACATTGTACTGACACTTTTACCAAAAACAGGACATGGCACGCTGCTCCTGAGCATGACTATAGAAGAATCATAAAGCTGCACAAAGAGTATCTACAGGTCACTAACACCAGAATGAAAGGGCGTTGGGTACTACACGAGAAGCACAAGTGTATCAACACACAGACACTCCAACATCAAGAGCCTCTCTACTACATAAACAGTCAAACTGTGACTGCACCAGCAGAATAGTGAGCGCAGCTCTGGGGTATAATACAGGAGGTAACTCAGGATCAGTAATGTAATGTATGTACACAGTGACTGCACCAGCAGAATAGTGAGCGCAGCTCTGGGGTATAATACAGGATGTAACTCAGGATCAGTAATGTAATGTATGTACACAGTGACTGCACCAGCAGAATAGTGAGTGCAGCTCTGGGGTATAACACAGGATGTAACTCAGGATCAGTAATGGAATGTATGTACACAGTGACTGCACCAGCAGAATAGTGAGTGCAGCTCTGGGGTATAATACAGGAGGTAACTCAGGACCAGTAATGTAATGTATGTACACAGTGACTGCACCAGCAGAATAGTGAGCGCAGCTCTGGGGTATAATACAGGATGTAACTCAGGATCAGTAATGTAATGTATGTACACAGTGACTGCACCAGCAGAATAGTGAGTGCAGCTCTGGGGTATAACACAGGATGTAACTCAGGATCAGTAATGGAATGTATGTACACAGTGACTGCACCAGCAGAATAGTGAGTGCAGCTCTGGGGTATAATACAGGAGGTAACTCAGGACCAGTAATGTAATGTATGTACACAGTGACTGCACCAGCAGAATAGTGAGTGCAGCTCTGGAGTATAATACAGGATGTAACTCAGGATCAGTAATGTAATATATGTACACAGTGACTGCACCAGCAGAATAGTGAGTGCAGCTCTGGAGTATAATACAGGAGGTAACTCAGGATCAGTAATGTAATGTATGTACACAGTGACTGCACCAGCAGAATAGTGAGTGCAGCTCTGGGGTATAATACAGGATGTAACTCAGGATCAGTAATGTAATGTATGTACACAGTGACTGCACCAGCAGAATAGTGAGTGCAGCTCTGGAGTATAATACAGGATGTAACTCAGGATCAGTAATGTAATGTATGTACACTGTGACTGCACCAGCAGAATAGTAAGTGCAGCTCTGGGGTACAATACAGGATGTAACTCAGGATCAGTAATGTAATGTATGTACACAGTGACTGAACCAGCAGAATAGTGAGTGCAGCTCTGGGGTACAATACAGGATGTAACTCAGGATCAGTAATGTAATGTATGTACACAGTGACTGCACCAGCAGAATAGTAAGTGCAGCTCTGGGGTACAATACAAGATGTAACTCAGGATCAGTAATGTAATGTATGTACACAGTGACTGCACCAGCAGAATAGTGAGCGCAGCTCTGGGGTATAATACAGGAGGTAACTCAGGACCAGTAATGTAATGTATGTACACAGTGACTGCACCAGCAGAATAGTGAGTGCAGCTCTGGAGTATAATACAGGATGTAACTCAGGATCAGTAATGTAATATATGTACACAGTGACTGCACCAGCAGAATAGTGAGTGCAGCTCTGGAGTATAATACAGGAGGTAACTCAGGATCAGTAATGTAATGTATGTACACAGTGACTGCACCAGCAGAATAGTGAGTGCAGCTCTGGGGTATAATACAGGATGTAACTCAGGATCAGTAATGTAATGTATGTACACAGTGACTGCACCAGCAGAATAGTGAGTGCAGCTCTGGAGTATAATACAGGATGTAACTCAGGATCAGTAATGTAATGTATGTACACTGTGACTGCACCAGCAGAATAGTAAGTGCAGCTCTGGGGTACAATACAGGATGTAACTCAGGATCAGTAATGTAATGTATGTACACAGTGACTGAACCAGCAGAATAGTGAGTGCAGCTCTGGGGTACAATACAGGATGTAACTCAGGATCAGTAATGTAATGTATGTACACAGTGACTGCACCAGCAGAATAGTGAGTGCAGCTCTGGAGTATAATACAGGATGTAACTCAGGATCAGTAATGTAATGTATGTACACTGTGACTGCACCAGCAGAATAGTAAGTGCAGCTCTGGGGTACAATACAGGATGTAACTCAGGATCAGTAATGTAATGTATGTACACAGTGACTGAACCAGCAGAATAGTGAGTGCAGCTCTGGGGTATAATACAGGATGTAACTCAGGATCAGTAATGTAATGTATGTACACAGTGACTGCACCAGCAGAATAGTGAGTGCAGCTCTGGAGTATAATACAGGATGTAACTCAGGATCAGTAATGTAATGTATGTACACTGTGACTGCACCAGCAGAATAGTAAGTGCAGCTCTGGGGTACAATACAGGATGTAACTCAGGATCAGTAATGTAATGTATGTACACAGTGACTGAACCAGCAGAATAGTGAGTGCAGCTCTGGGGTACAATACAGGATGTAACTCAGGATCAGTAATGTAATGTATGTACACAGTGACTGCACCAGCAGAATAGTAAGTGCAGCTCTGGGGTACAATACAAGATGTAACTCAGGATCAGTAATGTAATGTATGTACACAGTGACTGCACCAGCAGAATAGTGAGTGCAGCTCTGGAGTATAATACAAGATGTAACTCAGGATCAGTAATGTAATGTATGTACACAGTGACTGCACCAGCAGAATAGTGAGTGCAGCTCTGGGGTATAATACAGGATGTAACTCAGGATCAGTAATGTAATGTATGTACACTGTGACTGCACCAGCAGAATAGTAAGTGCAGCTCTGGGGTACAATACAGGATGTAACTCAGGATCAGTAATGTAATGTATGTACACAGTGACTGAACCAGCAGAATAGTGAGTGCAGCTCTGGGGTACAATACAGGATGTAACTCAGGATCAGTAATGTAATGTATGTACACAGTGACTGCACCAGCAGAATAGTGAGTGCAGCTCTGGAGTATAATACAGGATGTAACTCAGGATCAGTAATGTAATGTATGTACACTGTGACTGCACCAGCAGAATAGTAAGTGCAGCTCTGGGGTACAATACAGGATGTAACTCAGGATCAGTAATGTAATGTATGTACACAGTGACTGAACCAGCAGAATAGTGAGTGCAGCTCTGGGGTATAATACAGGATGTAACTCAGGATCAGTAATGTAATGTATGTACACAGTGACTGCACCAGCAGAATAGTGAGTGCAGCTCTGGAGTATAATACAGGATGTAACTCAGGATCAGTAATGTAATGTATGTACACTGTGACTGCACCAGCAGAATAGTAAGTGCAGCTCTGGGGTACAATACAGGATGTAACTCAGGATCAGTAATGTAATGTATGTACACAGTGACTGAACCAGCAGAATAGTGAGTGCAGCTCTGGAGTATAATACAGGATGTAACTCAGGATCAGTAATGTAATGTATGTACACAGTGACTGCACCAGCAGAATAGTGAGTGCAGCTCTGGGGTACAATACAGGATGTAACTCAGGATCAGTAATGTAATGTATGTACACAGTGACTGCACCAGCAGAATAGTAAGTGCAGCTCTGGGGTACAATACAAGATGTAACTCAGGATCAGTAATGTAATGTATGTACACAGTGACTGCACCAGCAGAATAGTGAGTGCAGCTCTGGAGTATAATACAAGATGTAACTCAGGATCAGTAATGTAATGTATGTACACAGTGACTGCACCAGCAGAATAGTGAGTGCAGCTCTGGGGTATAATACAGGATGTAACTCAGGATCAGTAATGTAATGTATGTACACAGTGACTGCACCAGCAGAATAGTGAGTGCAGCTCTGGGTATAATACAGGATGTCACTCAGGATTAGTAATGTAATGTATGTACACAGTGACTGCATCAGCAGAATAGTGAGTGCAGCTCTGGGGTATAATACAGGATGTCACTCAGGATCAGTAATGTAATGTATGTACACAGTGACTGCACCAGCAGAATAGTGAGTGCAGCTCTGGGGTATAATACAGGATGTAACTCAGGATCAGTAATGTAATGTATGTACACAGTGACTGCACCAGCAGAATAGTGAGTGCAGCTCTGGAGTATAATACAGGATGTAACTCAGGATCAGTAATGTAATGTATGTACACAGTGACTGCACCAGCAGAATAGTGAGTGCAGCTCTGGGGTATAATACAGGATGTAACTCAGGATCAGTAATGTAATGTATGTACACACTGACTGCACCAGCAGAATAGTGAGTGCAGCTCTGGGGTATAATACAGGATGTAATTCAGGATCAGTAATGTAATGAATGTACACAGTGACTACACCAGCAGAATAGTGAGTGCAGCTCTGGGGTATAATACAGGATGTAACTCAGGATCAGTAATGTAATGTATGTACACAGTGACTGCACCAGCAGAATAGTGAGTGCAGCTCTGGGGTATAATACAGGATGTAATTCAGGATCAGTAATGTATGTACACAGTGACTACACCAGCAGAATAGTGAGTGCAGCTCTGGGGTATAATACAGGAGGTAACTCAGGATCAGTAATGTATGTACACAGTGACTACACCAGCAGACTAGTGAGTGCAGCTCTGGGGTATAATACAGGAGGTAACTCAGGATCAGTAATGTAATGTATGTACACAGTGACTGCACCAGCAGAATAGTGAGTGCAGCTCTGGAGTATAATACAGGATGTAACTCAGGATCAGTAATGTATTGTATGTACACAGTGACTGCACCAGCATACATACTGTATTAGATCAAAGTTGTAGAAAATCGACGATTTTGACCAAATTGATGGTTTATTAATGGGTTTTTAAGTGACAAATAATCAAGTGTTGATTGACTTTAGAAAGATGAACATTTGAAGTCATAAAAAAAATTGATTTGACGCGTTTGAAGTTTTTGTATGACCATTGTCAGTAGTATAATGTGTATGTTGTGATTATTCCAGGACATCTTTTCATTCCTCATCACTGTGGGCGCTGAGTCACCCTACCTCCGTATATTGTCAGTTATACATAGATCTCCATACACATTTCTATCCATTGACTATAAAGTTGTTTTCCTTTACTTAGCATCACAGTCACTGTGTCACTGAGAATTAAAAAAGTGTACACATTATTCTTAATGTGTTGTATACTGCACTTTTCATAGACTATTCCTATTTTTTTGTTCTGAACCCGATTATTACACTTCTTTGTTTGCTGTACATAAAATATGTGAGACTTCATCTCATAGATACATTGTTCTGTTTCATCGGATCTGTACGGTGAGGTTGGGCAAACCAATATTCGTACAAATGACGAACGACTGTTCCTCGTTCTGTCTCATGTCGTGTGTATTGGGGACATAAATCAGGGTCAGCGCTGGATATGACACGAAATATATCTACAATACAAAGCCTCGGTCATGTATGATGGTGACACGGACTTCATGTATCTATGCTTGGAATGACCACAATAACTCTATGCTGTCACTTATGTAACAGAGCCTATATTTAACGTGTTTGTTACTTTTGTGTCCTCCTCGTGGCGTTGGCGCCGCTCTGTTTGTTGTTCCGTCGCTCGATCGTTGAGTCTTCTGTCAATGGAACAATGATGAATTCTCTGAGGACAAGAAACCGAGCATTAAGGTGACAATATTCAGGTTGCTCCGGACAAGTGACCTCATTATATTCTTTAGATTTTTATCTCTTAACCACCTTGTCCTTTTTTTTTTTGGCTATGAGCCTTGGATATTAGCCAACAATTGGAAACTAGTAAAGTTGGTCCAAGACCTTTTCGTTTACCCCTTTAGACGCCATGGTCTAACCCAACCATTGCATCTAAGGGTATGCTTACACTACGAGTATTTTCTGAGTGGTCCCTGCTCTGAAAAACGGCTGAAAAAATGTTCAGAAAATGCTGCAAAGAATCTTCCTATTCATTTCTGCGTAATATCGACTCGCCGTTCACATGTCCCGTCCTTAGAGACCCTTTTAACCATATGAGTTTTCCAAAGATGTGAAGCAGATAAAGGAACTGACGTGACCATTCGAAGGCTACTTTCCCACGATGATATTTTGGTCAGTTTTTGATGTTGCAGTTTTTATTCACCGATTAAGTAAAATAGGTTACTTGCGTTTACATAGTGTAAAAAAAAACTCACCAGAAACTAATCGTGGGAACATAGCCTTACAATAGAAGTCAATGGGGAGGCAAATAATGACTTCCAGAAGTTGCTTGGGTGCCACAAAAAGCACTCATGTTTTATCTGTTGCTTAAAAGACTTTAAAAAATGCTTGAAAATGACCAACAACAAAAAAAAAACACACAAAAAAAACGGTTCTCAGTGTTTTGGTGCTCATTTTATTCATTGTGTACTAGACATAGAGCGGCACCTACCTTTGTGGTCTAGTAGAACAGCACAGTCCCATTCAAGTGACGCTACTAAGCTACAGAACCAGGCACAGCATCTACCAAGTGTACAGAGCTGTACTTGGCACTGCAGTACAATTCTATTCAAGCGAACAGACTAAGCTACAGAAACAAGCACGGCACCTACAAGGTGTACAGAGCTGTGTCTTGTACTGCAATACAGTCACATTCCAGTGAAGAGGTTGAGCTACAGAACCAGACACAGCAGCTACCAAGTGTACAGAGCTGTGTCTTGTACTGCAATACAGTCAAACTCCAGTGAAGAGGTTGAGCTACATAACCAGGCACAGCATCTACCAATGTGCAGAGCTGTGTCTTGTACTGCAATACAGTCACATTCCAGTGAAGAGGTTGAGCTACAGAACCAGGCACAGCAACTACCAAGTGTACAGAGCTGTGTCTTGTACTGCAATACAGTCACATTCCAGTGAAGAGGTTGAGCTACAGAACCAGGCACAGCATCTACCAAGTGTACAGAGCTGTTTCTTGTACTGCAATACAGTCACATTCCAGTGAAGAGGTTGAGCTACATAACCAGGCATAGCAGCTACCAAGTGTACAGAGCTGTTTCTTGTACTGCAATACAGTCACATTCCAGTGAAGAGGTTGAGCTACAGAACCAGGCACAGCATCTACCAAGTGTACAGAGCTGTTTCTTGTACTGCAATACAGTCACATTCCAGTGAAGAGGTTGAGCTACATAACCAGGCATAGCAGCTACCAAGTGTACAGAGCTGTTTCTTGTACTGCAATACAGTCACATTCCAGTGAAGAGGTTGAGCTACAGAACCAGGCACAGCATCTACCAAGTGTACAGAGCTGTTTCTTGTACTGCAATACAGTCACATTCCAGTGAAGAGGTTAAGCTACAGAACCAGGCACAGCAGCTACCAAGTGTACAGAGCTGTGTCTTGTACTGCAATACAGTCATATTCCAGTGAAGAGGTTGATCTACAGAACCAGTCACAGCAGCTACCAAGTGTACAGAGCTGTGTCTTGTACTGCAATACAGTCACATTCCAGTGAAGAGGTTGAGCTACAGAACCAGACACAGCATCTACCAAGTGTACAGAGCTGTGTCTTGTACTGCAATACAGTCACATTCCAGTGAAGAGGTTGAGCTACAGAACCAGGCACAGCATCTACCAAGTGTACAGAGCTGGGTCTTGTACTGCAATACAGTCACATTCCAGTGAAGAGGTTGAGCTACAGAACCAGGCACAGCATCTACCAAGTGTACAGAGCTGTGTCTTGTACTGCAATACAGTCAGATTCCAGTGAAGAGGTTGAGCTACAGAACCAGACACAGCATCTACCAAGTGTACAGAGCTGTGTCTTGTACTGCAATACAGTCACATTCCAGTGAAGAGGTTGAGGTACAGAACCAGGCACAGCATCTACCAAGTGTACAGAGCTGGGTCTTGTACTGCAATACAGTCACATTCCAGTGAAGAGGTTGAGCTACAGAACCAGACACAGCAGCTACCAAGTGTACAGAGCTGTGTCTTGTACTGCAATACAGTCACATTCCAGTGAAGAGGTTGAGGTACAGAACCAGGCACAGCATCTACCAAGTGTACAGAGCTGTGTTTTGTACTGCAATACAGTCACATTCCAGTGAAGAGGTTGAGCTACAGAACCAGGCACAGCATCTACCAAGTGTACAGAGCTGTTTCTTGTACTGCAATACAGTCAGATTCCAGTGAAGAGGTTGAGCTACAGAACCAGACACAGCATCTACCAAGTGTACAGAGCTGTGTCTTGTACTGCAATACAGTCACATTCCAGTGAAGAGGTTGAGCTACAGAACCAGACACAGCAGCTACCAATGTGCAGAGCTGTGTCTTGTACTACAATACAGTCACATTCCAGTTAAGAGGTTGAGCTACAGAACCAGGCACAGCATCTACCAAGTGTACAGAGCTGTGTCTTGTACTACAATAGTCACATTCCAGTGAAGAGGTTGAGCTACAGAACCAGACACAGCAGCTACCAATGTGCAGAGCTGTGCATGATACTATTGAAGTGAATGTGATTTGAGCTACAGTATCCAAGGACAGCCGTTACAGTATAGCTGAGAAGTGAATATTATTGTATCTAGTGTAGACTCTGCTCTGTGCGCTAAACAGCCCGGACTTCAGACTGATACCATTGTAGCAAACCATCAGAGATGTGTGCAAATATAGCTGAGAAGTGGATACAATTGTATCTGGTTTAGACAATGCTCTGTAAGCTAAAAAGCCTGCACTCCAGACTGATACACTGATACATTGTAGTAAAGCATCAGAAATGTGTGTAAATACAGCTGAGAAGTGGAAACAATTGTATCCAGTGAAGAAATGCTCTGTGAGCTGAACAGCCTGGTCTTTAGACTGATACATTGTAGCAAACT
Organism: Ranitomeya imitator; assembly: GCF_032444005.1. Taxonomy (NCBI): domain Eukaryota; kingdom Metazoa; phylum Chordata; class Amphibia; order Anura; family Dendrobatidae; genus Ranitomeya; species Ranitomeya imitator. The sequence goes on from NC_091284.1 coordinate 825,208,753, forward strand.
ATCAGAGATGTGTGTAAATGCAGCTGAAAAGTGGATACAATTGTATCCAGTGTAGACAATGCTCTGTGAGCTAAACAGCCTGCACTCCAGACTGATACAATGTATCACTATGATAGAGGTGTGTGCAGTTGATGATGAGTGCAGCTCACAGAGCATTACGGCCGGACTATCTATGTGCAGGGTTACTGCCACCGAATAGAAACCACGGTGTTCTCATTCACTGACAGCAATCATGTAACTCGATCGATAACGATGAAGAACTGAAATGTAAACTTTTTATTTAGAATTTAATTCTGTCTAAATAAATTGAGAAAATTCCTTCAAGTGTAATTAAGGGGACAGTTACTTACTGCACACTTAATATATGGGAAGGATAAGTTTAGGTAGAGACCATTTAACGCAATTATGTGCTAGGGCGTGAATACTTTTTCATTGGCTATATAACTATTCTGGATATAATAAATGAGGTGTTTCCTTGTACTGGGGACAGTTTGCAGGTCGGTGACCGCTGGAGACCCCGTGGGAACAGACTCATTTTTCTCCTCCCGGACAATATTTGTGTTTGCTGCTCTTATCGTGAGTCATGAGCACTCAGCCGTCCCATAAAATGGCGATGTATAGAATCTCCCACCTTATCAGCCAACCTAATCCTCACCAGAAATAGATGTTGTGTTAAAATGTCCGCCCACCCAATCTGCTGCGTCCTTTGTATGGTTTTTTGCGCTGATTGATAGTGAAGTCCATTTGCTTTCAGCTGATCGATCGCTTGTCAGCAATGCAAACACCTGGACAATGTGCAAGAAAAAAGCCTTAATGAGGGCGGCACAGCGACCGCGAGAGTCAATATTCCGGCACATAAACCACTAGCTCCGTCTGGCATCAAGAGGCCTACAGGACAGGCAATGGTCCCTGGGAAAAAAAGTATGCAAATTATCTCTTGTCCATTATTAAACTGTCTTTAGCGCCACCTATTGGAGGTAGCTATCTAAAATTTAATGTCTGTTTCCCCAAAATAGTGGTCCCATTAAAAAAGCATTTGTCCCCACTCCTTGTCCTCATTCCACTCCTCCTTTTCCTCCTTCCCCTCCTTTCTCTTTTCCTCTCCTCCTTGTCCTCCTTCCTCTCCTCCTTGTCCTCCTTCCTCTCCTCCTTTTCCTCCTTCCTCTCCTCCTTGTCCTCCTTCCTCTCCTCCTTTTCCTACTTCCCCTCCTCCTTGTCCTCCTTCCTCTTTTCCTTTTCCTACTTCCCCTCCTCCTTGTCCTCCTTCCTCTCCTCCTTGTCCTCCTTCTTCTTCTACTTTTCCTTTTTCCCCTCCTCCTTCCCCTCCTCCTTTCCTTCCTTCCTCTACTCCTTGTCCTTATTCCTCTCCTATTCCTTTTTCCCCTCCTCCTTCCTCCCCTATTTTTCCTCCTTCCTCTCCTCCTTCTCCTCCTTCCTCTCCTTTTCCTCCTTCCTCTCCTCCTTTTCCTCCTTCCTCTCTTTCTTGTCCTTCCTCTCCTCCTTTTCCTACTTCCCCTCCTCCTTGTCCTCCTTCCTCTCCTCCTTGTTCTCCTTCTTCTCCTACTTTCCCTTTTCCCCCTCCTCCTTCCCCTCCTCCTTTTCCTCCTTCCTCTCCTCCTTGTCCTCCTTCCTCTCCTCCTTTTCCTTCTTCCTCTTCTTGTCCTCTTTCCTCTCCTCCTTTTCCCATTTCCCCTCCTCCTTGTCCTCCTTCCCCTCCTTCTTTCCTCCTGCCTCTCCTCCTTGTCTTCCTTCCTCTCCGCCTTTTCCTCCTTCCCCTCCTCCTTGTCCTCCTTCCTCTCCTCCTTGTCCTCCTTCTTCTCCTACTTTTCCTTTTTCCCCCCGTCCTTCCCCTCCTCCTTTTCCTCCTTCCTCTCCTCCTTGTCCTCTTTCCTCTCCTCCTTTTCCTTCTTCCTCTCCTCCTTGTTCTCTTTCCTCTCCTCCTTTTCCTTCGTCCTCTCCTCCTTGTCCTCCTTCCCCTCCTTCCTCTCCTCCTTGTCCTCCTTCCTCTCCTCCTTGTCCTATTTCCTCTCCTCCTTTTCCTCCTTCCTCTCCTCCTTGTCCTCCTTCCCCTCCTACTTTTCCTCCTTCCTATCCTCCTTGTCCTCCTTCCTCTCTTCCTTTTCCTCCTTCCTCTCCTCCATGTCCTCCTTCCTCTCCTCCTTTTCCTCCTTCCTCTCCTTCTTGACCTCCTTCCTCTCCTCCTTTTCCTACTTCCTCTCCTCCTTGTCCTACTTCCTCTCATCCTTTTCCTCCTTCCTCTCCTCCTTGTCCTCCTTCTGCTCCTTGTCCTCCTTCCCCTCCTCCTTGTCCTCCTTGTTCTCCTCCTCTCATCAAAATGTTTGCCCTCTTAATACATTGCAGCCATCATATTATACAGCACTATGTACTTACAATTGCTCATTTTGTCTTTCTGCCCAGCAAAATCCTCTCTTTTATCTGCTGTATGTAGAAACAGGAAGTCTCTTTTCCCTGCATTTATCATCTCCTTCTTCAACTTCTGACCCAGCACCTCCCCTACTAGGGACTTTTGCATTGACTCATACAGGGAAAATTGACCTCCTGTTTCTCAGTAGGATTCAGCTCGTCATTTTTTAATCATGTGATTCATAGACTTAATGGAAAAGAGAAGAATTATCTGGGTAGAAATGCAAAATGAGCAATTGTAAGTGCACAGTGCTGTATATTATGATATGATATATCGATTCCTCTCAAATTTTAGGAAATTCACTTGGACAATTTGCAAATATAAAAAAAAGCCCACCATCACTTTTACAAAGCAGAAGATTGCATCAACCAGAGAAGGCACACCCATGTTTCCCCATAATGCCCTGCAGCTATAAAACGAGTTGGTGTAGCACAGCCAAACAGGAGGAACTATCATAACCTGTATAAAAGCCGAGGTAGGGAATGCAGCGGCCGCTTTGTAGTGAATCTGGATAGTGAGAAGGTGTCACAGCTTTGCAATAGAGATAGCCATAAAACACTGAATAAACATTACGATTAGTGTGGAACAGTAAAGCAGTGATAAACAGCTCCCATCTAATTACATCTAGCCATTTATGGTGAGATTACTTTGACATTACTAAGAGTGTGTTTGCATTAATGTGCATGAAAGGCGTTGGATACAGTCCTAGAAGACCTCAGAGTGTTACACAGTCTTTTCCAGGCAATTAAAGGCTTTGCCGTATTTGCAACTCTCGGCAAATTGGAAAAAATTGACAATAGTGTTAATTTTGAATTTCAAAAGATTCACTCAGACCTACTAATTGATCCAAGCAGTAACTCGAAGACCTAAAGGTACCGTCACACTAGACGATATCGCTAGCGATCCGTGACGTTGCAGCGTCCTCGCTAGCGATATCGTCCAGTGTGACAGGCAGCAGCGATCAGGCCCCTGCTGTGCTGTCGCTGGTCGGGGAAGAAAGTCCAGAACTTTATTTGGTCGCTGGACTCCCCGTAGACATCGCTGAATCGGCGTGTGTGACACCGATTCAGCGATGTCTTCGCCGGTAACCAGGGTAAACATCGGGTAACTAAGCGCAGGGCCGCGCTTAGTAACCCGATGTTTACCCTGGTTACCATCGTTAAAGTAAAAAAAACAACCGCTACATACTTACCTACCGCTGTCTGTCCTCCAGCGCTGTGCTTCTCTGCTCTGGCTGTGAGCACAGCGGCCGGAAAGCAGAGCGGTGACGTCACCGCTCTGCTTTCCGGCTGCCCGGCGCTGACAGCCAGACCAGAGAAGCACAGCGCTGGAGGACAGACAGCTGTAGGTAAGTATGTAGCGGTTGTTTTTTTACTTTTTAGGATGGTAACCAGGGTAAACATTGGGTTACTAAGCGCGGCCCTGCGCTTAGTTACCCAATGTTTACCCTGGTTACCGGGGACCTCGGGATCGTTGGTCGCTGGAGAGCGGTCTGTGTGACAGCTCTCCAGCGACCAAACAGCGACGCTGCAGCGATCCGGATCGTTGTCGGTATCGCTGCAGCGTCGCTTAGTGTGATGGTACCTTTAGACCAAAATCTGTGACGTCTGGAGGGGCAGTCTACTGTACAGCATAAAAAACATCCACAATTGAGTTTGTATCTACATAAACTAAAAATGGTCCAACCCCAAATAACCTGCGCACAGATTACACTGAGCAGGATCGATGAGAAGACAAACTTCTTGGCAAACTTTATGAGGTCATTGATAGCCGTGATCCATATCAGGTCACGTCGCAGCTGCCAGGGACATGCAGAATTCCACTGAACCCAATGCTTCAAGAAATTCCAAAAGTTTTTTGGGTTCCTTTCTACTGATATCTTAGGAAGTTTTTGGCTGGCTCCCAAAAGCCAATAAAATGAACAATGAAAGCTCTAAGCCCATCCACCCAGTCACATTTCCTGCACCCAAGTGGCTTATGATGTCTCCGCCGTCACTGTGTCCTGTGGGAACATTTGGCGTCTCACAGATCTAGGCCTTACAGTCCTGTGTGGGGTCACTCGGACCCTCAGCTCCTGGCAGTCAACTATGACTCTGCTGACCGCAACATTTCCTCTATACTCTTAAGTATTTAACTTTTGTTCTCCAGACACCTACATTTTCTTTGAATATTCAGTTCTCACGATGATCATCATCACTGGTCTTGTAAGCACCGGACAGAAAAACGAGGCATCCAGAGATGTTATGTTTCCTTGCACCATAAAGATCCTTGATGAGTCCAATGGTCTTGTCCCTTGGTCGGTGGTCGCTACATTGACGATGTTCTTATTGTTTTGCTATTAATATTTCCGCATAGCGCTTCATGGCTTTATTGGAAAAAAAACACATTTTGTCTATTTTTATTTGCTTTGTTGTTTTATTAGTTTGGATTTTGCATTTTTGCATTTTATTATGTTTGGATCGGATTGATGATTTTTTAATGCTGTTTTTTATTTGGTTTGGTAGTCAAATATTAAAATTTGTACATTTCTTGTTGGCTTTAAATAGTGAATGTTTTTATTTGTTGCATTTTCTGTTTACTTTTTTTTTCCACGGTTGTTTGGGGTTATACAGGGTAAGAATTGGATTTGGTGTTGGGTCTTTTCCTATTTTTAATATTAGTTGAGGTGGATAATTAGCAAATGAGAATTATGACAGTTTGTTTTTTCGCTGTTTTTTATTAGTCTATAATGGTTAAAGATTTTTGTTATTGCAGTTATTTTAGGCTGATATGGGTATGGATGGTTCTTTATTGATCGTCTTTTCTTTTTATGGGGTCGGGTCGATGTTGATTGGCATTTGTATGGTTTTATTGTTTTTTTTTTTCTTGACTGGAAGTGCTCAAAGACATTTTTTGGGGGGCAATCAGTAAAGATTATTTTTGTAAATTTTTGTTTGCTGTTTTTCTTTTTTTCATTTATGAGGATGTAGTAAACTCAACTCAATCATGCTTGCTTGATCGAGTTTGCCTTTTTCTCGGGACACAAGACTCTTAACGCAGCTGTGTGCCTTCTAACTAAAAATGAAGGCGTATTATGTACTTACTGCCCCATACAAAGTAGTCAGACAATCCTGACAAATCATGTTCTCATGACCTTTATCTATTGTGTGTGACCCCATAAGATCTGAGTACGTGTTTTATGGCTCCTTTTTTACTATACTTTTATGTTTGTCTCTGACTTTAGCCATGTGATTCCCACCACTCCCATTGAAGATACTTCCTGAAACATCATGCTACTGGAAGGGGGTCTTACGTGTCTGGGGGGGGGGTTTGGAGATCCACCGGTGGCCGCTCCGCACGGCGTTTACAAGCCAAATAACTTACATAACTCGACGAGTCCCGTCGGCAGCTCGGATCAAGGACGATCTTGTCTGATAGTGATCTCGCTTTACCAAGAATCCGTGTCACGTGATATTTTATGGGGCTCACACTGTCACCCCGGGCACATTCTAGATATTACAGCACAGCCAATAAGCAGATTCCAGCAGTGTACGAGCAAATACAACAATCGGATTGGTTAAAAAAATTTCGGCACTGTTTTCTTTTAATCCATGTCCATCAGGTTTATTACCCCAAGATCTTTCCTCCCGATTACAAAGTAAAAAGCTTCCCAAAAGGTGTTAGGCTGGTTTCACATTTGCGTCTTTGATCCGCATAGATCCACATGCGTCATGCGTATATATAGTTAACAAGGTGTACGCAGGGACATGCGTTTGTATGCTTTCGCATGCTTTTGCACGCGCATGCGTCATTTCGCGGACGCGGTGAACGCAACATGTTGCATTTTTGGAAGCGTCAACAATCTGTTAAATATGTGCAGGCATGCGCATGCGGATGAGTGTGTTAACAAAAGCATTACTGTCTATGGGGACCCATGTGTGCGCATGTCCTTGGGTACGCATGAGTTCGATGCGCTTGCGTATTTCAGACTGCGCATGTCCAGGACACGCCCATTGAGACACGCCCTCCTGGAAATTTCACACGCATGCGCGTAAAAAATGCAAACACAGGCAAAAAAGCGTACAAACGCGTGCACACGCAGCTTTTTTTTGCCGCCATGCATAAGCCGATGCGGATAAAAAATGCTGCGTAAACATGCATATGGGTATGCAGATGATACGCCGCGCACATAGACGCAAATGTGAACCTAGCCTTAATGCTTGTATCAATTACCATCATGCAGAGTGAATGAAGAAAAGAGAAATGTAAATCTCATCAGTGTCTGATGTCCGCCCGTCACCTCCAACAGCCTGTGCTACACCGAGCAGCGCTCAAGCCCAGCTGAACTGATCATCTGCTATGAGCATCGGCCACATGGCCGTACCCCAGATACTGATGATGGAGGTGATGGGCAGTAACCAGATACTGATGATGGAGGTGATGGGCGGTCACTAGATACTGATGATGGAGGTGATGGGCAGTCACCAGATACTGATGATGGAGGTGACGGGCAGTCACCAGATACTGATGATGGAGGTGATGGGCGGTCACCAGATACTGATGATGGAGGTGATGGGCGGTCACTAGATACTGATGATGGAGGTGATGGGCAGTCACCAGATACTGATGATGAAGGTGATGGGCGGTCACTAGATACTGATGATGGAGGTGATGGGCAGTCACCAGATACTGATGATGAAGGTGATGGGCAGTCACCAGATACTGATGATGGAGGTGATGGGCGGTCACTAGATACTGATGATGGAGGTGATGGGCAGTCACCAGATACTGATGATGGAGGTGATGGGCGGTCACTAGATACTGATGATGGAGGTGATGGGCAGTCACCAGATACTGATGATGAAGGTGATGGGCAGTCACCAGATACTGATGATGGAGGTGATGGGCGGTCACCAGATACTGATGATGGAGGTGATGGGCAGTCACCAGATACTGATGATGGAGGTGATAGGCGGTCACCAGATACTGATGATGGAGGAGACGGTCCGTCACCAGATACTGATGATGGAGGAGACGGGAGGTCACCAGATACTGATGATGGAGGTGATGGGCGATCACCAGATACTGATGATGGAGGTGATGGGCGGTCACCAGATACTGATGATGGAGGTGACGGGCGGTGACCAGATACTGATGATGAAGGTGATGGGCAGTCACCAGATACTGATGATGGAGGTGATGGGCGGTCACCAGATACTGATGATGGAGAGGATGGGCAGAAACCAGATACTGATGATGGAGGTGATGGGCAGAAACCAGATACTGATGATGGAGGTGATGGGCAGTAACCAGATACTGATGATGGAGGTGATGGGCAGTCACCAGATACTGATGATGGAGGTGATGGGCGGTCACCAGATACTGATGATGGAGGAGGCGGGAGGTCACCAGATACTGATGATGGAGGAGGCGGGAGGTCACCAGATACTGATGATGGAGGTGATGGGCAGTCACCAGATACTGATGATGGAGGTGATGGGCGGTCACCAGATACTGATGATGGAGAGGATGGGCAGAAACCAGATACTGATGATGGAGGTGATGGGCAGTCACCAGATACTGATGATGGAGGTGATGGGCAGTCACCAGATACTGATGATGGAGGTGACGGGCGGTCACCAGATACTGATGATGGAGGTGATAGGCGGTCACCAGATACTGATGATGGAGGTGATGGGCAGTCACCAGATACTGATGATGGAGGTGATGGGCGGTCACCAGATACTGATGATGGAGAGGACGGGCAGAAACCAGATACTGATGATGGAGGTGATGGGCAGTAACCAGATACTGATGATGGAGGTGATGGGCGGTCACCAGATACTGATGATGGAGAGGACGGGCAGAAACCAGATACTGATGATGGAGGTGATGGGCAGTCACCAGATACTGATGATGGAGGTGATGGGCAGTCACCAGATACTGATGATGGAGGTGACGGGCGGTCACCAGATACTGATGATGGAGGTGATGGGCGGTCACCAGATACTGATGATGGAGGTGATGGGCAGTCACCAGATACTGATGATGGAGGTGATGGGCGGTCACCAGATACTGATGATGGAGGGGACGGGCAGAAACCAGATACTGATGATGGAGGTGATGGGCAGTAACCAGATACTGATGATGGAGGTGATGGGCAGTCACCAGATACTGATGATGGAGGTGATGGGCGGTCACCAGATACTGATGATGGAGGTGACAGGCGGTCACCAGATACTGATGATGGAGGCGGCGGGAGGTCACCAGATACTGATGATGGAGGAGACGGGCGGTCACCAGATACTGATGATGGAGGGGACGGGCAGAAACCAGATACTGATGATGGAGGTGATGGGCAGTAACCAGATACTGATGATGGAGGTGATGGGCAGTAACCAGACACTGATGATGGAGGGGACGGGACGTCCCCAGATACTGATGATGGAGGGGACGGGCAGAAACCAGATACTGATGATGGAGGCAGAGGGTCGTCACAAGATACTGATGATGGAGGTGATGGGCAGTCACCAGATACTGATGATGGAGGTGACGGGCGGTCACCAGATACTGATGATGGAGGGGACGGGCAGAAACCAGATACTGATGATGGAGGTGATGGGCAGTAACCAGACACTGATGATGGAGGGGACGGGACGTCCCCAGATACTGATGATGGAGGGGACGGGCAGAAACCAGATACTGATGATGGAGGTGATGGGCAGTAACCAGATACTGATGATGGAGGTGATGGGCAGTCACCAGATACTGATGATGGAGGTGATGGGCGGTCACCAGATACTGATGATGGAGGTGACAGGCGGTCACCAGATACTGATGATGGAGGCGGCGGGAGGTCACCAGATACTGATGATGGAGGTGACGGGCGGTCACCAGATACTGATGATGGAGGTGACGTGCGGTCACCAGATACTGATGATGGAGGGGACGGGCAGAAACCAGATACTGATGATGGAGGTGATGGGCAGTAACCAGATACTGATGATGGAGGTGATGGGCAGTAACCAGACACTGATGATGGAGGGGACGGGACGTCCCCAGATACTGATGATGGAGGGGACGGGCAGAAACCAGATACTGATGATGGAGGCAGAGGGTCGTCACAAGATACTGATGATGGAGGTGATGGGCGGTCACCAGATACTGATGATGGAGGGGACGGGCAGAAACCAGATACTGATGATGGAGGCAGAGGGTCGTCACAAGATACTGATGATGGAGGTGATGGGCGGTCACCAGATACTGATGATGGAGGTGATGGGCGGTCACCAGATACTGATGATGGAGGTGAAGGGCGGTCACCAGATACTGATGATGGAGGTGACGGGCGGTCACCAGATACTGATGATGGAGGTGATGGGCAGTCACCAGATACTGATAATGGAGGCGGCGGGACGTCCCCAGATACTGATGATGGAGGTGATGGGAGGTCACCAAATACTGATGATGGAGGTGACAGGCGGTCACCAGATACTGTTGATGGAGGTGACAGGCGGTCACCAGATACTGATGATGGAGGTGATGGGCGGTCACCAGATACTGATGATGGAGGCGACGAGTTGTCACCAGATACTGATGATGGAGGCGACGAGTTGTCACCAGATACGGATGATGGAGGCGATGGGCGGTCACCAGATACGGATGATGGAGGCGATGGGCGGTCACCAGATACTGATGATGGAGGCGATGGGCAGTCACCAGATACTGATGGAGGCGATGGGCGGTCACCAGATACTGATGATGGAGGTGATGGGCGGTCACCAGATACTGATGATGGAGGCGACAGGTGGTCACCAGATACTGATGATGGAGGTGATGGGCAGTAACCAGATACTGAAGATGGAGGTGATGGGCCATCACCAGATACTGATGGAGGCGATGGGTGGTCACCAGATACTGATGATGGAGGCGACAGGTGGTCACCAAATACTGATGATGGAGGCGACGTGCCGTCACCAGATACTGATGATGGAGGTGATGGGCAGTAACCAGATACTGATGATGGAAGCGATAGGCCATCACCAGATACTAATGGAGGCGATGAGCGGTCACCAGATACTGATGATGGAGGCGGCGGGCGGTCACCAGATACTGATGATGGAGGTGACGGGCGGTCACCAGATACTGATGAGATTTAGATTTTTGTTCATTCACTTTGCATTTTATTAATTGAGAAAAATAATCAATGAACATTTCTAGTTTTGAAAGCTTTTTACTTTGCTGCATTTTTCCCACCTGTATGAACCTTGTGCACAGCACTGTACATGCAGGAGAGACACGAACATCATAAACAATACACGCCGCCCATAGCACTAAAAGCTGTATAGCCGCCACATTTCTTTTGCCGCCCGAGGTGCATGTACACATATACATACAATACCATGACAAACAAGATACTGCCCACCACTTTGCCGCCTCAATGGCCCGGCTCTCTGACTCAGGATATTAATGTTGTACTTTTTGTGTAATCAGGTTGGGGATATAGAGGGGTTAGTGGGAGACACAGACTGTTGATAAATTGCTGATGGTTTCCACATAAGGAAAATGGACAAATAAAATACAAAATATGTTCTTGGTGAGAAAGTTGACCCCACTTTAGCCCCGGAGTGATTGCAGGCTGTGTAGGTGTCTGAAGCGCTGCAGATATTAGTTTTCTCAAGATAAGCGCCATAAAGCGGGGCGCGCCCGGGGTCACACTGCGGTTTATCACACACGGTCAACACAAGTCGCTCTCCTTTGTACACACAGGTGAAGTAGATGGCAGCTATTTGTGTGCGGAGGAGCAGATGTGAGCCAGGACCATCAACCGGCTGGAAAGTGTCGTGTAAATGTCAGCGGCTCAGTGGGTAAAAAGCGTCGGGGCGTCGTGTACCAGGAGGTCGCCGGCTGCGCACAATCGCACAGATGTTCTCTGCATTCCCCCCTCCGATGCCGGCTGTACACGTGTGGTCAGACATGGAGATACCCATATCATCAACAGTTCTGCGACTGTTTAATAATCCTTGTAATCAAATCCCTCCACATTGCAGGATCTCTGTGAGGAGCATTGGGGTCACCAGGAAGAACTGCCCTGATCAACTACCATAAATACAGGGCACTGGTGTCTGTGGGTGACGCACTGTTATGGGGATCTGTGGATGATGCACTGTTATGGGGGATCTGTGGGTGACGCACTGTTATGGGGGATCTGTAGAGGACGCACTGTTATGGGGGATCTGTGGGTGACGCACTGTTATGGGGGATCTGTAGAGGACGCACTGTTATGGGGGATCTGTGGGTGACGCACTGTTATGGGGGATCTGTGGAGGACGCACTGTTATGGTGGATCTGTGGGTGACGCACTGTTATGGGGGATCTGTAGAGGACGCACTGTTATGGGGGATCTGTGGAGGACGCACTGTTATGGGGGATCTGTGGAGGACGCACTGTTATGGGGGATCTGTGGATGACGCACTGTTATGGGGGATCTGTGGGTGACGCACTGTTATGGGGGATCTGTAGAGGACGCACTGTTATGGGGGATCTGTGGAGGACGCACTGTTATGGGGGATCTGTGGAGGACGCACTGTTATGGGGGATCTGTGGATGACGCACTGTTATGGGGGATCTGTGGAGGACGCACTGTTATGGGGATCTGTGGAGGACGCACTGTTATTGGGATCTGTGGATGACGCACTGTTATGGGGGATCTGTAGAGGACGCACTGTTATGGGGGATCTGTGGATGACGCACTGTTATGGGGGATCTGTGGATGACGCACTGTTATGGGGATCTGTGGGTGATGCACTGTTATGGGGAATCTGTGGATGATGCACTGTTATGGGGGATCTGTGGATGACGCACTGTTATGGGGGATCTGTGGATGACGCACTGTTATGGGCATCTCTGGATGATGCACTGTTATGGGGATCTGTGGAGGATGCACTGTTATGGGGGATCTGTAGGTGACGCTCTGTTATGGGGGATCTGTGGATGACACACTGTTATGGGGGATCTGTGGAGGATGCACTGTTATGGGGATCTGTAGGTGACGCTCTGTTATGGGGGATCTGTGGATGACGCTCTTATAGGGGATCTGTAGATGACGCACTGTTATGGGGGATCTGTAGGTGACGCTCTGTTATGGGGGATCTGTGGAGGATGCGCTGTTATGGGGGATCTGTGGGTGACGCACTGTTATGGGGGATCTGTGGATGATGCACTGTTATGGGGGATCTGTGGATGACGCACTGTTATGGGGGATCTGTGGGTGATGCACGGTTATGGGGGATCTGTGGATGATGCACTGTTATGGGGGATCTGTGGGTGGCGCTCTGTTATGGGGGATCTGTGGATGACGCACTGTTATGGGGGATATGTGGATGACGCACTGTTATGGGGGATTTGTGGATGACGCACTGTTATGGGGGATCTGTGGAGGATGCACTGTTATGGGGGATCTGTAGGTGACGCTCTGTTATGGGGGATCTGTGTATGACGCACTGTTATGGGGGATCTGTCAAGGATGCACTGTTATGGGGGATCTGTAGGTGACGCTCTGTTATGGGGGATCTGTGGATGACGTTCTGTTATGGGGGATCTGTAGATGACGCACTGTTATGGGGGATCTGTAGGTGACGCTCTGTTATGGGGGATCTGTGGATGACGCACTGTTATGGGGGATCTGTGGATGATGCACTGTTATGGGGATCTGTGGATGATGCACTGTTATGGGGATCTGTGGAGGATGCACTGTTATGGGGGATCTGTAGGTGACGCTCTGTTATGGGGGATCTGTGGATGACGCACTGTTATGGGGGATCTGTGGAGGATGCACTGTTATGGGGATCTGTAGGTGACGCTCTGTTATGGGGGATCTGTGGATGACGCTCTTATAGGGGATCTGTAGATGACGCACTGTTATGGGGGATCTGTAGGTGACGCTCTGTTATGGGGGATCTGTGGAGGATGCGCTGTTATGGGGGATCTGTGGGTGACGCACTGTTATGGGGGATCTGTGGATGATGCACTGTTATGGGGGATCTGTGGATGACGCACTGTTATGGGGGATCTGTGGGTGATGCACGGTTATGGGGGATCTGTGGATGATGCACTGTTATGGGGGATCTGTGGGTGGCGCTCTGTTATGGGGGATCTGTGGATGACGCACTGTTATGGGGGATATGTGGATGACGCACTGTTATGGGGGATTTGTGGATGACGCACTGTTATGGGGGATCTGTGGATGACGCACTGTTATGGGGGATCTGTAGGTGACGCTCTGTTATGGGGGATCTGTGTATGACGCACTGTTATGGGGGATCTGTCGAGGATGCACTGTTATGGGGGATCTGTAGGTGACGCTCTGTTATGGGGGACCTGTGGATGACGTTCTGTTATGGGGGATCTGTAGATGACGCACTGTTATGGGGGATCTGTAGGTGACGCTCTGTTATGGGGGATCTGTGGATGACGCACTGTTATGGGGGATCTGTGGAGGACGCGCTGTTATGGGGGATCTGTGGATGACGCACTGTTATGGGGGATCTGTGGGGGATGCACTGTTATGGGGATCTGTGGATGACGCACTGTTATGGGGGATCTGTGGATGACGCACTGTTATGGGGGATCTGTGGGTGATGCACTGTTATGGGGATCTGTGGATGACGCACTGTTATGGGGGATCTGTGGATGACACACTGTTATGGGGATCTGTGGATGACGCACTGTTATGGGGATCTGTGGATGATGCACTGTTATGGGGGATCTGTGGATAACGCGCTGTTATGGAGGATCTGTGGATGACGCACTGTTATGGGGGATCTGTGAGTGACGCACTGTTATGGGGATTTGTGGATCACGCACTGTTATGGGGGATCTGTGGATGATGCACTGTTATGGGGATCTGTGGATAACGCACTGTTATAGGGGATCTGTGGAGGATGCACTGTTATGGGGGATCTGTGGAAGATGCACTGTTATGAGGGATCTGTGGTTGATGCACTGTTATGTGGGATCTGTGGAAGATGCACTGTTATGGGGATCTGTGGATGACGCACTGTTATGGGGATCTGTGGATGATGCACTGTTATGGGGGATCTGTGGATAACGCGCTGTTATGGAGGATCTGTGGATGACGCACTGTTATGGGGATCTGTGGATAACGCACTGTTATAGGGGATCTGTGGAGGATGCACTGTTATGTGGGATCTGTGGGTGACGCACAGTTATGGGGGATCTGTGGATGATGCACTGTTATGGGGATCTGTGGGTGACGCACAGTTATGGGGGATTTGTGGATGATGCACTGTTATGGGGATCTGTGGATCACGCACTGTTATGGGGGATCTGTGGATGATGCACTGTTATGGGGATCTGTGGATAACGCACTGTTATAGGGGATCTGTGGAGGATGCACTGTTATGTGGGATCTGTGGGTGACGCACAGTTATGGGGGATCTGTGAATGATGCACCGTTATGGGGGATCTGTGGATGATGCACCGTTATGGGGGATCTGTGGGTGACGCGCTGTTATGGGGAATCTGTGGATGATGCTCTGTTATGGGGGATCTGTGGATGATGCACTGTTTTGGGGGATCTGTGGATGACTCATTGTTATGGGGGATCTGTGGATGACCCACTGTTATGGGGGATCTGTGGAGGATGCACTGTTATTGGGAATCTGTGGATGATGCACTGTTATGGGGGATCTGTGGATGATGCACTGTTATGGGGGATCTGTGGATGATGCACTGTTATGGGGGATCTGTGGATGATGCACTGTTATGGGGGATCTGTGGATGACGCACTGTTATGGGGGATCTGTGGGTGGCGCTCTGTTATGGGGGATCTGTGGATGACGCACTGTTATGGGGGATCTGTGGATGACGCACTGTTATGGGGATCTGTGGATGTCGCACTGTTATGGGGGATCTGTGGATGATGCACTGTTATGGGGGATCTGTGGATGTCGCACTGTTATGGGGGATCTGTGGATGACGCACTGTTATGGGGGATCTGTGGATGACACACTGTTATGGGGGATCTGTGGGTGATGCACTGCTATGGGGGATCTGTGGATGACGCACTGTTATGGGGGATCTGTGGATGACACACTGTTATGGGGATCTGTGGATGACGCACTGTTATGGGGATCTGTGGATGATGCACTGTTATGGGGGATCTGCGGATAACGCACTGTTATGGAGGATCTGTGGATGACGCACTGTTATGGGGGATCTGTGGGTGACGCACTGTTATTGGGATTTGTGGATGATTTACTGTTATGGGGATCTGTGGATAACGCACTGTTATAGGGGATCTGTGGAGGATGCACTGTTATGGGGGATCTGTGGAAGATGCACTGTTATGTGGGATCTGTGGAAGATGCACTGTTATGTGGGATCTGTGGGTGACGCACAGTTATGGGTGATCTGTGGATCATGCACCATTATGGGGGATCTGTGGGTGACGCGCTGTTATGGGGAATCTGTGGATGATGCTCTGTTATGGGGGATCTGTGGATGGCGCACTGTTTTGGGGGATCTGTGGATGACTCATTGTTATGGGGGATCTGTGGATGACGCACTGTTATGGGGGATCTGTGGAGGATGCACTGTTATGGGGAATCTGTGGATGATGCACTGTTATGGGGAATCTGTGAATGATGCACTGTTATGGGGGATCTGTGGATGACGCACTGTTATGGGGATCTGTGGAGGACACACTGTTATGGGGGATCTGTGGAGGATGCACTGTTATTGGGAATCTGTGGATGATGCACTGTTATGGGGGATCTGTGGATGATGCACTGTTATGGGGGATCTGTGGATGATGCACTGTTATGGGGGATCTGTGGATGATGCACTGTTATGGGGGATCTGTGGATGACGCACTGTTATGGGGGATCTGTGGGTGGCGCTCTGTTATGGGGGATCTGTGGATGACGCACTGTTATGGGGGATCTGTGGATGACGCACTGTTATGGGGATCTGTGGATGTCGCACTGTTATGGGGGATCTGTGGATGATGCACTGTTATGGGGGATCTGTGGATGTCGCACTGTTATGGGGGATCTGTGGATGACGCACTGTTATGGGGGATCTGTGGATGACACACTGTTATGGGGGATCTGTGGGTGATGCACTGCTATGGGGGATCTGTGGATGACGCACTGTTATGGGGGATCTGTGGATGACACACTGTTATGGGGATCTGTGGATGACGCACTGTTATGGGGATCTGTGGATGATGCACTGTTATGGGGGATCTGCGGATAACGCACTGTTATGGAGGATCTGTGGATGACGCACTGTTATGGGGGATCTGTGGGTGACGCACTGTTATTGGGATTTGTGGATAACGCACTGTTATGGAGGATCTGTGGATGACGCACTGTTATGGGGGATCTGTGGATGATTTACTGTTATGGGGATCTGTGGATAACGCACTGTTATAGGGGATCTGTGGAGGATGCACTGTTATGGGGGATCTGTGGAAGATGCACTGTTATGTGGGATCTGTGGAAGATGCACTGTTATGTGGGATCTGTGGGTGACGCACAGTTATGGGTGATCTGTGGATCATGCACCATTATGGGGGATCTGTGGGTGACGCGCTGTTATGGGGAATCTGTGGATGATGCTCTGTTATGGGGGATCTGTGGATGGCGCACTGTTTTGGGGGATCTGTGGATGACTCATTGTTATGGGGGATCTGTGGATGACGCACTGTTATGGGGGATCTGTGGAGGATGCACTGTTATGGGGAATCTGTGGATGATGCACTGTTATGGGGAATCTGTGAATGATGCACTGTTATGGGGGATCTGTGGATGACGCACTGTTATGGGGATCTGTGGAGGACACACTGTTATGGGGAATCTGTGGATGGCGCACTGTTATGGGGGATCTGTGGATGACTCACTGTTATGGGGGATCTGTGGATGACGCACTGTTATGGGGGTCTGTGGATGATGCACTGTTATGGGGGATCTGTGGAGCACGCACTGTTATGGGGATCTGTGGGTGACGCACTGTTATGGGGGATCTGTGGATGACGCACTGCTATGGGGATCTGTGGATGACGCACTGTTATGGAGGATCTGTAGATGACGCACTGTTATGGGGGATCTGTAGGTGACGCTCTGTTATGGGGGATCTGTGGATGATGCACTGTTATGGGGGATCTGTGGATGACGCACTGTTATGGGGGATCTGTGGGTGGTGCTCTGTTATGGGGGATCTGTGGATGACGCACTGTTATGGGGGATCTGTGGATGACGCACTGTTATGGGGATCTGTGGATGACGCACTGTTATGGGGATCTGTGGAGGACGCACTGTTATGGGGGATCTGTGGGTGACGCACTGTTATGGGGGATCTGTGGATGTCGCACTGCTATGGGGGATCCGTGGATGATGCACTGTTATGGGGGATCTATGGATGATGCACTGTTATGGGGATCTGTGGATGATGCACTGTTATGAGGGATCTGTGGATGACGCACTGTTATGGGGGATCTGTGGATGACGCACTGTTATGGGGGATCTGTGGGTGGCGCTCTGTTATGGGGGATCTGTGGATGACGCACTGTTATGGGGATCTGTGGATGTCGCACTGTTATGGGGGATCTGTGGATGATGCACTGTTATGGGGGATCTGTGGTTGTCGCACTGTTATGGGGGATCTGTGGATGACGCACTGTTATGGGGGATCTGTGGGTGGCGCTCTGTTATGGGGGATCTGTGGAAGATGCACTGTTATGTGGGATCTGTGGGTGACGCACAGTTATGGGGGATCTGTGGATGATGCACCGTTATGGGGGATCTGTGGGTGACGCGCTGTTATGGGGAATCTGTGGATGATGCTCTGTTATGGGGGATCTGTGGATGGCGCACTGTTTTGGGGGATCTGTGGATGACTCATTGTTATGGGGGATCTGTGGATGACGCACTGTTATGGGGGATCTGTGGAGGATGCACTGTTATGGGGAATCTGTGGATGATGCACTGTTATGGGGAATCTGTGAATGATGCACTGTTATGGGGGATCTGTGGATGACGCACTGTTATGGGGATCTGTGGAGGACGCACTGTTATGGGGAATCTGTGGATGGCGCACTGTTATGGGGGATCTGTGGATGACTCACTGTTATGGGGGATCTGTGGATGACGCACTGTTATGGGGGTCTGTGGATGATGCACTGTTATGGGGGATTTGTGGAGCACGCACTGTTATGGGGATCTGTGGGTGACGCACTGTTATGGGGGATCTGTGGATGACGCACTGTTATGGGGATCTGTGGATGACGCACTGTTATGGAGGATCTGTAGATGACGCACTGTTATGGGGGATCTGTAGGTGACGCTCTGTTATGGGGGATCTGTGGATGATGCAATGTTATGGGGGATCTGTGGATGATGCACTGTTATGGGGGATCTGTGGATGACGCACTGTTATGGGGGATCTGTGGGTGGCGTTCTGTTATGGGGATCTGTGGATGACGCACTGTTATGGGGGATCTGTGGATGACGCACTGTTATGGGGATCTGTGGATGACGCACTGTTATGGGGATCTGTGGAGGACGCACTGTTATGGGGGATCTGTGGGTGACGCACTGTTATGGGGGATCTGTGGATGTCGCACTGCTATGGGGGATCTGTGGATGATGCACTGTTATGGGGGATCTATGGATGATGCACTGTTATGGGGATCTGTGGATGATGCACTGTTATGAGGGATCTGTGGATGACGCACTGTTATGGGGGATCTGTGGGTGGCGCTCTGTTATGGGGGATCTGTGGATGACGCACTGTTATGGGGATCTGTGGATGTCGCACTGTTATGGGGGATCTGTGGATGATGCACTGTTATGGGGGATCTGTGGATGTCGCACTGTTATGGGGGATCTGTGGATGATGCACTGTTATGGGGGATCTGTGGGTGACGCACTGTTATGGGGATCTGTGGATGATGCACTGTTATAGGGGATCTGTGGGTGACGCACTGTTATGGGGGATCTGTGGATGATGCACTGTTATGGGGGATCTGTGGATGACGCACTGTTATGGGGGATCTGTGGGTGACGCACTGTTATGGGGGATCTGTAGGTGACGCTCTGTTATGGGGGATCTGTGGAGGATGCGCTGTTATGGGGGATCTGTGGGTGACGCACTGTTATGGGGGATCTGTGGATGATGCACTGTTATGGGGATCTGTGGATGATGCACTGTTATGGGGATCTGTGGAGGATGCACTGTTATGGGGATCTGTGGATGATGCACTGTTATGGGGATCTGTGGAGGATGCACTGTTATGGGGGATCTGTAGGTGACGCTCTGTTATGGGGGATCTGTGGATGACGCACTGTTATGGGGGATCTGTGGAGGATGCACTGTTATGGGGATCTGTAGGTGACGCTCTGTTATGGGGGATCTGTGGATGACGCTCTTATAGGGGATCTGTAGATGACGCACTGTTATGGGGGATCTGTAGGTGACGCTCTGTTATGGGGGATCTGTGGAGGATGCACTGTTATGGGGGATCTGTAGGTGACGCTCTGTTATGGGGGATCTGTGTATGACGCACTGTTATGGGGGATCTGTCGAGGATGCACTGTTATGGGGGATCTGTAGGTGACGCTCTGTTATGGGGGATCTGTGGATGACGTTCTGTTATGGGGGATCTGTAGATGACGCACTGTTATGGGGGATCTGTAGGTGACGCTCTGTTATGGGGGATCTGTGGATGACGCACTGTTATGGGGGATCTGTGGAGAACGCGCTGTTATGGGGGATCTGTGGATGACGCACTGTTATGGGGGATCTGTGGGGGATGCACTGTTATGGGGATCTGTGGATGACGCACTGTTATGGGGGATCTGTGGATGACGCACTGTTATGGGGGATCTGTGGGTGATGCACTGTTATGGGGATCTGTGGATGACGCACTGTTATGGGGGATCTGTGGATGACACACTGTTATGGGGATCTGTGGATGACGCACTGTTATGGGGATCTGTGGATGATGCACTGTTATGGGGGATCTGTGAATAACGCACTGTTATGGAGGATCTGTGGATGACGCACTGTTATGGGGGATCTGTGAGTGACGCACAGTTATGGGGATTTGTGGATCACGCACTGTTATGGGGGATCTGTGGATGATGCACTGTTATGGGGATCTGTGGATAACGCACTGTTATAGGGGATCTGTGGAGGATGCACTGTATGGGGGATCTGTGGAAGATGCACTGTTATGGGGGATCTGTGGAAGATGCACTGTTATGAGGGATCTGTGGTTGATGCACTGTTATAGGGGATCTGTGGGTGACGCACAGTTATGGGGGATCTGTGGATGATGCACCGTTATGGGGGATCTGTGGGTGAGGCGCTGTTATGGGGAATCTGTGGATGATGCTCTGTTATGGGGGATCTGTGGATGATGCACTGTTTTGGGGGATCTGTGGATGACTCATTGTTATGGGGGATCTGTGGATGACCCACTGTTATGGGGGATCTGTGGAGGATGCACTGTTATTGGGAATCTGTGGATGATGCACTGTTATGGGGGATCTGTGGATGATGCTCTGTTATGGGGGATCTGTGGATGATGCACTGTTTTGGGGGATCTGTGGGTGGCGCTCTGTTATGGGGGATCTGTGGATGACGCACTGTTATGGGGGATCTGTGGATGACACACTGTTATGGGGATCTGTGGATGACGCACTGTTATGGGGATCTGTGGATGATGCACTGTTATGGGGGATCTGTGGATAACGCGCTGTTATGGAGGATCTGTGGATGACGCACTGTTATGGGGGATCTGTGAGTGACGCACTGTTATGGGGATTTGTGGATCACGCACTGTTATGGGGGATCTGTGGATGATGCACTGTTATGGGGATCTGTGGATAACGCACTGTTATAGGGGATCTGTGGAGGATGCACTGTTATGGGGGATCTGTGGAAGATGCACTGTTATGAGGGATCTGTGGTTGATGCACTGTTATGTGGGATCTGTGGAAGATGCACTGTTATGGGGATCTGTGGATGACGCACTGTTATGGGGATCTGTGGATGATGCACTGTTATGGGGGATCTGTGGATAACGCGCTGTTATGGAGGATCTGTGGATGACGCACTGTTATGGGGATCTGTGGATAACGCACTGTTATAGGGGATCTGTGGAGGATGCACTGTTATGTGGGATCTGTGGGTGACGCACAGTTATGGGGGATCTGTGGATGATGCACTGTTATGGGGATCTGTGGGTGACGCACAGTTATGGGGGATTTGTGGATGATGCACTGTTATGGGGATCTGTGGATCACGCACTGTTATGGGGGATCTGTGGATGATGCACTGTTATGGGGATCTGTGGATAACGCACTGTTATAGGGGATCTGTGGAGGATGCACTGTTATGTGGGATCTGTGGGTGACGCACAGTTATGGGGGATCTGTGAATGATGCACCGTTATGGGGGATCTGTGGATGATGCACCGTTATGGGGGATCTGTGGGTGACGCGCTGTTATGGGGAATCTGTGGATGATGCTCTGTTATGGGGGATCTGTGGATGATGCACTGTTTTGGGGGATCTGTGGATGACTCATTGTTATGGGGGATCTGTGGATGACCCACTGTTATGGGGGATCTGTGGAGGATGCACTGTTATTGGGAATCTGTGGATGATGCACTGTTATGGGGGATCTGTGGATGATGCACTGTTATGGGGGATCTGTGGATGATGCACTGTTATGGGGGATCTGTGGATGATGCACTGTTATGGGGGATCTGTGGATGACGCACTGTTATGGGGGATCTGTGGGTGGCGCTCTGTTATGGGGGATCTGTGGATGACGCACTGTTATGGGGGATCTGTGGATGACGCACTGTTATGGGGATCTGTGGATGTCGCACTGTTATGGGGGATCTGTGGATGATGCACTGTTATGGGGGATCTGTGGATGTCGCACTGTTATGGGGGATCTGTGGATGACGCACTGTTATGGGGGATCTGTGGATGACACACTGTTATGGGGGATCTGTGGGTGATGCACTGCTATGGGGGATCTGTGGATGACGCACTGTTATGGGGGATCTGTGGATGACACACTGTTATGGGGATCTGTGGATGACGCACTGTTATGGGGATCTGTGGATGATGCACTGTTATGGGGGATCTGCGGATAACGCACTGTTATGGAGGATCTGTGGATGACGCACTGTTATGGGGGATCTGTGGGTGACGCACTGTTATTGGGATTTGTGGATGATTTACTGTTATGGGGATCTGTGGATAACGCACTGTTATAGGGGATCTGTGGAGGATGCACTGTTATGGGGGATCTGTGGAAGATGCACTGTTATGTGGGATCTGTGGAAGATGCACTGTTATGTGGGATCTGTGGGTGACGCACAGTTATGGGTGATCTGTGGATCATGCACCATTATGGGGGATCTGTGGGTGACGCGCTGTTATGGGGAATCTGTGGATGATGCTCTGTTATGGGGGATCTGTGGATGGCGCACTGTTTTGGGGGATCTGTGGATGACTCATTGTTATGGGGGATCTGTGGATGACGCACTGTTATGGGGGATCTGTGGAGGATGCACTGTTATGGGGAATCTGTGGATGATGCACTGTTATGGGGAATCTGTGAATGATGCACTGTTATGGGGGATCTGTGGATGACGCACTGTTATGGGGATCTGTGGAGGACACACTGTTATGGGGGATCTGTGGAGGATGCACTGTTATTGGGAATCTGTGGATGATGCACTGTTATGGGGGATCTGTGGATGATGCACTGTTATGGGGGATCTGTGGATGATGCACTGTTATGGGGGATCTGTGGATGATGCACTGTTATGGGGGATCTGTGGATGACGCACTGTTATGGGGGATCTGTGGGTGGCGCTCTGTTATGGGGGATCTGTGGATGACGCACTGTTATGGGGGATCTGTGGATGACGCACTGTTATGGGGATCTGTGGATGTCGCACTGTTATGGGGGATCTGTGGATGATGCACTGTTATGGGGGATCTGTGGATGTCGCACTGTTATGGGGGATCTGTGGATGACGCACTGTTATGGGGGATCTGTGGATGACACACTGTTATGGGGGATCTGTGGGTGATGCACTGCTATGGGGGATCTGTGGATGACGCACTGTTATGGGGGATCTGTGGATGACACACTGTTATGGGGATCTGTGGATGACGCACTGTTATGGGGATCTGTGGATGATGCACTGTTATGGGGGATCTGCGGATAACGCACTGTTATGGAGGATCTGTGGATGACGCACTGTTATGGGGGATCTGTGGGTGACGCACTGTTATTGGGATTTGTGGATAACGCACTGTTATGGAGGATCTGTGGATGACGCACTGTTATGGGGGATCTGTGGATGATTTACTGTTATGGGGATCTGTGGATAACGCACTGTTATAGGGGATCTGTGGAGGATGCACTGTTATGGGGGATCTGTGGAAGATGCACTGTTATGTGGGATCTGTGGAAGATGCACTGTTATGTGGGATCTGTGGGTGACGCACAGTTATGGGTGATCTGTGGATCATGCACCATTATGGGGGATCTGTGGGTGACGCGCTGTTATGGGGAATCTGTGGATGATGCTCTGTTATGGGGGATCTGTGGATGGCGCACTGTTTTGGGGGATCTGTGGATGACTCATTGTTATGGGGGATCTGTGGATGACGCACTGTTATGGGGGATCTGTGGAGGATGCACTGTTATGGGGAATCTGTGGATGATGCACTGTTATGGGGAATCTGTGAATGATGCACTGTTATGGGGGATCTGTGGATGACGCACTGTTATGGGGATCTGTGGAGGACACACTGTTATGGGGAATCTGTGGATGGCGCACTGTTATGGGGGATCTGTGGATGACTCACTGTTATGGGGGATCTGTGGATGACGCACTGTTATGGGGGTCTGTGGATGATGCACTGTTATGGGGGATCTGTGGAGCACGCACTGTTATGGGGATCTGTGGGTGACGCACTGTTATGGGGGATCTGTGGATGACGCACTGCTATGGGGATCTGTGGATGACGCACTGTTATGGAGGATCTGTAGATGACGCACTGTTATGGGGGATCTGTAGGTGACGCTCTGTTATGGGGGATCTGTGGATGATGCACTGTTATGGGGGATCTGTGGATGACGCACTGTTATGGGGGATCTGTGGGTGGTGCTCTGTTATGGGGGATCTGTGGATGACGCACTGTTATGGGGGATCTGTGGATGACGCACTGTTATGGGGATCTGTGGATGACGCACTGTTATGGGGATCTGTGGAGGACGCACTGTTATGGGGGATCTGTGGGTGACGCACTGTTATGGGGGATCTGTGGATGTCGCACTGCTATGGGGGATCCGTGGATGATGCACTGTTATGGGGGATCTATGGATGATGCACTGTTATGGGGATCTGTGGATGATGCACTGTTATGAGGGATCTGTGGATGACGCACTGTTATGGGGGATCTGTGGATGACGCACTGTTATGGGGGATCTGTGGGTGGCGCTCTGTTATGGGGGATCTGTGGATGACGCACTGTTATGGGGATCTGTGGATGTCGCACTGTTATGGGGGATCTGTGGATGATGCACTGTTATGGGGGATCTGTGGTTGTCGCACTGTTATGGGGGATCTGTGGATGACGCACTGTTATGGGGGATCTGTGGGTGGCGCTCTGTTATGGGGGATCTGTGGAAGATGCACTGTTATGTGGGATCTGTGGGTGACGCACAGTTATGGGGGATCTGTGGATGATGCACCGTTATGGGGGATCTGTGGGTGACGCGCTGTTATGGGGAATCTGTGGATGATGCTCTGTTATGGGGGATCTGTGGATGGCGCACTGTTTTGGGGGATCTGTGGATGACTCATTGTTATGGGGGATCTGTGGATGACGCACTGTTATGGGGGATCTGTGGAGGATGCACTGTTATGGGGAATCTGTGGATGATGCACTGTTATGGGGAATCTGTGAATGATGCACTGTTATGGGGGATCTGTGGATGACGCACTGTTATGGGGATCTGTGGAGGACGCACTGTTATGGGGAATCTGTGGATGGCGCACTGTTATGGGGGATCTGTGGATGACTCACTGTTATGGGGGATCTGTGGATGACGCACTGTTATGGGGGTCTGTGGATGATGCACTGTTATGGGGGATTTGTGGAGCACGCACTGTTATGGGGATCTGTGGGTGACGCACTGTTATGGGGGATCTGTGGATGACGCACTGTTATGGGGATCTGTGGATGACGCACTGTTATGGAGGATCTGTAGATGACGCACTGTTATGGGGGATCTGTAGGTGACGCTCTGTTATGGGGGATCTGTGGATGATGCAATGTTATGGGGGATCTGTGGATGATGCACTGTTATGGAGGATCTGTAGATGACGCACTGTTATGGGGGATCTGTAGGTGACGCACTGTTATGGGGGATCTGTGGATGACGCACTGTTATGGGGGATCTGTGGGTGGCGTTCTGTTATGGGGATCTGTGGATGACGCACTGTTATGGGGGATCTGTGGATGACGCACTGTTATGGGGATCTGTGGATGACGCACTGTTATGGGGATCTGTGGAGGACGCACTGTTATGGGGGATCTGTGGGTGACGCACTGTTATGGGGGATCTGTGGATGTCGCACTGCTATGGGGGATCTGTGGATGATGCACTGTTATGGGGGATCTATGGATGATGCACTGTTATGGGGATCTGTGGATGATGCACTGTTATGAGGGATCTGTGGATGACGCACTGTTATGGGGGATCTGTGGGTGGCGCTCTGTTATGGGGGATCTGTGGATGACGCACTGTTATGGGGATCTGTGGATGTCGCACTGTTATGGGGGATCTGTGGATGATGCACTGTTATGGGGGATCTGTGGATGTCGCACTGTTATGGGGGATCTGTGGATGATGCACTGTTATGGGGGATCTGTGGGTGACGCACTGTTATGGGGATCTGTGGATGATGCACTGTTATAGGGGATCTGTGGGTGACGCACTGTTATGGGGGATCTGTGGATGATGCACTGTTATGGGGGATCTGTGGATGACGCACTGTTATGGGGGATCTGTGGGTGACGCACTGTTATGGGGGATCTGTAGGTGACGCTCTGTTATGGGGGATCTGTGGAGGATGCGCTGTTATGGGGGATCTGTGGGTGACGCACTGTTATGGGGGATCTGTGGATGATGCACTGTTATGGGGATCTGTGGATGATGCACTGTTATGGGGATCTGTGGAGGATGCACTGTTATGGGGATCTGTGGATGATGCACTGTTATGGGGATCTGTGGAGGATGCACTGTTATGGGGGATCTGTAGGTGACGCTCTGTTATGGGGGATCTGTGGATGACGCACTGTTATGGGGGATCTGTGGAGGATGCACTGTTATGGGGATCTGTAGGTGACGCTCTGTTATGGGGGATCTGTGGATGACGCTCTTATAGGGGATCTGTAGATGACGCACTGTTATGGGGGATCTGTAGGTGACGCTCTGTTATGGGGGATCTGTGGAGGATGCACTGTTATGGGGGATCTGTAGGTGACGCTCTGTTATGGGGGATCTGTGTATGACGCACTGTTATGGGGGATCTGTCGAGGATGCACTGTTATGGGGGATCTGTAGGTGACGCTCTGTTATGGGGGATCTGTGGATGACGTTCTGTTATGGGGGATCTGTAGATGACGCACTGTTATGGGGGATCTGTAGGTGACGCTCTGTTATGGGGGATCTGTGGATGACGCACTGTTATGGGGGATCTGTGGAGAACGCGCTGTTATGGGGGATCTGTGGATGACGCACTGTTATGGGGGATCTGTGGGGGATGCACTGTTATGGGGATCTGTGGATGACGCACTGTTATGGGGGATCTGTGGATGACGCACTGTTATGGGGGATCTGTGGGTGATGCACTGTTATGGGGATCTGTGGATGACGCACTGTTATGGGGGATCTGTGGATGACACACTGTTATGGGGATCTGTGGATGACGCACTGTTATGGGGATCTGTGGATGATGCACTGTTATGGGGGATCTGTGAATAACGCACTGTTATGGAGGATCTGTGGATGACGCACTGTTATGGGGGATCTGTGAGTGACGCACAGTTATGGGGATTTGTGGATCACGCACTGTTATGGGGGATCTGTGGATGATGCACTGTTATGGGGATCTGTGGATAACGCACTGTTATAGGGGATCTGTGGAGGATGCACTGTATGGGGGATCTGTGGAAGATGCACTGTTATGGGGGATCTGTGGAAGATGCACTGTTATGAGGGATCTGTGGTTGATGCACTGTTATAGGGGATCTGTGGGTGACGCACAGTTATGGGGGATCTGTGGATGATGCACCGTTATGGGGGATCTGTGGGTGAGGCGCTGTTATGGGGAATCTGTGGATGATGCTCTGTTATGGGGGATCTGTGGATGATGCACTGTTTTGGTGGATCTGTGGATGACTCATTGTTATGGGGGATCTGTGGATGACCCACTGTTATGGGGGATCTGTGGAGGATGCACTGTTATTGGGAATCTGTGGATGATGCACTGTTATGGGGGATCTGTGGATGATGCTCTGTTATGGGGGATCTGTGGATGATGCACTGTTTTGGGGGATCTGTGGATGACTCATTGTTATGGGGGATCTGTGGATGATGCACTGTTATGGGGGATCTGTGGATGATGCACTGTTATGGGGGATCTGTGGATGATGCACTGTTATGGGGGATCTGTGGATGATGCACTGTTATGGGGGATCTGTGGATGACGCACTGTTATGGGGGATCTGTGGGTGGCGCTCTGTTATGGGGGATCTGTGGATGACGCACTGTTATGGGGATCTGTGGATGACGCACTGTTATGGGGATCTGTGGATGTCGCACTGTTATGGGGGATCTGTGGATGATGCACTGTTATGGGGGATTTGTGGATGTCGCACTGTTATGGGGGATCTGTGGATGACGCACTGTTATGGGGGATCTGTGGATGACGCACTGTTATGGGGGATCTGTGGGTGATGCACTGCTATGGGGGATCTGTGGATGACGCACTGTTATGGGGGATCTGTGGATGACACACTGTTATGGGGATCTGTGGATGACGCACTGTTATGGGGATCTGTGGATGATGCACTGTTATGGGGGATCTGTGGATAACGCACTGTTATGGAGGATCTGTGGATGACGCACTGTTATGGGGGATCTGTGGATGATGCACTGTTATGGGGATCTGTGGATAACGCACTGTTATAGGGGATCTGTGGAGGACGCACTGTTATGGGGGATCTGTGGAAGATGCACTGTTATGTGGGATCTGTGGAAGATGCACTGTTATGTGGGATCTGTGGGTGACGCACAGTTATGGGGGATCTGTGGATGATGCACCGTTATGGGGGATCTGTGGGTGACGCGCTGTTATGGGGAATCTGTGGATGATGCTCTTTTATGGGGGATCTGTGGATGGCACACTGTTTTGGGGGATCTGTGGATGACTCATTGTTATGGGGGATCTGTGGATGACGCACTGTTATGGGGGATCTGTGGAGGATGCACTGTTATGGGGAATCTGTGGATGATGCACTGTTATGGGGAATCTGTGAATGATGCACTGTTATGGGGGATCTGTGGATGACGCACTGTTATGGGGATCTGTGGAGGACACACTGTTATGGGGAATCTGTGGATGGCGCACTGTTATGGGGGATCTGTGGATGACTCACTGTTATGGGGGATCTGTGGATGACGCACTGTTATGGGGGTCTGTGGATGATGCACTGTTATGGGGGATCTGTGGAGCACGCACTGTTATGGGGATCTGTGGGTGACGCACTGTTATGGGGGATCTGTGGATGACGCACTGTTATGGGGATCTGTGGATGACGCACTGTTATGGAGGATCTGTAGATGACGCACTGTTATGGGGGATCTGTAGGTGACGCTCTGTTATGGGGGATCTGTGGATGATGCACTGTTATGGGGGATCTGTGGATGATGCACTGTTATGGGGGATCTGTGGATGACGCACTGTTATGGGGGATCTGTGGGTGGCGCTCTGTTATGGGGGATCTGTGGATGACGCACTGTTATGGGGGATCTGTGGATGACGCACTGTTATGGGGATCTGTGGATGACGCACTGTTATGGGGATCTGTGGAGGACGCACTGTTATGGGGGATCTGTGGGTGACGCACTGTTATGGGGGATCTGTGGATGTCGCACTGTTATGGGGGATCTGTGGATGATGCACTGTTATGGGGGATCTATGGATGATGCACTGTTATGGGGATCTGTGGATGATGCACTGTTATGAGGGATCTGTGGATGACGCACTGTTATGGGGGATCTGTGGATGACGCACTGTTATGGGGGATCTGTGGGTGGCGCTCTGTTATGGGGGATCTGTGGATGACGCACTGTTATGGGGATCTGTGGATGTCGCACTGTTATGGGGGATCTGTGGATGATGCACTGTTATGGGGGATCTGTGGATGTCGCACTGTTATGGGGGATCTGTGGATGATGCACTGTTATGGGGGATCTGTGGGTGACGCACTGTTATGGGGATCTGTGGATGATGCACTGTTATGGGGGATCTGTGGGTGACGCACTGTTATGGGGGATCTGTGGATGATGCACTGTTATGGGGGATCTGTGGATGACGCACTGTTATGGGGGATCTGTGGGTGACGCACTGTTATGGGGGATCTGTGGATGATGCACTGTTATGGGGGATCTGTGGGTGACGCACTGCTATGGGGGATCTGTGGATGATGCACTGTTATGGGGGATCTGTGGGTGACGCACTGCTATGGGGGATCTGTGGTTAGTTTACCCTGCTGCTGTATACTTCCAGGACATTGCTTCCCTCTGACCGATGACATCAGGTTTATTACCAGACAGACGGCAGGTAGTGACTGTAACAATGTAACATGTAACAATGTATAAATAACAGGAGATTTATTGTAACTTTAACCTACAAACAGGAAGCGGCGACAATTATAAAATAGAAACAGCGAGGAAGTTGTGACGCTGGAGACACCTCGAGAATCCATTTATATCTGACGTTTCCTGGGATTGACGTTATATTTGGAGATTGGGGAATTAGTTTAGACAGTAAACATCTTACACATGTGGAGAGGTTACTACTCAGTATAGTTTCACATCTGATGCTGATCCAGGAAATGACCGTCCTTCTGGAGGAGATCTGGGGAGAGATTTCATACTCATTCACATTTAAAATAAAATTGATCATAATAAGCTACTGGCCCTTTAAAAGTTAAAGGGACAGCACCCTACGTTTTTCTTTTATTATTTGCTTATAAGTTTAGAATAGCAAACGTGCCTTATAATTCTATAAATAAAAAGTATTCTGCATATTTTTTATTAATTCTTTAATTACAAAGAAGGTCTCTCAATCTGATAATCAACATACACAGGATGACACTTATTAAAGAACATGTCCTATAAAATATCATTGCTATTGCCATTATTGGTTGCACACACGTGATCATGTAGCACAGAGTCACAAAGTTCATCTCTTATCTCTGCTACACCATGTGAGATCTGATAGCGTGGTCCTTGTGTCACCGGGTATTGTGCAGAAATATCGGTGGGAACATATCTGCGCAATAACAGCTCTATTATCTACAGAGAGTTTTTGACTTTGGGTTGTAAAGTTGTGAAACACAGTTGTTTTTCTGATACAGAGGTCCAAATCCCCTGAATAGACACATAGTGGTGTAGTGGTGCAGACGGAGGTCCCAGGAGTTTGCATGGAGTCCCAGCTGTGTAGGTGAAGGTCCCCGAAGTGTAAATGGAGGTCCCAGCAATGTATGTGAAGGTCCCAGGAGTGTGGTCGAAAGTCTCAGTTATAGTAACATAGTAACATAGTAACATAGTTAGTAAGGCCGAAAAAAGACATTTGTCCATCCAGTTCAGCCTATATTCCATCATAATAAATACCCAGATCTACGTCCTTCTACAGAACCTAATAATTGTATGATACAATATTGTTCTGCTCCAGGAAGACATCCAGGCCTCTCTTGAACCCCTCGACTGAGTTCGCCATCACCACCTCCTCAGGCAAGCAATTCCAGATTCTCACTGCCCTAACAGTAAAGAATCCTCTTCTATGTTGGTGGAAAAACCTTCTCTCCTCCAGACGCAAAGAATGCCCCCTTGTGCCCGTCACCTTCCTTGGTATAAACAGATCCTCAGCGAGATATTTGTATTGTCCCCTTATATACTTATACATGGTTATTAGATCGCCCCTCATTCGTCTTTTTTCTAGACTAAATAATCCTAATTTCGCTAATCTATCTGGGTATTGTAGTTCTCCCATCCCCTTTATTAATTTTGTTGCCCTCCTTTGTACTCTCTCTAGTTCCATTATATCCTTCCTGAGCACCGGTGCCCAAAACTGGACACAGTACTCCATGTGCGGTCTAACTAGGGATTTGTACAGAGGCAGTATAATGCTCTCATCATGTGTATCCAGACCTCTTTTAATGCACCCCATGATCCTGTTTGCCTTGGCAGCTGCTGCCTGGCACTGGCTGCTCCAGGTAAGTTTATCATTAACTAGGATCCCCAAGTCCTTCTCCCTGTCAGATTTACCCAGTGGTTTCCCGTTCAGTGTGTAATGGTGATATTGATTCCCTCTTCCCATGTGTATAACCTTACATTTATCATTGTTAAACCTCATCTGCCACCTTTCAGCCCAAGTTTCCAACTTATCCAGATCCATCTGTAGCAGAATACTATCTTCTCTTGTATTAACTGCTTTACATAGTTTTGTATCATCTGCAAATATCGATATTTTACTGTGTAAACCTTCTACCAGATCATTAATGAATATGTTGAAGAGAACAGGTCCCAATACTGACCCCTGCGGTACCCCACTGGTCACAGCGACCCAGTTAGAGACTATACCATTTATAACCACCCTCTGCTTTCTATCACTAAGCCAGTTACTAACCCATTTACACACATTTTCCCCCAGACCAAGCATTCTCATTTTGTGTACCAACCTCTTGTGCGGCACGGTATCAAACGCTTTGGAAAAATCGAGATATACCACGTCCAATGACTCACCGTGGTCCAGCCTATAGCTTACCTCTTCATAAAAACTGATTAGATTGGTTTGACAGGAGCGATTTCTCATAAACCCATGCTGATATGGAGTTAAACAGTTATTCTCATTGAGATAATCCAGAATAACATCCCTCAGAAACCCTTCAAATATTTTACCAACAATAGAGGTTAGACTTACTGGCCTATAATTTCCAGGTTCACTTTTAGAGCCCTTTTTGAATATTGGCACCACATTTGCTATGCGCCAGTCCTGCGGAACAGACCCTGTCGCTATAGAGTCACTAAAAATAAGAAATAATGGTTTATCTATTACATTACTTAGTTCTCTTAGTACTCGTGGGTGTATGCCATCCGGACCCGGAGATTTATCTATTTTAATCTTATTTAGCCGGTTTCGCACCTCTTCTTGGGTTAGATTGGTGACCCTTAATATAGGGTTTTCATTGTTTCTTGGGATTTCACCTAGCATTTCATTTTCCACCGTGAATACCGTGGAGAAGAAGGTGTTTAATATGTTAGCTTTTTCCTCGTCATCTACAACCATTCTTTCCTCACTATTTTTTAAGGGGCCTACATTTTCAGTTTTTATTCTTTTACTATTGATATAGTTGAAGAACAGTTTGGGATTAGTTTTACTCTCCTTAGCAATGTGCTTCTCTGTTTCCTTTTTGGCAGCTTTAATTAGTTTTTTAGATAAAGTATTTTTCTCCCTATAGTTTTTTAGAGCTTCAATGGTGCCATCCTGCTTTAGTAGTGCAAATGCTTTCTTTTTACTGTTAATTGCCTGTCTTACTTCTTTGTTTAGCCACATTGGGTTTTTCCTATTTCTAGTCCTTTTATTCCCACAAGGTATAAACCGCTTACACTGCCTATTTAGGATGTTCTTAAACATTTCCCATTTATTATCTGTATTCTTATTTCTGAGGATATTGTCCCAGTCTACCAGATTAAGGGCATCTCTAAGCTGTTCAAACTTTGCCTTCCTAAAGTTCAATGTTTTTGTGACTCCCTGACAAGTCCCCCTAGTGAAAGACAGGTGAAACTGCACAATATTGTGGTCGCTATTTCCTAAATGCCCAACCACCTGCAGATTTGTTATTCTGTCAGGTCTATTAGATAGTATTAGGTCTAAAAGTGCTGCTCCTCTGGTTGGATTCTGCACCAATTGTGAAAGATAATTTTTCTTGGTTATTAGCAGAAACCTGTTGCCTTTATGGGTTTCACAGGTTTCTGTTTCCCAGTTAATATCCGGGTAGTTAAAGTCCCCCATAACCAGGACCTCATTATGGGTTGCAGCTTCATCTATCTGCTTTAGAAGTAGACTTTCCATGCTTTCTGTTATATTTGGGGGTTTGTAACAGACCCCAATGAGAATTTTGTTACCATTTTTCCCTCCATGAATTTCAACCCATATGGACTCGACATCCTCATTCCCTTCGCTAATATCCTCCCTTAAAGTGGACTTTAGACAAGACTTTACATAGAGACAAACCCCTCCTCCTCTCCGATTTTTACGATCCTTTCTAAACAGACTGTAACCCTGTAAGTTAACTGCCCAGTCATAGCTTTCATCTAACCATGTCTCGGTTATTCCCACTATGTCAAAGTTACCTGTAGATATTTCTGCTTCTAGTTCTTCCATCTTGTTTGTCAGGCTTCTGGCGTTTGCGAGCATGCAGTTTAGAGGATTTTGTTTTGTTCCAATCTCCTCACTGTGGATTGTTTTAGAAATGTTCTTACCTCCCTTCAGAGTATGTTTTCCTGGGTCGTCTTTGTTCGAGTCTAATGTTTTTCTTCCCGTCCCCTCTTCTTCTAGTTTAACGCCCTCCTGATGAGTGTAGCGAGTCTTCTGGCGAATGTGTGTTTCCCAGGTTATGTAAGTGGAGTTCCCATCTCTGTAGGAGTAGGTCCCAACAGTGTAAGTGGAGGTCCCAGGTATGTAGATGGAGGTCCCAGAAATGTACGTGAAGGTCCTAGGAGATTAAGAAGAAGTCCCAGCTATGTAGGTGGAGGACCCAGCATTGTAGGTGGAGGCCCCAGCTGCATAGGTGGAGGACCCAGCTGCATAGGTGGAGGACCCAGCATTGTAGGTGGAGGCCCCAGCAGTGTAGATGGAGGTCCTAGCTCTATTGTTGGAGGTCCCAGCTGCATAGGTGGAGGACCCATCATTGTAGGTGGAGGCCCCAGCTGCATAGGTGGAGGACCTAGCATTGTAAGTGGAGGCCCCAGCTGCATAGGTGGAGGCCCCAGCAGTGTAGATGGAGGTCCTAGCTCTATTGTTGGAGGTGCCAGCTGTGTAGTTGCAGTCCTCACAGTAGTGTAGCTAGCAATCCCAGCTTTGTAGGTTGAAGTCCCACCTGTAAAGGTGGATGTCCTGGCAGGGTAGGTAGAGGTTCTCGCTTTGTAGGTGGAAGTCCCTGTAGTGTAGATGGAGGTCCCAGCTTTGAAGGTTATGTCTCAGCTGTGTAGTTGGAGGACCCACCAGTGTAGGTAGAGATAGCAGCTTTGTAGGTGGAAATCCCAGCTGTGTAGATGGGGGTCCCAGGTCTGAAAATTGAGATCCCAGCTGTGTATATCTGGACATTGTGCACTATTTATCTTTGCACTGTGTGAAAACTGTATGAACATTATCTGGGCACTGTCTGAGAACTGTATGCACGATTTATATGTGTATTCTATGGCAGCGTCTAAAAATTGTATACAGTATTTATCTGGGCAGTGTCTGAGAATTGTGTATATATATCTATATCTATCTATCTATCTATCTATCTATCTATCTATCTATCTATCTTATCTATCTATATATATATCTATATATCTATATACTATATAGATATATAGATATATATATATATCTATATATCTATATATATATATATATATATATATACAGTATGTATTATTAGTATTATTCATTATTATAGCGCCATTTATTTCATGGCGCTTTACATGTGAGGAGGGGTATACATAATAAAAACAAGTACAATAATCTTAAATAATACAAGTCACAACTGGTACAGGAGGAATGAGGACCCTGCCCGCGAGGGCTCACAATCTACAAGGGATGGGTGAGGATACAGTGAGGGCAGAGCTGGTCATGCAGCGGTTTGGTCGATCGGTGGTTACTGCAGGTTGTAGGCTTGTCGGAAGAGGTGGGTCTTCAGGTTCTTCTTGAAGGTTTCGATGGTGGGCGAGAGTCTGATGTGTTGTGGTAGAGGGTTCCAGAGTAGGGGGATACGCGAGAGAAATCTTGTATGTGATTGTGGGTAGAGGAGATAAGAGGGGAGTAGAGAAGGAGATCTTGTGAGGATCGGTGGTTGCGTGTAGGTAAGTAACGGGAGACGAGGTCACAGATGTATGGAGGAGACAGGTTGTGGATGGCTTTGTATGTCATGGTTAGGATTTTGTACTGGAGTCTCTGGGCAATGGGGAGCCAGTGAAGAGATTGACAGAGGGGAGAGGCCGGGGAATAGCGGGGGGACAGGTGGATTAGTCGGGCAGCAGAGTTTAGAATAGATTGGAGGGGTGCGAGAGTGTTAGAGGGGAGGCCTCAGAGCAGGAGGTTACAGTAGTCGAGGTGGGAGATGATGAGGGCATGGACTCTGGTTTCTTGCAGATTCTTGGTTTAGGAATATACAGATCTGTGAAATATTTTTGAGTTGGAGGCGGCAGGAAGTGGAAAGGGCTTGGATATGTGGTTTGAAGGAGAGATCAGCGTCAAGGATTACAGTGAGCTTGTGGGACTGGGGAGAGTGGGCAGCCGTTTTCTGTAATGGATAGGTTCATTGGGGGGGGGGGTCGCGTGAGATGGGGGAAAGATGATGAATTCTGTTTTGTCCATGTTAAGTTTTAGAAATCTAGCGGAGAAGAAGGATGAAATAGCAGACAGACATTGAGGGATTCTGGTTAGTAGGGAGGTGATATCTGGTCCAGAGATGTAGATCTGTGTGTCGTCAGCATAGAGATGATGCTGAAAGCAGTGAGATTCTATGAGCTGTCCCAGGCCAAAGGTGTAAATGGAGAAGAGCAGGGGCCCTAGAACTGAACCTTGTGGGACTCCGACAGCCTTGCAGCGCTGGAGTCCTGGCTTCAAACCCCACCAAGGACAACATCTGCAAAGAGTTTGTATGTTCTCTCCGTGTTTGCGTGGGTTTCCTGCGGGTTCTCCGGTTTCCTCCCACATTC
Source organism: Ranitomeya imitator (assembly GCF_032444005.1). NCBI lineage: Eukaryota > Metazoa > Chordata > Amphibia > Anura > Dendrobatidae > Ranitomeya > Ranitomeya imitator. Next base: position 825,245,507 of record NC_091284.1, read on the forward strand.
CAAAGACGTACTGATAGGGAATGTGATTGTGAGCCCCATCGGGGACAGTGATGATAATGTGTGCAAACTGTAAAGCGCTGCGGAATATGTTAGCGCTATATAAAAATAAAGATTATTATTATTATCTTGGCATTGTCTAAGAACTGTACACTATTTATCTTGGCATTGTCTGGGAACTGTACACTATTTATGTGTGTACTGTATGGCAATATCTGAGAATTGTATAAAGTATTTATCTGGGCAGTGTCTTGAGAACTATATAAATACAGTTTATCTCACCATTGCCTGATAGCTTTATGCACTAAATAACTTGGCACTGTCTGAGAACTGTATACACCACTTATCTTGGCATAGTCAAGAACTGTATGCACTATTTATCTTGGCAATGTCTAAGAACTATACACTTTTTATCTTGACAGTGTCTGAGAACTATATGTGCTTTTTATGTGTGTACTGTATGGCAAAGTCTGAGAATTAAATAACGTATTTATCAGGGCAGTGTCTGAGAACTGTATGCATGTGTGTGTATATATATATACAGTGCCTACAAGTAGTATTCAACCCTCTACAGATTTAGCAGGTTTAATAAGATGCAAATAAGTTAGAGCCTTCAAACTTCAAACAAGAGCAGGATTTATTAACAGATGCATAAATCTTACAAACCAAAAAGTTTTGTTGCTCAGTTAAATTTTTATAAATTTTAAACATAAAAGTGTGGGTCAATTATTATTCAACCCCTAGGTTTAATATTTTGTGGAATAACCTTTGTTTGCAATTACAGCTAATAATAGTCTTTTATAAGACCTGATCAGACCGGCACAGGTCTCTGGAGTTATCTTGGCCCACTCCTCCATGCAGATCTTCTCCAAGTTATCTAGGTTCTTTGGGTGTCTCATGTGGACTTTAATCTTGAGCTCCTTCCACAAGTTTTCAATTGGGTTAAGGTCAGGAGACTAACTAGGCCACTGCAACACCTTGATTTTTTGCCTCTTGAACCAGGCCTTGGTTTTCTTGGCTGTGTGCTTTGGGTCGTTGTCTTGTTGGAAGATGAAATGACGACCCATCTTAAGATCCTTGATGGAGGAGCGGAGGTTCTTGGCCAAAATTTCCAGGTAGGCCATGCTATCCATCTTCCCATGGATGCGGACCAGATGGCCAGGCCCCTTGGCTGAGAAACAGCCCCACAGCATGATGCTGCCACCACCATGCTTGACTGTAGGGATGGTATTCTTGGGGTCGTATGCAGTGCCATCCAGTCTCCAAACGTCACGTGTGTGGTTGGCACCAAAGATCTCGATCTTGGTCTCATCAGACCAGAGAACCTTGAACCAGTCAGTCTCAGAGTCCTCCAAGTGATCATGAGCAAACTGTAGACGAGCCTTGACATGACGCTTTGAAAGTAAAGGTACCTTACGGGCTCGTCTGGAACGGAGACCATTGCAGTGGAGTACGTTACTTATGGTGTTGACTGAAACCAATGTCTCCACTGCCATGAGATCTTCCCGGAGCTCCTTCCTTGTTGTCCTTGGGTTAGCCTTGACTCTTCGGACAAGCCTGGCCTCGGCACGGGAGGAAACTTTCAAAGGCTGTCCAGGCCGTGGAAGGCTAACAGTAGTTCCATAAGCCTTCCACTTCCGGATGATGCTCCCAACAGTGGAGACAGGTAGGCCCAACTCCTTGGAAAGGGTTTTGTACCCCTTGCCAGCCTTGTGACCCTCCACGATCTTGTCTCTGATGGCCTTGGAATGCTCCGTTGTCTTTCCCATGTTGACCATGTATGAGTGCTGTTCACAAGTTTGGGGAGGGTCTTAAATAGTCAGAAAAGGCTGGAAAAAGAGATAATTAATCCAAACATGTGAAGCTCATTGTTCTTTGTGCCTGAACTACTTCTTAATACTTTAGGGGAACCAAACAGAATTCTGGTGGGTTGAGGGGTTGAATAATAAATGACCCTCTGAAAAGACTTTTCACAATTTAAAAAAAAAAAATAAACAAAGAAATAACATTCTTTTTTGCTGCAGTGCATTTCACACTTCCAGGCTGATCTACAGTCCAAATGTCACAATGCCAAGTTAATTCCAAATGTGTAAACCTGCTAAATCTGCAGGGGGTTGAATACTACTTGTAGGCACTGTATCTATATATATATATATATGGTTTATTTTACCATTGCCTGATAATTTCATACACAAAATATCTTGCCACTGTCTGAGTACTGTATACACTACTTATCTTCGCATTGTCTAAAAGGACTACATACACTATTTATCTTGCCACTGTTTGAGAACTGTATACATTTCTTATCTTGGCATTGTCTATATACACTATTTATCTTGGCACTGACTGAGAACTGGATGCACTATTTATCTGGACATTGAGAACTATATACACTATTCCTCTGGGCACTGTCTGAAACCGGTATATACTTTATCTTGGCACTAAAAACTGTATACATTTCATCTGGGCACTGTCTGAGATCTGTATACATTTCTTATCTTGGCATTGTCTATATACACTATTTATCTTGGCACTGACTGAAAATTGGATTCACTATTTATCTGGGCACTGTCTGAGAACTATATACACTATTTATCTGGGCACTGTCTGAGAACTGTATACACTTTATCTTTGCACCAAGAACTGTATACATTTCATCTGGGTACTGTCTGAGAACTACATGGACTTTATCTGGGTACTATCTGAGAATTGTATACACAATTTATCTGCGCACTGTCTGAGAACTGTATGCACTTTATCTGGGCATTGTCTTGAGAACGGTAAGCGCTATTTATCTGGGCACTGTATGAGAACTGTATACACTTTATCTTGGCATTGTCTTGAGGACTGTATGCACCATTTATCTGGGCAATGTCTGAGAATGATGTATACTATTTGTCTAGGCACTGAAAGGTCATATCTTGGGTCCATCTGGTGTTATCTGGGCAGTAGATGCAATGATTTATGGTCTGCAGATAACTGATAAGTTCTGCTTGTACTTTAGTCACTAAATGTGTAAATTATATAATTGATGTACCGTATATACTCGAGTATAAGCCGACCCGAGTATAAGCCGACCCCCCTAATTTTGCCACAGAAAACTGGGAAAACTTATTGACTCGAGTATAAGCCTAGGGTGGAAATGTAGCATTTACCGGTGAATTTCAAAAATAAAAATAGATCATTATTTCCCCATAGCTGTGCCATATAGTGCTCTGCACCGTTCATATTGCCCCATAGATGCTGCACAGATGCCCCATATAGTGCTGTGTGCCGTTCATACTGCCCCATAGATGCTGCACAGATGCCCCATATAGTGCTGTGTGCCGTTCATACTGCCCCATAGATGCTGCACAGATGCCCCATATAGTGCTGTGTGCCGTTCATACTGCCCCATAGATGCTGCACAGATGCCCCATATAGTGCTGTGTGCCGTTCATACTGCCCCCATAGATGCTGCACAGATGCCCCATATAGTGCTGTGTGCCGTTCATACTGCCCCCATAGATGCTGCACAGATGCCTCATATAGTGCTGTGTGCCGTTCATACTGCCCCCATATAGTGCTGTGTGCCGTTCATACTGCCCCCATATAGTGCTGTGTGCCGTTCATACTGCCCCCATATAGTGCTGTGTGCCGTTCATACTGCCCCCATATAGTGCTGTGTGCCGTTCATACTGCCCCCATATAGTGCTGTGTGCCGTTCATACTGCCCCCATATAGTGCTGTGTGCCGTTCATACTGCCCCCATATAGTGCTGTGTGCCGTTCATACTGCCCCCATATAGTGCTGTGTGCCGTTCATACTGCCCCCATATAGTGCTGTGTGCCGTTCATACTGCCCCCATATAGTGCTGTGTGCCGTTCATACTGCCCCCATATAGTGCTGTGTGCCGTTCATACTGCCCCCATAGATGCTCCACATTAATCTGTTCTGCCGCTGCTGCTGCAATAAAAAAAAAAAACCACATACTCACCTCCCTTGATTGCAGCTCCCAGCGTCCGGTCCCGGCGCCTCCATCTTCCCGGCGTCTCTGCTCTGACTGATCAGGCAGAGGGCGCCGCGCACACTGTATGCGTCATCGCGCCCTCTGCCTGAACAGTCAGAGCGCAGACGCCGGGAAGATGGAGGCGCCGGGAAGATGGAGCGACGCCCGGCGGCTGGAACGCGGACAGGTGAATATAACATACTTACCTAGTCCCAGCGATCCTCGCGCTGTCCCTGCCTTCCTCCCCGTCTTCTGTGCTGCAGCATCTTCCTGTCAGCGGTCACCGGCACCGCTGATTAGAGGAATGAATAGGCGGCTCCGCCCCTATGGGAGGTGGAGCCGCTTATTCATATCTCTAATGAGCGGTCCCACGTGACCGCTGAAGAGGGGAAGACGCTGCAGCACAGAAGACGGGGAGGAAGGCAGGGACAGCGCGAGGATCGCTGGGACTAGGTAAGTATGCCTCAGCGCCCTCACCCCCTCACCCGCCGACCCCACCACTACCGTGACTCGAGTATAAGCCGAGGGGGGCACTTTCAGCCCAAAAATTTGGGCTGAAAATCTCGGCTTATACTCGAGTATATACGGTACTTCATTCTTCCTTATGTAAAAAGTAGTAAAGGTTCTACATAATGGTTGTGGTAATTGTTATTGTAGAAATCGTTTTATTAACGTTGGAAAACATACTTATCTACTTCTTGATGTCTGTAATCTTTTTTTGACAATCCAGCCTGATGATGTAGTGTTCCTTCTTTGTATTACATTACATGTTAATATAAACCGATTCTTTTTGTTTCTATTTCAGAAGAGCGACCACCAAAGTGAACCATGAATAATTCGGATAATTCGGATAATTCTACGTACAGGTGTAAATTTGATGAGGATTTCAAGTATGTTCTCCTGCCGGTGTCCTATGGGATTGTGTTCTGTGTGGGTCTCGTCCTCAACGTTTCTGCTCTTTACATCTTTCTGTTCCGGATCAAACCTTGGAATGCATCCACAACCTACATGTTCAACTTGGCCATCTCAGACATGATGTACGTCATCTCGCTACCCCTCCTGGTCTACTACTATTCTCAAGGGGACAACTGGCCATTTGGAGTGGCTTTGTGCAAGATTGTTAAATTTTTATTCTACACCAACTTGTACTGTAGCATCCTCTTTCTTCTTTGCATCAGTGTTCATCGTTTTCTTGGCATCTGTTACCCAATGAAGTCAATGGGTTGGCTCAAGGTTCGGAATGCCCGGATTATATCTGTCATTGTCTGGGTAGTAGTAGCCGCCTTCCAGTCCCCTATATTATACTTTGTGACCACCAGCATCAACGGGGAAAACACAATTTGCCATGACACGTCTAGTGCAGATTTATTTGATACATTTGTGGTGTACAGCTCGGTAAACTTGGCCTTGCTCTTCTGTGTCCCCTTCGTTGTCATTCTTGTGTGCTACGTTTTGATGACCCGAACACTACTGAGGCCATCAGCAGCTACTTCGCAAACCTCCAAATCCAAGAGGAAGTCCATCAAAATGATCATTATAGTATTATTTGTCTTTATAATTTGCTTTTTACCCTTTCACGTCAACCGGACTCTTTATTATTACTTTCGGAAGATGGACCTTGAATGCTACATCCTCAATGCCATCAACATGGCCTACAAAGTCACGAGGCCACTGGCCAGTGCCAACAGCTGCTTTGACCCAATCTTGTACTTTCTTGCTGGTCAAAATATTCGAAGGACTCTTATTTCAAGAAGCGGAATCACAAAAGTCAAAAACAAATTCACGAGTTATGTACAAGAAAATAATTGGAGTTCCGTTACGAATGGAAATGTCGGTGACAATAATGCAACTCCTAGCCCATCTTCTACAATAATCACGAGGATGTGAATCCATAGAAAAAAAATGATGAAGACCTTTCAAGTGCATGGTTCAAGAAAGCGACCTTGACTTAATTCCATCAGTAATTCATGAAAGTTCCTTCTCCTGTGACACCATTTTAGGTGTCAACGTTCAGGAAGAACTTGATGGACTTGTGTCTTTAAGGTCCTAAGTACAAGATCTTGACCGCAGTGTGTCTTTGGAAAGAGTAGATGAACTAAAAGTTTAGTTTATAGGTAAGGGAAAAAATTACCCTCCACCTATAGGTGACTAGTATTTAAGTCAAAGTCTGACCCTCAAAGGAGCCTGAAACATGATTTTGGTTATCAGCCAAACCTTGTCCATAGAGATGTTGCTCCTTGCAACACAGAGTAGGTTTGAGGTTGAATTTGTGAGATGCCCCATATATTGTATCTCCAGTCTTGACTTTCCTTATGGCCATCCAGCTTGTTGGAATTATTTAGGGGTCGTCTTGAAGAAATAACCTTTAACCTTATAAGGTTTACCAGGCTATGAGTGATTGAGGTTGTCAGAGTTGAGTCTTTGGAAAGTTGATTGGATTGATCAGTTGAGCCAGATAACGATAATACTGAATTATTAACATTATTGTAACTGTTGATGGTGGTCCTAAAGGAAGATCCGATAATCCTTTCACTTTCTGGACAATTTTCACTTTTTTGAGGCACACAAAAGAGCTAAATTATAAACAAATTATACTTTTCTTCCTACATATCCATCAGTTTCTACACTCATACATTACATAGATACAGTCCATACCATACACAGAAACAGAACCAGGAAGTAAATATTTTGGTGCCTCTCCGCCACATTGAGCAAGTGCCGAGCTTGAGGCAATTGTTCCAAAACATGACATATGATGCGTGTACTTGGCAGTAAAAGAGTAAACACTTTTATGTCTGAGCTACTAAAACACAAGTAATTAAAAATTGTCAATCATGAGTATTTGGACAGTATTGGTTGAAAACTGTTTTAAGTGACGAATTTACGTCTGATGACTGATTTACTGCATGTCTGAAAGACATGAAGAACGGATATTTTGGTTTTTTATATATATATATTAAATGATCCAAAGTTGGGGCTTGGTTTCAGACCACAAAACCAACTCTAAGGGTTTTGTATAAGGAATTTGTATAGTCCAAGCCACCGTGTATATAATGTGTAATATACTACTTCATAGACCACATAAAGCTATTCTCTTTAGCATGAAAATAAAGTGGATTTTTCTAGAACTTGTTTTGTTTCTTTTTCTGTTTTGCTGATGTATTTTCTTATCTGTTTTTGGAGAAGTTACAAAAGTCATCTGTAGATAATGTGCAGATAACAGCCAGATCCCGCCAGAAAACCATCAGCACTACCCCAAAATTTGCAATTGTTCGAAATTGTTCCAAGCAAATGAAAAAGTTAACCGCTGATCGGAGAATCTTGAGAAAGTACTCAGGGTAGGAGATGCTAGAATAGTCCACGGTTGGGTACCAGTTCAGGGCTACGAAATAGTATTTAGGGTTTTAGTTCATTGAGATATATAAAACATCATTTTAAATTTAGGACACATGACGGCCGTGGGGTCGATGGAAGCCCAAAGTTTCATTGAAAGATACCAAAGGGTAGGCTTTCTTGTTAGCAAACATTGCATCTGGATTTTTTGGGGACATTGGTAATGAGATATAGACTTTTCTGAGATATGACAATTTCCAAGTGAAAAGTCGAAGAGAAAGAGTGACCAAAGGAGGCCCCTTAATTTCGGTTCTTGGTGGAGGTCCCAGTCTACAAAACTGATAAAAAAAAACCAACTTCTTGTTTGTCTAATGTGGCCCAACAAGAAGTTAACCAGCTGAGTTGACCCAAACCGTCTTATCCAAGAGAGCTACGAACCTCCACTTTTTAACCTTTGCAATGAAACCACTTGCTCCCATAATTGGGAACTGCCCTGATTTGGGTCAGGGACCCTATTTGTCCATCTACAAACAGTTTTGAGGTGAATATCTATAGAATATGGACTGTTCTAAAATGTGGTCAAACAAAAACAGTGTTTGGTTTGGTGGAGGTCCTGGTCTATGGATCTCACCAATGGAACGTCTAACTTGAACTGTGTATTGTTATAATACTTAAAGGGGATGTCCCATTGGTGACGTTTATGGCACATGAACTGGATATGCCACCTCTAAGATCCCATCTATCGGGAAATGGAGAGGTGATTGCTAAGGAGATGCTCTCTCCGTTCAGTTCTATAGGAGCTTTAAGTCAAACTCAGGCCTTATCCTACATGCCTCTTGCCTTGCATAGGCATAAATAGTCTATGGTCATTTCTATAACTGCTATGTGGTTCTAGACGAGGCTAACAAGGTCCATTGGCCCAAAGCTCCTCCATGAGTGGTATGGGAAGAAAATAAGTAGGACATATAATTTTCTTCTTCTTTGCTATGGGACCACCACTTCAGTCCAAAATATTTCTAAACTAAATATTGATGACATATTGAGACGTGGACATCTCTAAAGTAATTGTCAGTCACAGTTTGTTCTTGGTGGTCGTCCTAGGACCATAGAGACGTTAACAGTTGGCACAATTCTTCTCCAATCCAAGGGTGAACAATCCTTCATCAGGCTCTGGTTTCCACGAGGCCACCATGAGAAGGTTTTCCCTCTATGTGAGGTCTTCTGTGGATGGTACAATTCTTCTCCAATCCAAGGGTGAACAATCCTTCATCAGGCTCTGGTTTCCACGAGGCCACCATGAGAAGGTTCTCCCTCTATGTGAGGTCTTCTGTGGATAAGGATATGGATCCTAAAACCTCAGTTGTATTTTGGCCAGGAAAATAAATCTAGAAGATCCTCCGTTCTTTAAAAGTAGAATTCAGAGGCTCATAATGAAAGCCTAGATTGCCAAATAACCGGTAATACGGGTCTAAGAAGCTCCTTGAGCAAAGCTGTGTACACTGCGGTGATTGATGAAGAGCGCTTTCACTCTCGCCAAGCCATCAGTCCTTATGATGTCAATACGTCAATACGATGAGTAAGATCCTCATTTATTCAGAAGAACCTGACATCATGAGGAAATCAGTCAAATCTGTGACCAAATATTAGTTCTGACACTTCTAAGTTATGCAAACACATTTCTGTAGAAACTCAAGAGTTCGGGCACCACTTACATGTACTTTTTTTTGTAAAAATTGTAAAAAAATTTTGTTACAGTTTGTGATGAAAAAAAGATTGTGTTTGTCTTTTCATTATTTATATAGTTTTTAACCAATTTTATTGAATTCTTTAAACTTTTTCCTTAGATCCATGCAGTGAATTGTTCTTTAATATTATATATATATATATATATGTATGTATATATGTAATTGCAACACTAGTTTACTTTGCTACCATAGGCCCTTTGCTACCACGAAAAACTCATTCATACCCCATAATCATGTATTCATGACTCTGTTGTTGGGTGTCTCGGGACCAGAGGCTCCTTCCCTGTGCCTAATGCTAGGGGCGCCCTAGCTCGCCCTGCACCCTGGATTACTTCTGATGGTGAAGATGCCAGGGCCACGTACCTTGCCTTAGCTCCTGAATCCGCCCTCAGTCTGTATCCTTCTCCCACCCAGAAAAGAGGGGAATAGTAGTGTACCGTAATACACCAACCAGACTAACAAGGTTATACGAACAGGGGTAAAGGAAAATACCAAAAACATACAAATATACACACACAAATAGCAGAGGGATGCACCAGAGAGTGGAGGATGGGGTAAAACCAGAGTAGGAGAAGAAACGGAATTAGCACACACCCAAGCAAAGGAATCCCGTCTCCAAAGGATAAGCGGCTGCCTAACCCCTGTGGCAGTTGGTTATCTGCAGTATAAGCAAGGGATCAGACATGTGGAAATCGAACATGTCCATTCCGAGAAAGACCATTAGACCCAATGCACAGATACTTGGCTGATCCAACCTAGATAAGTGCGTTCAGGTCACTTGGACCAGGTTGGTTGCCCACCTATAGAAAAGCAATTTGATGATTTGGTGCCAAAGACCTTCACATTCTTCTCCACTGTGCCTCAATAATGACCTTTTGGGTGGGAGATGGCATGACGCGTTTTGGACCGCCACGTACCTTCTCCACAGTCTTATACATGAGCCTCATTGTCTTAGTGACCATAAACACAAATCTCTGGAGGAAGAGAAAAATCCCCCTTGTTATGAAGAGCATAGGTCCTGTGTACACAGAACGAGACCATTGTATCCCAGGGAATAAGTGACTCAGAACAGCACAAATAATTCCACTATGGTCCAGTCATCACATTCCACACCGACTCTGCAGGAAATGAACACTCCACTCATGGGTGACTTTTGGGGAAACTTTATTATCTAACGTAAAATTTCACAACTTGTAAAATATTTGGACCAAATCACAAACTATATTAAAGGATTCCTTAAAGGGAAAATTACCTACAGTTTTAATCAGGTTTCTGTGTTTCATGAATTTTTTAAACAATTTTTTTCATGATCATTATTGGAAATTAAAAGTAGTAATTTTGCGATTTTCACACTGGTCACTGGGTTCTTTTTTAGACTCCTACTACTTGTCCTTTCAGGAAGAGTTTTCAGAAGCCTCATTATCACCACAGACAAGATTAGAAAGATGGATAACACCTTTATACCCAGCTGATAACACAATATCCACCAATCACAACACGTGATGTCACAGCTCACCGCCTCCTCCTCCCTTTACAAAGAATGTTGCACACGCTCATTAGATGTCTCAATAAAAAACATAGAGTCTGTACATTGCTGCTAATGTACATGTGCATTTCTGGAAACAGGAAGTTAAAGTCTAAAACTGCCCCAGTGGCCGGAGTGAGAACTGCAACATTTCTAATTTTATTTTTTTAACAAATATCGTGATCTGAAAAAAGTAACATTGCCCAAAAATGCACAAAAAAAAATAGATTTAAGGCAACATCCTGATTTAAACAATAGGTAATTTTCTGATGACACCTTCCCTTTAAAAAATAAAAGGGTTCCTAGAGGACACTTACAAATATTTCACCAATGCACATCGGTCAGGAATTGTTCACTGCAAGTAGTTTATCTACTAAAAAAAAACCTCCTGTATTTTGATGTATGAGTGCCCCAAACCACCAGGGATGTAATTATTAATCCCTTCAATGCCCGAGACCACCAGGGATGTAATTATTAATCCCTTCAATGCCCAAGATCACCAGGGATGTAATTATTAAACCCTATGGAGTGCCCCCACGTTAGGGCAATGGGGTACTTGGATCCGGGCCCTTCGGTTCTCGTCAGGGATGTCACGGTGGCTGACCCGGTATGTGGCCCTAGGGGAACGTCCGTTGTAAATGGGGAAAGGTGTTTAAAGGGATAGTGTTCGTGACGCCACCTGTGGTCAGGGTGACCGACGCTGCTTAGGGGTCCGCTGGGGTGATGTTATGGCAGCTAGATGGTATACCTTCCCACAGGTGAAGTATGTCCCCAGGGCTTCCCAGTGTGTATATGGTGGATGATGTGAGGCGCAGTGAAGAACGAGGACACAAGGTTGCAGTCTCTGTACCTTTACTGAAGGTTTCAGCATCCACAGTCCAGGGCACCAGATCACAAGGCAGGCAGAGTCCCGCCGGTTCGGAGGCAAATCCAGAGTCCCCTTATCCAGGTGGAATTCAATAGCCTTCCTCTAGCACCTGGGTGTTGTAGTCCCTCCCTGCTGAGTTTCTCGGTGAGGTCCTCACAACTATTGTAGATGTTAAGTCTCTTTTTCTCTGTCCCCCTGATGGATAGGACAAACCCGTATGACTGATGGCCTGAGGCTTTTTATAGGGACCCTAGAGACGCCCCAGCCCCCACAAGTTGCCATCCTGCCTCCTGGGTATATGGTCGGGCAGCCAACGTGGAATCAACTGTCCTGCCAGTCTCTGAAGTAAAGCATAGAGTTCCTTACTTCCTCGGTGTTCTGTCTACCGGTACTGCGCTTCAGAAGGAGGCAGCCTGCTTCTAGCTGGTCTCCCGCTGATGTTCCTCTCCTTTTGCTATGACTTTGTTTCTCACTCACTACAAGACAATTCCATTCTGATGTCTCATTCTTTGGATGCTGCCGCATGTGGGGCAGGCGCAGCTCCGTGAACCCTCGTCCTCCGCAGACCTCAGTCTGCATCTGGCTCCTTTTATTGCCTTCAGACGTAACATCACTCCCCCTGGTGGAAGAACAACATCCAAGACCACCAGGTAAGTAATTATTAATCTCTTCAATGCCCAAGACCACCAGGTATGTAAGTATTAATCCCTTCAATGCCCAAGACCACCAGGGATGTAATTATTAATCATTTCAATGCCCAAGACCATCAGGTAAGTAATTATTAATCTCTTCAATGCCCAAGACCACCAGGTAAGTAATTATTAATCTCTTCAATGCCCAAGACCACCAGGTAAGTAATTATTAATCCCTTCAATGCACAAGACCACCAGGGATGTAATTATTAATTTCTTTAATGCCCAAGACCACCAGGGATGTAATTATTAACCCCTTTACCCCCAAGGGTGGTTTGCACATTATTGACCGGGCCAATTTTTACAATTCTGACCACTGTCCCTTTATGAGGTTATAAAACTGGAACGCTTCAACGGATCCCAGTGATTCTGACAATGTTTTCTCATGACATATTGTACTTCATGACAGTGGTAAAAATTCTTTGATAGTACCTGCGTTTATTTGTGAAAAAAACGGAAATTTGGCGAAAATTATGAAAATTTTGCAATTTTCCAACTTTGAATTTTTATGCAATTAAATCACAGAGATATGTCACACAAAATACTTAATAAGTAACATTTCCCACATGTCTACTTTACATCAGCACAATTTTGGAACCAAAATTTTTTTTTGTTAGGGAGTTATAAGGGTTAAAAGTTGACCAGCAATTTCTCATTTCTACAACACCATTTTTTTTTAGGGACCACATCTCATTTGAAGTCATTTTGAGGGGTCTATATGATAGAAAATACCCAAGTGTGACACCATTCTTAAAACTGCACCCCTCAAGGTGCTCAAAACCATATTCAAGAAGTTTATTAACCCTTCTGGTGCTTCACAGGAATTTTTGGAATGTTTAAATAAAAATGAACATTTAACTTTTTTTCACAAAAAATTTAATTCAGCTCCAATTTGTTTTATTTTACCAAGGGTAACAGGAGAAAATGGACCCCAAACATTGTTGTACAATTTGTCCTGAGAACGCCAATACCCCACATGTGGGGGTAAACCACTGTTTGGGCGCATGGCAGAGCTCGGAAGCGAAGGAGCGCCATTTGACTTTTCAATGCAAAATTGACTGGAATTGAGATGGGACGCCATGTTTCGTTTGGAGAGCCCCTGATGTGCCTAAACATTGAAACCCCCCACAAGTGACACCATTTTGGAAAGTAGACCCCCTAAGGAACTTATCTAGAGGTGTGGTGAGCACTTTGACCCACCAAGTGCTTCACAGAAGTTTATAATGTAGAGCCGTAAAAATAAAAAATCATATTTTTTCACAAAAATTATCTTTTCGCCCCCAATTTTTTATTTTCCCAAGGGTAAGAGAAGAAATTGGACTCCAAAAGTTGTTGTACAATTTGTCCTGAGTATGCTGATAGCCCATATGTGGGGGTAAACCACTGTTTGGGCGGATGGGAGAGCTCGGAAGGGAAGGAGCGCCGTTTGACTTTTCAATGCAAAATTGACAGGAATTGAGATGGGACGCCATGTTGCGTTTGAAGAGCCACTGATGTGCCTAAACATTGAAACCCCCCACAAGTGACACCATTTTGGAAAGTAGACCCCCTAAGGAACTTATCTAGATGTGTGCTGAGCGCTTTGACCCACCAAGGGCTTCACAGAAGTTTATAATGGAGAGCCGTAAAAATAAAACTAAATTTTTTTCCCACAAAAATTATTTTTTAGCCCCCAGTTTTGTATTTTCCCGAGGGTAACATGAGAAATTGGACCCCACAATTTATTGTCCAATTTTGTCCTGAGTGCGCTGATACCCCATATGTGGGGGGGGAACCACTGTTTGGGCGCATGGGAGGGCTCGGAAGGGAAGGAGCTCCATTTGGAATGAGGACTTAGATGGAATGGTCTGCAGGTGTCACATTGCATTTGCAGAGCCCATAATGTACCTAAACAGTAGAAACCTCCCACAAGTGACACCATTTTGGAAACTAGACCCCCTAAGGAACTCATCTAGATGTGTTGTGATAGCTTTGAACCCCCAAGTGTTTCACGACAGTTTGTAACGCAGAGCCGTGAAAATTTAAAAAAAAAAATCTTTCCCCCCAAAATTATTTTTTAACCCCCAGTTTTGTATTTTCCCGAGGGTAAGAGGAGAAATTCGACCTCAAAAGTTGTTGTCCAATTTGTCCTGAGTATGCTGATACCCCGTATGTTGGGAGGAACCACCGTTTGAGCGCATGGCAGAGCTCGGAAGGGAAGGAGCGCCATTTGGAATGCAGACTTAGATGGAATGGTCTGCAGGCGTCACATTGTGTTTGCAGAACCCCTAATGTACCTAAACAGTAGAAACCCCCCACAAGTGACCCCATATTGGAAACTAGACCCCCCAGGGAACTAATCTAGATGTGTTGTGAGAACTTTGAACCCCCAAGTGTTTCACTACAGTTTATAACGCAGAGCCGTGAAAATAAAAAATCTTTTTTTTTCCCACAAAAATTATTTTTTAGCCCCCAGTTTTGTATTTTCCCAAGGGTAACAGGAGAAATTGGACCCCAAAAGTTGTTGTTCTATTTGTCCTGAGTACGCTGATACCCCATATGTTGGGGTAAACCCCTGTTTGGGCACACGGGAGAGCTCGGAAAGGAAGGAGCACTGTTTTACTTTTTCAACGCAGAATTGGCTGGAATTGAGATCGGACGCCATGTCGCGTTTGGAGAGCCCCTGATGTGCCTAAACAGTGGAAACCCCCCCAATTTTAACTGAAACCCTAATCCAAACACACCCCTAACCCTAATCCCAACAGTAACCCTAACCACACCTCTAACCCTGACACACCCCTAACCCTAAACACAATCCTATTCCCAACTGTAGATGTAATCTAAACCCTAACTGTAACTTTAGCCCCAATCCGAACCCTAACTTTAGCCCCAACCCAAACTGTAGCCCTAACCCTAGCCCTAACCCTAACCCTAGCCCTAACCCTAGCCCTAGCCCTAACCCTGGCCCTAACCCTAGCCCTAACCCTAGCCCTAACCCTAGCCCTAACCCTAACCCTAGCCCTAACCCTAGCCCTAACCCTAGCCCTAGCCCTAACCCAAGCCCTAACCCTAATGGGAAAATGGAAATAAATACATTTTTTTAATTTTTCCCTAACTAAGGGGGTGATGAAGGGGGGTTTGATTTACTTTTATAGCGGGTTATTTAGCGGATTTTTATGATTTGCAGCCGTCACACTCTGAAAGACGCTTTTTATTGCAAAAAATACTTTTTGCGTTACCACATTTTGAGAGCTATAATTTTTCCATATTTTGGTCCACAGAGTCATGTGAGGTCTTGTTTTTTGCGGGACGAGTTGACGTTTTTATTGGTAACATTTTCGGGCACGTGACATTTTTTGATCGCTTTTTATTCCGATTTTTGTGAGGCAGAATTACCAAAAACCAGCTATTCATGAATTTCTTTTGGGGGAGGCGTTTATACCGTTCCGCGTTTGGTAAAATTGATAAAGCAGTTTTATTCTTTGGGTCAGTACGATTACAGCGATACCTCATTTATATCATTTTTTTATGTTTTGGCGCTTTTATACGATAAAAACTATTTTATAGAAAAAATAATTATTTTTGCATCGCTTTATTCTCAGGACTATAACTTTTTTTTTTTTTGCTGATGATGCTGTATGGCGGCTCGTTTTTTGCGGGACAAGATGACGTTGTCAGCGGTACCATGGTTATTTATATCTGTCTTTTTGATTGCGTGTTATTCCACTGTTTGTTCGGCGGTATGATAATAAAGCGTTGTTTTTTGCCTCGTTTTTTTTTTTTTTTTTTTCTTACGGTGTTTACTGAAGGGGTTAACTAGTGGGCCAGTTTTATAGGTTGGGCCGTTACGGACGCAGCGATACTAAATATGTGTACTTTTATTGTTTTTTTTTTTATTTAGATAAAGAAATGTATTTATGGGAATAATATTTTTTTTTTTTTAATTATTTTGGAATATTTTTTTTTTATTTTTTTTTACACATTTGAAAAAATTTTTTTTTACTTTTTTACTTTGTCCCAGGGGGGGACAATACAGATCGGTGATCTGACAGTTTGCATAGCACTCTGTCAGATCACCGATCTGAGAGCAGTGCAGGCTGCTTCACAGTGCTTGCTCTGAGCAGGCTCTGTGAAGCCACCTCCCTCCCTGCAGGACCCGGATCCGCGGCCATCTTGGATCCGGGGCTCGAGCAGGCAGGGAGGGAGGTAAGACCCTCGCAGCAACGCGATCACTGCGTGGGGGGCTCAGGGAAGCCCGCAGGGAGCCCCCTCCCTGTGCGATGCTTCCCTGCACCGCCGGCACATCGCGATCATCTTTGATCGCGGTGTGCCAGGGGTTAATGTGCCGGGGGCGGTCCGTGACTGCTCCTGGCACATAGTGCCGGATGTCAGCTGCGATAGGCAGCTGACACCCGGCCGCGATCGGCGGCGCTCCCCCCGTGAGCACCGCCGATCTCGGTGGACGTACTATCCCGTCCATGGTCATGGGGGCCCACCCCACCTCGACGGGATAGTACGTCCCATGTCAGAAAGGGGTTAATCTCTTCAATGTCCAAGACCACCAGGGATGTAATTATTAATCCCATCAATGCCCGAGACCACCAGGGATGTAATTATTAATTCCTTCAATGCCCAAACCACCAGGGATGTAATTATTAATCCCTTCAATGCCCAAGACCACCAGGGATGTAATTATTAATCCCTTCAATGCCCAAGACCACCAGGGATGTAATTATTAATCCCTTCAATGCCCAAGACCACCAGGGATGTAATTATTAATCCCTTCAATGCCCAAGACCACCAGGGATGTAAGTATTAATCCTTTCAATGCCCAAGACCACCAGGTAAGTAATTATTAATCCCTTCAATGCCCAAGACCACCAGGTAAGTAATTATTAATCTCTTCAATGCCCAAGACCACCAGGTAAGTAATTATTAATCCCTTCAATGCCCAAGACCACCAGGGATGTAATTATTAATCCCTTCAATGCCCAAGACCACCAGGGATGTAATTATTAATCCCTTCAATGCCCAAGACCACCAGGGATGTAATTATTAATCCCTTCAATGGCCAAGACCACCAGGGATGTAATTATTAATCCCTTCAATGCCCAAGACCACCAGGGATGTAATTATTAATCCCTTCAATGCCCAAGACCACCAGGGATGTAATTATTAATCCTTTCAATGCCCAAGACCACCAGGGATGTAAGTATTAATCCTTTCAATGCCCAAGACCACCAGGTAAGTAATTATTAATCCCTTCAATGCCCAAGACCACCAGGGATGTAATTATTAATCCCTTCAATGCCCAAGACCATCAGGGATGTCATTATTAATTTCTTTAATGCCCAAGACCACCAGGGATGTAATTATTAATTCCTTCAATGCCCAAGACCACCAGGGATGTAATTATTAATCCCTTCAATGCCCCAAACCACCAGGGATGTAATTATTAATCCCTTCAATGCCCAAGACCACCAGGGATGTAAGTATTAATCCTTTCAATGCCCAAGACCACCAGGTAAGTAATTATTGATCTCTTCAATGCCCAAGACCACCAGGTAAGTAATTATTAATCTCTTCAATGCCCAAGACCACCAGGGATGTAATTATTAATCCCTTCAATGCCCAAGACCACCAGGGATGTCATTATTAATTTCTTTAATGCCCAAGACCACCAGGGATGTAATTATTAATTCCTTCAATGCCCAAGACCACCAGGGATGTAATTATTAATCCTTTCAATGCCCAAGACCACCAGGTAAGTAATTATTGATCTCTTCAATGCCCAAGACCACCAGGTAAGTAATTATTAATCCCTTCAATGCCCAAGACCACCAGGTAGGTAATTATTAATCCCTTCAATGCCCAAGACCACCAGGGATGTAATTATTAATTCCTTCAATGCCCAAGACCACCAGGGATGTAAGTATTAATCCCTTCAATGGCCAAGACCACCAGGGATGTAATTATTAATCCCTTCAATGGCCAAGACCACCAGGGATGTAAGCATTAATCCTTTCAATGCCCAAGACCACCAGGTAAGTAATTATTAATCCCTTCAATGCCCAAGACCACCAGGTAAGTAATTATTAATCTCTTCAATGCCCGAGACCACCAGGGATGTAATTATTAATCTCTTCAATGCCCGAGACCACCAGGGATGTAATTATTAATCCCTTCAATGCCCAAGACCACCAGGGATGTAATTATTAATCCCTTCAATGCCCAAGACCACCAGGGATGTAATTATTAATCCTTTCAATGCCCAAGACCACCAGGTAAGTAATTATTAATCCCTTCAATGCCCAAGACCACCAGGTAAGTAATTATTAATCCCTTCAATGCCCAAGACCATCAGGGATGTCATTATTAATTTCTTTAATGCCCAAGACCACCAGGGATGTCATTATTAATCCCTTCAATGCCCAAGACCACCAGGTAAGTAATTATTAATCCCTTCAATGCCCAAGACCATCAGGGATGTCATTATTAATTTCTTTAATGCCCAAGACCACCAGGGATGTCATTATTAATCCCTTCAATGCCCCAAACCACCAGGGATGTAATTATTAATTCATTCAATGCCCAAGACCACCAGGGATGTAATTATTAATCCCTTCAGTGCCCAAGACCACCAGGTAAGTAATTATTAATCCTTTCAATGCCCAAGACCACCAGGGATGTAATTATTAATCCTTTCAATGCCCAAGACCACCAGGGATGTAATTATTAATCCCTTCAGTGCCCAAGACCACCAGGTAAGTAATTATTAATCCCTTCAATGCCCAAGACCACCAGGGATGTAATTATTAATTTCTTTAATGCCCAAGACCACCAGGGATGTAATTATTAATCCCTTCAATGCCCAAGACCACCAGGGATGTAATTATTAATCCTTTCAATGCCCAAGACCACCAGGTAAGTAATTATTAATCTCTTCAATGCCCAAGACCACCAGGTAAGTAATTATTAATCCCTTCAATGCCCAAGACCACCAGGGATGTAATTATTAATCCCTTCAATGCCCAAGACCACCAGGTAAGTAATTATTAATCTCTTCAATGCCCAAGACCACCAGGTAAGTAATTATTAATCCCTTCAATGCCCAAGACCACCAGGGATGTAATTATTAATCCTTTCAATGCCCAAGACCACCAGGGATGTAATTATTAATCCTTTCAATGCCCAAGACCACCAGGGATGTAATTATTAATCCTTTCAATGCCCAAGACCACCAGGTAAGTAATTATTAATCTCTTCAATGCCCGAGACCACCAGGGATGTAATTATTAATCTCTTCAATGCCCGAGACCACCAGGGATGTAATTATTAATCCCTTCAATGCCCAAGACCACCAGGGATGTAATTATTAATCCCTTCAATGCCCAAGACCACCAGGGATGTAATTATTAATCCTTTCAATGCCCAAGACCACCAGGTAAGTAATTATTAATCCCTTCAATGCCCAAGACCACCAGGTAAGTAATTATTAATCCCTTCAATGCCCAAGACCATCAGGGATGTCATTATTAATTTCTTTAATGCCCAAGACCACCAGGGATGTCATTATTAATCCCTTCAATGCCCAAGACCACCAGGTAAGTAATTATTAATCCCTTCAATGCCCAAGACCATCAGGGATGTCATTATTAATTTCTTTAATGCCCAAGACCACCAGGGATGTCATTATTAATCCCTTCAATGCCCCAAACCACCAGGGATGTAATTATTAATTCATTCAATGCCCAAGACCACCAGGGATGTAATTATTAATCCCTTCAGTGCCCAAGACCACCAGGTAAGTAATTATTAATCCTTTCAATGCCCAAGACCACCAGGGATGTAATTATTAATCCTTTCAATGCCCAAGACCACCAGGGATGTAATTATTAATCCCTTCAGTGCCCAAGACCACCAGGTAAGTAATTATTAATCCCTTCAATGCCCAAGACCACCAGGGATGTAATTATTAATCCTTTCAATGCCCAAGACCACCAGGGATGTAATTATTAATTTCTTTAATGCCCAAGACCACCAGGGATGTAATTATTAATCCCTTCAATGCCCAAGACCACCAGGGATGTAATTATTAATCCTTTCAATGCCCAAGACCACCAGGTAAGTAATTATTAATCTCTTCAATGCCCAAGACCACCAGGTAAGTAATTATTAATCCTTTCAATGCCCAAGACCACCAGGGATGTAAGTATTAATCCCTTCAATGCCCGAGACCACCAGGGATGTAATTATTAATCCCTTCAGTGCTCAAGACCACCAGGTAAGTAATTATTAATCCTTTCAATGCCCAAGACCACCAGGGATGTAATTATTAATCCTTTCAATGCCCAAGACCACCAGGTAAGTAATTATTAATCCTTTCAATGCCCAAGACCACCAGGGATGTAAGTATTAATCCCTTCAATGCCCGAGACCACCAGGGATGTAATTATTAATCCCTTCAGTGCTCAAGACCACCAGGTAAGTAATTATTAATCCTTTCAATGCCCAAGACCACCAGGGATGTAATTATTAATCCTTTCAATGCCCAAGACCACCAGGGATGTAATTATTAATCCTTTCAATGCCCAAGACCACCAGGGATGTAATAATTAATCCCTTCAATGGACAAGACCACCAGGGATGTAATTATTAATCCCTTCAATGGACAAGACCACCAGGGAGGAACTTATTCATCTCCCTGCACCAGACCACCAGGGGTGTAACTAATAATGCCTTCAATTCCCGTCACCATATTTTTTTGAATAACCAAGAGGAGACAATTTTCAGACCATGTTCTTTCTTCACGAGAACTTTATTCTTCCTGCATCTACGTCACTCGTTCATTCAGAGAGACATCCTGAGAAAGATCTCATAGGTCAAAACGTTGGAAATAATATTAGTACTTGTCGGACACAATGATCATCACTTATCAGCAAATCCCACCTTTTCATCTGGCCCAGCTCCAAAGTATCCTTTCATATACTATAATAAAACATTAGGAAAAACAAACCCTGATAGATAAGACCCTTAATCTACGTTCCCACGATAAGTTTTTGATGTTGCAGATTTTTTAAAAAATGCAAGTAACCAAATCTGCAACATCAAAAACTCACCAAATACGCATCATGGGAACCGAGTCTTATGGACATTTTCCCTAAACATTCCGAAAGTTCTAATAACTCTGAAAATAAATATCAAAAGTTTGAGTATAAAACAGCACAAGTGTCAGAAACTAGAGAGACAAGTGATCCGTGACAGGCAGTCGATTAGTTTGATTGTTTTTTTTTACTTTGCTGGGATTTTCTGCTGAGAGGAGGAGAGGAGGGGCTGCATCATCCAGTATTTGGACATAGAGATATAGAGATGCTGGAGAAACTCCACATTAGAACATTTTCTAGTAAAAACCCATAAAATTAGTGGACCAGAATATTTTTGAAATAACCAGTCAGTCAGCAAGGAGCCAAATCCTACATAAGCAACTTTCAGACATCAAATTATTTTGTCTCAAGAAAGGAAATATCTCCACATTTCCTCGGACAGCTGTGCTGCAATCCACTGGAGACATCCCGGCCTATCACCTGCAAAAAGGAGCAAATATGAGCCGGAAATATCAGCAGATCATAAAGAAGAGTGTCAAACTGGGTAAAGTCCAAAACTCCAGAGCGGGAGTTCAGTTCAGGAAGAAATCAATAGAGAATTCCTCACAAAAGAAGTGGAGTAATATGTTCTGAATATATATATATATATATATATATATATATACTAAAACACCACATCCTAGATATCACTGAATGAAATATTATATTCCAGTTGTAAATCTTTATTCATTACATAGTGAAATGTGTTGAGAACAATAAAACCTAAAAATGATCAACATAAATCACAACTAATATCCCACGGAGGTCTGGAGTTGGAATGATGCTCAAAATCAAAGTGGAAAATGAAGTTACAGGCTGATACAACTTCAATGGAAATGCCTCAAGACAAGGAAATGATGCTCAGTAGTGTGTGTGGCCTCCGCGTGCCTGTATGACCTCCCTACAACGCCTGGGCATGCTCCTGATGAGGCGGCGGATGGTCTCCTGAGGGATCTCCTCCCAAACCTGGACTAAAGCATCCGCCAACCCCTGGACAGTCTGTGGTGCAACATGACGTTGGTGGATGGTGCGAGACATGATGTTCCAGATGTGTTCAATCTGATTCAGGTCTGGGGAACGGGCGGGCCAGTTCATAGCTTCAATGCCTTCATCTTGCAGGAACTGCTGACACATTCCAGCCAAATGAGGTCTGGCGTTGTCCTGCATTAGGAGGAACCCAGGGCCAACCGCACCAGCATATGGTCTCACAAGGGGTCTGAGGATCTCATCTCGGTACCTAATGGCAGTCAGGCTACCTCTGGCAAACACATGGAGGGCTGTGCGGCCCTCCAAAGAAATGCCACCCCACACCATTACTGACCCACTGCCAAACCAGTCATGCTGAAGGATGTTGCAAGCAGCAGATCGCTCTCCACGTCGTCTCCAGACTCTGTCACGTCTGTCACATGTGCTCAGTGTGAACCTGCTTTCATCTGTGAAGAGCACAGGGCACCAGTGGCGAATTTGCCAATCCTCGTGTTCTGTGGCAAATGCCAAGTATCCTGCACAATGTTGGGCTGTGAGCACAACCCCCATCTGTGGACGTCGGGCACTCAGACCATCCTCATGGAGTCAGTTTCTAACCGTTTGTGCAGACTCATGCACATTTGTGGCCTGCTGGAGGTCACTTTGCAGGGCTCTGGCAGTGCACCTCCTGTTCCTCCTTGAACAAAGGCTGAGGTAGCGGTCCTGCTGCTGGGTTGTTGCCCTCCTACAGCCCCCTCCACATCTCCTGGTGTACTGGCCTGTCTCCTGGTAGCGCCTCCGGCCTCTGGACACTACGCTGACAGACACAGCAAACCTTCTTGTCACAGCTTGCATTGATGTGCCATCCTGGATGAGCTGCACTACCTGAGCCACTTGTGTGGGTTGTAGAGTCCGTCTCATGCTACCACGAGTGTGAAAGCACAATTAACATTCAAAAGTGACCAAAACATCAGCCAGAAAGCATTGGTACTGAGATGTGGTCTGTGGTCCCCACCTGCAGAACCACTCCTTTATTGAGGGTGTCTTGATAATTGCCAATAATTTCCATCTGTTTTCTATTCCATTTGCACAACAGCATGTGAAATTGATTGTCAAACAGTGTTGCTTCCTAAGTGGACAGTTTGATTTCACAGAAGTTTGATTTACTTGGAGTTATATTCTGTTGTTTAAAGGGAACCTGTCACCTGAATTTGGCGGGACTGGTTTTGGGTCATATGGGCGGAGTTTTCGGGTGTTTGATTCACCCTTTCCTTACCCGCTGGCTGCATGCTGGCTGCAATATTGGATTGAAGTTCATTCTCTGTCCTCCGTAGTACACGCCTGCACAAGGTGCAATCTTGCCTTGTGCAGGCGTGTACTATGGAGGACAGAGAATGAACTTCTATCCAATATTTCGGCCAGCATGCAGCCAGCAGGTAAGGAAAGGGTGAATCAAACACCCGAAAACTCCGCCCATATGACCCAAAACTGGTCCCGCCAAATTCAGGTGACAGGTTCCCTTTAAGTGTTCCCTTTATAAAAAATAGTAGTGTGTAAAAATTTGCATGGAAAGAATTTTTTTTCCTTCTTTAAGTCTTTAATGTATTTACTTTCTGTCTTGATTGAATTTACAGAAAACAGATCTGTATATATCTGGTCCTGCTTCCAGCCGAGAGGTGGATGCAATTATATCCAGTCCAGGCAATGCTCTGTGAGCTAAACTCATCAACAGATGCTACACAAATATCTAGTTTGTTACAATGTATCACAAAGCATTGTTTACACTGGAAACAGTTGTATCCATTTTTCATCTGAAAGCAGTGTGAGCTGTGTAGGTATTTGCTGAGTGTTCACATACAGTTTGGACAATGCTCTGTAAGGCGACTTTCACACATCAGGTTTTCAGTGCTAAATCCGGCGAATGTTGGAAAAACTGGATCTGGCGCAGATTGTGAAAAACTGATGCGACGGATCCGTTTTTTTTGATGGATCCGGCTAGCCTATCTAGATTATTGGATGAAAAAAAAATTTTGGAGCATGCTCAGTTTAAAAAAACGGATCAGGCCGCCGGATCAGCCTTTTTACGGATCCGGCACCTCCCGGCTCCCATAAGCTTCCATTCTAGCAAACAGCCGGAAGCGCCGGATCAGGCGCTTCAGGCTTTTTCACCGGAGACAAAAAACGTTGCAATGGACATTTTTTCAAGAAACGGGAAGCGGCAGATTTGCCAGATCCGGCGAAAACCGGACGAAACGCAATGTCATCCGGTGCAATCCGGCACTAATACAAGTCTATGGGAAAAAAACCTGATCCGGCGGCAACATTCGCCTGATTCGGTTTTTTGAAAATTAGCCGGATTCAGCCTGACACTAAAAACCTGATGTGTAAAAGTAGCCTAAGAGAAACCCATCAGCAGCACAGAAGCTCCATCTTCTCTTCATAGTGTGCATCAATGTTTAAGTGCAGAGAAAATATATCTGTCTGGAGTCCGAAATTCCTAGCACACAGAGGATAACCCTGGCTGGATATAAATGTAGTAAATAGAGGTGAGCGAACCTTTCAAAGTTCGGTTCGATTCGCCGAATATTTAGACATTCGCCGAACATGTTCGATAAACGTACCCGAATCCCATTGGATTCAATGGAAAACCAAACGTATACACTAGAGTTGAGCGACCTTGACCTTTTTAGAGTCGAGCCGGGTTTCGCGAAACCCGACTATCTCAAAAGTCGGGTCGAGTGAAATCGGCCGATTATGACGTAAAGTCGGGATCGACCGAAACACGAAACCCAATGCAAGTCAATGGGGCAGCATAGTCGGCAGTGAGTGGGGGCCAGGAAAACACCTAGAGTGCCCATTTTAATGTCAAAACCATCCATTCTTCTTAATGAAGCTTGTCAAGTGTAATTTACCTTATAATAATTGGAAGGCATTTGAAATTGGGGGTCATTTGGCTAAAGTTGTGTGGGGTAGGGCTGGTTCAAGTAATTAGTGGGCCCAGGAAATCTGGACCACGTCACGGCAGTGGAGCAGGGAGAGGTAAGTATTTCAACTTTGCAAGTGCTGTGATCCTGAGCAAGCAGGGGGGGCCCACTCGTTGGCATTGGCACTGGCACAGGGCACCTCAAAGTACAGCGGTGTGTTTGCACGGCGGGGGCGCCTCCCACCGGCAGCAACACTTTTGCGTACTATGAGAGGCACTGTGCCAGTGACGTCGCCAACTAGTATTCCTCCCCCCACCTGATGAAGGAACCTGCACTTTCATCTGCACCTTCCTCTTTGTCCCCGTGTAAGGTGGTATGGTATGCGGGAAGAGCAACCTGACTTTCAGCAGGGTCACAATGTTGTTGTGTAGCATGCACGGGGAATGTTGCGTTATGGGTCAATGTACCAGCAGACTCATCTATCACTGGCTGGGCAATGGGCACGATGAAGTGGAAACACAGATATAGGCCCAAAGAATAAAGTGGGCTAAATGCAGTTCAAAATTGGTAACACAGGAATAACCAGGGGGCATTGCAGTGGAGGACAACTGGAATGAGAGGCTGACACAGAGAGTAGGGCCAAATCAGTAAGTAGTCGAAATGCAGTTCAAAATTGGCAACCGTAGTAAACAGGCGGCACAGCTTTGTTCAGTGGAGGAGAACAGCAAGGAGTGGCAGACACCGATAGTAGGCCCCAACCCAACTAGTAGGCCAAATGCAGTCTAACATTAACAACTACTTAACGAGAGCCTGAAAATGGAATTTCAGGACAGGAAACCAGGAGAACAGCAAGGAGTGGCAGACACCGATAGTAGGCCCCAAACCAACTAGTACGCCAAATGCAGTTGTTCCATTTAACCACAATTTAATGAGAGCCTGAAGATAGAAGCTCAGGAAAGGCAACCTGGGGAACACCTTGGAGTGTAACACACCATCTCTCTCCACCCCATACCCATTTTGTAGGCCTAATGCAGTGTACTTTTCTACAACTACTAAACGAGAGTCGGAAGACCGAAGCAATGGCAAGGAAACCTGGGGAACACCTTGGAGTGTAACACACCATCTCTCTCCACCCCATACCCAATTTGTAGGCCTAATGCAGTGTAGTTTCCAAGAACTACTAAACGAGAGCCGGAAGATCGAAGCTCAGGAAAGGCAACCTGGGGAACACCTTGGAGTGTAACACACCCTCTCTCTACACCCCATACCCAATTTGAAGGCCTAATGCAGTGTAGTTTCCAAGAACTACTAAACGAGAGCCGGAAGATCGAAGCTCAGGAAAGGCAACCTGGGGAACACCTTGGAGTGTAACACACCCTCTCTCTACACCCCATACCCAATTTGAAGGCCTAATGCAGCGTAGTTTCCAACAACTACTAAACGAGAGCCGGAAGATCGAAGCTCAGGAAAGGCAACCTGGGGAACACCTTGGAGTGTAACAAACCCTCTCTCTACACCCCATACCCAATTTGTAGGCCTAATGCAGCGTAGTTTCCGACAACTACTAAACGAGAGCATGAAGATCGAAGCTCAGGAAAGGCAACCTGGGGAACACCTTGGAGTGTAACACACCCTCTCTCTACACCCCATACCCAATTTGAAGGCCTAATGCAGTGTAGTTTCCAAGAACTACTAAACGAGAGCCGGAAGATCGAAGCTCAGGAAAGGCAACCTGGGGAACACCTTGGAGTGGAACACACCATCTCTCTACACCCCATACCCAATTTGAAGGCCTAATGCAGCGTAGTTTCCAACAACTACTAAACGAGAGCCGGAAGATCGAAGCTCAGGAAAGGCAACCTGGGGAACACCTTGGAGTGTAACACAACGTCTCTCTACACCACGGAAGGGCTGATTCTTAGGAAGGAAGGCTGTTGGAAATAAGCATTGCGCGTCCGAGGGTGATTATATTCTTATTAGGTATATACTCACCCTCGGACGCGCCCTGCTTCTTTATTTGGAATGAATGTTTATTTGCAATGTGGTGTTGACTTTCTCTATTATTTTGGTAATTAATGATTTTATCATTTTCATTGTTTTGCATCTTCTCGGCAATAATATAAAGAAGACGTGACAGGACAACACTCGGTGGATGCCATATGTGTGTTTTCAATTTAAAAAACCTTTCAGTTAACTACTTGCAGGAGAAAGTAATTGTAGCTGGTGGCCATTTTTAGTACTGTACCAGATTTTAGTTGTGTGTTTGTTTTTAATGTTAAAATGTCTGCATTTGATATCTCACCAGTATTTTCTTTTTTATAAGCAAAATACTTTTTTTTTTATTTTATGATGTTGGTTCAAGGGGTACACGGGCAGCAGTAGACAGGTCAGTGGAGGCCTAGTGGAAGGAGGGACCGCAGACAGGCTTCGAAGCCCTAACATAATAAATTGGGCTGCCTGTAGGCAATTTAAAATTGGTTCCAGGGGAACACGGGCAGCAGTACACAGGTCAGTGGAGGCCTAGAGGAAGGAGGGACCGCAGATGCGCCAATGTTTCCCCCATACCAAATTTGTAGGCCTAATGCAGTGTAGTTTCCAACAACTACTAAACGAGAGCCGGAATATCGAAGCTCAGGAAAGGCAACCTGGGGAACACCTTGGAGTGTAACACACCCTCTCTCTACACCCCATACCCAATTTGAAGGCCTAATGCAGTGTAGTTTCCAAGAACTACTAAACGAGAGCCGGAAGATCGAAGCTCAGGAAAGGCAACCTGGGGAACACCTTGGAGTGTAACACACCCTCTCTCTACACCCCATACCCAATTTGAAGGCCTAATGCAGCGTAGTTTCCAACAACTACTAAACGAGAGCCGGAAGATCGAAGCTCAGGAAAGGCAACCTGGGGAACACCTTGGAGTGTAACACACCATCTCTCTCCACCCCATACCCAATTTGTAGGCCTAATGCAGCGTAGTTTCCGACAACTACTAAACGAGAGCATGAAGATCGAAGCTCAGGAAAGGCAACCTGGGGAACACCTTGGAGTGTAACACACCCTCTCTCTACACCCCATACCCAATTTGAAGGCCTAATGCAGTGTAGTTTCCAAGAACTACTAAACGAGAGCCGGAAGATCGAAGCTCAGGAAAGGCAACCTGGGGAACACCTTGGAGTGGAACACACCATCTCTCTACACCCCATACCCAATTTGAAGGCCTAATGCAGCGTAGTTTCCAACAACTACTAAACGAGAGCCGGAAGATCGAAGCTCAGGAAAGGCAACCTGGGGAACACCTTGGAGTGTAACACAACGTCTCTCTACACCACGGAAGGGCTGATTCTTAGGAAGGAAGGCTGTTGGAAATAAGCATTGCGCGTCCGAGGGTGATTATATTCTTATTAGGTATATACTCACCCTCGGACGCGCCCTGCTTCTTTATTTGGAATGAATGTTTATTTGCAATGTGGTGTTGACTTTCTCTATTATTTTGGTAATTAATGATTTTATTATTTTCATTGTTTTGCATCTTCTCGGCAATAATATAAAGAAGACGCGACAGGACAACACTCGGTGGATGCCATATCTGTGTTTACAATTTAAAAAACCTTTCAGTTAACTACTTGCAGGAGAAAGTAATTGTAGCTGGTGGCCATTTTTAGTACTGTACCAGATTTTAGTTGTGTATTTGTTTTTAATGTTAAAATGTCTGCATTTGATATCTCTCCAGTATTTTCTTTTTTGTAAGCAAAATACTTATTTTTATATTTTCTGATGTTGGTTCCAGGGGTACACGGGCAGCAGTGCCCTGGTCAGTGTAGTAGTAGTTGAAAGAATGGACCGCAGACAGGCATCGAAGGCCTAAAATAAAAAAATTGGCTGTAGGCAATTTTAAATTGGTTCCAGGGGTACACGGGCAGCAGTGGTGTGGTCAGTGGAGGCCTAGTGGAAGGAGTGACCGCAGACAGGCATCGAAGGCCTAAAATAATAACACATGGCTGTAGGCAATTTTAAATTGGTTCCAGGGGTACACGGGCAGCAGTGGTGTGGTCAGTGGAGGCCTAGTGGAAGGAGTGACCGCAGACAGGCATCGAAGGCCTAAAATAATAACACATGGCTGTAGGCAATTTTAAATTGGTTCCAGGGGTACACGGGCAGCAGTGGTGTGGTCAGTGGAGGCCTAGTGGAAGGAGTGACCACAGACAGGCATCGAAGGCCTAACATAACAAAAATGTCAATACAATGGTATTGTCAGTGGCAGGCATTGAAGGATGTCAGCGCATAGACTAAACATTGGTGGAGCTGTGAGATAATTTTGCAAGTGGTAGAGCACTGTTTGAGCTGGGGTGGGGGGAAACTGTCTTGTGGCCGGCGGTACAGGCCCAGGGCCCCTCATATTACAACGGTGTGTCTGACGTTGGGTGCGCACCACCACCGCCAGAGACACTTTATTGTACTATTGTGACGCCCAGGAGACCGGGATACCCAGCACCGGACCAATGGAGTCTGCCTCTTGAGGGGGATGTCACGGGTGGCTTGACCCGGTGCTGTGGCCTCAGGCAATGCACAGTGTAAGGGGTATCATGAGGGGACAGGCACTTACTTGATCAGCAGCAGGTTCTCCCAGCGGTGACGATCCCGATCCTGGATAGATGGCTATTGTCCAAATGAAAGACTGAGGCACTGAAACGTTTAACCAGTTTACTTTAACATAAAAGGATTTACAACCAGTCCTGTCACCGGAGTCTGTATGGGAACTCTGAGTTACTTTGACCCTGCCGGGGTCTTTGCCTCTTATTGTGCGCAATTTCTGTGTGGCCCTGCTGCTGTATGTGAACTGGCTGCCGGCCCAATCTGTCCCCTCCGGGTCCTGGTTCGACGGGCAACCCGAGTCCTTTTATCAGCTTACCCCCTCTGGGAGTACCGCTGAACTCTGTGTCTGTTGCTGCGTCCGGCCCTAGTGAAGCTGATATCACCTCACGTTTTTCCGGTTGCTGTATTATATATAATGAATACAGCCACGGATCCGGTATCCGTCTTTGCGCCTGTTCTGGGTAGTGATTAATGCTACCCGGTTCTCACAATGTCCTTTTTCTCTATCCCTCTTCTCCTCAGGCCGGTGATTTAGGCCTGGTAACAGTCACAGGGCTGTTAGAGATTCAACTGTATGACCTCTCACTTTCAGCTCCTTAGCCCAACTGCCATTTCTTCTCTCAGACCAGAATGGATCAAGGGGAGTCTCTGGAGCTCCCCCTTCTGGCCGGAGGTGGTAGTGCAGTCTTGCTATTTTAGTATTTGTACTTACTGTCAGTAACTATTTTTGTGGCAAATACCCCTAGGGGTGCCACATTCCCCCTTAGTTAAGAACAGTACTCCGGGACTGTGGGACAATAACATTTTGAAATAACAATTAATATGTACAGAGTCTTAAAAATGAAAAGTTACAAAAACCACTCAAGGAAACAAAAATAGAGTTCTGTAAAAAAGTCACTTCAAATAGCGTCCATTAATACAGTTCTATCCTTGAAGGTATTAGGAAAGGCACTGTACTTAGTGTCCAGGAATTTAGTTCCATTTTTCCAACGGAGTTATCAATATAAAGTCTAAAGAAAGTTCAAAAAGAGCAAAAAGCAAAGTTCAAAAAGCAGTCTTTCCGGAGCTTTGATTTAGTGCCTCCGGGCTGATAAAAAGTTCAAGAATATGCAATAAGTTCATACAGACAAGTCTCTGTAGGCACTGGGCTTAAACGTTGCAGACTGATAGCAATGACTATACTACATTTTCTGTTTAACTATATACGGCATAACATATATACAATTCACATTATGAGCTTTATAGTTGGTAATCTGCATACCTGGCCGGTAATTGACCCTGGGTACTACGCTGTGATCTACGTAATAGCGGTGTCTCTTCATGTGGTGTACTACTGTCTACTGCGGATGTAGTATCTGCCCGCTCTGCTAAAGATAATTCCACGACTATGGAGTTGGCAAGTCCACCGTGAATGGGATTACTCTGACCAGGAATCTGTTCTTCATGGCCTGGAACCTCCTGTAGTACGGGGTCAGCCTCTTCCTGTCTTGGGACTTCTGGTATTGGGTTCGGTGTTGGGTAAAAGGCCACCATGGGAACCACTACTGCACCATGGTATGTTAGTAGGGTTTTGGGAAAGTCTCCTATACAGGTGTGATACACTTCCTCTTTTTTTTCCTTTACTGGTTGAACCTGTATGGGTTGAATAACTTCTGGTTCTGGCTGGACAACGTCTGGCTCTTTCAATGCTTCCGGACATAATTTAAGATTGTCTCTTGACACTAGTACAGATGTTAAGCCTCCGTTTTTGCTAATGAGACACATTTTAGGATTATCCACTCTTGTTGGTAAAACTGTGTAGGGTACGGCTTCCCACTGATTGTCCAGTTTATTGGTTCGACGATTTCTCTTGAGCACTTGGTCACCCGGTCTTAATGGGGTCGCTAGAGCATTCTGGTTGAAAGTTCGCTCTTGTCTTTCTCTAGTTTGCTGAAGGCTTCTTTCCACACTCTCTTGCACTTGGCGATACTGCTTTTGCCGTATGATATCCCAATTGGAGTCTTGGACTTCTGCGTCTGGTTTCAGAATTCCCATTTCTAGATCGATTGGTAATTGGCCGGGTCTTGCACGCATAAGGTAAGCTGGGGTGCAGTTGGTGGAGCTCACCGGGACATGATTATACAGATCCACCAAGTCAGGCAATTTCTCTGGCCATTGATTCCTTTCTGTCTCAGGTAAAGTCTTTAGTAGGTCTATTACAATATGGTTCATCTTCTCGCATAAGCCGTTTGTTTGTGGATGATAGGCCGTCGTCCGGATCTTTTTGCAACCATACATATTACAGAATTCTCTGAAGATCTCTGATTCAAAGGCTGTACCTTGGTCGGTGAGAACCTGTTCCGGATATCCATGGGGTCTACAAAAGTACGTTTGGAACGCTTTGGCTGCTGTTTTTGCTGTCAGATCTTTTACGGGTACTACTACCAAGAAACGTGAATAATGGTCCACGATGGTCAAGGCATAGACATAGCCGGACCGGCTTGGTGTCAACTTCACGTGGTCCATGGCTACAAGTTCAAGTGGTTGTTTGGTGATTATGGGCTGCAGTGGTGCTCTTTGGTTCTTTTGATCGTTTCTTCTGAGGTTGCACGGGCCACAATTTCTGCACCACTGTTCGATTGATTTTCTCATCCCGACCCAATAAAATCTTTCTCTTAGAAGTACTTCTAACTTTTTCCAACCGAAGTGACCAGCACCATTATGGTAAGCTTCGAGGACCATCTTCACATCTTGTGTAGGCACAATAATCTGCCAAACCAATTCATGTGTTTTCGGATTGGTGTATCTTCTACAGAGCTTCCCTTGATACAGGAACATTTTGCCTCTCTCTTTCCAGAGTTGATGCGTCTCTTCTGGGGCATCCTCATAGGGATATGCACTTTGCTCAGTCAACAGTTCCTTCACCAACTTCACAGCCGGATTGCTGTCTTGGGTGTCAGCCCATCTATGGTGTGCTAACGGATTAAAATTCACCTCTTGTTGTTTCTGATAGGTACTTGACTGATGATGTTTTGCCTTGGGACGATGGAAGGCTGGTAGTTCAATTTCTTCAAGCTCCCCCATTTCCTCTTCTACATCTCTCAAGTGTGGCATCCGGGATAGGGCATCGGCATTTCCATTCTTGCGACCTGCTCGATACTTGATTATGAAGTTGTAATTAGATAACCGGGCTATCCATCGCTGTTCTAACGCACCTAATTTGGCTGTGTCCAGGTGGGTCAACGGATTGTTGTCAGTATAGACAATAAATTCTGCAGCGGCCAGATAGTGTTTGAAACGCTCCGTCACAGCCCAAACTACTGCCAGTAGTTCCAATTTGAAGGAGCTGTAATTTTCTGAATTTCTTTCAGTAGGCCGGAGCTTTCTACTTGCAAAGGCGATGACTTTCTCCCGACCTTCTTGCTTTTGTGACAGCACCGCTCCTAGTCCCACATTACTGGCATCGGTGTAGAGGATGAAAGGTTTATGGTAATCTGGGTATGCCAGAACCTCTTCTCCGGTTAGTGCCTTCTTTAGTTGTTCAAAGGAGTCTTCCCTTTCGTCGTTCCACTGAAAAGGAGGGTTTCGGTTTGAAGGTTTCTTCGTCTGCCCTACCAAGGTGTCTTGCAAGGGTGCTGCCAACTTGGTAAATCCTTTTATAAATCTGCGATAGTAACCCACCAATCCCAGGAATTGTCTCACTTCTTTTGCGCTGGTAGGTCTTGGCCAATCCCTTATGGCGCTTATTTTCTCGGGATCTGGTGCTACTCCCTCCGAACTCACGATGTGTCCCAGGTACTGTACCTTTGGCTTGAGAAGGTGACATTTGGATGGCTTGACTTTCATGCCATACCTGGATAAGGCTTCGAACACTTCTGCCAGGTCTATTAAGTGTTGTTCGTAAGTCTTAGAGTAGACGATCACATCTTCTAGGTACAGGAGGACGGTCTCGAAGTTCTTGTGTCCGAGGCAGCATTCCATCAGCCGCTGGAAGGTACCGGATGCGTTGCAGAGTCCGAACGGCATGCGATTAAATTCACATAGACCCATTGGTGTGGTGAATGCCGTCTTTTCCTTATCTCTCTCAGCCACAGGGACTTGCCAATACCCGCTTGTTAAGTCTAAGGTGGAAAAATAATTAGCAGATTTCAAAGCAGTTAAGGACTCTTCTATCCTAGGCAAGGGGTAGGCGTCTTTATGGGTGATGTTATTAATCTTCCGGTAGTCTACACACATTCTCATGGTTCCGTCCTTTTTTTTGACAATCACTAGAGGGGCCGCCCAGGGGCTACAGCTGTCTCTTATTACCCCGGCCTGTTTCATTTCCCTCAGCATATCTTTTGCACATTGATAGTGAGCGGGCGGTATGGGTCTATATCTTTCTTTTATTGGGGGATGGTCACCTGTGGGGATTGTGTGTTCTACCCCTTCTATCCGTCCGAAGTCCAATGGGTGTTTACTGAAGACTTGTTCATATTCCGTCACTAGCCTATACACCCCTTGTTTTTGATGGGTAGGTGTTGAATTTATGCCTACGTGTAGCTGTTGGCACCAATCCTCCATTTCTCCATCTGAGCCATTGCCTTCCACCTGACAGGTTGGTTCTAAGGGCTCAATGGTTGTGATGGCATTGTTGTCAACATTATATAGCTTTGCCATTGTAGCATACCTTGGCAAAGTGACCTCTTCCTCTCCACAGTTCAAAAGTCGTACCGGCACTCGTCCCCGGTGTACCTCGACTATCCCTCGTGCTGTGAGTATAGTGGGCCTGCTGTCGGTGTACACTGGTTCTATTAAGGCTTGATAATCTCGTCCCTTAGTACCAATGGCTGCTCTACACCATACCAGCATTTCTGTTTTTGGTGGGATTACAATAGACGTTGGATCACTTACCCTCACACTGCCGATTTCTCCACCTGCAACTTCTACCTGTTGCCTTAACATCAATACTTTTATTTCCCTCCGGAGAACGGTCTGCTGGCAGGATTGGGCAGTTTCAGCAATTTGCTGTAAGACAGAAATGACTTCGGAAAAGCAGTTCTCTAACACATTCATTCCTATCAATACAGTTGGTTCACAGTTCCGCCGGTCAACATCAACAACAATTATACCCTGTTTCTTCAGTTCTACTTTACCAATCTTTATGGTCATCTCCCTGAATCCTAGTTTCGGTACCAACTTACCATTACTGGCCCATATATCTAGTTCAACATCAGAGGGCCCTTTATCAATATCTGCATCAGCCCAGTACCTCTTATAAAGGATATACGGTATAGATGAAATCTGGGAACCTGTGTCCAGCAAAGCGTTGAGGGGAATTCCGTCCAGCACGATAGGGATAATGGGTCGTCCTCCGATGTACCTGTCGTGCCAGGGTGTTGGGCCTTGAAAGTTCATTCCTGCGAAGCGGCCCGCATTCCCAGGGGATTCCCGTTTAAATCACAATCTCGTGCAAAGTGGCCCGGCTGCTGGCAACGGCGGCAAATGGGCTGTCCATCCGGTTGGTAGCGGTCGCGTGGTCGTCCTCTCCATGTCGGGTATCTCCGGGGTCTCATCCATGGAACATCCTCTCTACAGTTTGCCAACTCCATCTTGTGTCCTCTCATCTCCTGCATGGTTTTAGCCATTGAAGCAACAACATCAGTTAAAGAGTCAAGCTGTTGTTGAAGAGCCTCATTAGTACTGGGCCCCAGGGGCTTAGCAATGGCCCCGGACATAGCTGATGTCACTGGCACTCCCTGTTGTTGAGGTGCCTCTGCCATGGGTTGCGCAGGCTCCTGATCCCGAGGTGCCTCTGCCAGCTGGAGACGTATAGCGCTCTCCTTTAATTGGGCAAATGTCAATTCAGGGTTCTTAAAAACAAGCATGCTCACATGCCCCCGGTGAGAAGGGGTGTAGAGTCCCTCAATAAATTGATCTCTTAGCAGTTTATCCGCTCCGGTGTTAAAAATGGGTTCAGCCAGTGTAAGTGATTTAAGGGCTTCCTGCAGGTTTAAGGCAAAGTCTCTCACGCCCTCATTAGCTTTTTGTTTGCAATTAAAGAATCTATTTTAGCTTTGCTGCTGGCCGTGGTTTCAAATGTAGCTTTTAATCCAGCAAATATGCGTTCAACAGTGCCTTTTAGATCAGCTGCCCATGCTGTGACTTCTCGCTTAGCATGGCCACTTAACTGCATCATCAGGAGACTAACACGCTGAACTTCACCCACAGGGAACATGTCAAAATGGGCCAGCATCTTTTCTCTGAAATTGTCAAGGGTATTAGGCTCACTTTCATACATTGGAAGCCATGGGCCACCCGGGGTATATGGCATCAGCACCGGCATGATGGGCGCCACTCCTTGCACCGCTGCGCTGCCGGACTCTCTATTGACACTCTGTCTTTCAGCTGCATTAGCGTTGCCGGGTGCTGCGGCGTCTCCGTGCTGCGACATACTGTGCCCCCTTAGTTAATCCGGACCCTTCCGGTCCTCCGCTTCCGTCGGGATAGTGTAGATTCGTTCCGCTGTGCAGCAGGATCGATTTTCCCCTTGCTCTGATGTCAGAGCGCTCAGCTTGGTGCCGCCCACAATGACACGCCCCCTGCTGCTCCCACCCACCGCGCTCTGTAATGGCGGATTCTGAAGTTTTTCAGTTAGACTGGGGCTCAGGTGATGGCGTAGCTCAATTAACAGTCTCGTGCCTAACGGTTATGAAGTGATTACCTCAGGGGATGGCGGCCATCTTTACTCCATTATAACCAATGGGGAAAAGTCACTTTCAATAGTTTTCAATGGGGAATGGATTTTTCTTTAATAAAGTCAATTTTCAAGATTTTTCATCCCAGTTTTCACACTTTTGGGCTCCAATCACGGCACACAATACCCGGTATACGGGCTGGCTAGATCCTGTTCGTGACGCCAATTGTGACGCCCAGGAGACCGGGATACCCAGCACCGGACCAATGGAGTCTGCCTCTTGAGGGGGATGTCACGGGTGGCTTGACCCGGTGCTGTGGCCTCAGGCAATGCACAGTGTAAGGGGTATCATGAGGGGACAGGCACTTACTTGATCAGCAGCAGGTTCTCCCAGCGGTGACGATCCCGATCCTGGATAGATGGCTATTGTCCAAATGAAAGACTGAGGCACTGAAACGTTTAACCAGTTTACTTTAACATAAAAGGATTTACAACCAGTCCTGTCACCGGAGTCTGTATGGGAACTCTGAGTTACTTTGACCCTGCCGGGGTCTTTGCCTCTTATTGTGCGCAATTTCTGTGTGGCCCTGCTGCTGTATGTGAACTGGCTGCCGGCCCAATCTGTCCCCTCCGGGTCCTGGTTCGACGGGCAACCCGAGTCCTTTTATCAGCTTACCCCCTCTGGGAGTACCGCTGAACTCTGTGTCTGTTGCTGCGTCCGGCCCTAGTGAAGCTGATATCACCTCACGTTTTTCCGGTTGCTGTATTATATATAATGAATACAGCCACGGATCCGGTATCCGTCTTTGCGCCTGTTCTGGGTAGTGATTAATGCTACCCGGTTCTCACAATGTCCTTTTTCTCTATCCCTCTTCTCCTCAGGCCGGTGATTTAGGCCTGGTAACAGTCACAGGGCTGTTAGAGATTCAACTGTATGACCTCTCACTATCAGCTCCTTAGCCCAACTGCCATTTCTTCTCTCAGACCAGAATGGATCAAGGGGAGTCTCTGGAGCTCCCCCTTCTGGCCGGAGGTGGTAGTGCAGTCTTGCTATTTTAGTATTTGTACTTACTGTCAGTAACTATTTTTGTGGCAAATACCCCTAGGGGAGGGACCCAGTGGCAGTGCCGTCGACCAAAAGCGGGCTCACCCACCTCTTCAGACAAACTGCACTCTCACGGGTGCTGTCGCCAAGTGTCGATACCACAGCCCCGTGTGGGGAGTTTGGCCATTTAGTGAGGTGTAAACATGTCGTATGCTGGACAATCAGGTGCTGAAAATTACGAGATTGGAAAAGGCATTCAGAATAGTCCACAGGCAAGACCTTTTCATAGGAGAGCTAGATGTCAGCCGGGCAAGGTGGGGCAAAAGATTTCGAAATCCAGTTGTGGTTCATTTTAATGAAGGTTAGATCATCTACATTTTGGGTAGCCAGACGAGTCCTTTTTTCTGTAGTATTGAACCTGCAGCACTGAATACTCTTTCTGATAGGACACTAGCTGCCGGGCAAGCAAGCTCCTGCAATGCATATTCTGCCAATTCTGGCCAGGTGTCTAATTTTGATGCCCAGTAATCAAATGGGAATGAGGGTTGAGGGAGAACATCGATAAGGTATGAAAAATAGTTTGTAACCATACTGGACAAATGTTGTCTCCTGTCACTTTGAATTGATGCTGCAGTACCTGTCCTGTCTGCGGTCATAGCAAAATCACTCCACAACCTGGTCAGAAAACCCCTCTGGCCAAAGCCACTTCTGATTTCTGCCCCTCTAACTCCTCTGGTCTGCTGGCCCCTGCAGCTCGTGTGAGAACGATCACGGGCGCTGTGTGCAGGGAATGCCAGAAGCAAACGGTCAACAAGAGTTGATTGTTTAGTTGCTAATATTAGTTCCAAGTTCTCATGTGGCATTATATTTTGCAATTTGCCTTTATAGCGAGGATCAAGGAGGCAGGCCAACCAGTAATCGTCATCATTCATCATTTTAGTTATGCGTGTGTCCCTTTTGAGGATACGTAAGGCATAATCCGCCATGTGGGCCAAAGTTCCAGTTCTCAAATCTGCAGTTGTGCTTGGTTGAGGGGCAGTTTCAGGCAAATCCACGTCACTTGTGTCCCTCAAAAAACCAGAACCCGGCCTTGCCGCGCCACCAATTTCCAGTGGCCCCGGAAAAGCTTCCTCATTAAAAATATAATCATCCCCATCATCCTCCTCGTCCTCCTCCTCCTCTTCGCCCGCTACCTCGTCCTGTACACTGCCCTGGCCAGACAATGGCTGACTGTCATCAAGGCTTTCATCTTCCTCAGCTGCAGACGCCTGATCCTTTATGTGCGTCAAACTTTGCATCAGCAGACGCATTAGGGGGATGCTCATGCTTATTATGGCGTTGTCTGCACTAACCAGCCGTGTGCATTCCTCAAAACACTGAAGGACTTGACACATGTCTTGAATCTTCGACCACTGCACACCTGACAACTCCATGTCTGCCATCCTACTGCCTGCCCGTGTATGTGTATCCTCCCACAAAAACATAACAGCCCGCCTCTGTTCACACAGTCTCTGAAGCATGTGCAGTGTTGAGTTCCACCTTGTTGCAACGTCTATGATTAGGCGATGCTGGGGAAGGTTCAAAGAACGCTGATAGGTCTGCATACGGCTGGAGTGTACGGGCGAACGGCGGATATGTGAGCAAAGTCCACACACTTTGAGGAGCAGGTCGGATAACCCCGGATAACTTTTCAGGAAGCACTGCACCACCAGGTTTAAGGTGTGAGCCAGGCAAGGAATGTGTTTCAGTTGGGAAAGGGAGATGGCAGCCATGAAATTCCTTCCGTTATCACTCACTACCTTGCCTGCCTCAAGATCTACAGTGCCCAGCCACGACTGCGTTTCTTTCTGCAA
The DNA here is from genome assembly GCF_032444005.1 of Ranitomeya imitator. Taxonomy (NCBI): domain Eukaryota; kingdom Metazoa; phylum Chordata; class Amphibia; order Anura; family Dendrobatidae; genus Ranitomeya; species Ranitomeya imitator. The sequence continues at coordinate 825,284,813 of NC_091284.1, forward strand.
GAACTCGGACAGAACTTCCGCGGTGTGTCTGTTGTCGCCCAAACACTTCATAGCCAATACAGCCTGCTGACGTTTGCCAGTAGCTGCCCCATAATGGGAGACCTGGTGTGCAACAGTGGCAGCTGCGGATGGAGTGGTTGTGCGACTGCGGTCTGTGGACGAGCTCTCGCTTCTGCAGGAGGACGAAGAGGAGGAGGAGGGGGTGCGAACGGCTACAGCCAATTGTTTCCTAGACCGTGGGCTAGGCAGAACTGTCCCAAACTTGCTGTCCCCTGTGGACCCTGCATCCACCACATTTACCCAGTGTGCCGTGATGGACACGTAACGTCCCTGGCCATGCCTACTGGTCCATGCATCTGTTGTCAGGTGCACCTTTGTGCTCACAGATTGCCTGAGTGCATGGACGATGCGCTCTTTAACATGCTGGTGGAGGGCTGGGATGGCTTTTCTGGAAAAAAAGTGTCGACTGGGTAGCTCGTAGCGTGGTACAGCGTAGTCCATCAGGGCTTTGAAAGCTTCGCTTTCAACTAACCGGTAGGGCATCATCTCTAACGAGATTAGTCTAGCTATGTGTGCGTTCAAACCCTGTGTACGCGGATGCGAGGATAAGTACTTCCTTTTTCTAACCATAGTCTCATGTAGGGTGAGCTGGACTGGAGAGCTGGAGATCGTGGAACTAGCGGGGGTGCCGGTGGACATGGCAGACTGAGAGACGGTGGGAGATGGTATTGTTGCCACCGGTGCCCTAGATGCAGTGTTTCCTACTACGAAACTGGTGATTCCCTGACCCTGACGGCTTTGGCCTGGCAAAGAAACCTGCACAGATACTGCAGGTGGTGCGGAAAATGGTGGCCCTACACTGCCGGAAGGGATGTTGCGTTGCTGACTAGCTTCATTGGCCGAGGGTGCTACAACCTTAAGGGACGTTTGGTAGTTAGTCCAGGCTTGCAAATGCATGGTGGTTAAATGTCTATGCATGCAACTTGTATTGAGACTTTTCAGATTCTGTCCTCTGCTTAAGGTAGTTGAACATTTTTGACAGATGACTTTGCGCTGATCAATTGGATGTTGTTTAAAAAAATGCCAGACTGCACTCTTTCTAGCATCGGATACCTTTTCAGGCATTGCAGACTGAGCTTTAACCGGATGGCCACGCTGTCCTCCAACAGGTTTTAGCTTTGCCACGCGTTTTGGGCAAGATACGGGCCCGGCAGATGGAACCTGTTGCGATGTTGATGCCTGCTGCGGCCCCTCCTCCTCCGCTTCAGAACTGCTGCCGCCTGCACCCTGTTCCCCCAATGGCTGCCAATCGGGGTCAAGAACTGGGTCATCTATTACCTCTTCTTGTAGCTCGTGTGCAACTTCGTCTGTGTCACCGTGTCGGTCGGTGGTATAGCATTCGTGATGGGGCAACATAGTCTCATCAGGGTCTGATTCTTGATCAGCACCCAGCGAGGGCAATGTTGTGGTCTGAGTCAAAGGAACAGCATAGTAGTCTGGCTGTGGCTGTGCATCAGTGCACTCCATGTCAGATTCAACTTGTAATGGGCATGGACTGTTAACTGCTTCACTTTCTAAGCCAGGGACGGTATGTGTAAAGAGCTCCATGGAGTAACCCGTTGTGTCGCCTGCTGCATTCTTCTCTGTTGTTGTTTTTGCTGAAGAGGACAAGGAAGCGACTTGTCCCTGACCGTGAACATCCACTAACGATGCGCTGCTTTGACATTTACCAGTTTCACGAGAGGAGGCAAAAGAGCTAGAGGCTGAGTCAGCAAGATAAGCCAAAACTTGCTCTTGCTGCTCCGGCTTTAAAAGCGGTTTTCCTACTCCCAGAAAAGGGAGCGTTCGAGGCCTTGTGTAGCCAGACGACGAACCTGGCTCCACAGCTCCAGACTTAGGTGCAATATTTTTTTTCCCACGACCAGCTGATGCTCCACCACTACCACTACCCTCATTACCAGCTGACAATGAACGCCCCCGGCCACGACCTCTTCCACCAGACTTCCTCATTGTTTTAAAAACGTTACCAAACGAACGGTATTTGTTGCTGTCACACAACTTACACGGTGAGCTATAACTTCAGTATGATTTAGCTACCCCTTTACAGGTGGGTGAGACCACAACGAAAATCAGCCACAATGTTACACACTCTGTTGTTGTTGGCAACAAATGAGATGGCACACACGCAGGACTGTCACTGAAGCGCAAATGTAAATATTTATCTCCCACTGATTTGTGTTTGTTTTTTTTAAAAGGGAGACTTCAGAAAAAAAAAAATTAAAAAAAAATTATTTTTTACAGAAGAATTTATAAAACAAATAAAATGAAATGATTGTTTCAGGGAGAATTTAGGAAAAAAAAAAAAAAAAAAGGCTTTGTAGGGCCCACTGAGTGAGAGAGGACACACACAGGAGTCAGGAGTGGCACACAAGCCCAGAGGCCAATATTTATCTCCCACTGATTGATTTAGTGATTTTTTTTGGTAGATTTTGGAACCCAAATCAAGCAAAAAAATTAATAGGCTTTCTATGGCCCACAATTGGGGAGAGAGAGATGGCACACCCAGGAGTCAAGACTGGCACACAAGCAGAAGGGGCAATATGAATCTCCCACAGATTTTTTTTTTTTTTTTTTCAGGGAGACTTGAGAGAAAAAAAAATACAAAAAAAATGATTTTTTACAGGAATAATTTAGAAACCAAAGAAAATAAAATGATTGTTTCAGGGAGAATTTAGAAAACAAATAAAACAAAAAATAGGCTTTCTAGGGCCCACTGAGTGACAGATGACGCACACAGGAGTCAGGAGTGGCACACAAGCCCAGAGGCCAATATTAATCTCCCACTGATTGATTTAGTGATTTTTATTGGTAGATTTTGGAACCCAAATCAAGCAAAAAAATTAATAGGCTTTCTATGGCCCACAATTGGGGAGAGAGAGAGAGATGGCACACCCAGGAGTCAAGACTGGCACACAAGCAGAAGGGGCAATATGAATCTCCCACAGATTTTTTTTTTTTTTTTCAGGGAGACTTGAGAGAAAAAAAAAATACAAAAAAAATGATTTTTTTCAGGAATAATTTAGAAACCAAAGAAAATAAAATGATTGTTTCAGGGAGAATTTAGAAAACAAATAAAACAAAAAATAGGCTTTCTAGGGCCCACTCAGTGACAGATGACACACACAGGAGTCAGGAGTGGCACACAAGCCCAGAGGCCAATATTAATCTCCCACTGATTGATTTAGTGATTTTTTTTGGTAGATTTTGGAACCCAAATCAAGCAAAAAAATTAATAGGCTTTCTATGGCCCACTATTTGTGAGAGAGATGGCACGCTCAGGACTGGCACACAAGCCCAGAGGCCAATATTAATCTCCCATTTTTTTTTTTCCAGGGAAAATTTATAAACCCAATAAAAAAAATAATAATAAATAGGCTTTCTATGGCCCACTATCTGAGAGAGAGAGATGGCACGCTTAGGACTGGCACACAAGCCCAAAGGCCAATATTAATCTCCCACTGATTGATTTAATGATTTTTTCAGGTAGAATTTAGAACCCAAATCAAGCAAAAAAATTAATAGGCTTTCTATGGCCCACTGAGTGAGAGATGGCACACACAGGAGTAAGGAGTGGCACACAAGCCCTGAGGCCAATATTTTTCTCCCACTGATTGATTGATTGATTTTTTCAGGTAGAATTATGAACCCAAATCAACCAAAAAAATAAATAGGCTTTCTATGGCCCACTATTTGTGAGAGAGATGGCACGCTCAGGACTGGCACACAAGCCCAGAGGCCAATATTAATCTCCCATTTTTTTTTTTCCAGGGAAAATTTATAAACCCAATAAAAAAAATAATAATAAATAGGCTTTCTATGGCCCACTATCTGAGAGAGAGAGATGGCACGCTTAGGACTGGCACACAAGTCCAAAGGCCAATATTAATCTCCCACTGATTGATTGATTGATTTTTTCAGGTAGAATTATGAACCCAAATCAACCAAAAAAATAAATAGGCTTTCTATGGCCCACTATTTGTGAGAGAGATGGCACGCTCAGGACTGGCACACAAGCCCAGAGGCCAATATTAATCTCCCACTTTTTTTTTTTTTCCAGGGAAAATTTATAAACCCAATAAAATAATAAAAAAATAGGCTTTCTATGGCCCACTATCTGAGAGAGAGAGAGATGGCACGCTTAGGACTGGCACACAAGCCCAAAGGCCAATATTAATCTCCCACTGATTGATTTATTGATTTTTTCAGGTAGAATTTAGAACCCAAATCAAGCAAAAAAATTAATAGGCTTTCTATGGCCCACTGAGTGAGAGATGGCACACACAGGAGTAAGGAGTGGCACACAAGCCCTGAGGCCAATATTTTTCTCCCACTGATTGATGTTGTGATTTTTTCTGGTAGATTTTGGAACCCAAATCAAGCAAAAAAATAAATAGGCTTTCTATGGCCCACTGAGTGAGAGATGACACAGACAGGGATGGCACTCTAGCAGAAATGTCAATCTTAATCTCCCACAAAAAAAAAAAAAAAAAAAAAGGAACTGTCCTTCAATTACTATCTCCCTGCAGTAATCTCAGCCAGGTATGGCAGGCAGCAATAAGGAGTGGACTGATGCACAAATTAAATAAAAAGTGTGGACAAACAAACAAGATAGCTGTGCAGAAAGGAAGGAACAAGAGGATTTGTGCTTTGAAAAAAGCAGTTGGTTTGCACAGCGGCGTACACACAGCAATGCAGCTATCAGGGAGCCTTCTAGGGCAGCCCAATGAGCTACAGCGCTGAGGGGGAAAAAAAAAATGTAGCTTCCACTGTCCCTGCACACCGAAGGTGGTGTTGGGCAGTGGAAATCGCTACAGCACAAGCGGTTTGGTGGTTAATGGACCCTGCCTAACGCTATCCCTGCTTCTGACGAAGCGGCAGCAACCTCTCCCTAAGCTCAGATCAGCAGCAGTAACATGGCGGTCGGCGGGAACTCCCCTTTATAGCCCCTGTGATGCCGCAGACAGCAAGCCAATCACTGCAATGCCCTTCTCTAAGATGGTGGGGACCAGGACCTATGTCATCACGCTGCCCACACTCTGCGTTTACCTTCATTGGCTGAGAAATGGCGCTTTTCGCGTCATTGAAACGCGACTTTGGCGCGAAAGTCGCGTACCGCATGGCCGACCACGCACAGGGGTCGGATCGGGTTTCATGAAACTCGACTTCGCCAAAAGTCGGCGACTTTTGAAAATGTTCGACCCGTTTCGCTCAACCCTAGTATACACAACACCTTAAGGGGGGACAAAAAGCTTCCCAAACAGCTAAAATTAGGGGCAGAGACCAGGAAAAGTGGCATCAATTGACATACAGTAGAAATTTGCAAATGGCTCAGCAGCAGTCAGTCATGGGCCATGCATGAGGTATCAGGGACCGGCCCAGCATTTACAGCTTGCAACTGAAGTTTCAATGAGGACCTGGTGGCTGGAGGAGCGGTGTAAACCTTCTTATCTGGGAGACCTGATACCTCATGCAACACCTCCAATTTTTTTTTTCCAGCCACACTCAGAAGGCACAAACATCAATTTCATGCAGCAATATTGGTAGAAAAATGTAAGGAAAGTAACACAGGTAGTTGACTGAAAGTGAGTGCAGTCCTGCCTGTTTGGGAGTCCTTCTTACACGGGCAACCCACCGGATGAAGACCCAACTTGGAGTCTCCAGATCTCAAAAACTTTTTTGCAATAGCAGCAATAGCTGCAGCAGGTACAGAAGACACCACAAAGATGGCACAGGCTACAATAGCGCAAGATCAATACATGACACTAAAAATGACACCATCGCTTAGTCTGCCCAATCTGCAACTGGGGTTCAAAAGTCATTGAAGATCCATGACTTGATCATTTTGATGAAAGTTAGGTGGTCTACACTTCCAAGGAACAGCTGAATGCCCTTATCAGTCAGGACACCACTGGCAGAGCTGAAGACACGTTCTGAGAGAACGCTGGCTGCCGGGCACAATAAAACCTCCAAGGTATGACAGGTGAGCCTAGGCCACCCTCCCATTTTTGAATGCCAAAATGCAAAAGGTTCCAAACCCCCCTGAGACATTGATATTGAGCTCCATATACTCCTGCACCATCCTCTCCAGTCATTCACAATGTGTCAGACTTGTACTCTGTTCTGCTGGTGCACGGGCTAGTCTAAAAAATGTGTGAAATGACTCACAGAAATTGCTTATGCCAGTTACACTGCTGCTGCTATTGTCTTTGCGATGACGCCTTGACGTTCTTGGAGTTGGATGTCTAGAACTGGGATGCACATTGTATGCCTCACTGCTGTCTTAGGGAAAATCACTCTTAAGATTGTCATCAAGTGTGTTTCAATACTGCCGCTTTCCAGGAGGGGGAGCATCTGGTTAAATTGCAGTGGATCTGACAGAGTGGCAATCCAGTACCCAGCACTATTTCTAACCCTAAGAATTTGGGTATCGTGTTGAAGTCAGTGCAGCAAAAAGGCGCTCATGTATTGGGCGCTTCCATGAGGTCCAAGTCCATGGTGTGTTGGTTGTGGGGTAACCCTCAAGCTTGCTTTTTCCGTCCCATTCAGCCAACCATGGACAACATAGAGGGGATCCTTATCCCCTTAATTTCCTGACTGTCGCGCGTCCATTACCTTGTCATCCTCCATTTGTTCCTCGGCTCCTGCACCTTCACTAACAGCTGTTAGCCACCCGCCTGTTCGACGACAGTTAAGAAATTTGAGATATTGTTATCCCTTAGGCATCCACCTCTGCTTCCACCTCTTCCTCTGGGACCACCACCTTCTCACGCAGACTATTCAAAGTCTGCTCCAGCATATAGATAACCGGAATAGTGATGCTGATGATGGCATCGTCAGCGCTAACCATCTTAGTAGCCATTACAAAACTGTGCAGAAGGGTGCAGAGGTCCTTCATCTGTGTCCACTCGTGATTTGCAGCACGTTCATACTGCATTGGCCCAGGATATGCAAAAGGACATACTGCACCAGGGCTCGTTGCTGCTGCCACAGTCGCTGCTGTAACATGTGCAGGGTGGAATTCCACTGTATCAGAACATCGCAAATCAAACAGATAATGGGTAGGCCGAAAGACTTCTATAGCGATACACGTTGATGACCAGTGGAAATGTGCACACAGTGACCATGTTTCACCTATAAAGGTGCCCACTCGGCAAAGTGGAACACTCCCCTTAACCAAAACATTAAACCATGCAAAGATAGGATCTCTAGATAACTGATCCCGACTTGATAACCAATAGGTTCTAGAAAATGACGCATCACACAAGATCCATCAAAAAGGGGTTTGAGCAAAAAAAGGACTTAAGCATAAATAACAGACAAAAATGGGTTATAAGGCGAGGAAGTAACAACAGTTAAGTAAGACCAATGTGAGAAGATATGGAAAAAGAGAAAACACGTGTCCCTTGGCAGCAACCACATGTGTGTATGGAGTTATGCCTTTGAGGGTCGCCGTCAGGGCATTACTGCCCTGACTGGCATATGGGGCCCGGTGGGCAGAGGGGGCCCGCATCGGGCCCATCTCATCTGCTCACCGGGCCCCCACCGGCAAGCTAACCTGGGCCCTTAGCAGCGCTGCAGCAACACTATTGGGGGCAGAATGCTGGAGACACTGGGGGCAGAATGCTGGACACACTGAAGCAGAATGCTGGACACACTGAAGCAGAATGCTGGACACACTGGGGGCACGACTGGAGACACTGGTGGCAGAATGCTGGACACAATGAGGGCAGAATGCTGGACACCCTGGGGGCAGGACTGGAGACAGGTGGGGCAAGAATGGAGATACGGGGCATGATTGGAGACACAGGGCAGAATGAAAGACATGGGGTAGGATGGATACAATGGAGACAGATGGGGCAGAATGGGGAGATCATATGGAGGCAGGATGGAGAGATCATATGGGTCAGAATGGGGAGATCATATGGAGGCAGGATGGATACTCATGAGGGCAGGATGGGAGAACATATGGCTGAAGCCATGAATGAGACACACGGGGGCCAGGATGGGGAATATTATTACCATAGGGGCTAATTAAGGGATATTATTACTGCAGTGATGTATTTAGTTTATTTTTTGAGGATACTGTTTTAAAAGTGGGTGGGGCGGTCCTGTTACTGTGTAGAGTGACACTATGTCGCCTTTTTTTCTTCATGTGGTGTAATGTAGAAGTTGTGAAAAATTAAGTAATGTGTTCTGCAAGCGGAGCTCGAGATAACTGTGTTATTTCCTGCAGAGACGAGTCCTGGCTGGAAGAAGTGATAGCGGTCTGTGCTGGATGAAAGATGAAAAACAAAGATGAAGGACTTCACCTAGAGGCGTCACTGGTGAGTCAGTGTGTTACCTGTACACTGACACTATACACTGTACTGTATACTATATACAGAGCTCCTCTGTATAATGTCACTGGTGATCACTGTATTACCTATACATTATATACAGGACTCCTGTGTATAATGTCACCGGTGATCACTGTATAACCTGTACACAGACACTACAAACTAAGTACAGATCTCCTGTGTATAATGGCACTGATGATATTAGTATTGTGTTTTTTTTATTACTGATCAGTATTGTAGTATTCAGTCACTATGTGGTGGTAATATGTGGTCTGGACATGGTGTTGCGGTATTTGTCCCTTGTATGTGCTATTTGGTCACTTTGTGGTGGTAATATGTGGTCTGGTTATGGTGTTGTGGTATTTGTTCCTTGTTTGTGGTATTATTTAGTCACTGGTGGTAATATGTGGTCTGGTCATGGTGTAGCGGTATTTGTTCCTAGTATGTGATATTATTGGTCATTTCAAAAATTGAAAAATAAATAAAATATACCTAAATTGTATTGCATATTTTAACAAATATTTAATAGGTTACAGTAGAGTAGGGCCCGGCCAAAAGTGTCTACTGTGTTATGGTGGCGGCTTAAAAAATCTTTCGGCCAAATTAAAAGCTGCCGGCTATATGTGTGATCTGGTGATGGGAACTGTTAATGTGCGATAGGTGAGAAGTGGAGTTTTTCCAAGAGAGAGCGGGGGTACTCTGGACAGTTCGAGGGGTGGAGGCGTGGCTGGGGTGGAGCCTGGACGGAGTCTCAAGGGGGCCCCGAAAATTTTGCCACTATGGGGCCCCGAAATTTCTAGTGGCAGCCCTGGTGCCAAAATGGTTAATTAGCCAGTGAGCCAACAAGTGTTATTAGCAGTCAGGGCAATGAGTTCAGGCATAATAGCCTAATGCTCCCTTTGGACAAAGCGTATAAGTAAAGTGCTGTATGTGCATATGGCTGCTACGGGCTAAATGTCAGAATACCAGCATGAATGTCATAGGGTAAGAAAATTATTTACTAGGTATAGAGATAATGTAAAGTAACATTACCTTGAGACATGTCGTATCTAGAGTTGAGCGACCTTGACCTTTTTAGAGTCGAGCCGGGTTTTGCGAAACCCGACTATGTCCAAAGTCGGGTCGAGTGAAATCGGCCGATTATGACGTAAAGTCGGGATCGACCGAAACACGAAACCCAATGCAAGTCAATGGGGCAGCATAGTCGGCAGTGAGTGGGGGCCAGGAAAACACCTAGAGTGGCCATTTTAATGTCAAAACCATCCATTCTTCTTAATGAAGCTTGTCAAGCGTAATTTACCTTATAATAATTGGAAGGCATTTGAAATTGGGGGTCATTTGGCTAAAGTTGTGGGGGGTAGGGCTGGTTCAAGTAATTAGTGGGCCCAGGAAATCTGGACCACGTCACGGCAGTGGAGCAGGGAGAGGTAAGTATTTCAACTTTGCAAGTGCTGTGAACCTGAGCAAGCAGGGGGGGCCCACTCGTTGGCATTGGCACTGGCACAGGGCCCCTCAAAGTACAGCGGTGTGTTTGCACGGCGGGGGCGCCTCCCACCGGCAGCAACACTTTTGCGTACTATGAGAGGCCCTGTGCCAGTGACGTCGCCAACTAGTATTCCTCCCCCCACCTGATGAAGGAACCTGCACTTTCATCTGCACCTTCCTCTTTGTCCCCGTGTAAGGTGGTATGGTATGCGGGAAGAGCAACCTGACTTTCAGCAGGGTCACAATGTTGTTGTGTAGCGTGCACGGGGAATGTTGCGTTATGGGTCAATGTACCAGCAGACTCATCTATCACTGGCTGGGCAATGGGCACGATGAAGTGGAAACACAGATATAGGCCCAAAGAAGAAAGTGGGCTAAATGCAGTTCAAAATTGGTAACACAGGAATAACCAGGGGGCATTGCAGTGGAGGACAACTGGAATGAGAGGCTGACACAGAGAGTAGGGCCAAATCAGTAAGTAGTCGAAATGCAGTTCAAAATTGGCAACCGTAGTAAACAGGCGGCACAGCTTTGTTCAGTGGAGGAGAACAGCAAGGAGTGGCAGACACCGATAGTAGGCCCCAAACCAACTAGTACGCCAAATGCAGTTGTTCCATTTAACCACAATTTAATGAGAGCCTGAAGATAGAAGCTCAGGAAAGGCAACCTGGGGAACACCTTGGAGTGTAACACACCATCTCTCTCCACCCCATACCCATTTTGTATGGCCTAATGCAGTGTACTTTTCTACAACTACTAAACGAGAGTCGGAAGACCGAAGCAATGGCAAGGAAACCTGGGGAACACCTTAGAGTGTAACACACCCTCTCTCTACACCCCATACCCAATTTGAAGGCCTAATGCAGTGTAGTTTCCAAGAACTACTAAACGAGAGCCGGAAGATCGAAGCTCAGGAAAGGCAACCTGGGGAACACCTTGGAGTGTAACACACCCTCTCGCTACACCCCATACCCAATTTGAAGGCCTAATGCAGCGTAGTTTCCAACAACTACTAAACGAGAGCCGGAAGATCGAAGCTCAGGAAAGGCAACCTGGGGAACACCTTGGAGTGTAACACACCCTCTCTCTACACCCCATACCCAATTTGAAGGCCTAATGCAGTGTAGTTTCCAAGAACTACTAAACGAGAGCCGGAAGATCGAAGCTCAGGAAAGGCAACCTGGGGAACACCTTGGAGTGTAACACACCCTCTCGCTACACCCCATACCCAATTTGAAGGCCTAATGCAGCGTAGTTTCCAACAACTACTAAACGAGAGCCGGAAGATCGAAGCTCAGGAAAGGCAACCTGGGGAACACCTTGGAGTGGAACACACCATCTCTCTACACCCCATACCCAATTTGAAGGCCTAATGCAGAGTAGTTTCCAAGAACTACTAAACGAGAGCCGGAAGATCGAAGCTCAGGAAAGGCAACCTGGGGAACACCTTGGAGTGTAACACAACGTCTCTCTACACGACGGAAGGGCTGATTCTTAGGAAGGAAGGCTGTTGGAAATAAGCATTGCGCGTCCGAGGGTGATTATATTCTTATTAGGTATATACTCACCCTCGGACGCGCCCTGCTTCTTTATTTGGAATGAATGTTTATTTGCAATGTGGTGTTGACTTTCTCTATTATTTTGGTAATTAATGATTTTATTATTTTCATTATTTTGCATCTTCTCGGCAATAATATAAAGAAGACGCGACAGGACAACACTCGGTGGATGCCATATGTGTGTTTTCAATTTAAAAAAACTTTCAGTTAACTACTTGCAGGAGAAAGTAATTGTAGCTGGTGGCCATTTTTAGTACTGTACCAGATTAGAGTTGTGTGTTTGTTTTTAATGTTAAAATGTCTGCATTTGATATCTCACCAGTATTTTCTTTTTTATAAGCAAAATACTTATTTTTATATTTTCTGATGTTGGTTCCAGGGGTACACGGCCAGCAGTGCCCTGGTCAGTGTAGTAGTAGTTGAAAGAATGGACCGCAGACAGGCATCGAAGGCCTAAAATAATAACACATGGCTGTAGGCAATTTTAAATTGGTTCCAGGGGTACACGGACAGCAGTGGTGTGGTCAGTGGAGGCCTAGTGGAAGGAGTGACCGCAGACAGGCATCGAAGGCCTAAAATAATAACACATGGCTGTAGGCAATTTTAAATTGGTTCCAGGGGTACACGGACAGCAGTGGTGTGGTCAGTGGAGGCCTAGTGGAAGGAGTGACCGCAGACAGGCATCGAAGGCCTAAAATAATAACACATGGCTGTAGGCAATTTTAAATTGGTTCCAGGGGTACACGGGCAGCAGTGACCTGGTCAGTGTAGTAGTAGTTGAAAGAATGGACCGCAGACAGGCATCGAAGGCCTAAAATAAAAAAATTGGGCTGGCTGTAGGCAATTTTAAATTGGTTCCAGGGGTACACGGGCAGCAGTGACCTGGTCAGTGTAGTAGTAGTTGAAAGAATGGACCGCAGACAGGCATCGAAGGCCTAACATAACAAACTTGGGCTGGCTGTAGGCACTTTTAAATTGGTTCCAGGGGTACACGGGCAGCAGTGGTCTGGTCAGTGGAAGTCTAGTGGAAGGAGTGACCGCAGACAGGCATCGAAGGCCTAAAATAATAACACATGGCTGTAGGCAATTTTAAATTGGTTCCAGGGGTACACGGACAGCAGTGACCTGGTCAGTGTAGTAGTAGTTGAAAGAATGGACCGCAGACAGGCATCGAAGGCCTAAAATAAAAAAATTGGGCTGGCTGTAGGCAATTTTAAATTGGTTCCAGGGGTACACGGGCAGCAGTGACCTGGTCAGTGTAGTAGTAGTTGAAAGAATGGACCGCAGACAGGCATCGAAGGCCTAAAATAAAAAAATTGGGCTGGCTGTAGGCAATTTTAAATTGGTTCCAGGGGTACACGGGCAGCAGTGGTGTGGTCAGTGGAGGCCTAGTGGAAGGAGTGACCGCAGACAGGCATCGAAGGCCTAAAATAATAACACATGGCTGTAGGCAATTTTAAATTGGTTCCAGGGGTACACGGGCAGCAGTGACCTGGTCAGTGTAGTAGTAGTTGAAAGAATGGACCGCAGACAGGCATCGAAGGCCTAAAATAAAAAAATTGGGCTGGCTGTAGGCAATTTTAAATTGGTTCCAGGGGTACACGGGCAGCAGTGACCTGGTCAGTGTAGTAGTAGTTGAAAGAATGGACCGCAGACAGGCATCGAAGGCCTAAAATAAAAAAATTGGGCTGGCTGTAGGCAATTTTAAATTGGTTCCAGGGGTACACGGGCAGCAGTGGTGTGGTCAGTGGAGGCCTAGTGGAAGGAGTGACCGCAGACAGGCATCGAAGGCCTAAAATAATAACACATGGCTGTAGGCAATTTTAAATTGGTTCCAGGGGTACACGGGCAGCAGTGACCTGGTCAGTGTAGTAGTAGTTGAAAGAATGGACCGCAGACAGGCATCGAAGGCCTAAAATAAAAAAATTGGGCTGGCTGTAGGCAATTTTAAATTGGTTCCAGGGGTACACGGGCAGCAGTGGTGTGGTCAGTGGAGGCCTAGTGGAAGGAGTGACCGCAGACAGGCATCGAAGGCCTAAAATAATAACACATGGCTGTAGGCAATTTTAAATTGGTTCCAGGGGTACACGGGCAGCAGTGACCTGGTCAGTGTAGTAGTAGTTGAAAGAATGGACCGCAGACAGGCATCGAAGGCCTAAAATAAAAAAATTGGGCTGGCTGTAGGCAATTTTAAATTGGTTCCAGGGGTACACGGGCAGCAGTGACCTGGTCAGTGTAGTAGTAGTTGAAAGAATGGACCGCAGACAGGCATCGAAGGCCTAACATAACAAACTTGGGCTGGCTGTAGGCACTTTTAAATTGGTTCCAGGGGTACACGGGCAGCAGTGGTCTGGTCAGTGGAAGTCTAGTGGAAGGAGTGACCGCAGACAGGCATCGAAGGCCTAAAATAATAACACATGGCTGTAGGCAATTTTAAATTGGTTCCAGGGGTACACGGACAGCAGTGGTGTGGTCAGTGGAGGCCTAGTGGAAGGAGTGACCGCAGACAGGCATCGAAGGCCTAAAATAATAACACATGGCTGTAGGCAATTTTAAATTGGTTCCAGGGGTACACGGGCAGCAGTGACCTGGTCAGTGTAGTAGTAGTTGAAAGAATGGACCGCAGACAGGCATCGAAGGCCTAAAATAAAAAAATTGGGCTGGCTGTAGGCAATTTTAAATTGGTTCCAGGGGTACACGGGCAGCAGTGACCTGGTCAGTGTAGTAGTAGTTGAAAGAATGGACCGCAGACAGGCATCGAAGGCCTAAAATAAAAAAATTGGGCTGGCTGTAGGCAATTTTAAATTGGTTCCAGGGGTACACGGGCAGCAGTGGTGTGGTCAGTGGAGGCCTAGTGGAAGGAGTGACCGCAGACAGGCATCGAAGGCCTAAAATAATAACACATGGCTGTAGGCAATTTTAAATTGGTTCCAGGGGTACACGGGCAGCAGTGACCTGGTCAGTGTAGTAGTAGTTGAAAGAATGGACCGCAGACAGGCATCGAAGGCCTAAAATAAAAAAATTGGGCTGGCTGTAGGCAATTTTAAATTGGTTCCAGGGGTACACGGGCAGCAGTGGTGTGGTCAGTGGAGGCCTAGTGGAAGGAGTGACCGCAGACAGGCATCGAAGGCCTAAAATAATAACACATGGCTGTAGGCAATTTTAAATTGGTTCCAGGGGTACACGGGCAGCAGTGACCTGGTCAGTGTAGTAGTAGTTGAAAGAATGGACCGCAGACAGGCATCGAAGGCCTAAAATAAAAAAATTGGGCTGGCTGTAGGCAATTTTAAATTGGTTCCAGGGGTACACGGGCAGCAGTGACCTGGTCAGTGTAGTAGTAGTTGAAAGAATGGACCGCAGACAGGCATCGAAGGCCTAACATAACAAACTTGGGCTGGCTGTAGGCACTTTTAAATTGGTTCCAGGGGTACACGGGCAGCAGTGGTCTGGTCAGTGGAAGTCTAGTGGAAGGAGTGACCGCAGACAGGCATCGAAGGCCTAAAATAATAACACATGGCTGTAGGCAATTTTAAATTGGTTCCAGGGGTACACGGACAGCAGTGGTGTGGTCAGTGGAGGCCTAGTGGAAGGAGTGACCGCAGACAGGCATCGAAGGCCTAAAATAAAAAAATTGGGCTGGCTGTAGGCAATTTTAAATTGGTTCCAGGGGTACACGGGCAGCAGTGGTGTGGTCAGTGGAGGCCTAGTGGAAGGAGTGACCGCAGACAGGCATCGAAGGCCTAAAATAATAACACATGGCTGTAGGCAATTTTAAATTGGTTCCAGGGGTACACGGGCAGCAGTGACCTGGTCAGTGTAGTAGTAGTTGAAAGAATGGACCGCAGACAGGCATCGAAGGCCTAAAATAAAAAAATTGGGCTGGCTGTAGGCAATTTTAAATTGGTTCCAGGGGTACACGGGCAGCAGTGACCTGGTCAGTGTAGTAGTAGTTGAAAGAATGGACCGCAGACAGGCATCGAAGGCCTAAAATAAAAAAATTGGGCTGGCTGTAGGCAATTTTAAATTGGTTCCAGGGGTACACGGGCAGCAGTGACCTGGTCAGTGTAGTAGTAGTTGAAAGAATGGACCGCAGACAGGCATCGAAGGCCTAAAATAAAAAAATTGGGCTGGCTGTAGGCAATTTTAAATTGGTTCCAGGGGTACACGGGCAGCAGTGGTGTGGTCAGTGGAGGCCTAGTGGAAGGAGTGACCGCAGACAGGCATCGAAGGCCTAAAATAATAACACATGGCTGTAGGCACTTTTAAATTGGTTCCAGGGGTACACGGGCAGCAGTGGTCTGGTCAGTGGAAGTCTAGTGGAAGGAGTGACCGCAGACAGGCTTCGAAGGCCTAACATAACAAAATTGGGCTGGCTGTAGGCACTTTAAATTGGTTCCAGGGGTACATGGGCAGCAGTGTATGGTCAGTGGAAGTCTAGTGGAAGGAGTGACGGCAGACAGTCTTCGAAGGCCTAACATAACAAAATTGGGCTGACTGTAGGCACTTTTAAATTGGTTCCAGGGTAACACGGCCAGCAGTGGCCTGGTCAGTGTAGTAGTTGTAGAAAGAAGGGACCGCAGACAGGCTTCGAAGGCCTAACATAACAAAAATGTCAAAACAATGGTATTGTCAGTGCCAGGCATTGAAGGATGTCAGCGGCTAGACTACACATTGGTGAAGCTGTGAGAGATAATTTTGCTAGTGGTAGAGCACTGTTTGAGCTGGGGGGGGGAACTGTCTTGTGGCCGGCGGTACAGGCACAGGGCCCCTCATATTACAACGGTGTGTCTGACGTTGGGTGCGCACCACCACCGCCAGAGACACTTTATTGTACTATGAGGGACCCAGTGGCAGTGCCGTCGACCAAAAGCGGCCACACCCACCTCTTCAGACAAACAGCACTCTCAAGGGTCCAAGCGCAAAGTGGCGATAGCACGGCCCCGTGTGGGGAGTTTGGCCATTTCGTGAGGTGGAAACATGTCGTATGCTGGACAATCAGGTGAAGAAAATTACGAGATTGGAAAAGTCATTCAGAATAGTCCACAGGCAAGACCTTTTCATAGGAAAGCTAGGTGTCAGCCGGGCAGGGTGGGGCAAAAGATTTTGAAATCCAGTTGTGGTTCATTTTAATGAAGGTTAGATCATCTACATTTTGGGTAGCCAGACGAGTCCTTTTTTCTGTTAGTATTGAACCTGCAGCACTGAATACTCTTTCTGATAGGACACTAGCTGCCGGGCAAGCAAGCTCCTGCAATGCATATTCTGCCAATTCTGGCCAGGTGTCTAATTTGGATGCCCAGTAATCAAATGGGAATGACGGTTGAGGGAGAACGTCGATAAGGGATGAAAAATAGTTTGTAACCATACTGGACAAATGTTGTCTCCTGTCACTTTGAATTGATGCTGCAGTACCTGTCCTGTCTGCGGTCATAGAAAAATCACTCCACAACCTGGTCAGAAAACCCCTCTGTCCAACGCCACTTCTGATTTCTGCCCCTCTAACACCTCTGGTCTGCTGGCCCCTGGAGCTCGTGTGAGAACGATCACGGGCGCTGTGTGCAGGGAATGCCAGAAGCAAACGGTCAACAAGAGTTGATTGTTTTGTTGCTAATATTAGTTCCAAGTTCTCATGTGGCATAATATTTTGCAATTTGCCTTTATAGCGAGGATCAAGGAGGCAGGCCAACCAGTAATCGTCATCGTTCATCATTTTTGTAATGCGTGTGTCCCTTTTGAGGATACGCAAGGCATAATCCGCCATGTGGGCCAAAGTTCCCGTTGTCAAATCTGCGGTTGTGCTTGGTTGAGGGGCAGTTGCAGGCAAATCTACGTCACTTGTGTCCCTCAAAAAACCAGAACCCGGCCTTGCCACGCCACCAATTTCCCGTGCCCCCGGGAAAGCTTCCTCATTAAAAATATACTCATCCCCATCATCCTCCTCATCCTCCACCTCCTCTTCGCCCGGTACCTCGTCATGTACACTGCCCTGACCAGACAATCGCTGACTGTCATCAAGGCTTTCCTCTTCCTCTGGTGCAGACGCCTGATCCTTTATGTGCGTCAAACTTTGCATCAGCAGACGCATTAGGGGGATGCTCATGCTTATTATGGCGTTGTCTGCACTAACCAGCCGTGTGCATTCCTCAAAACACTGAAGGACTTGACACATGTCTTGAATCTTCGACCACTGCACACCTGACAACTCCATGTCTGCCATCCTACTGCCTGCCCGTGTATGTGTATCCTCCCACAAAAACATAACAGCCCGCCTCTGTTCGCACAGTCTCTGAAGCATGTGCAGTGTTGAGTTCCACCTTGTTGCAACGTCTATGATTAGGCGATGCTGGGGAAGGTTCAAAGAACGCTGATAGGTCTGCATACGGCTGGAGTGTACAGGCGAACGGCGGATATGTGCGCAAAGTCCACGCACTTTGAGGAGCAGGTCGGATAACCCCGGATAACTTTTCAGGAAGCACTGCACCACCAGGTTTAAGGTGTGAGCCAGGCAAGGAATGTGTTTCAGTTGGGAAAGGGAGATGGCAGCCATGAAATTCCTTCCGTTATCACTCACTACCTTGCCTGCCTCAAGATCTACAGTGCCCAGCCACGACTGCGTTTCTTGCTGCAAGAACTCGGACAGAACTTCCGCGGTGTGTCTATTGTCGCCCAAACACTTCATAGCCAATACAGCCTGCTGACGTATGCCAGTAGCTGCCCCATAATGGGAGACCTGGTGTGCAACAGTGGCAGGTGCGGATGGAGTGTTTGTGCGACTGCGGTCTGTGGACGAGCTCTTGCTTCTGCAGGAGGACGAGGAGGAGGAGGAGGAGGGGGTGCGAACGGCTACAGACAACTGTTTACTAGACCGTGGGCTAGGCAGAACTGTCCCAAACTTGCTGTCCCCTGTGGACCCTGAATCCACCACATTTACCCAGTGTGCCGTGATGGACACGTAACGTCCCTGGCCATGCCTACTGGTCCATGCATCTGTTGTCAGGTGCACCTTTGTGCTCACAGATTGCCTGAGTGCATGGACGATGCGCTCTTTAACATGCTGGTGGAGGGCTGGGATGGCTTTTCTGGAAAAAAAGTGTCGACTGGGTAGCTCGTAGCGTGGTACAGCGTAGTCCATCAGGTCTTTGAAAGCTTCGCTTTCAACTAACCGGTAGGGCATCATCTCTAACGAGATTAGTCTAGCTATGTGGGCGTTCAAACCCTGTGTACGCGGATGCGAGGCTAAGTATTTCCTTTTTCTAACCATAGTCTCATGTAGGGTGAGCTGGACTGGAGAGCTGGAGATCGTGGAACTAGCGGGGGTGCCGGTGGACATGGCAGACTGAGAGACGGTGGGAGATGGTATTGTTGCCGCCGGTGCCCTAGATGCAGTGTTTCCTACTACGAAACTGGTGATTCCCTGACCCTGACTGCTTTGGCCTGGCAAAGATACCTGCACAGATACAGCAGGTGGTGCGCTAAATGGTGGTCCTACACTGCCGGAAGGGATGTTGCGTTGATGACTAGCTTCATTGGCCGAGGGTGCAACAACCTTAAGGGACGTTTGGTAGTTAGTCCAAGCTTTCAAATGCATGGTGGTTAAATGTCTATGCATGCAACTAGTATTGAGACTTTTCAGATTCTGACCTCTGCTTAAGGAAGTAGAACATTTTTGACAGATGACTTTGCGCTGATCAATTGGATGTTGTTTAAAAAAATGCCAGACTGCACTCTTTCTAGCATCGGATACCTTTTCAGGCATTGCAGACTGAGCTTTAACCGGATGGCCACGCTGTCCTCCACCAGGTTTTGGCTTTGCCACGCGTTTTGGGCAAGATACGGGCCCGGCAGATGGAACCTGTGGCGATGTTGATGCCTGCTGCGGCCCCTCCTCCTCCTCTGCTTCAGAACTGCTGCCGCCTGCACCCTGTTCCCCCAATGGCTGCCAATCGGGGTCAAGAACTGGGTCATCTAATAACTCTTCTTGTACCTCCTGCGCAACTTCGTCTGTGTCACCGTGTCGTTCGGTGGTATAGCGTTCGTGATGGGGCAACATAGTCTCATCAGGGTCTGATTCTTGATCAGCACCCTGCGAGGGCAATGTTGTGGTCTGAGTCAAAGGACCAGCATAGTAGTCTGGCTGTGGCTGTGCGTCAGTGCACTCCATGTCAGATTCAATTTGTAATGGGCATGGACTGTTAACTGCTTCACTTTCTAAGCCAGGGACGGTATGTGTAAAGAGCTCCATGGAGTAACCCGTTGTGTCGCCTGCTGCATTCTTCTCTGTTGTTGTTTTTGCTGAAGAGGACAAGGAAGTGACTTGTCCCTGACCGTGAACATCCACTAACGACGCGCTGCTTTTACTTTTACCAGTTTCACGAGATGAGGCAAAAGAGCTAGAGGCTGAGTCAGCAAGATAAGCCAAAACTTGCTCTTGCTGCTCCGGCTTTAAAAGCGGTTTTCCTAATCCCAGAAAAGGGAGCGTTCGAGGCCTTGTGTAGCCGGACGACGAACCTGGCTCCACAGCTCCAGACTTAGGTGCAATATTTTTTCCCCCACGACCACCTGATGCTCCACCACTACCACTACCCTCATTACCAGCTGACAATGAACGCCCCCGGCCACGACCTCTTCCACTAGACTTCCTCATTGTTTTAAAAACGTAACCAAACTAACGTTATTTGTTGCAGTCACACAACTTACACGGTGAGCTATAACTTCTGTATGATTTAGCTACCCCTTTACAGGTTGGTGAGACCACAGCGAAAATCAGGCCCAATGTTACACACTCTTTTTTTGGTGGCTGCAAATTAGAGAGATGCCCCACACGCAGGACTGTCACTGAAGCACAAATGTTAATATTAATGTCACACTATTATTTTTTTTTTATTTTTATTTTTTTCAGGAACACTTTAGAAACCCCCCAAAAAAAAAAAAATAGATTTTTGCAGGGAGAATTTAGAAAACAAATGTAACAAACTATATGCTTTCTATGGGCCACTGAGTGAGAGATGACGCACACAGGAATCAGGAGTGGCACACAAGCCCAGAGGCCAATATTTTTCTACCAATGATTGATGGAGTTATTTTCTCTGGTAGATTTTGGAACCCAAATCAAGGAAAAAAAATGTAGGCTTTCTATGGACCACAATTGGAGAGAGAGAGAGAGAGAGATGGCACACCCAGGAGTCAAGACTGGCACACAAGCAGAAAGGCCAATATTAATCTCCCACTGTTTTTTTTGGTTGTTTTTTTTTTTTTTTTTTTCAGGGAGACTTTAGAAAAAAAAATAATAAAAAAAATATGATTTTATCAGGAAGAATTTAGAAACCAAATAAAATAAAATGATTTTTTCAGGGAGAATTTAGAAAACAAATAAAACCAAAAATAGGCGTTCTATGGCCCACTGACTGAGAGATGACGCACCCAGGAGTCAAGACTGGCACACAAGCAGAAAGGCCAATATTAATCTCCCACTGTTTTTTTTGGTTGTTTTTTTTTTTTTTTTTTTCAGGGAGACTTTAGAAAAAAAAATAATAAAAAAAATATGATTTTATCAGGAAGAATTTAGAAACCAAATAAAATAAAATGATTTTTTCAGGGAGAATTTAGAAAACAAATAAAACCAAAAATAGGCGTTCTATGGCCCACTGACTGAGAGATGACGCACCCAGGAGTCAAGACTGGCACACAAGCAGAAAGGCCAATATTAATCTCCCACTGTTTTTTTTGGTTGTTTTTTTTTTTTTTTTTTCAGGGAGACTTTAGAAAAAAAAATAATAAAAAAAATATGATTTTATCAGGAAGAATTTAGAAACCAAATAAAATAAAATGATTTTTTCAGGGAGAATTTATAAAACAAATAAAACCAAAAATAGGCGTTCTATGGCCCACTGACTGAGAGATGACGCACCCAGGAGTCAAGACTGGCACACAAGCAGAAAGGCCAATATTAATCTCCCACTGTTTTTTTTGGTTGTTTTTTTTTTTTTTTTTTTCAGGGAGACTTTAGAAAAAAAAATAATAAAAAAAATATGATTTTATCAGGAAGAATTTAGAAACCAAATAAAATAAAATGATTTTTTCAGGGAGAATTTATAAAACAAATAAAACCAAAAATAGGCGTTCTATGGCCCACTGACTGAGAGATGACGCACCCAGGAGTCAAGACTGGCACACAAGCAGAAAGGCCAATATTAATCTCCCACTGTTTTTTTTGGTTGTTTTTTTTTTTTTTTTTTCAGGGAGACTTTAGAAAAAAAAATAATAAAAAAAATATGATTTTATCAGGAAGAATTTAGAAACCAAATAAAATAAAATGATTTTTTCAGGGAGAATTTATAAAACAAATAAAACCAAAAATAGGCGTTCTATGGCCCACTGACTGAGAGATGACGCACCCAGGAGTCAAGACTGGCACACAAGCAGAAAGGCCAATATTAATCTCCCACTGTTTTTTTTTTTTTTTTTCAGGGAGACTTTAGAAAAAAAAATAATAAAAAAAATATGATTTTATCAGGAAGAATTTAGAAACCAAATAAAATAAAATGATTTTTTCAGGGAGAATTTAGAAAACAAATAAAACCAAAAATAGGCGTTCTATGGCCCACTGACTGAGAGATGACGCACACAGGAGTCAGGAGTGGCACACAAACCCAGAGGCCAATATTTTTCTACCAATGATTGATGTAGTTATTTTCTCTGGTAGATTTTAGAACCCAAATCAAGGAAAAAAAATATAGGCTTTCTATGGACCACAATTGGAGAGAGAGAGAGAGAGAGAGAGAGAGAGAGAGAGAGAGAGAGAGAGAGATGGCACACCCAGGAGTCAAGACTGGCACACAAGCAGAAAGGCCAATATTAATCTCCCACTGTTTTTTTGGTTGTTTTTTTTTTTTTTTTTTTTCAGGGAGACTTTAGAAATAAAAATAATAAAAAAAATATGATTTTATCAGGAAGAATTTAGAAACCAAATAAAATAAAATGATTTTTTCAGGGAGAATTTAGAAAACAAATAAAACCAAAAATATGCGTTCTATGGCCCACTGACTGAGAGAGAGAGAGAGATGGAACGCTTAGTACTGGCACACAAGCCCAAAGGGCAATATTAATCTCCCTTTTTTTTTCCAGGGAGAATTTCTGAAACCCAAAAAAAAAATAAAATAGGCTTTCTATGGCCCACTATTTGTGAGAGAGATGGGACGCTCAGGACTGGCACAGATGGCACGCTCAGGACTGGCACAGAAGCCCAGAGGCCAATATTAATCTCCCTTTTTTTCTGGGAGAATTTATAAAACCAAAAAAATATTTAAATAGGCTTTCTATGGCCCACTATTTGTGAGAGAGATGGCACGCTCAGGACTGGCACAGATGGCACGCTCACAACTGGCACAGAAGCCCAGAGGCCAATATTAATCTCCCTTTTTTTCTGGGAGAATTTATAAAACCAAAAAAATATTTAAATAGGCTTTCTATGGCCCACTATTTGTGAGAGAGATGGCACGCTCAGGACTGGCACAGATGGCACGCTCACAACTGGCACACAAGCCCAGAGGCCAATATTAATCTCCCTTTTTTCAGGGAAAATTTATAAAACCAAAAAAAAAATTAAATAGGCTTTCTATGGCCCACTATTTGTGAGAGAGATGGCACGCTCAGGACTGGCACAGATGGCACGCTCACAACTGGCACACAAGCCCAGAGGCCAATATTAATCTCCCTTTTTTCAGGGAAAATTTATAAAACCAAAAAAAAAATTAAATAGGCTTTCTATGGCCCACTATTTGTGAGAGAGATGGGACGCTCAGGACTGGCACAGATGGCACGCTCAGGACTGGCACAGAAGCCCAGAGGCCAATATTAATCTCCCTTTTTTTCAGGGAGAATTTATAAAACCCAAAAAAAAATAAAATAGGCTTTCTATGGCCCACTATTTGTGAGAGAGATGGCACACTCAGGACTGGCACACAAGCCCAAAGGCCAATATTAATCTCCCACTGTATTTTTATCAGGGAGAATTTATACACCCCACAAAAAAAAATACAGAAAAATGAAAAGGCTTTCTATGGCCCACTATGTGAGAGAGATGGCACACACAGGGATGGCACTCTAGCAGAAATGCCAAATTGCCAATCTTAATCTCCCACCAAAAAAAAAAAAAAAAAAAAAACAGGGAATGTCCTACAATTACTATCTCCCTGCCTGCAGTAATCTCAGCCAGGTATGGCAGGCAGCTACTATCTCCCTGCCTGCAGTAATCTCAGCCAGGTATGGCAGGCAGCAATAAGGAGTGGACTGATGCACAAATGAAATAAAAAGTGTGGACAAACAAAAAAGATAGCTGTGCAGAAAGGAAGGAACAAGAGGATTTGTGCTTTGAAAAAAGCAGTTGGTTTGCACAGCGGCGTACACACAGCAATGCAGCTATCAGGGAGCCTTCTAGGGCAGCCCAATGAGCTACAGCGCTGAGGGGAAAAAAAAAAAAAAAAAAAATTCCACTGTCCCTGCACACCGAGGGTGGTGTTGGACAGTGCAAATCGCTGCAGCACAAGCGGTTTTGTGGTTAATGGACCCTGCCTAACGCTATCCCTGCTTCTGACAAAGCGGCAGCAACCTCTCCCTAAGCTCAGATCAGCAGCAGTAAGATGGCGGTCGGCGGGAACGCCTCTTTATAGCCCCTGTGACGTCGCAGACAGCAAGCCAATCACTGCAATGCCCTTCTCTAAGATGGTGGGGACCAGGACCTATGTCATCACGCTGCCCACACTCTGCGTTTACCTTCATTGGCTGAGAAATGGCGCTTTTCGCGTCATTGAAACGCGACTTTGGCGCGAAAGTCGCGTACCGCATGGCCGACCCCGCACAGGGGTCGGATCGGGTTTCATGAAACCCCGACTTAGCCAAAAGTCGGCGACTTTTGAAAATGTTCGACCCGTTTCGCTCAACCCTAGTCGTATCTAAAGTGCGGGAGTGCAGGTGGGACACGCAGGAGCTTTCTGCAGCAGTGCATTCAGGCCAAGATAATGGCGGATAAATTGCTGTTCCACCAGGTTGAAGACATGAGCCTTGCAAGGCACGTGTGTGAGGTTGCCCTGGTGTAGAGCCGCCACCAGGTTTGCACCGTTATCACACACGGCCTTTCCATGCTCTAAGTTCAATGGAGACAGCCATTGCTCTAACTCAGCCTGGAGAGCTGTCCACAACTCTTCAGCTGTATGACTGCATCTCCATGGCATATCAATTTTAATACTGCCTGATTGCGGTGAGCCCTGTCTGCACAGTATGGAGGTGGGAGATTGACTCTGCACTGTTGGAATGCGTATCTGATTAAGGGGGAGGTTGAGGGCGCGGGTGGAGGCCCTAGAGGAAGTGGAGGAGCCAAAAGCTGTGGAGGAAGTGTTACATACAGAGGTTTGTCCCACAAGTCTTGGGGATTCAAAGACTTGTGGAGCAGCACCTGTCCCCACAGCCACCAGAGTCACTCAGTGCCCAGTCAGCGAGCTGTAATTACATAGTTTCATAGTTATTAAGGTTGAAGGAAGACTATAAGTCCATCTAGTTCAACCCATAGCCTAACCTAACATGCCCTAACATGTTGATCCAGAGGAAGGCAAAAAAAACCCATGTGGCAAAGAGTAAGCTCCACATTGGGGAAAAAAATTCCTTCCCGACCCATATTTGGTCGTCTATGTGTGAGTGGTGAAATGCACCCTGGCAGACATAGATTTTTTCAGGGAACGGGTGATGTTGTCTGCCACATGCTGGTGTATTAAAGAAGTTATGGCGACTGGGCAACTGGTACTGGACTGTGACAGCAATCAAGTTTCTGAAACCATTTGTATCCACCGGACGGAAAGACAGCATTTCTGTGGCCAACAGATTGGAGATGGAGGCATTCAAGCTCTTAAGTTTGGCATGTGTAGGAGGAAACATTCTTTTATGTGACCACAACTGTGGGTCGGAGGGCTGGCTGCAGTACTTTGAGAGGGTGAATTAGGGTGAGCACGACAAACCGATGTACTGTGAGTGAGGTGCAGGTGGAGATGTTATGGTGGATTGAAAAAGATGTGTTGTGCTAGATGACACAAAAGCAGCAGTCATGTCTGATTCCATAACACCAACTGTAGGGAGTAAACAAGTGGAGTTTCTGCAGCCAGACACCTGTGTGAGAAGACTTGGCATGGTGACGGAGAAGGAAGAAGCAGCAGATGTGGTTGATAGGATGGCCAGTGGTTGGCAAGGCCCGCTAGTCGGCATTTTAGCACAGTGAGATTCCCACATGTTAATCACAAGTGTGCCGGATAATGCATATAGTTGTCAAATTATTGCAATTTTTGCCTTTTATAAGATTTTTTTTGCAAATTTGAGTTGGATCATCCTTTACAATCTCAAGAAAGTCCCAGGCTAGGCAACCCTTTCTGCTCCTGTGAACTTCAGACTTGCAACTGGTGCTGGCCACAGCCAGAGTTGGGGATGAGGATGCAGTGCTTGTTGTGATTGTATCACCTTGTGTCTGCGCGGCAAGCTGCAACGTAACCTCCTCCACCTCCTCTGCTGAGCTACTAAGCTGCGTGCCTCTGGGTTCACACCAAGTGGGATCTACAACCTCATCGTCCTCCTCTATGTTCTCATATTCCTCACCCTGAGAGTCACCCTCCTCCTCTTTCTTCCCTGACATCACAGTACGGTCCACGTGCACTTCAGGATCACCTCCGCCCCGGTGGATATTGTCTGGTGATGAGGGTCTGGATTTTGCAAGGGCCCTACTTCATCCGGTTTGAGTCCGGAGCCAACATGAAAAGATTTTGGGCATCAGTCTAGATGTTTTCCTCATCTGGAATCTGTGAATCTTCGGAGCAGACCACTGATGCCCATGGAATAGAATGTGTGAAGAGCTCTGCAGAATGGCCCATCTGTGGTTCTCCACAGTCAGTTGGGCATTTGGAAATTTGTGACAAGGGGGGGAACAAGGATGATTGAGGTGCCACCTCTGAGGATTGTACTGTGTGTGATGTTAAAATTGAGGAAGAGGAGGAGAGGCCACTTGATGTAGTGCTTGCAATCCACTGGAGCACATGCTCTTTTTGACCCTCATTTACAAGGCGTACTGTTGTGTGGCTGCCAAAGAAGGAGAGTGGAGTGTCCCGTCCAGTAACAGATGTTGCCAGTGGTCTTTGGATTTTATTCACATTAACACCTAACCCACATACATGTCAAACACCAAACCTATCCCCTCTTCCACCACGACCTCACTTTTTCCCACTCATGTTGTATG
Organism: Ranitomeya imitator; assembly: GCF_032444005.1. Classification (NCBI taxonomy): domain Eukaryota; kingdom Metazoa; phylum Chordata; class Amphibia; order Anura; family Dendrobatidae; genus Ranitomeya; species Ranitomeya imitator. The sequence continues at coordinate 825,311,521 of NC_091284.1, forward strand.
TACCATATCCCTCTTGTAACCTGCTGTTTCACAACCTTAAGGTACCGTTACACTAAACGATTTACCAACGATCATGACCAGCGATATGACCTGGCCGTGATCGTTGGTAAGTCGTTGTGTGGTCGCTGGAGAGCTGTCACACAGACAGCTCTCCAGCGACCAACGATGCCAAAGTCCCCGGGTAACCAGGGTAAACATCGGGTTACTAAGCGCAGGGCCGCACTTAGTAACCCGACGTTTACCCTGGTTACGATTGTAAATGTAAAAAAAAAAACGTACATACTCACATTCCGGTGTCTGTCACGTCCCCGCCGTCAACTTCCCGCACTGACTGTGTCAGCGCCGGCCGGCCGTAAAGCAAAGCACAGCGGTGACGTCACCGCTGTGCTTTACGGCCGGCCGGTGCTCACAGTCAGTACGGGAAGCTGAAGGCGAGGGACGTGACAGACACCGGTATGTGAGTATGTAGTGTTTTTTTTTTACTTTTACACATCGCTGGATCGGCGTCACACATGCCGATTCAGCGATGACAGCGGGTGATCAGCGACCAAAAAAAAGGTCCTGATCATTCCCAGCGACCAACGATCTCCCAGCAGGGGCCTGATCATTGGTCGCTGTCACACATAACGAGATCGTTAATGATATTGTTGCTACGTCACAAAAAGCAACGATATTGTTAAAGAAATCGTTATGTGTGACGGTACCTTTAGGCCCACAGCTGTCAGTCACCTGTCACTAAATGAGCAATCACTATTTATTTTCTTAGATAGCGTGCCTGAACAACACTGCTGTACCTAACGATTTTTAAGTGGAAATCTGATTTGTCGCTGAAACACAGTTTTATCACAAACTCTTTGGAGTAGCAAATGGGGCCTCCGGAGACTGCCACATAGTCTAGTTAGATGGTGGAAGGTCGATTTCACACAGGACAGGATTCTATCTAGCTAAATGAGAAGTTCACTTGCAGCACTATCAGGAGCAGTTTCTCTGCAGCGTGACTTTGAGAAAATGGCGCCAGCAAAACAAAATGTCTAATTTACATATGACCAAGGACATGTGACTTTGGCAGCCAATCACAGAAGACCTTGGGTCATGACGATTGAGAATGGTTTCTGTGCTCTGATTTGTTGCTGAAATCAACACACATAAAGTTAAGGAGGAAAAAAAAAATGAGTGTGCCGCTCCTCTAACCTCTCCACACCCCCTCTCCTCATCAAACATGTCCCCATGCACCCCCCTGCTCATCATACAGCACCACTATCCTAGCCAAAGTAATAACAAAAGCGTTAGTGAAAACGCAATGATTTACCAAACTGTGACCAAATTTTGCTGACTTTGAGTAAAAATGCTTGTGAATCCGAATGTGCTACGTTCATGCCAAATTTGAGATTGGCAAACGTCTTCCAAACAAGTTCGCTCATCTCTACCTCTGGATGTACGGGTCTGGCGGGTCCAGCAGAACAGTTAAAAAAAAAAATTTGGTTCGGATACCAGAACAGTACCCGAACCCAGACCCCATTCATCTCATTCAGATGAATGGGGGGCGCAAAAATCCATTGTTTGGCATACTGTAATCTACCGCAGGTAAAGACAGCATTAGCCAACAGCTGTGACGGGCAGCAAAAAGTTTACCTATGGTCACAGGCTTACAGGTGAGCCATATGGTTGTTTTTTATTTTTCTTTTTTTACAGGGGATCGGGGCTTCAATGGAATGGGCGTAAGGTGAGTATAACTGTTTTCTATTTTTAAATAAAAAAGTAGAATGATGTATTTTTGTATTTCAAATAAAAGACTTTGTTCTGGCTGTGTCTTTATTTACCATACTGTATAACTATAGAATTAGTAATGGGGGTGTCTTATAGACACTTCTCCATTACTAAGCCGTGGGCTTGATGTCACTGGACAATACAAAGGTGACATCAACCCCACAAATATTAACCCATTTGCCACTGCCACAGGGCAAGTGGGAAGAGTCAAGCAGAGCGCCAGAATTGGCGCATCTAATAGATGTGTCTTTTCTGGGCGGCTGCAAGCTGCTATGTTTAGGCTGGGGGAAGGGGAAATATCCATGGCCCCTTATCAGCCTGAGAATACCAGCTCCCAGCTGTCTGCCTGGGGACTTATTTTTTCATGCACTGAGTGCATTGCCTTAGTGCACAAAACTGTGACCGACGTTGCTTTTATGCACGCCTTAAAAGACGGACACTGCCGGATCACAGGTCATATGGCATCCACAGTGCCTCCATCTGCCTCATTATAAGGAATCTTCCATCTTAATCACGTATTTCAGAGATTTACGCAGAAATCCCGGTGCAAGCGCTCAACGCAGTGCGCAGGATAAATGTGCGCCGAGCCTTGCTGCGATCTTTGGAAGGCAGAATGGAAAAATGAACAGTAGGTGAAGAATTGGTTTTATTTATTTTTTACAACATTTCTCATGAGGTATAAGTGATTAGGCGACTTTATTCTTCGGGTTGCTGTGATTACAGCGATACCAGATTTATTTCAGGTTTTTATGTTTGGCTGTTATCGCACAATAAAAGACGCTTTATTAAAAAAAAAAAAAAGTTTTTTGCATCACCATATTCTCATGCTTAGAATTTTTCTATTTTTCTGCTGACATATGAGAGTTTGTTTTTTGCGGGACGAGTTGAAGTTTTTATTGGTACAATTTTGGGGTGCATGATGTTTTTTGATCGCTATATTTTCCAATTTTTGGGAAGTAAAATGAACAAATCAACAGAAGTTCAAGAATTTCTTCTTTTTATTTTTTGCTGCATTCACCGTTTTTTTAAAATCGATAAAATGGCTTTATTTGTCGGATCAGTACGATCACAGCAATATCACACCCTCTCCTTCAATGATGGTGATGCCCTAAAATGATAACAAAGATGACTGTGATAATGATGACTTCTAATATTACTATTATCATATAATAATGAGGCAACTTTTCGTGCTTCAACATTTAATAATAACCAAGTTACATTGTGAGATGGCTCTGCTCGCTTTGTCAAAGTCTACACAGCGAAACCGAAAAATGCAGAAAATAGGTAACGACAACTTACTGGGTCTGCTCCAGTGGGAAGTGTGAAAATTGCAAAAAGGTTTATCTAATACATGACACAAAACATAAAAAACACAAAAATGCTTCTAATAGAAGCACGATTACTTGTGTCATATTCCAGTGATTATTTTATACTCCCTTTAAGTGATATTTATCCTTCCTGGCGCGGTCATATCTATAAATCTCCATCTTCCTCATACTCGCGGTACCTGGGCAGCAGGTTGATGACCGTTTTGCCTTGATATCGGGAGCCGTCTCATCTGTGACATTTTCAGCGCCTCACGGATTAGTTGTCACAGAAACTTTGAGAGGTAATTAGTTTCCCTGTGTACCTAACTCACTGCTGCAAATATTGACTCACGAGGATCACACGCAGTAAAGTGTAATTACAGTAATTTGTAACTAACCAAACAAGATGGCCCCGAGAATCCGGAATATTGAGAATAAAAGAATATCCTTGGGAAATTCCAGGTCAACACCTGCCCACGCCGGCTAACCGGACCCACGAGGCGGCAAAACAGGAGCGGAGGCTTGTAAACGGTGAAGAGTGTTTATTTATTACGCAGAGCGAAAGTCACTGTGTGCGGCGCCCCCTAGTGATCCATCTGTCATCAAACGCCACAAAGAGGTGAAATAATTGAAACATCGTCGCACAGTAATAAAGTTTATTTTTGTGTTAATTGTAGCTACAGTTTTATACGAGAAGCAAAATTATAGATTAAGGCTATGTTCACAAAGTGCGTTTTTGCGGCTTTTTTTTCCTGCAGGCAAATACTGCTCTCTCGGTAGTAAAAAAGTTGCAGGTTTTGCTGCGTCTTTGTTGTCTCTTGTGCATGCTGATAAAATTTAGTGCCCCCCCCCCCAAAAAAAAAAAATAAATTTATGATTTCACTTCTTTAAGGTTTTTTGCACCAAAACCCGATAGCTGCTATTATTTTGCCGCATTTTTTTTTCACTTACCCATTACTTTCTATGTGTGAAAAAACACTGAAAGAAGCGAAGCGGCATGCTGCAGTTTGCAAAAAATGCAGCAGTTTTCCAAATCAGGCAGCAAATAAAACCCAACAATGTGTGTAGGAGATTTCTGATATATCATAGTTTTTGCTGGTACTGTAAAATGCGGCTTTAAATTTGCATTAAAAAATGCAGCAAAAAAAAGAAAACCACAAGGTATGAACACACTTTCTATTTGTGGCACAAAAGCTGTTCTATTTGTTCAGTTATGCCTAACACATCATTTTTTTTCTACCTCAATCCACCTAGTATAATTCTGGGGGGATGAAATGATGGAGGGATGCTTCAAATGAGAATATTTATTTAAATAATTAGGGGCACGTAATTCATGGTCACAGGCAATAAAGTGAATAATGTGCTTATAGCGTTATAGAGTCACTCAAAACATTCTGTGGGAAAAATGTATAGTCAGTGCTAAAGATATGGAGAGAAAGTCAATACTAAAGATATGCAGAGATAGTCAATACTAAAGATATGCAGAGATATGGAGATATGGAGAGATGTCTGTCACGTCCCCTGGCGTCAGCTTCCCTGCACTGTGCTCTGCTTTACGGCCGGCCGGCGCTGACACAGTGCAGGGAAGCTGACGCCAGGGGACGCGACAGACACTGGAATGTAAGTATGTAGTGGTTTTTTTTTTTTACATTTACAATGGTAACCAGGGTAAATATCGGGTTATTAAGTGCAGCCCTGCGCTTAGTAACCCGATGTTTATCCTGGTTACCAGTGAAGACATCGCTGGATCGGTGTCACACACGCCGATTCAGCGATGTCAGCGAGTGATCCAGCGACGAAATAACGTGCTGGCCTTCTAGCTCCGACCAGCGATGTCACAGCAGGATCCAGATCGCTGCTGCGTGTCAAACACAACGATATCGCTATCCAGGACGCTGCAACGTCACGGATCGCTATCGTTATCGTTGTTAAGTTGTTCAGTGTGAAGGTACCTTAAGGATATTCAGAGATAGTCAATACTAAGGATATTCAGAGATAGTCAATACTAAGGATATTCAGAGATAGTCAATACTAAGGATATGTAGAGATAGTCAATACTAAAGATATGTAGAGATAGTCAATACTAAGGATATGCAGAGATAGTCAATACTAAGGATATGCAGAGATAGTCAATACTAAGGATATGCAGAGATAGTCAATACTAAGGATATGCAGAGATAGTCAATACTAAGGATATGCAGAGATAGTCAATACTAAAGATATGCAGAGATAGTCAATACTAAAGATATGCAGAGATAGTCAATACTAAGGATATGCAGAGATAGTCAATACTAAAGATATGCAGAGATAGTCAATACTAAGGATATGCAGAGATAGTCAATACTAAGGATATGCAGAGATAGTCAATACTAAAGATATGCAGAGATAGTCAATACTAATGATATGTAGAGATAGTCAATACTAAAGATATGCAGAGATAGTCAATACTAATGATATGTAGAGATAGTCAATACTAAAGGTATGCAGAGATAGTCAATACTAAAGATATGCAGAGATAGTCAATACTAAGGATATGCAGAGATAGTCAATATTAAAGATATGCAGAGATAGTCAATACTAATGATATGTAGAGATAGTCAATACTAAAGATATGCAGAGATAGTCAATACTAATGATATGTAGGGATAGTCAATACTGAGGATATTCAGAGATAGTCAATACTAAGGATATGCAGAGATAGTCAATACTAAGGATATTCAGAGATAGTCAATACTAAAGATATGCAGAGATAGTCAATACTAATGATATGTAGAGATAGTCAATACTGAGGATATTCAGAGATAGTCAATACTAAGGATACGCAGAGAAAACCAAAAAACACTTTACACCCACCGGTATACTCCAGTCCTCAAAATGAAATATATGTCATACTATCAATCCATTGCTAATGTGCATGGAGCCATCTCCGAAACTGCTTAAGTGCTTAAAGTGCAATTATATCAGGGAATAAATGAGTCAACGCCTTATTTACCTGCAAGAATACCACTGGTGAGGAGTTTGTGGGCAGAGCTGTGTCCCTCTGCCCCGACGTGCGTTTTGCCCGGCTTCTTGCCCCCCCCACCCTCCCCCCGGGAGAAATGCGCGTCGGGGTAGAGGGACACAGCTCTGTGCGCTGTGCACACACTCCTCACCAGTGCTATTCTTGCAGGTCGCTCCACAATTCAACCCCTCAAAATTTTCCTAGGCTTACTGATGATGTAGAAAAAGATGTGTTAGGTGAAACTAAACAAATTATAACAGCTCTTGTGACACAAATAGTGAGTTTCAATCTACAGCTTTACTTCTTGGTATAAATCTGTAACCACGATGAGTACAAATTTGCATTTCTCTTTCTGTATACAATATATTCAGAATTTGTGGCCCTCATATGTCAGCATTTTTCTGCTTTAAGTGGCTATTTTTAAATATTTAACAAAAAATTACATTTTATACATTTTAGATTTTCACTTCCTTTTGTTTTATAGATAAGCAAAGCTGGTTTGGTGGCATGTTCTATTTCTATGTGTCATACTGTCAATTGAGCTGATATAGTTCAGCCTTTCCTATAAATGTCTTATTTTAAAGGTAAATGTTTCATAATGAGGAATATTCTTACATCTGATTGTATTAATATAGGATTACTAACTTGTAAATCTGCCCACTAGAGGGAGACATCAACTAAGCAGAAGAGAACATGATACATCCGCAATAGATACCTATCTATGACCGCCATGTGAAATCAGGTCTGCATGCTTACCTAATGCATCTAAACCTATCATGTGTGTGTGTACAGTGGGAAAGTATTTAGTCAGCCACCAGTTGTGCAAGTTCTCCCACTTATAAAGATGAGCGAGGCCTGTAATTGACATCATAGGTAGACCACAACTATGAGAGTCAAAATGAGAAAACAAATCCAGAAAATCACCTTGTCTGATTTGGAATGATTTATTTTGCAAATTATCGTGGAAAATAAGTATTTGGTCATTAAGAAAAGTTAATCTCAATATTTTGTTATATATCCTTTGTTGGCAATGAAAGAGGTGAAACGTTTTCTGTAAGTCTTCTCAAGGCTGGCACACACTGTTGGTGGTATGTTGGCCCATTCCATCATGCAGTTGTCCTCTAGAGCAGTGATGTTTTGGGCCTGTCACTGGGCTTTCAACTCCCTCCAAAGGATTTCTATGGGGTTGAGATCTGGAAACGGGCCAGGCCACTCCAGGACCTTCATATGCTTCTTACAAAGCCAATCCTTCGTTGCCCTGGTGGTGTCCTTGCTGATGGAAGGAGGTTTGCACTCAAAATCTCACGATACATGGCCCCTTTCATTCTTTCATGTACACGGATTAGTCATCCTGGTCCCTTTGCAGAGAAACAGGCCCAAAGCATGATGTTGCCACCACCATGCTTCACAGTAGGTATGGTGTTCTTTGGATGTAACTCAGCATTCTGTCTACTCCAAACACGACGAGTTTTGTTTCTACCAAACATTTCTACTATGGTTTAATCAGACCATATGACACTCTCCCAATACTCTTCTGGATAATCCAAATGCTCTCTAGCAAACTTCAGACGGGCCCGAACATGTACTGACTTAAGCAGGGGGGCACATCTGGCAGGATCAGAGTCTCTTGTGGCATAGTGTGTTATTGATGGTAGCCTTTGTTACGGTGGTCCCAGCTCTATGCAGGTCATTCACTAGGTCCTCCGTGTGGTTCTGGGATTTTTGCTCACAATCCTTGTGATCATTTTGACCCCATGGGGTGAGATCTTGCATGGAGCCCTAGATTGAGGGAGATTATCAGTGGTCTTGTATGTCTTCCATTTTCTTATTATTGTTCCCACAGTTGATTTCATCACACCGAGCTGCTCGCCTATTGCAGATTAAGTCTTCCCAGCCTGGTGCAGGGCTACAATTTTGTTTCTGGTGTCTTTCGACAGCTCTTTGGTCTTCACCATAGTGGAGTTTGGCGCGTGACTGTAGATGTTCTGGACAGGTGTCTTTTATACTGATAACAAGTTCAAATAGGAGCCATTACTACAGGTAATGAGTGGAGGACAGAGGAACCTCTTAAAGAAGAAGATACAGGTCTCTGAGAGCCAGAAATCTTGCATGACTTTAGGTGACCAAATACTTATTTTCCACCATTTTTTGCAAAATAAATCTTACCAAATCAGACAAGGTGATTTTCTATATTGGTTTTCTCATTTTGACCCTCATAGTTGTGGTCTACCTACTATGTCAATTACAGGCCTCTCTCATCTTTTTAAGTGGGAGAACTTGCACAATTGGTCACTGACTAAATACTTTTTTCCCCACTCTATATTAATAGGAACATGGGTCCTATGTACAAGAATATACCTACTATAATACTGCTACTATGTACAAGAATATAACTACTATAATACTGCTCCTATGTACAAGAATATAACTACTATAATACTGCCCCTATATACAGGAATATAACTACTATAATACTGCCTCCATATACAAGAATATAACTACTATAATACTGCCCCCATATACAAGAATATAACTACTATAATACTGACCCCATATAAAAGAATATAACTACTATAATACTGCCCTTATGTACAAGAATATAACTACTTTAATACTGCTCCTATGTACAAGAATATAACTACTATAATACTGCTCCTATTTACAAGAATATATCTACTATAATACTGCTCCTATGTACAAGAATATAACTACTTTAATACTGCTCCTATTTACAAGAATATAACTACTATAATACTGCTCCTATGTACAAGAATATAACTACTATAATACTTCCCCTATGTGCAAGAATATTACTACTACAATACTGCCCCTATGTGTAAGAATATAACTACTATAATACTGCTCCTATGTACAAGAATATAACTACTATAATACTATCCCCTATACACAAGAATATAACTACTATAATACTGCCCCTATATACAAGAATATAACTACTATAATACTGCTCCCAAGTACAATAATATAACTACTATATTACTGTCCCCTAAGTACAAGAATATAACTACTATGATACTGCTTCTATGTACAAGAATATAACTACTATTATACTGCCCCCTATGTACAAGAATATAACTACTATAATACTGCTCCTATGTACAAGAATATAACTACTATAATTCTGCCCCCTATGTACAAGAATATAACTACTATAATACTGCTCCTATGTACAAGAATATAACTACTATAATACTGCTCCTACGTACAAGAATATAACTACTATAATACTGCTCCTATGTACAAGAATGTAACTATTATAATACTGCTCCTACGTACAAGAATATCACTACTATAATACTGCCCCTGTATACAAGAATATAACTACTATAATACTGCTCCTATTTACAAGAATATAACTACTATAATTCTGCCCCCTATGTACAAGAATATAACTACTATAATACTGCCCCTATGTACAAAAATATAACTACTATAATACTGCTCCTATGTACAAGAATATAACTACTATAATACTGCTCCTAGGTACAAGAATATAACTACTATAATACTGCCCCTATGTACAAAAATATAACTACTATAATACTGCTCCTATGTACAAGAATATAACTACTATAATACTGCCCCTATGTACAAGAATATAACTACTATAATACTGCTCCTATATATAAGAATATAACTACTATAATTCTGCCCCTATGTACAAGAATATAACTACTATAACACTGCTCCTATGAACAAGAATATAACTACTATAATACTGCTCCTATGTACAAGAATATAACTACTATAATACTGCCCCTATGTACAAGAATATATCTATTATAATACTGCTCCTATGTACAAGAATATAACTACTATAATACTGCCCCTATGTACAAGAATATAACTACTATAACACTGCTGCTATGAACAAGAATATAACTACTATAATACTGCTCCTATGTACAAGAATATAACTACTATAATACTGCCCCTATGTACAAGAATATATCTATTATAATACTGCTCCTATGTACAAGAATATAACTACTATAATACTGCTCCTATGTACAAGAATATAACTACTATAATACTGCCCCTATGTACAAAAATATAACTACTATAATACTGCCCCTATGTACAAGAATATAACTACTGTAATACTGCTCCTATGTATAAGAATATAACTACTATAATACTGCTCCTATGTACAAGAATATAACTACTATAATACTGCCCCTATGTACAAGAATATAACTACTATAATACTGCTCCTCTGTACAAGAATATAGCTACTATAATACTGCTCCTATGTACAAGAATATAACTACTATAATACTGCCCCCTATGTACAAGAATATAACTACTATAATACTGCTCCTATGTACAAGAATATAACTACTATAATACTGCTCCTCTGTACAAGAATATAACTACTATAACACTGCTCCTATGTACAAGAATATAACTACTATAATACTGCCCCCTATGTACAAGAATATAACTACTATAATACTGCTCCTATGTACAAGAATATAACTACTATAATACTGCCCCTATGTACAAGAATATAACTACTATAATACTGCTCCTCTGTACAAGAATATAGCTACTATAATACTGCTCCTATGTACAAGAATATAACTACTATAATACTGCCCCCTATGTACAAGAATATAACTACTATAATACTGCTCCTATGTACAAGAATATAACTACTATAATACTGCTCCTCTGTACAAGAATATAACTACTATAACACTGCTCCTATGTACAAGAATATAACTACTATAATACTGCCCCCTATGTACAAGAATATAACTACTATAATACTGCTCCTATGTACAAGAATATAACTACTATAATACTGCCCCTATGTACAAGAATATAACTACTATAATACTGCTCCTATATACAAGAATATAACTACTATAATACTGCTCCTATGTACAAGAATATAACTACTATAATACTGCCCCTATGTACAAGAATATAACTACTATAATATTGCCCCCTATGTACAAGAATATAACTACTATAATACTGCTCCTATGTACAAGAATATAACTACTATAATACTGCTCCTATGTACAAGAATATAACTACTATAATACTGCTCCTATGTACAAGAATATAACTACTATAATACTGCTGCTATGTACAAGAATGTAACTACTATAATACTGCCCCCTATGTACAAGAATATAACTACTATAATACTGCCCCCTATGTACAAGAATATAACTACTATAATACTGCTCCTATGTACAAGAATATAACTACTATAATACTGCCCCTATGTACAAGAATATAACTACTATAATACTGCCCCCTATGTACAAGAATATAACTACTATAATACTGCTCCTATGTACAAGAATATAACTACTATAATACTGCTCCTATGTACAAGAATATAACTACTATAATACTGCTCCTATGTACAAGAATATAACTACTATAATACTGCTCCTATGTACAAGAATATAACTACTATAATACTGCTGCTATGTACAAGAATATAACTACTATAATACTGCCCCCTATGTACAAGAATATAACTACTATAATACTGCCCCCTATGTACAAGAATATAACTACTATAATACTGCTCCTATGTACAAGAATATAACTACTATAATACTGCTCCTATGTACAAGAATATAACTACTATAATACTGCTCCTACGGACAAGAATATAACTACTATAATACTGCTCCTATGTACAAGAATATAACTACTATAATACTGCTCGTTAGCCGTCACTATCACTGTGCCTTCTTCCAGTAGGAAACTGTTATTCCAATCTACTGTTTATGGACGTCGTCATTGGGAATATGAAATAACATGATTATCAGATAGAAATTTGATTTTATACAAATCATAAAATTAATGCAGTATCGCGGCTCTCATGGTTAACATTTAGCCGTCCAAATAATGACTGATTCATTCTGACACATCCATTAAAAGAAAGCTCTTATTAGATTACTCCTTTATATTGATGTGCTGTAATTGGCTTTATTCTGAGAGAAGACATTTCTACAAAGGATTTAAATATAAACAAAATTTAGTGGCCATCATTTTCTGGAATATTGGTACCTCTGGTGCATTTGCTGCTACCAGACATAGGGCTTAAAGGACTGAAACATTGTATGAGGTCCTAGTTAGTTAGGATTGTTGGTGGAATCAGTAGATCTAAAAATGCTGGATGGCACATGGTTCAGTGGAGCTGGATATGTGAAAAAGTACCTTAGAATAGCAGAACCGAGTGTGTGGATAGCATCTTAGAACAGTAGAGCCATGTGGAGAGACGGGTACCTCGAGACAGCAGAGCCGAGTATGTGGATAGTAACTATGAATTAGTGGAATTGTGTGGTCCTGACAGGTATTTGGGTCTAGCGGAGCTGAGTATGTGGACAACACCTTGGAACTGCAGAGCCGAGCTGGCAGGCAAGTTGCCTTGATGTACCAGAGTCAGGTATGTGGAGCGCCCCCAGACACAGGGCCACGAGTTCTCGGTACCGGGCCTCTCTGGTTCGGTTCTGAGGCTGTCACGGTGGCTAGACCTGGTCCGCGACCCTGCTAAGGGGAGTCCAATAAAGGTGGTACAGTCTGTCAGGGATTCGTGACGCCATCTGTGGTGTTTGGTCAGGGCGACCGACGCTGCTGTGGGGTCCGCTGGGGTGATGGAATGGCAGCTGGATGGTATACCTTCCCACAGGTGAAGTATGTCCCCAGGGCTTCCCAGTAAGGTGGATGGTAATGGTGTGAGGTGCAGTCAATAACGAGGACACAAGGTTGCAGTCTCTTTACCTCTTTACTGAAGACTTCAGGATCCGCAATCCAGAGCACGTTTAACAGGGCTATCAGAGACCGGCCAGTCCGATGGGCACATCCAGAGTTCCCTTCGCAGATGGAAATCGTTGCCTACCACTAGCGCCTGTGTGTTGTAGTCCTACCCTGCTGAGCATTCGGAATAGTCCTCACAACTGCTGTTCTCGTTCGTTCGTTCTCTACAGCTCTCTCTCTTTCTTTGGTTCCAGATCTTTCTAGTTCAACGTCCCCCAGGTATGTTATGGCTAGGACGCACCCGTATGACGGGAAGGCCTGGAGGTCTTCCGGGACCCTAGAGACGCCCCTCTCCCAATGTTGCCCCCTATGTCTTCATAGGTGTTTAGGTGAGACAGCCAACCTATAATTAACCGTCCTGCGGAGTTTGAAGTAAGGCCTAGAGTCAGTTACTCCCGCGGTGTTCCGGCCACCGGCTACGCGCCTCAGTAGGATGTTGCCTCGGTCTCACGGCACGACTCCTACTGGCTCTCCTTTGTGCTTGATCTCGTTTCTCACTGTTCCACAATATCCTTCCCTTCGTGTCTCTCTCTTGGATACCGCCGCGGGGTGTGCAGGCGCGGTTCCGTTACGTTCTGTTCTGTTCGCTAGGCACCTGCCAGGTTCCCACGCCTGACAGGGACCCCCCTGTGTCTTCTCCCTGCAACACCCCCTGCCACGGGATGTTGCCTGAATCCAACCCAGTCAGATTCTGACTAACTTCCTCCCCGACCCCTAGTTTTACCAGTGTGAGGAGTGGCCCAATAAATAAAGCCTTTTGCTCCCCCTAGTGGCCGGAGTGTGAAGTGTAATGTGTTCTGGTGATACCTGGTCAGGAGAACTCCTTTAGTGCCATCAGACGTACCATCACTCCCCTTAGTGGCAGAGCGTCATATTGCAACAACCAGGTCTCTGGGGCGCTGCATATGCAGATAGAACCATGGTACAGCAGAGGTGAGTGTGCAGACAGAACCATGGAACAACAAAGCAGAGACAGCAGACAAGCACTTTTGTGTTACAACACCAAGTGTGCAGACAACTAAGCTGAAGGGAGTTGAAGGGACAACAGACAGTTTCTTGTTAGAACATTAGAAAGAGGACCTATGTCTGATGTGAGCAGTGCTGCATGTTGTCAGTGTCAAAATGAGAGAGGAGACCGAGTTAGAGGATAGAGAAATCCTGAGCAGAGAAGTAGAAGAGACATGACTGAAGGAACAGAGGGATCGATCGGAGATGGGTCCTAGGTCAGGATGATTAGTAGTACGCCTAGCGTTTATAACACAAAGAAATAAGGGGTCTAAATGGCACATAGTACGTAACATGAAGAGTGTGCCTCAGGAGGGAGTTCCAGAACATCAGAGAGAGAATAGATAAGTAACGACCATAGTGGCAAAGTAGGTCCCCTAAGGGGAAAAGGACGCGGAACCACGGGTGAGGAATAGGACTCTTCCAAACTGGACTGTAGCATTGAGATGTGGTGAAGTAAAGAGGAAGATAGAGAACAAGAGAGAAAAGAGGAAGGAATTTGTGTGCGAAAAATGCTCCATGTTTTGGAAGAAAGGTTCATCAAGATGTTGCCCGTGATCTCCTGTATATTATCCCTTCTCAGTTATCGTTGAATAAAAAGTTTATTTTTGACTAGTGGTTTCCCTCATTGAATTGTCCAACACTTGGTCCCGGCAAACCAATGTCCACACACCCAGCCAGGACCTCCACCTTTATGTAAGATGCCGGTGAGCAAGCGACAAGTACCTGGCCCACAGCTACTGCCCTGTTGTGAATTCTGTGGCAGAGCTCCCTCCTGTGGTCACAAGTGGTACTTCGGCTGGTTCTCTCTGTGAGCTTCCGTTGGTGGAGGAAAGTGGTACTGCGGCTTCTGAGTTTCCTTCCTCAGGTATTGTGGTGAGGTCGTTAGGTGCTTCTCTATTTAACTCCACCTAGTGCTTTGATCCTGGCCTCCAGTCAATGTTCTAGTGTTGGACCTGTTTCCTCCTGGATCGTTCCTGTGGCTTGCTGCTCTGCATAGCTAAGTTACTCTATGCTATTTGTTTGCTGTTTTTTTCTGTCCAGCTTGTCAATTTGTTTTTCTGCTTGCTGGAAGCTCTGGGACGCAGAGGGTGTACCTCCGTGCCGTTAGTTCGGTACGGAGGGTCTTTTTGCCCCCTTTGCTTGGTTTTTGTAGGGTTTTGTGTTGACCGCAAAGTTACCTTTCCTATCCTCGCTCTGTTCAGAAAGTTGGGCCTCACTTTGCTAAATCTATTTCATCTCTACGTTTGTCTTTTCATCTTTACTCACAGTCATTATATGTGGGGGCTGCCTTTTCCTTTGGGGTATTTCTCTGAGGCAAGGTAGGCTTATTTTCTATCTTCAGGCTAGCTAGTTTCTCAGGCCGTGCCGAGTTGCATAGGCAGCGTTAGGCGCAATCCACGGCTGCCTCTAGTGTGGTTGGTTAGGATCAGGGATTGCGGTCAACAGAGTTCCCACGTCTCAGAGCTCGTTCTTGTTTTTTGGGTTATTGTCAGGTCACTGTATGTGCGCTGACCTCTATGTCCATTGTGGTTCTGAATTACCTTTCATAACAGTACTGGAGGCCAATGTACTAATGATTCTCAATAGAGGGAAAAAAGAAGTTCTGAGACCATTTTTTTTTCTATGCACTGTGTTTTGCCTTTTTTTTCCCCTAGACATTTGGGTGGTTCAGGACACAGGTGTAGCAATGGATATTAAAGGTCTGTCTTCATGTGTGGATCAGCTCACGGCAAGAGTACAAAGTATTCAAGACTTTGTGGTTCAGAATTCTATGTTAGAACCGAGAATCCCTATTCCTGATTTGTTTTTTGGAGATAGAACTAAATTTCTGAGTTTCAAAAATAATTGTAAACTATTTCTGGCTTTGAAACCTCGCTCCTCTGGTGACCCAGTTCAACAAGTTAGGATCGTTATTTCTTTTTTGCGTGGCGATCCTCAGGACTGGGCATTTTCCCTTGCGCCAGGGGATCCTGCATTAAGTAATATCGATGCATTTTTCCTGGCGCTCGGATTGCGGTACGATGAGCCTAATTCTGTGGATCAGGCAGAGAAGAATTTGCTGGCTCTGTGTCAGGGTCAGGATGAAATAGAGGTATATTGTCAGAAATTTAGAAAGTGGTCCGTACTCACTCAGTGGAATGAAGGTGCGCTCGCAGCTATTTTCAGAAAAGGTCTCTCTGAAGCCCTTAAGGATGTTATGGTGGGATTTCCTATGCCTGCTGGTCTGAATGAGTCTATGTCTTTGGCCATTCAGATCGGTCGACGCTTGCGCGAGTGTAAATCTGTGCATCATTTGGCGGTATTACCTGAGCTTAAACCTGAGCCTATGCAGTGCGATAGGACTTTGACCAGAGTTGAACGGCAAGAACGCAGACGTCTGAATGGGCTGTGTTTCTACTGTGGTGATTCCACTCATGCTATCTCTGATTGTCCTAAGCGCACTAAGCGGTTCGCTAGGTCTGCCACCATTGGTATGGTACAGTCAAAATTTCTTCTGTCTGTTACCTTGATCTGCTCTTTGTCATCGTATTCTGTCATGGCATTTGTGGATTCAGGCGCTGCCCTGAATTTGATGGACTTGGAGTATGCTAGGCGATGTGGGTTTTTCTTGGAGCCCTTGCAGTGTCCTATTCCATTGAGAGGAATTGATGCTACGCCTTTGGCCAAGAATAAGCCTCAGTACTGGACCCAGCTGACCATGTGCATGGCTCCTGCACATCAGGAGGTTATTCGCTTTCTGGTGTTGCATAATCTGCATGATGTGGTCGTGTTGGGGTTGCCATGGCTACAAGTCCATAATCCAGTTTTAGATTGGAAATCCATGTCTGTGTCCAGCTGGGGTTGTCAGGGGGTACATGGTGATGTCCCATTTCTGACTATTTCGTCATCCACCCCTTCTGAGGTTCCTGAGTTCTTGTCTGATTACCGGGATTTATTTGATGAGCCCAAGTCCGATACCCTACCTCCGCATAGGGATTGTGATTGTGCTATCGATTTGATTCCTGGTAGTAAATTCCCTAAAGGTCGACTGTTTAATTTATCTGTGCCTGAGCACGCCGCTATGGGGAGTTATGTGAAGGAGTCTTTGGAGAAGGGGCATATTCGCCCGTCATCGTCGCCATTGGGAGCAGGGTTCTTTTTTGTAGCCAAGAAGGATGGTTCACTGAGACCTTGTATAGATTACCGCATTTTAAATAAGATCACGGTTAAATTTCAGTACCCCTTGCCATTGTTATCTGCTTTGTTTGCTCGGATTAAGGGGGCTAGCTGGTTCACTAAGATAGATCTTCTTGGTGCGTATAATCTTGTGCGTATTAAGCGAGGCGATGAGTGGAAAACTGCATTTAATACGCCCGAGGGCCATTTTGAGTATCTAGTAATGCCATTCGGACTAGCCAATGCTCCATCAGTGTTTCAGTCCTTTATGCATGACATCTTCCGAGAGTACCTGGATAAATTCCTGATTGTGTACTTAGATGACATTTTGATCTTCTCGGATGATTGGGAGTCTCATGTGAAGCAGGTCAGAACGGTGTTTCAGGTCCTGCGTGCTAATTCTTTGTTTGTGAAGGGATCAAAGTGTCTCTTTGGTGTTCAGAAGGTTTCATTTTTGGGGTTCATCTTTTCCCCTTCTACTATCGAGTTGGATCCTGTTAAGGTCCAAGCCATCCATAATTGGACTCAGCCGACATCTCTGAAAAGTCTGCAAAAGTTCCTGGGCTTTGCTAATTTTTATCGTCGCTTCATCTGCAATTTTTCTAGTGTTGCTAAACCATTGACCGATTTGACCAAGAAGGGTGCTGATTTGGTCAATTGGTCTTCTGCTGCGGTGGAAGCTTTTCAAGAGTTGAAGCGTCGTTTTTCTTCTGCCCCTGTGTTGTGTCAACCAGATGTTTCGCTTTCGTTCCAGGTCGAGGTTGATGCTTCTGAGATTGGAGCAGGGGCTGTTTTGTCGCAGAGAAGTTCTGATTGCTCGGTGATGAAACCATGCGCCTTCTTTTCCAGGAAGTTTTCGCCTGCTGAGCGTAATTATGATGTGGGCAATCGAGAGTTGCTGGCCATGAAGTGGGCATTCGAGGAATGGCGTCATTGGCTTGAAGGAGCTAAGCATCGCGTGGTGGTCTTGACTGATCATAAGAACTTGACTTATCTCAAGTCCGCCAAGCGCTTGAACCCTAGACAAGCTCGTTGGTCGTTGTTTTTTGCCCGTTTTGACTTTGTGATTTCATACCTTCCGGGCTCTAAAAATGTGAAGGCGGATGCTCTGTCTAGGAGTTTTGTGCCCGACTCTCCGGGTGTATCTGAGCCGGCGGGTATCCTCAAAGAGGGAGTAATTGTGTCTGCCATCTCCCCTGATTTGCGGCGGGTGCTGCAAAAATTTCAGGCTAATAAACCTGATCGTTGCCCAGCGGAGAAACTGTTTGTCCCTGATAGGTGGACGAATAAAGTTATCTCTGAGGTTCATTGTTCGGTGTTGGCTGGTCATCCTGGAATCTTTGGTACCAGAGAGTTAGTGGCTAGCTCCTTCCGGTGGCCATCTCTGTCGCGGGATGTGCGTACTTTTGTGCAGTCCTGTGGGATTTGTGCTCGGGCTAAGCCCTGCTGTTCTCGTGCCAGTGGGTTGCTTTTGCCCTTGCCGGTCCCGAAGAGGCCTTGGACACATATCTCTATGGATTTTATTTCAGATCTTCCCGTCTCTCAAAAGATGTCAGTCATTTGGGTGGTCTGTGATCGCTTCTCTAAGATGGTCCATTTGGTACCCTTGTCTAAATTGCCTTCCTCCTCTGATTTGGTGCCATTGTTTTTCCAGCATGTGGTTCGTTTACATGGCATTCCAGAGAATATCGTTTCTGACAGAGGTTCCCAGTTTGTTTCGAGGTTTTGGCGAGCCTTTTGTGGTAGGATGGGCATTGACTTGTCTTTTTCCTCGGCTTTCCATCCTCAGACTAATGGCCAGACCGAACGAACCAATCAGACCTTGGAAACATATCTGAGATGCTTTGTTTCTGCTGATCAGGATGACTGGGTGTCCTTTTTGCCTTTGGCTGAGTTCGCCCTTAATAATCGGGCCAGCTCGGCTACCTTAGTTTCACAGTTTTTCTGCAACTCTGGGTTCCATCCTCGTTTCTCTTCAGGGCAGGTTGAGTCTTCGGACTGTCCTGGTGTGGATACTGTGGTGGACAGGTTGCAGCAGATTTGGACTCATGTAGTGGACAATTTGACTTTGTCCCAGGAGAAGGCTCAACGTTTCGCTAATCGCAGATGCTGTGTGGGTCCCTGACTTCGGGTTGGGGACTTGGTTTGGTTATCTTCTCGTCATATTCCTATGAAGGTTTCCTCTCCTAAGTTTAAACCTCGTTTTATTGGTCCGTATAGGATTTCTGAGGTTCTTAATCCTGTGTCTTTTTGTCTGACCCTTCCAGATTCATTTTCCATCCATAACGTATTCCATAGGTCATTGTTGCGGAGATACGTGGCACCTATGGTTCCATCTGTTGATCCTCCTGCCCCGGTTTTGGTGGAGGGGGAGTTGGAGTATATTGTGGAGAAGATTTTGGATTCTCGTGTTTCAAGACGGAAACTCCAGTATCTGGTTAAGTGGAAGGGTTATGCTCAGGAAGATAATTCCTGGGTCTTTGCCTCTGATGTCCATGCTCCCGATCTTGTTCGTGCCTTTCATATGGCTCATCCTGGTCGTCCTGGAAGCTCTGGTGAGGGTTCGGTGACCCCTCCTCAAGGGGGGGTACTGTTGTGAATTCTGTGGCAGAGCTCCCTCCTGTGGTCACATGTGGTACTTTGGCTGGTTCTCTCTATGAGCTTCCGTTGGTGGAGGAAAGTGGTACTGCGGCTTCTGAGTTTCCTTCCTCAGGTGATGTGGTGAAGTCGTTAGGTGCTTCTCTATTTAACTCCACCTAGTGCTTTGATCCTGGCCTCCAGTCAATGTTCTAGTGTTGGACCTGTTTCCTCCTGGATCGTTCCTGTGGCTTGCTGCTCTGCATAGCTAAGTTACTCTTTGCTATTTGTTTGCTGTTTTTTTTCTGTCCTGCTTGTCAATTTGTTTTTTTCTGCTTGCTGGAAGCTCTGGGACGCAGAGGGTGTACCTCCGTGCCGTTAGTTCGGTACGGAGGGTCTTTTTGCCCCCTTTGCTTGGTTCTTGTAGGGTTTTGTGTTGACCGCAAAGTTACCTTTCCTATCCTCGCTCTGTTCAGAAAGTTGGGCCTCACTTTGCTAAATCTATTTCATCTCTACGTTTGTCTTTTCATCTTTACTCACAGTCATTATATGTGGGGGCTGCCTTTTCCTTTGGGGTATTTCTCTGAGGCAAGGTAGGCTTATTTTCTATCTTCAGGCTAGCTAGTTTCTCAGGCCGTGCCGAGTTGCATAGGCAGCGTTAGGCGCAATCCACGGCTGCCTCTAGTGTGGTTGGTTAGGATCAGGGATTGCGGTCAACAGAGTTCCCACGTCTCAGAGCTCATTCTTGTTTTTTGGGTTATTGTCAGGTCACTGTATGTGCGCTGACCTCTATGTCCATTGTGGTTCTGAATTACCTTTCATAACACTGCCCCAAGCCACGTTACAGCCATTTCTTCTATTACCGGGCAGGACGTCTGCCTTCCTCCCACTCCAAATACCTGAAGAAGTGCCAGGGCGCAAGAAATTTGTGGATTTCGCTTAGATGTGACTTCAACAACCAGGAGATTGACCAAGTCTTCTAGGATTCTTTGAGTTTCTCCATTTACCCTGTATCCTCCTGCACATCCCAGGAGAATGGTATATATGCTGCTAACAGAGAGGGGATCAGCAGTGGTAACCGCCAAATCAAAGGCGTCCTTGTATGCGCACACAAACAGTATTGTAGTAAATTGTATAGGCGATCAAGTAATCAGTTTCAAGTCATGCAGCTGCAGTGCTGTATAGCACAACCTCCACCAGGGGGAGCTTGCGAGGGAAGATAGGCTGCATAAACAGAGCAGCTGCACACGCGCAACAAAGTGGCGAAAGAGTGGTCAGACAAGTCGAGTCAAAAAAACAGTCAGAAGCAGAAGTACCAGAAGGTGCAACAGTACACGTGGTCAGGAACAAGTCAGGGGGTTCAGCAACAGTCAAAATCGTAAAAGACAAAGACAGAAGGCAGAAGCGAGTCCAAATACAAGCCGAGTCAAAAACCAGAGAATCAAACCAACTAAGGCTGGTTTCACATTTGCGTTTTTTTGGGTGTGTTTTTGCGGTAAAAAACGCAAAAAAAGGCGTGGTGAAAAAACGCATGTAAACGCGTGCAAACGCTGCGTTTTTTTGACGCATGCATTTTTGCATGTGGTGAAAAAAACGCGGCGTTTTGACGCGTTTACATGCGTCTTTCATGCGTTTGCATTTTTTAAACGCATGCTGAGAAATGTGTGACAGCTGCCAATCATCAAAATAAAGTAAAAAACCCACTATAAACAGAAATAGTTAGGGTTAGGGGTAGGGGTAGGGTTAGGGGTAGGGATCATAACCCTAACCCTAACCCTAAAGGGATCCTAACCCTAACCCTACCGCTAACCCTAACCCTAAGGGATCCTAACCCTAACCCTACCCCTAACCCTACCCCTAACCCTAACCCTAAAGGGATTAGGGTTAGGGGTAGGGTTAGGATCCCTTAGGGTTAGGGGTAGGGTTAGGGGTAGGGTTACGGGTAGGGGTAGGGTTATGGTTACGATCCCTTAGGGTTAGGGTTAGGGGTAGGGTTAGGGGTAGGGTTAGGGGTAGGGTTAGGATCCCTTAGGGTTAGGGGTAGGGTTAGGGGTAGGGTTAGGGGTAGGCTTAGGGTTAGGATCCCTTTATCACCTTTATGTTGGGGGGTGGCATATCAGTGTGTTTTCTGTTTTTTTAATAGAAAAACGCATGCGTTTTTAACGCAAAAAACGCATGCACAAAAAAACGCATGCGTCCCCATTGACTCCAATGTATTTTTTGACCCAAAAAAAACACATGAAAACGCATGCGTTTTTCTTTTATCCAAAAAACGCCTCTCAAAAATACTACAAGTTGCATTTCTGAAAATGAACGCATGCAGTAAAACACGCATGCGTTTCAAAACGCGACCAAATGCGTACACACAAAAACGCATGCGTTTTCAATGTTAAATATAGGGGGAAAAAACGCATGCGTTTTTTGAAAAAAAAAAAAACGCTGCAGACAAAAACGCAAGTGTGAAACCACCCTAACAGGGAAACACTGGGAAAGGACAGACAGAGAGAGTCAACAGACACGGGGCAAGTCAGTGATCACAGCAGGACAAATCAAGATCCACCAGAGTCAGGTACACAAGCCGAAGGCAGAACTATAGTCGACACCACCAGCAGGATGCATCGGAGCTAAATAGCAAACCTGAACCCAGAATGAGGCAGAGCAAAGTTAACCCTTGACATGATCTGCCCGGAAAAAGGGCAGACAGGACAAAAACCCCGGAACGGATCATGACACCCTAAAAAGTCTACTAAAAATGTAAAAAACATAAAATATATATAAAAAAAACAATGGTAAAAGTTTAAATCACTGCCATTTTCCTCTATTGTATATAATAAAATATAAAAAATATTAAAAAATAAGTATTTTTGTATCATTATCTGAACTACTAGAATATAAAAAAATTGTCCCATACAGTAAATGCAGAAAAAATAAAAAAAAGTTTTATGGATCCAAAAATGGTATCAATAAGATCTATAGCTCGCCTTATAAAAATCAAGCCATCACAGCTCTAACGACCCAAAAAATTTTTTAAAAAAAGTTATGGTTCTCTGAATATGAAAATTGATGACATTTTTACATTTTATTTTTAAAAATTTTTAAGTTTTTTTTTCACTATTTTGCCCAAACTGAAATGTTTGTTTTACTTTTTTTCAGTCTATTATATGATAAAGTGATAAAGTGAATAAAGTCATTTACAGTTCATCCCACAAAAAACAAGTTCTTGTATGGTGATATTGAAAGCAAAAATAAAAAAGTTATGGTTCTTGGAAGAAGTGGAGGGAAAAACGAAAGTGCATATGAAAAAAAACACCCTGTCTTTGGGAGGATTGGAAAACTGGGGGAGCTGTAATGGGACCAAAGACTTTTTTGATTTTGGGATTAAAATAATTTTATCTTAAAAAAAAAAATCCAAAATTACATATAATGCACTGTTTAGTTTATATCAATTATTGGAAAGTTCGGAAGTGTAACATATGTTCAAAAATCAATTCCTTCTGGAAACTAGTGATGTTTGTCTGTATTAAAGATTATTTAATGTTCTACATGGCGCTAATTATTGTTAGCCTAATTACTCCATGTGTAGCCCGGGAACACGTGGAGGTCAATGGATCGTTCCAAACAACCTAGTCAATAATCACTTATTACAGGGATCAATTACTGCCCGGCTAATCTTACCCCGCTGTACAGTTATAGGATGTCATAGAAGTCGCTGGGATTTACCATCCTACAGAATCACTAAGAAGACAGAAGATGGCTTATGGTGTATTGCTAATACAGATGGTTCCTCTACGCTAGTGTCATGGTTCCACCCCTCAGTGTGTCTGGGATACAGTTATTGACAGCTCAGCCATCAGGTCCATCAATGTATTGATTGACAGCTCGACTGTCCTATCTGAGACTGGGAGGTGCTGGCTGTCTCCCAGTGTTCATTATCCCAGGTGATTGCCATGCTACTTAAGCGGTTTCTCCCAGACCTCAGTCATACATATATTGAGCTAAGTATGGTTTATTTCCTCTGTGCTTTGCGTTCTGTATTTTGATCTTTCATTGCCTGACCTTGGTCCTCGTTCTGGCCGTTTGTTTGCTTAACCCCTTTTGCTCTGATCCGCTATCCTCCTGGTATTCTGACCTCGGAACGTTACCTGAATACGTGCTTGAATAATATGTTCAAGTGTTCACGGCAGCATGATTCACAGCTATGAGACAGCATGTGGGGATTACCTGACAGCCTCCAAACATGCAGCCAAGGGCACTTGAACATATTACTAAGGCACACCTGATACTCAGATAACACCTGAGCATGATGGATAATACGAGTTCTCAGTCTCAGTGGAAGGTAGGGCCAGCAGAGTCATCCCATTATCATTAGAGGATAGGACTCGCAGAGTCATATCATTATCATTAGAAGGTAGGGCCAGCAGAGTCATCTCATTATCATTGAAAGGTAGGGCTAGCAGAGTCATCTCATAATCATTAGAGGATAGAGTCAGTAGAATCATCTAATTATCATTAGAGGGCAGAGTCAGCAGAGTCATTTCATTATCATTAGAGGGCAGAGTCATTTCATTATCATTAGAGGGCAGAGTCATTTCATTATTATTAGAGGGCAGAGTCAGAAGAGTCATCTCATTATCAGTAGAGAGCAGAATCAGCAGAGCCATCTCATTATCATTAGAGGGCAGAATCAGCAGAGTCATCTCATTATCAGCAGAGGATAGAGACAGCAGAGTCATTTTCTTATTATTAGAGGATAGAGTCAGCAGAGTCATTTTATTATCATTAGAGGATAGAGTCAGCAGAGTCATTTTATTATCATTAGAGGGCAGAGTGATCACATTTTCATGAGAGGATAGAGTCAGCAGAGTCATCTCATTTTCAGGAGAGGACAGAGTCAGCAGAATCATCTTATTTCAGTAGAGGGGAGAGCCAGCAGAGTCATCTCATTATCATTAGAGGATAGAGACAGCAGAGTCATCTCATTATCAGTAGAGGACAGAGTCAGCAGAGTCATCTCATTATCAGTAGAAGGCAGAGTTAGCAGAGTTATCTCATTATCAGTAGAGGGCAGAATCAGCAGAGTCATCTCATTATCATTGGAGGGCAGAGTCATTTCATTTTCACTAGAGAGCAGAGCCAGCAGAGTCATCTCATTATTATCATTAGAGGATAGAGTCAGCAGAGTCATTTTATTATCATTAGAGGGCAGAGTGATCACATTTTCATGAGAGGATAGAGTCAGCATCATCATCTTATTTCAGTAGAGGGGAGAGTCAGCAGAGTCATCTCATTTTCATGAGAGGATAGAGTCAGCATCATCATCTTATTTCAGTAGAGGGGAGAGTCAGCAGAGTCATCTCATTTTCACGAGAGGATAGAGTCAGCAGAGTCATCTTATTTCAGTAGAGGGGAGAGTCAGCAGAGTCATCTCATTTTCATGAGAGGATAGAGTCAGCAGAGTCATCTTATTTCAGTAGAGGGGAGAGTCAGCAGAGTCATCTCATTTTCACGAGAGGATAGAGTCAGCAGAATCATCTTATTTCAGTAGAGGATAGAGTCAGCAGAGTCATCTCATTTTCATGAGAGGATAGAGTCAGCAGAATCATCTTATTTCAGTAGAGGATAGAGTCAGCTGAGTCATCTCATTTTCATGAGAGGATAGAGTCAGCAGAATCATCTTATTTCAGTAGAGGATAGAGTCAGCAGAGTCATCTCATTTTCATGAGAGGATAGAGTCAGCAGAATCATCTTATTTCAGTAGAGGATAGAGTCAGCTGAGTCATCTCATTTTCATGAGAGGATAGAGTCAGCAGAATCATCTTATTTCAGTAGAGGATAGAGTCAGCAGAGTCATCTCATTTTCATGAGAGGATAGAGTCAGCAGAATCATCTTATTTCAGTAGAGGATAGAGTCAGCTGAGTCATCTCATTTTCACGAGAGGATAGAGTCAGCAGAATCATCTTATTTCAGTAGAGGATAGAGTCAGCAGAGTCATCTCATTTTCATGAGAGGATAGAGTCAGCAGAATCATCTTATTTCAGTAGAGGATAGAGTCATCTCAATATTAATAAAGAGTAGAGTGAGCAGAGTTTTGATCAGTGTTGGATAAAGCAATAAAGATGGCAATAATAAAGATTACAAATTCAGATTAAAGGGCCATATATAAAATATGTGTCAAGCCGGGGTCACACTACAGTAGAATATGGATGAGTGCTATGCGAGAAAACATGGCATAGCACTCGGACCAGTGTTAATCTATGGGGCAGCTCACATCACCGTTTTTTTTTCTCGGGCGTATTCAGCATGCTGCGATTTTATGCGAATATCATCCGAGACTCGCCAATGCAAGTCTATGGGTGTGAGAAAAACTCGGACACCACACGGTCCATGTTCCTCATTTCAGTCCACTGAGCGACTAAACTCAAAGGGGAAAAGCAGTGAGAAATGTAACACCATACGCATGTCATACGGATGCATAGGTGCGAGAAAAAAATCCAAGAATGGAGAAATTGCAAAAAATGCGTAATTTTTAATAGTTTTTTTTTTGTGTTATTTCACGGCATTCACTATATGTTAAAAATAACATGCAAGTATGATTCTTCCGGTCAGTACAATTATGGCGATACCAAACGTGCATGATTTATTTTATTATTGAAGTGAAATTAAAGGATGACACAGAAGTCATATAAACATAAAAGTAAGAGGAAAACAAAATACAGATTAAATTCAGGTAAATTTTTTTTTTTTTTATCACCGAGGCTAAAGGACATTGTATTATACAGGGAATATATATTTATTTTACAAAACAAATCTTTACTTTTACTCAAATGTCACATTTAGTCCCGATTCCTCGCTTTTTCATGCCGTATTCATCACGCCGCTGTTTATTTTTGGCCTTGATGCAAAAAGTGACCAAGGAAAACAATGGAACGCGACCTCAATATAAACAAACTCAAAAATATGGAAAAATACGTTCAGAGTTAAATGTGAGATTCTATGGAAATTTGTGGGAATTTCTCGTGTAGGGACAGACTCAGAGACCACACGTTCCTTCCTTCATATACCGTTTCCCGATATATTTTTTCTTGGCTTGTAGTCAAAGATCCATTGTCCTGTTGTCACTTCTTAAGAATCGCAATCAATCAATTCTGTAAGTTACCGGAGAATAAAAAAATATTGAAAAAATGAAATTCCGGTCAAAGTATAAAAATCAGTAGAGATAGCTACATTCAATATTAAAATTACAATTCACGGTAAAAACTTTTTTTATCCTGATAAATCTGATTAAAGGTAACATCTACAAAACTAAAAGGTTCTTTACGGTAAGAGCATGTTAAGCTTTCAGCAAATGCTCGTTCTACGCCGGTCTTAAGGAATCTGCCACTTAGCGTTTTTAAAAATATTCTAAATATATAAGTAAACATAACAAAACATAAAATAATATACTAATATTTGGTACTATCCCAACCGTAACGACCTGAAATGCAATAGATGAAAATGTGTCCTCTCATATGAAGAACCTGACTTATTTGAGGACACATATCATGACCAAAACAGATTGAATAAGAAAATGACAGTTCCTTAAAATTAACAGCAAGCAGAGATCTTAAAAAGGAACTGGATTTTCTTTTTCTTTTTTTTTTTGGTGGAATCAATAATACATGTGAAAATAAGAAGCTTTGTCACGGATCTTATTAGAGAAATCTGCTTCTTTCTCCACTTATGAGACACATCTTCCCCTGACCACTGACTCCTGATCTCATTAGCCACCCTGAGAAACACAGCGCAACTCCTTCTTACTCAAGACAAGATGGACTGCCAGCAATTATATATTATGCCTCAATTATACTCTAGGCTAGGGAAAGGGGAGGAGGGGTGAGGTGCAGAGTGAGAAATAGATAGAATGTGCTGAGATATCTAACAAGTCTTTTACCTCACCCAAGTTCTGGGTTCACAGCTGCACTGCTCAGTACTGATGTGTAATGATGATCTCAATGCTGCTTCTCACTTTTACATATTTTATCTCACCCCAGTATTTTATTACACCCCATTGTTTCCATTCACAAGCTCAGAGTCAATTGCAAATTAAGAGATGGAACCTGCAGAGAAGAGGAAACTGGTGAAAATGCAGTCACACAATGGCCAGGAATAGTGTTATTACTCATATACAGCTTAATCTGTAAAGTTACTTAAAAGTACAGTTACCCTTTAAAAAAATAGCAAAAAGTGGTACAAAAAGTATATTAAAAATCATATAGATTAAGTATATCTTTCTGAAATCATAATAGCCTCTTTAATTCCTTGTTATATTTTTCAACCATATGTGTTTTTTTAATGACACATATATTATTGTTCATAAC
Source organism: Ranitomeya imitator (assembly GCF_032444005.1). NCBI lineage: Eukaryota > Metazoa > Chordata > Amphibia > Anura > Dendrobatidae > Ranitomeya > Ranitomeya imitator. The sequence goes on from NC_091284.1 coordinate 825,339,505, forward strand.
ATTTATAGGATAGCTTTTAATAGATATATTTTTTTATTGGGGGGATAATGAAAAATATATTTTTGGGGAGGAGATGAGACTAATCCAGTGTCACCCCTGCCCATCACCGCTGGAGGTGAATGACAGGTTTGGACGAAACTGGATTACTCTTGTCTCCGGCAATGATCCCTAACCTGATCTGCAAACTATAGTTTTTCAGAAACGGTGGAGAATTTCAGAGGGAAAGTGTATCTGGATTCAGAGGGAAAGTATATCTGGATTCATTCCTGCAGCCAGACTCTGATTCGTGCTGTCCGCGGTGGATACGTTAGTGACTTGTTATGTGAATGAGGACCCACATATTCCCAGCTATATCCAATAATCTGCTCATTTCCACATTTCCATCCTGTGATACTGATGGAGGTTATTGGCTGAGAAGAGTCCGATCCCGTCTGTTGGGTGAGGGATACGTGGCTCTGGTTCCTGGCAGTGGGTCAGAGGTGACCACTCGCTTCCTCCGGCTTTTATCCTTGTTATTACAGAGCGCTGTATCATTATCAAGGTCTGTTATAATAACAGAGTGCGCAGATACGGCGGTGGTCTGTGTGTCAGCGGCGGTGGGAGGCAGAACAGTCATCATGGACCTCACTGTGACCTTTGTAGAAGTAGAAACGAACATTAGTAATTGATTTAGGTTTATAATATCCGCACAAGATTTATGTTATTCTCATCATCGTAAGCCTTCATCACATTCCTTCCTCATCGTCCTATCTCTGCCTTCATCTTCCTATATCTGATCACATTTTGCCCCATCACCTCTCTTTTTCCCCCAACTTCCTATGTCTGCCCCGTAATCGCATTCCTGCCCACATCTTGCTATTTCTGCCCAGATCTTCCTATCTCCAGATCTCAACAAACTGGAGCAAGTTCAGAGAAGAGCGACCAGAATGGTGAGCGGACTGCAAACTATGTCCTACCAGGAACGGTTAAAGGATCTGGGAAAGTTTAGCTTGAAAAAAAGAAGACTGAGAGGAGACTTAATAGCTGTCTACAAATATCTGAAGGGCCGTCACAGTGTAGAGGGATCATCAATATTCTCATTTGCACATGGAAACACGAGAAGCAATGGGATGAAACTGAAAGGGAGAAGATACAGATTAGATATTAGAAAAAGCTTTTTGACAGTGAGGGTGATCAATGAGTGGAACAGGCGGCCACAAGAGGTGGTGAGTTCTCCTTCAATGGAAGTCTTCAAACAAAGGCTGGACAGACATCTGTCTGAGATGGTTTAGTGAATCCTGCTATGAGCAGGGAGTTGGACCAGATGACCCAGGAGGTCCCTTCCAACTCTAACATTCTATGATGCTATGATTTTATCTCTGCCCAGATCTTCCTATCTCTCTCCACATCTTCCTATCTTTGCCCTCATTTTCCTATATTTGCCCACATTTTCTTATCTCTTGCCCACTCTCCCCAGTCCCACAAGCTCGCTGTCTCGGGGTAATCCTTGACACTGATCTCTCCTTCAAACCACATATCCAAGCCCTTTCTATTCCCTGCCGCCTTCAAGTCAAAAATATTTCACGGATCTGTACATTCCTAAACCAAGAATCTGCAAAAACCCTAGTCCATGCCCTCATCATCTCCCGCCTCAACTACTGTAACCTCCTGCTCTGTGGCCTCCCCTCTAACACTCTCGCACCCCTCCAATCTATTCTAAACTCAGCTGCCCGACTAATCCACCTGTCCCCCCGCTATTCCCCGACCTCTCCCCTCTGTCAATCCCTTCACTGGCTCCCCATTACCCAGAGACTCCAGTACAAAAGCCTAACCATGACATACAAGGCCATCCACAACCTATCTCCTCTGTTGTGAATTCTGTGGCTGAATTCACTCCTGTGGTCACAAGTGGTACTGCAGCTTCTGAGCTTCCTTCCTCAGGTGTTCTGGTGAGCTCGTTAACTGCTTCGTTACTTAACTCCGCCTGATGCTGCTATCCCTGCTCCTTGTCAATGTTCCAGTGTTGGATCTGAGCTTCTCCTGATTGTTCCTGTGACCTGCTGCTCTGTATAGCTAAGTGCTTTTTTGCTATTTTGTTGCTTTTTTTCTGTCCAGCTTGTCTTTTGTTTTGCTGGTAGCTCTGAGAAGCAAAGGGTGTACCGCCGTGCCGTTAGTTCGGCACGGTGGGTCTTTTTTGCCCCCTTTGCGTGGTTTTTGCTTTAGGGTTTTTTGTAGACTGCAAAGTTCGCTTTACTATCCTCGCTCTGTCTAAGATTATCGGGCCCCACTTTGCTGAATCTATTTCATCCCTACGTTTTGTCTTTTCATCTTACTCACAGTCATTATATGTGGGGGGCTGCCTTTTTCTTTGGGGTATTTCTCTGGGGGCAAGTCAGGCCTATTTTTCTATCTTCAGGCTAGCTAGTTTCTTAGGCTGTGCCGAGTTGCATAGGCAGTTGCTAGGCGCAATCCACAGCCGCTATTAGTTGTGTTTAGGATAGGATCAGGTGTGCAGTCTACAGAGTTTCCACGTCTCAGAGCTCGTTCTTTTGTTTTTTGGTATTTGCCAGATCACTGTGTGCGCTCGGATTGCTAGGCACACTGTGTCTCTGGATTGCCTTCATTACACCTTTCATTAGCAGACATAACAGTACAAGGAGCCGATCTAATGATTCTCAATAGAGGGAAAGAAAAAGTTCTGACACCATTTTTTTTTCTCTGCTCTGTGTTCACTTTTTTTTTTCCCCTAGACATTTGGGTGATTCTGGACACAGGTGTGGACATGGATATTCAGAGTCTGTGCTCTTCAATGGATAATCTCGTTATAAATGTACAAAAGATTCAAGATACTATTGATCAGAAATCTATGTTAGAACCAAGAATTCCTATTCCTGATTTGTTTTTTGGAGATAGAACTAAGTTTCTAAGTTTCAAAAATAATTGTAAGCTATTTCTGGCCTTGAAACCTCATTCTTCTGGTAATCCTATTCAACAGGTTTTGATTATTATTTCTTTTTTGCGCGGCGACCCTCAAGACTGGGCATTTTCTCTTGCGCCAGGAGACCCTGCATAGAGTAGTGTCGATGCGTTTTTCCTGGAGCTCGGATTACTGTACGATGAGCCTAATTCAGTGGATCAGGCTGAGAAAAATTTGCTGGCTTTGTGCCAGGGTCAGGATGATATAGAAGTATATTGTCAGAAATTTAGGAAATGGTCAGTACTCACTCAGTGGAATGAATCTGCGCTGGCAGCTTTGTTCAGAAAGGGTCTCTCTGAGGCTCTTAAGGATGTCATGGTGGGATTTCCTATGCCTGCTGGTTTGAATGAGTCTTTGTCTTTGGCCATTCAGATCGGTCGACGCTTGCGCGAGCGTAAATCTGTGCACCATTTGGCGGTATTGCCTGAGGTTAAACCTGAGCCTATGCAGTGCAATAGGACTATGACCAGAGTTGAACGGCAAGAATACAGACGTCTGAATGGTCTGTGTTTCTACTGTGGTGATTCCACTCATGCTATTTCTGATTGTCCTAAGCGCACTAAGCGGTCCGCTAGGTCTGCCGTCATTGGTACTGTACAGTCCAAATTCCTTCTGTCCATTACCCTGATATGCTCTTTGTCGTCGTTTTCTGTCATGGCGTTTGTGGATTCAGGCGCTGCCCTGAATCTGATGGATTTGGATTATGCTAAACGTTGTGGGTTTTTCTTGGAGCCTTTGCGGTGTCCTATTCCATTGAGAGGAATTGATGCTACACCTTTGGCCAAGAATAAACCTCAGTACTGGGCCCAGCTGACCATGTGCATGGCTCCTGCACATCAGGAAGTTATTCGCTTTCTGGTGTTGCATAATCTGCATGATGTGGTCGTGTTGGGGTTGCCATGGCTACAAACCCATAATCCAGTATTGGATTGGAATTCCATGTCAGTGTCCAGCTGGGGTTGTCAGGGGGTACATGGTGATGTTCCATTTTTGTCGATTTCGTCATCCACCCCTTCTGAGGTCCCAGAGTTCTTGTCTGATTATCAGGATGTATTTGAAGAGCCCAAGTCCGATGCCCTACCTCCGCATAGGGATTGTGATTGTGCTAACAATTTGATTCCTGGTAGTAAATTCCCTAAAGGTCGATTATTTAATTTATCCGTGCCCGAATACGCCGCTATGCGCAGTTATGTGAAGGAATCCCTGGAGAAGGGACATATTCGCCCATCATCATCACCACTGGGAGCAGGGTTCTTCTTTGTAGCCAAGAAGGATGGTTCGCTGAGACCGTGTATTGATTACCGCCTTCTTAATAAGATCACTATTAAATTTCAGTATCCCTTGCCATTGTTATCTGACTTGTTTGCTCGGATTAAGGGGGCTAGTTGGTTCACTAAGATAGATCTTCGTGGTGCGTATAATCTGGTGAGAATCAGGCAAGGAGATGAATGGAAAACTGCATTCAATACGCCCGAGGGTCATTTTGAGTATCTAGTGATGCCGTTCGGACTTGCCAATGCTCCATCTGTGTTTCAGTCTTTTATGCATGACATCTTTCGTGAGTATCTGGATAAATTCCTGATTGTTTACTTGGATGACATTTTGATCTTCTCAGATGATTGGGAGTCTCATGTGAAGCAGGTCAGAATGGTTTTTCAGGTCCTGCGTGCTAATTCTTTGTTTGTGAAGGGATCAAAGTGTCTCTTCGGTGTGCAGAAAGTTTCATTTTTGGGGTTCATCTTTACCCCTTCTACTATCGAGATGGATCCAGTTAAGGTCCAAGCCATCCAGGATTGGATTCAGCCGACATCTCTGAAAAGTCTGCAAAAGTTCCTGGGCTTTGCTAATTTTTATCGTCGCTTCATCTGTAATTTTTCTAGCATTGCCAAACCATTGACCGATTTGACCAAGAAGGATGCTGATTTGGTTAATTGGTCTTCTGCTGCTGTGGAAGCTTTTCAGGAGTTGAAGTGTCGTTTTTGTTCTGCCCCTGTGTTGTGTCAGCCAGATGTTTCTCTTCCGTTCCAGGTCGAGGTTGATGCTTCTGAGATTGGAGCAGGGGCGGTTTTGTCACAGAGAGGTTCTGATTGCTCAGTGATGAAACCATGTGCTTTCTTTTCCAGGAAGTTTTCGCCCGCTGAGCGTAATTATGATGTGGGCAACCGAGAGTTGCTGGCCATGAAGTGGGCATTCGAGGAATGGCGCCATTGGCTTGAAGGAGCCAAGCATCGCGTGGTGGTATTGACTGATCATAAGAACTTGACTTATCTCGAGTCTGCCAAGCGCTTGAATCCTAGACAGGCCCGTTGGTTGTTATTTTTTGCCCGCTTCGACTTTGTGATTTCGTACCTTCCGGGCTCTAAAAATGTGAAGGCGGATGCTCTGTCTAGGAGTTTTGTGCCCGACTCTCCGGGTTTATCTGAGCCAGCGGGTATCCTCAAGGAAGGAGTCATTGTGTCTGCCATCTCCCCTGATTTGCGGCGGGTGCTGCAAAAATTTCAGGCGAATAAACCTGATCGTTGTCCAGCGGAGAAACTGTTCGTCCCTGATAGGTGGACTAATAAACTTATCTCTGAACTTCATTGTTCGGTGTTGGCTGGTCATCCTGGAATCTTTGGTACCAGAGAGTTAGTGGCTAGATCCTTCTGGTGGCCATCTCTGTCACGGGATGTACGTACTTTTGTGCAGTCCTGTGGGATTTGTGCTAGGGCTAAGCCCTGCTGTTCTCGTGCCAGTGGGTTGCTTTTGCCCTTGCCGGTCCCAAAGAGGCCTTGGACACATATTTCGATGGATTTCATTTCTGACCTTCCCGTTTCTCAAAAGATGTCAGTCATTTGGGTGGTCTGTGATCGCTTTTCTAAAATGGTCCATCTGGTGCCCTTGGCTAAATTGCCTTCCTCCTCTGATTTGGTGCCTTTGTTCTTTCAGCATGTGGTTCGGTTGCATGGCATTCCTGAGAATATTGTTTCTGACAGAGGTTCCCAGTTTGTTTCAAGGTTTTGGCGAGCCTTTTGTGGTAGGATGGGCATTGACCTATCCTTTTCCTCGGCTTTCCATCCTCAGACTAATGGCCAGACCGAACGAACCAATCAGACCTTGGAAACATATCTGAGATGTTTTGTTTCTGCTGACCAGGATGATTGGGTGTCCTTTTTGCCGTTGGCTGAGTTCGCCCTTAATAATCGGGCCAGCTCGGCTACCTTGGTTTCTCCATTTTTTTGCAATTCTGGGTTCCATCCTCGTTTCTCTTCAGGACAGGTTGAGTCTTCGGACTGTCCTGGTGTGGATTCTGTGGTGGACAGGTTGCAGCAGATCTGGACTCAGGTAGTGGACAATTTGACCTTGTCCCAGGAAAAGGCTCAACTTTTCGCTAATCGCAGACGCCGTGTGGGTCCCCGACTTCGTGTTGGGGATCTGGTTTGGTTATCTTCTCGTCATATTCCTATGAAGGTTTCCTCTCCTAAATTTAAACCTCGTTTTATTGGTCCGTATAGGATTTCTGAGGTTCTCAATCCTGTGTCTTTTCGTTTGACCCTCCCAGACTCCTTTTCCATACATAATGTATTCCATAGGTCGTTGTTGCGGAGATACGTGGCACCTATGGTTCCATCTGTTGAGCCTCCTGCCCCGGTTTTGGTGGAGGGGGAATTGGAGTATATTGTGGAGAAGATTTTGGATTCTCGTGTTTCTAGACGGAAACTCCAGTATCTGGTTAAATGGAAGGGTTATGCTCAGGAAGATAATTCCTGGGTTTTTGCCTCTGATGTTCATGCTCCCGATCTTGTTCGTGCCTTTCATGCGGCTCATCCTGGTCGGCCTGGGGGCTCTGGTGAGGGTTCGGTGACCCCTCCTCAAGGGGGGGGTACTGTTGTGAATTCTGTGGCTGAATTCACTCCTGTGGTCACAAGTGGTACTGCAGCTTCTGAGCTTCCTTCCTCAGGTGTTCTGGTGAGCTCGTTAACTGCTTCGTTACTTAACTCCGCCTGATGCTGCTATCCCTGCTCCTTGTCAATGTTCCAGTGTTGGATCTGAGCTTCTCCTGATTGTTCCTGTGACCTGCTGCTCTGTATAGCTAAGTGCTTTTTTGCTATTTTGTTGCTTTTTTTCTGTCCAGCTTGTCTTTTGTTTTGCTGGTAGCTCTGAGAAGCAAAGGGTGTACCGCCGTGCCGTTAGTTCGGCACGGTGGGTCTTTTTTGCCCCCTTTGCGTGGTTTTTGCTTTAGGGTTTTTTGTAGACTGCAAAGTTCGCTTTACTATCCTCGCTCTGTCTAAGATTATCGGGCCCCACTTTGCTGAATCTATTTCATCCCTACGTTTTGTCTTTTCATCTTACTCACAGTCATTATATGTGGGGGGCTGCCTTTTCCTTTGGGGTATTTCTCTGGGGGCAAGTCAGGCCTATTTTTCTATCTTCAGGCTAGCTAGTTTCTTAGGCTGTGCCGAGTTGCATAGGTAGTTGCTAGGCGCAATCCACAGCCGCTATTAGTTGTGTTTAGGATAGGATCAGGTGTGCAGTCTACAGAGTTTCCACGTCTCAGAGCTCGTTCTTTTGTTTTTTGGTATTTGTCAGATCACTGTGTGCGCTCGGATTGCTAGGCACACTGTGTCTCTGGATTGCCTTCATTACACCTTTCATTAGCAGACATAACACTCCTCCATACATCTGTGACCTCGTCTCCCGGTACTTACCTACACGCAACCTCCGATCCTCACAAGATCTCCATCTCTACTCCCCTCTTATCTCCTCTTCCCACAATCGTATACAAGATTTCTCTCGCGCATCCCCCCTACTCTGGAACCCTCTACCACAACACATCAGACTCTCGCCTACCATCGAACCTTCAAAAAGAGCCTGAAGACCTAACTCTTCCGGCAAGCCTACAACCTGCAGTAACCACCGATCGACCAAACCGCTGCATGACCAGTTCTACCCTCACCTACTGTATCCTCACCCATCCCTTGTAGATTGTGAGCCCTCGCGGGCAGGGTCCTCTCTCCTCCTGTACCAGATGTGACCTGTTTTGTTCAAGATTATTGTACTTGTTTTTATTATGTATACCCCTCCTCACATGTAAAGCGCCATGGAATAACTGGCGCTATAATAAGTAATAATAATAATAATAATAATCTCTTCCTCCATCTCCTATCTCTGACCCAACACTTCATTCCTGACCTCATCACATGACATCCTCAACTGGGATCAATAATGATAAGCTGTAATCTGTGATCGAAACTGGAAGTAAGCTTCCCTGCAGCCCCATCACAGGCAAAAATAAGAATTACGCAAAGCCCATATAAATCAGAGGGCTACACCTGTAACCTGTGGACAAGTCAAATCCTTCCAAGACAATTCTCACTGGCTTATGTTGAGATCTTGGGATATTGTATGTTGCCTCCTATCACCAACTTCACCACTGATTCTCCATACCGATACGGGATTGGGTCCAACCCAGGAGCCTTAAGGCTCTTCAAAGGTTCTTGGGTTTTGCTAACTACTATAGAAGGTCATAAGATCATGAAACCCCTTACTGATCTCAGCTGCAAGAGAGCACATGTGTCTCGGTAGGGGGATGAGGCTGCAATGGCATTTTCCAGTGTCAAGGAAGCGTTTTCTTTGGCCCCGGTCCTGGGAGTTGGAGCAATATTGTCCCAGGGGTCTTCTTCTTTCATCCACCTTCGGCTTTGTGCCTTTTTCTCTAGGAAATTAAATTACGATGTAGGTAACCGGGAGTTGTTGGCCATTAAATGGGCCCTAGAGGGATGGAGGCATTTTTGGAGGGGCCAGGCATCTTCCTTGTACTCACAGGCCACTAAAATGTAATATATCTGGAAAATGCCAAGAGGGTTAATCCCAGGCAAGCCATGTAGGCCTTCTTTTCACAATTTTATTCTTTCATTTGTTATATTCCTGGGTCTAAAAATACTCGCACGGATGCACTTTCCCGGAGCCTGTGCCCCGTCCATCAAGAGGAGCTTAGTCCATCACCTATTCTTTCCCTGGGAATAGTGGTTGCTACACCCAACGTCGAATGGAAAGTAGTCAAATCACAACATATGACCTCTACAGACACCTCAGTGGATAAGTTTGTACCTGTTAGCCTTAGGCACTATATTACACAGAGCTGTCATGATTTTGTTTTGGCTGGTCACCCAAGGATTAAGGGGACCACACATTTGGATAGACAAGGATACTGGTGGCTTTCTTTACGTCAGGACGTTGAGGCGTTTGTCCAATCCTTTAAGGTTTGTGCCAGGAATAAGGTACCATTGTCCACTCAAGCTGGTAAGCTTCTTTTCCTTCATATTCTGGACTGACCCTGGTTACACATCTTATTGGATTTCATCACGTATCTCCCTGCCCCTGGATGTATGACAGTTATCTGGGTTATTGTTGACCATTTCTCCCGCCAGTGTTATCTTATCCCTCTTTCTCTGTTGCCTTCATCTCATGATATGGTAAATCTATTTATTAATAATGTGGTTAGATTGCATTGTGTCCCTGTTAATATAGTGTCAGTTTATTTCCAGGTTTTGGAAGGCCTTTTTATGGTCAGATTGGGGCGGAGTTGTCCTTTTCCTCTGCATATTGCCCTCAGTCTAATGGTCTCTCTGAGAGGACCATTGGGTTTTCATTGGCTGTAAGCCATAATCATCAACATTAACAGAAATAAATAAGTGAAATAGATCATTCTGTAATGACTCTATATCATATATGAGTTTCACTTTTTGCATTGAAGAACTGAAATAAATTACATTTTTGATGATATTCTAATTTTGTGAGAAGCACTTGTATCTCAGGTGCTTCTGTTCTCATAACCAACTCGAATAGGGGGATTATTACCAATGGCGAAGTTTATCCTTAACAACAGACATCTTTGGGTACATCTCCCTTCTTTTGTAATTTTGGGTTCCATCCTGTCTTCCCCAAAAGATGGGAAGAGGTCACGGGGGTTTCTGAGTCCACTAAAAGAATGAAGGGGGTATGGGAGGGAAGTTGACGGCATCTCCAGAAAGCAACATTCAGCCAGAAGGTTGTAGCTGATAAACATTGGTCTCAAGGGGGAAAATCTGGTGGTTGAGAATTAGGTGTGGTTGTCCACAAAAAACTCAAAGCTTAAGGTTTTCTGCTTTAACTTCATCCCCAGGTTTATTGGACCTTTTCCTATTCTAGAGGTGGTTAATCCAGTTGCTTTCAGGGTTAAGCTTCCTGATCATTTTAAGATCCCCAACGTTTTTCATTGATCTCTCCTTAAGAAACCCGGACATCTTTGGTTTCTCATCACTAGGGTTGAGCGACTTTTACTTTTTCAGGATCGGGTCGGGTTTCATGAAACCCGACTTTGCCGAAAGTCGTCGACTTTTGAATTTGTCCGATCCATTTCGCTCAAGCCTACTCATCACCCCTCCTTTTCCTGTCCTGGTTGATAATGAAGAGGAATATGAAGGTGAACAAATCATTGTTTCCAGGAAGGTCCAAAATTCCATCCAATATTTAATTCACTGGAAGGATTATAGGCCAGAGGAGGGGTTGTGGGTCCCTAAGAGGCACATCCATGCAGATAAGCTAATTGCTGAATTTCATTCTAGGTTTACTGCCCAACCGAGTGGTGAGAGTCCAGAGGACTCCCTCAAGAGGGAGGTACTGTCAGGAAGCCTGGAAAGGGTGAGGTGTTGCCCTCTGAGGGGCGGGGGTAGGGCCAGTATGGGGGTCCCACCTTTCCCGTGTACTCCATTCCAGGAGACTGGCCTCAGGGCGATGTGTGGTTGTGAGGCGGGACGCCATTGCTCTCAGCATTGACACTATTCAGAGGTATCGGGATGCCAGGTTCCCCAGTGTCAGCTGCTGCCGTGAGACATGGAACACTATGTCTCCTGGTTCAGGTGTGTGGTGGGAGGTTTTCTGTCTCTCTGGGCAGAGGGTGGAGATTGGGTGTTACCTCTGCGGTGTCAGGTGATCCATGAGAAGGATACTTAAACCCGCCATATCCTCTTGCTCACCACCAATTATTCAGTTGCACTTCAGTGGTATGGTTGGTAGTTCTTGGTGAGTACGAGCAAGGGAGAGAACCCGTTGAAGTGCCGGGAGGGCGCGAAACGGCCGTCGTTCGGCTGCTACATTCTCTGTACACACCCCCGAGCCGTGAAGTTTGGCTAATAAAGTACCTGTTTTAGAAGAATGGTGAGTGCTGCCACAGTTTCTTCCTTATCGCTGCGTTTTTGGTGAGTGTTTATCAGGTTTGTCTTTGGCTCTACTGTATTGTGTCTTCTGGTTCCTACATTCCTGCTTAAGCTTCCTGACCTTCCAAGTTTGGTACGCTAGGTTCATCTCTGCCTTACCGGTAAAATATATTGGTGTGTTTGACCCAACTATGGCCAGTGTGCCCAGTCACCAGCCACCCTACTATTGACATCTGGCTCCATCAGGAAGAGGGTGAAAAGAATTCCCAGCCCTCAAAGGTGTCAATTAGCATGACGGCTTATGCCCAGTGTGTCTGGCATACTGCTATTGCTGGGCTTAAGTCATCTCACCACTACTCGAGTGTCACAAGCCCATGGTTTCTGCTGCTTACCTCTTTACAGGATTTAGAGTTTGCTGGCATGGACTCTCAGATTGCATCAGCAGAGTAGTTGCTGACTGGTTGTTGTGATAGGCAATTCAGGAACACAATGTGCATAGTGATCAGAGCACATACAGTGATCTGACAATAACCCAAAATAATCGAACGAGCTCTGAGACGTGGGAACTCTGCAGACCGCAATCCCTGATCCTCTCCAAACACAACTAGAGGCAGCTGTGGATTGCGCCTAACGCTACCTATGCAACTCGGCACAGCCTGAGAAACTGACTAGCCTGAAGATAGAAAAATAAGCCTACCTTGCCTCAGAGAAATACCCCAAAGGAAAAGGCAGCCCCCCACATATAATGACTGTGAGTAAGATGAAAAGACAAACGTAGGAATGAAATAGATTCAGCAAAGTGAGGCCCGATATTCTAGACAGAACGAGGATAGGAAAGATAACTTTGCGGTCTACACAAAACCCTAAAGAAAACCACGCAAAGGGGGCAAAAAGACCCTTCGTACCGAACTAACGGCACGGAGGTACACCCCTTGCGTCCCAGAGCTTCCAGCAAAACAAATAGACAAGCTGGACAGGAAAAATAGCAACAAATAGCAAAGAAGCACTTAGCTATGCAGAGCAGCAGGCCACAGGAATGATCCAGAGATACACAAGTCCAACACTGGAACATTGACAGGAAGCATGGATCAAAGCATTAGGTGGAGTTAAGTAGAGAAGCAGCTAACGAGCTCACCAGATCACCTGAGGGAGGAAACTCAGAAGCTGCAGTACCACTTTCCTCCACAAACGGAAGCTCCCAGAGAGAATCAGCCGAAGTACCACTTGTGACCACAGGAGTGAACTCTGCCACAGAATTCACAACAGTACTTCCCCCTTGAGGAGGGGTCACCGAACCCTCACCAGATCCCCCAGGCCGACCACGATGAGCCACATGAAAGGCACGAACAAGATCGGGAGCATGGACATCAGAAGCAAAAACCCAGGAATTATCTTCCTGAGCATAACCCTTCCATTTAACCAGATACTGGAGTTTCCGTCTTGAAACACGAGAATCCAAAATCTTCTCCACAATATACTCCAATTCCCCCTCCACCAAAACCGGGGCAGGAGGCTCAACAGATGGAACCATAGGTGCCACGTATCTCCGCAACAATGACCTATGGAATACGTTATGTATGGAAAAAGAATCTGGGAGGGTCAGACGAAAAGACACAGGATTAAGAACCTCAGAAATCCTATACGGACCAATAAAATGAGGTTTAAACTTAGGAGAGGAAACCTTCATAGGAATATGACGAGAAGATAACCAAACCAGATCCCCAACACGAAGTCGGGGACCCACACGGCGTCTGCGATTAGCGAAAAGTTGAGCCTTCTCCTGGGACAAGGTCAAATTGTCCACTACCTGAGTCCAAATCTGCTGCAACCTGTCCACCACAGTATCCACACCAGGACAGTCCGAAGACTCAACCTGTCCCGAAGAGAAACGAGGATGGAACCTAGAATTGCAGAAAAACGGCGAAACCAAGGTAGCCGAGCTGGCCCGATTATTAAGGGCGAACTCAGCCAAAGGCAAAAAGGACACCCAGTCATCCTGATCAGCAGAAACAAAGCATCTCAGATATGTTTCCAAGGTCTGATTGGTTCGTTCGGTCTGGCCATTAGTCTGAGGATGGAAAGCCGAGGAAAAAGATAAGTCAATGCCCATCCTACCACAAAAGGCTCGCCAAAACCTCGAAACAAACTGGGAACCCCTGTCAGAAACAATATTCTCTGGAATGCCATGCAAACAAACCACATGCTGGAAGAACAAAGGCACCAAATCAGAGGAGGAAGGCAATTTAGACAAGGGTACCAGATGGACCATCTTAGAAAAGCGATCACAGACCACCCAAATGACTGACATCTTTTGAGAAACGGGAAGGTCAGAAATAAAATCCATAGAGATATGTGTCCAAGGCCTCTTCGGGACCAGCAAGGGCAAAAGCAACCCACTGGCACGAGAACAGCAGGGCTTAGCCCGAGCACAAATCCCACAGGACTGCACAAAAGTACGCACATCCCGCGACAGAGACGGCCACCAAAAGGATCTAGCCACTAACTCTCTGGTACCAAAGGTTCCAGGATGACCAGCCAACACCGAACAATGAAGTTCAGAGATAACTCTATTCGTCCACCTATCAGGGACAAACAGTTTCTCCGCTGGGCAACGATCAGGTTTATTAGCCTGAAATTTTTGCAGCACCCGCCGCAAATCAGGGGAGATGGCAGACACAATTACTCCCTCTTTGAGGATACCCGCCGGCTCAGATAAACCCGGAGAGTCGGGCACAAAACTCCTAGACAGAGCATCCGCCTTCACATTTTTAGAGGCCGGAAGGTACGAAATCACAAAGTCAAAACGGGCAAAAAACAATGACCAACAAGCTTGTCTAGGATTCAAGCGCTTGGCAGACTCGAGATAAGTCAAGTTCTTATGATCAGTTAATACCACCACGCGATGCTTAGCTCCTTCAAGCCAATGACGCCACTCCTCGAATGCCCACTTCATGGCCAGCAACTCTCGGTTGCCCACATCATAATTTCGCTCAACAGGCGAAAACTTCCTGGAAAAGAAAGCGCATGGTTTCATCACTGAGCAACCAGGACCTCTCTGTGACAAAACAGCCCCTGCTCCAATCTCAGAAGCATCAACCTCGACCTGGAACGGAAGAGAAACATCTGGTTGACACAACACAGGGGCAGAAGAAAAACAACGCTTCAACTCCTGAAAAGCCTCCACAGCCGCAGAAGAGCAATTGACCAAATCAGCACCCTTCTTGGTCAAATCGGTCAATGGTTTGGCAACACTAGAAAAATTGCAGATGAAGCGACGATAAAAATTAGCAAAGCCCAGGAACTTTTGCAGACTTTTCAGAGATGTCGGCTGAGTCCAATCATGGATGGCTTGGACCTTAACCGGATCCATCTCGATAGCAGAAGGGGAAAAGATGAACCCCAAAAATGAAACCTTCTGCACACCAAAGAGACACTTTGATCCCTTCACAAACAAAGAATTAGCACGCAGGACCTGAAAAACCGTTCTGACCTGCTTCACATGAGACTCCCAATCATCCGAGAAGATCAAAATGTCATCCAAGTACACAATCAGGAATTTATCCAGGTACTCACGGAAGATGTCATGCATAAAGGATTGAAACACTGATGGAGCATTGGCAAGTCCGAACGGCATCACTAGATACTCAAAATGGCCCTCGGGCGTATTAAATGCAGTTTTCCATTCATCGCCTTGCCTGATTCTCACCAGATTATACGCACCACGAAGATCTATCTTAGTGAACCAACTAGCCCCCTTAATCCGAGCAAACAAATCAGATAACAATGGCAAGGGGTACTGAAATTTAACAGTGATCTTATTAAGAAGGCGATAATCTATACACCGTCTCAGCGAACCATCCTTCTTGGCTACAAAAAAAACCCCTGCTCCTAATGGCGACGATGACGGGCGAATATGCCCCTTCTCCAGGGATTCCTTCACATAACTGCGCATAGCGGTGGGCTCAGGCACGGATAAATTAAACAGTCGACCTTTTGGGAATTTACTACCGGGAATCAAATTGATAGCACAATCACAATCCCTATGCGGAGGTAGGGCATCGGACTTGGGCTCATCAAATACATCCCGGTAATCAGACAAGAACTCTGGAACCTCAGAAGGGGTGGATGACGAAATTGACAGAAATGGAACATCACCATGTACCCCCTGACAACCCCAGCTGGACACGAACATGGAATTCCAATCCAATACTGGATTATGGGCTTGTAGCCATGGCAACCCCAACACGACCACATCATGCAGATTATGCAACACCAGAAAGCGAATAACCTCCTGATGTGCAGGAGCCATGCACATGGTCAGCTGGGTCCAGTATTGAGGCTTATTCTTGGCCAAAGGTGTAGCATCAATTCCTCTCAATGGAATAGGACACTGCAAGGACTCCAAGAAAAACCCACAACGTTTAGCATACTCCAAGTCCATCAAATTCAGGGCAGCGCCTGAATCCACAAATGCCATGACAGAATACGACGACAAGGAGCATATCAAGGTAACGGACAGAAGAAATTTTGACTGTACCGTACCAATGGTGGCAGACCTAGCGAACCGCTTAGTGCGCTTAGGACAATCAGAGATAGCATGAGTGGAATCACCACAGTAGAAACACAGCCCATTCAGACGTCTGTGTTCTTGTCGTTCAACTCTGGTCATAGTCCTATCGCACTGCATAGGCTCAGGTTTAATCTCAGGTAATACCGCCAAATGGTGCACAGATTTACGCTCACGCAAGCGTCGACCGATCTGAATGGCCAAAGACATAGACTCATTCAAACCAGCGGGCATAGGAAATCCCACCATGACATCCTTAATGGCTTCAGAGAGACCCTTTCTGAAAATGGCTGCAAGCGCAGATTCATTCCATTGAGTGAGCACGGACCATTTTCTAAATTTCTGGCAATATAGCTCTATCTCATCCTGAGCCTGACAAAGAGCCAGCAAATTATTTTCTGCCTGATCTACTGAATTAGGCTCATCATACAGCAATCCAAGCGCCAGGAAAAACGCATCGATATTACTTAATGCAGGATCTCCTGACGCAAGAGAAAATGCCCAGTCCTGAGGGTCGCCACGTAAAAAAGAAATGACGATCCTAACCTGTTGCGCTGGGTCACCAGAGGAGCGAGGTTTCAAAGCCAGAAACAGTTTACAATTATTCTTGAAACTCAGAAATTTAGTTCTATCTCCAAAAAACAAATCTGGAATAGGAATTCTCGGTTCTAACAAAGAATTCTGAACCACAAAATTTTGAATATCTTGAACTCTTGCCGTGAGCTGATCTACACATGAAGACAGACCTTTAATGTCCATTGTAACACCTGTGTCCTGAAGCACCCAAATGTCTAGGGGGAAAAAAAGACAAATCGCAGTGCAAAGGAAAAAAAATGGTCTCAGAACTTCTTTTTTCCCTCTATTGAGAATCATTAGTACTTTTGGCTTCCTGTACTGTTGTGATAGGCAATTCAGGAACACAATGTGCATAGCGATCAGAGCACATACAGTGATCTGACAATAACCCAAAATAATCGAACGAGCTCTGAGACGTGGGAGCTCTGCAGACCGCAATCCCTGATCCTCTCCAAACACAACTAGAGGCAGCTGTGGATTGCGCCTAACGCTACCTATGCAACTCGGCACAGCCTGAGAAACTGACTAGCCTGAAGATAGAAAAATAAGCCTACCTTGCCTCAGAGAAATACCCCAAAGGAAAAGGCAGCCCCCCACATATAATGACTGTGAGTAAGATGAAAAGACAAACGTAGGAATGAAATAGATTCAGCAAAGTGAGGCCCGATATTCTAGACAGAACGAGGATAGGAAAGATAACTTTGCGGTCTACACAAAACCCTAAAGAAAACCACGCAAAAGGGGCAAAAAGACCCTCCGTACCGAACTAACGGCACAGAGGTACACCCCTTGCGTCCCAGAGCTTCCAGCAAAACAAATAGACAAGCTGGACAGGAAAAATAGCAACAAATAGCAAAGAAGCACTTAGCTATGCAGAGCAGCAGGCCACAGGAATGATCCAGAGATACACAAGTCCAACACTGGAACATTGACAGGAAGCATGGATCAAAGCATTAGGTGGAGTTAAGTAGAGAAGCAGCTAACGAGCTCACCAGATCACCTGAGGGAGGAAACTCAGAAGCTGCAGTACCACTTTCCTCCACAAACGGAAGCTCCCAGAGAGAATCAGCCGAAGTACCACTTGTGACCACAGGAGGGAGCTCTGCCACAGAATTCACAACACTGGTGGAGCGAGGTGAACACTGATACAAGTCTTAATGGAGTCCAAAAGCAAAGTAAGAAGAATCTTGATGAGAATTCAGGGGAGGCAGACCGGAAGAAAAAGGCAGCAGTAGGGTCAAAAAGCCAAAGTCAAAAGCAGAGTAGGAGTCAATTATTTCAGAAGGGGAGTCGAATGAGAGCCAGTTAAGAGCACAGAAATTGGCAACCAGTATTGGTGCATCTCCAAAACAATGGTACTGGGTTTAGGGGAAAGCAAAATTAATTAGAGATGATGGTCCACTTATCGGCCAATAAGTCAACCCTCTGATTGGTCCACTGACGATCTGATTGATCAGGGGAAATACCAGTCCTCCTGCACATTCGCCACCCAGCATCTCTGCCATTGCTGATGAAAAGATCAGAGCAGCATTAACCAGCGGATGAGAAAATCTCACTGATGGAAAGAGAGGAAGAACGCTTCGTCTACACTTTATTGTAACACCAAAACGTAGCAATGAGGAAAGTTGGGAAATAACGTGCAACGAGGAGGCTTGAACTTCCAACCTCTCCTACAAGTAGCAACCGCTTCAAACAATGACATACCGTAACCGTGAGTCACCGTAAGAATAGAGGCAATTCTGGAGAAGTAATGAGCGGGCAGAATGCAATTCATTCTATAATGACAGCGATCAGCATCCATCATTGTACATTTATAATTACACAATGCTCATTATAGCAGGAAATTAATGATGCCCCGACCTTTCCCAAAACCAGACACCACTACAAGGTCAGGTCTCGGAGGGCAGCAGAGTCACGTAGTCATAACCGGTCTCCTGTTACTGAACAGTTATCGTAGGGTGATAATAATCATGGTGTGGCCGTATTATTATGGCTGTATTATGTAGCCACTCTATGGTACTTCTGTTTGGGCCATTGTGTAACTACAGCAGGTGAAATACGGTAAGTATTGAACACGTCACCAACTTTCTAATTAGATCTATTTCTAAAGGTGCTATTGTCATGAAATTCACTCCAGATGTCGGAAAAAACCACAGTCCACACAGGCAAAGAAATCACCATAGATGTCCATAACTATGTGTAATAATGAGGAATTACACAGGGAAAAAGTATTAAATACACGAAGAAAGAGAGGAGCAAAAAGTCCCGAAAAGTCCTGACACCGGAAGAAATCTATCAGGAATTAGAAAGTAATTCTGCCACTTAGTAACAAAGAATATCAGCTGGTTCACCTGATGGCCTATAAAGAGGAGTCTCATTACCATAGTGCAAGAATACAGTATATTCACTAAAAAATCATATCTGGCGTTATTCATTCACAGTATCTGTCATTATACGTCAGGATTATTGTGTTATCCAGTCACACTTTGGAGGTATTACAGTATATGTTTACTATATGGTAGTATTATACAGTCACTGGATAGAGACATTATCTCTTAACTGTATGGCGGTGCTATTCAATAACTGTATGGCGGTGCTATTCAATAACTGTATAGCGGTACTATTCAATAACTGTATGGCGGTACTATGCAATAACTGTATAGCGGTACTATTCAATAACTGTATGGTGGTACTTTTCAATAACTGTATGGTGGTACTGTTCAATAACTATTTGGTGGTACTGTTCAATAACTGTATGGTGGTACTATTCAATAACTGTATGGTGGTACTATTCAATAACTGTATGGTGGTACTGTTCAATAACTATATGGTGGTACTGTTCAATAACTGTATGGCGGTACTATTCAATAACTGTATGGTGGTGTTATTCAATAACTGTATGGCGGTACTATGCAATAACTGTATAGCGGTACTATTCAATAACTGTATGGTGGTACTGTTCAATAACTGTATGGCGGTACTATTCAATAACTGTATGGTGGTGTTATTCAATAACTGTATGGCGGTACTATTCAATAACTGTATGGTGGTGCTATTCAATAACTGTATGGTGGTACTGTTCAATAACTATATGGTGGTACTGTTCAATAACTGTATGGCGGTACTATTCAATAACTGTATGGTGGTGTTATTCAATAACTGTATGGCAGTACTATTCAATAACTGTATGGTGGTGTTATTCAATAACTGTATGGCGGTACTATTCAATAACTGTATGGTGGTACTATTCAATAACTGTAGAGTGCTGTTATTTAGTCACTGTGCAGAGGAACTATTGGATTTCTGTACGATGCTTCTGTATGGTGGTATTATTTATTCACTGTATGGTGGTACTATTCAATAACTGTATGGTTATGCTACTTAACCGTTTGGTGGTAATATTTATTCATTTCATGGTCGTACTACTTGATCTAATTGTATTATTTATTTACCGTTATTTATTCAATGTATGGTAGAATTACCCAGGCACAATATAATGGTATTATTTATTTACTGTATGGTGGTATTATTAGATAGTGATGTGATGACACTTTTTAATCACTGTGTCTTGGTATTAGTCAGTCATTCAATAGTGATACTAGCTAGTCACTGTGTGGTGATATTATTAAGTCACTATATGGTGCCACTAATCAGGCTCCCTGTGGTGCTATGCTATTTTTCAAATACTGTTTGGGAATATTTGACAGTGGGAGTATTATTGAGTTATAATATAGAACAGAGGTTGCACTATGTTATTTGCAGAAGTGCAAAAATATTCCTCTTAGCATTTTTGAAGGGCATCTTAAACTAAGGAAAAGGCTGGGACGGGAGCATGGATTCAGCAGCTCTTTTCCAATGCTCAGCATACAACCCCTGACAAAAATTATGGAATCATCGGCCTTGGAGGATGTTCATTCAGTTGTTTATTTTTTTATTTAAAAAAAAGCCGATCACAGATATGGCACAAAACTAAAGTTATTGCTTATGTCAACTTTCTGGCTTTAATAAACACTAAAAGAAATCAAGAGCAAAAAATGTAGTCAGTAATGGTTACTTTTTTAGAACAAGCATAGGGGGAAAAATTATGGAATCATGAAAAACAAGGAAACAAAAAAACCCTCCCACACATCACCAGTATTTTGTTGCACCCCCTCTGGCTTTTATTACAGCTTGCAGTCTCTGAGGCCTGGACTTAATGAGGGTCACACAGGACTCTTCATCAATCTGGCTCCAACTTTCTCTGATTGCTGTTGCCAGATCAGCTTTGCAGGTTGGATTCTTGTCATGGACCATTTTCCTTGTCATGGACCATTTTCTTCAACTTCCACCAAAGATTTTCAATTGGATTGAGATCCGGACTATTTGCAGCCATCACATTGACCTTATGTGTCTTTTTTCAAGTTTTGCTCTATGGCAGGATGCATTATCATCTTGAAAAATGATTTCATCATCCCCAAACATCCCTTCAATTGATGGGATAAGAAAAGTGTCCAAAATATCAACATAAACTAAGATGTAATGCCAGCCATCTCCCCAGTGCCTTTACCTGACATGCAGCCCCATAGCATCAATGACTGGGGAAATGTACATGTTCTCTTCAGGCAGTCATCTTTATAAATCTCATTGGAACGGCACCAAACAAAAGTTCCAGCATCATCACCTTGCCCAATGCAGATTCGCGATTCATCACTGAATATGACTTTCATCCAGTCATCCACAGTCCATGATTGCTTTTCCTTAGCCCACTGTAACCTTGTTTTTTTCTGTTTAGGTGTTAATGATGGCTTTCGTTTAGCTTTTCTGTATGTAAATCCCATTTCCTTTAGGCAGTTTCTTACAGTTCGGTCACAGACGTTGACTCCAGATTCCACCCATTCGTTCCTCATTTGTTTTGTTGTATATTTCCTGTTTTGGAGACATATTGCTTTAAGTTTCCGATCTTGATGCTTTGATGTCTTCCTTGGTTTACCAGTATGTTTGCCTTTAACATAGTAACATAGTAACATAGTTAGTAAGGCCGAAAAAAGACATTTGTCCATCCAGTTCAGCCTATATTCCATCATAATGAATCCCCAGATCTACGTCCTTCTACAGAACCTAATAATTGTATGATACAATATTGTTCTGCTCCAGGAAGACATCCAGGCCTCTCTTGAACCCCTCGACTGAGTTCGCCATCACCACCTCCTCAGGCAAGCAATTCCAGATTCTCACTGCCCTAACAGTAAAGAATCCTCTTCTAAGTTGGTGGAAAAACCTTCTCTCCTCCAGACGCAAAGAATGCCCCCTTGTGCCCGTCACCTTCCTTGGTATAAACAGATCCTCAGCGAGATATTTGTATTGTCCCCTTATATACTTATATATGGTTATTAGATCGCCCCTCAGTCGTCTTTTTTCTAGACTAAATAATCCTAATTTCGCTAATCTATCTGGGTATTGTAGTTCTCCCATCCCCTTTATTAATTTTGTTGCCCTCCTTTGTACTCTCTCTAGTTCCATTATATCCTTCCTGAGCACCGGTGCCCAAAACTGGACACAGTACTCCATGTGCGGTCTAACTAGGGATTTGTACAGAGGCAGTATAATGCTCTCATCATGTGTATCCAGACCTCTTTTAATGCACCCCATGATCCTGTTTGCCTTGGCAGCTGCTGCCTGGCACTGGCTGCTCCAGGTAAGTTTATCATTAACTAGGATCCCCAAGTCCTTCTCCCTGTCAGATTTACCCAGTGGTTTCCCATTCAGTGTGTAATGGTGATATTGATTCCTTCTTCCCATGTGTATAACCTTACATTTATCATTGTTAAACCTCATCTGCCACCTTTCAGCCCAAGTTTCCAACTTATCCAGATCCATCTGTAGCAGAATACTATCTTCTCTTGTATTAACTGCTTTACATAGTTTTGTATCATCTGCAAATATCGATATTTTACTGTGTAAACCTTCTACCAGATCATTAATGAATATGTTGAAGAGAACAGGTCCCAATACCGACCCCTGCGGTACCCCACTGGTCACAGCGACCCAGTTAGAGACTATACCATTTATAACCACCCTCTGCTTTCTATCACTAAGCCAGTTACTAACCCATTTACACACATTTTCCCCCAGACCAAGCATTCTCATTTTGTGTACCAACCTCTTGTGCGGCACGGTATCAAACGCTTTGGAAAAATCGAGATATACCACGTCCAATGACTCACCGTGGTCCAGCCTATAGCTTACCTCTTCATAAAAACTGATTAGATTGGTTTGACAGGAGCGATTTCTCATAAACCCATGCTGATATGGAGTTAAACAGTTATTCTCATTGAGATAATCCAGAATAACATCCCTCAGAAACCCTTCACATATTTTACCAACAATAGAGGTTAGACTTACTGGCCTATAATTTCCAGGTTCACTTTTAGAGCCCTTTTTGAATATTGGCACCACATTTGCTATGCGCCAGTCCTGCGGAACAGACCCTGTCGCTATAGAGTCACTAAAAATAAGAAATAATGGTTTATCTATTACATTACTTAGTTCTCTTAGTACTCGTGGGTGTATGCCATCCGGACCCGGAGATTTATCTATTTTAATCTTATTTAGCCGGTTTCGCACCTCTTCTTGGGTTAGATTGGTGACCCTTAATATAGGGTTTTCATTGTTTCTTGGGATTTCACCTAGCATTTCATTTTCCACCGTGAATACCATGGAGAAGAAGGTGTTTAATATGTTAGCTTTTTCCTCGTCATCTACAACCATTCTTTCCTCACTATTTTTTAAGGGGCCTACATTTTCAGTTTTTATTCTTTTACTATTGATATAGTTTAACAACCTTCCCATGTTGTTTCTATTTGGTCCAGATTTTAGACAGAGCTGACTGTGAACAACCAACATCTTTTGTAACATTGCGTGATGATTTACCCTCTTTTAGGAGTTTGATAATCCTCTCCTTTGTTTCAATTGGCATCTCTCGTGTTGAAGCCATGATTCATGTCAGTCCACTTGGTGCAACAGCTCTCCAAGGTGTGATCACTCCTTTTTAGATGCAGAATAATGAGCAGATCTAATTTGATGCAGATGTTAGTTTTGGGAATTGAAATTTGGAGGGTGATTCCATAATTTTTTCCCACATAATTGAGTGATTCCATAATTTGTCCCCTATGCTTGTTCTAAAAAAATAACAAATACTGACTACAACATTTTTAGTTCTTGATTTCTTTTAGTGTTTCTTAAAGCCAGAAAGTTGCCATTTGAAATGACTTTAGTTTTGTGCCATGTCTGTGATCTGCTTTTTTTCTAAAAAAAATACTGAATGAACATCCTCCAAGGCCGGTGATTCCATATTTTTTGCCAGGGGTTGTATACAGTAGTTTCCTGCACTCCGGCCTGCACATTAAAGGTACCGTCACACTTAGCGACGCTGCAGCGATACCGACAACGATCCGGATCGCTGCAGCGTCGCTGTTTGGTCGCTGGAGAGCTGTCACACAGACCGCTCTCCAGCGACCAACGATCCCGAGGTCCCCGGTAACCAGGGTAAACATCGGGTAACTAAGCGCAGGGCCGCGCTTAGTAACCCGATGTTTACCCTGGTTACCATCCTAAAAGTAAAAAAAAACAAACAGTACATACTTACCTAACGCTGTCTGTCCTCCAGCGCTGTGCTCTGCACTCCTCCTGCACTGGCTGTGAGCACAGCGGCCGGAAAGCAGAGCGGTGACGTCACCGCTCTGCTTTCCGGCTGACCGGCGCTGACAGTGCAGGAGGAGTGCAGAGCACAGCGCTGGAGGACAGACAGCGTTAGGTAAGTATGTACTGTTTTTTTTTTTTTACTTTTAGGATGGTAACCAGGGTAAACATCGGGTTACTAAGCGCGGCCCTGCGCTTAGTTACCCGATGTTTACCCTGGTTACCAGTGAAGACATCGCTGAATCGGTGTCACACACGCCGATTCAGCGATGTCTGCGGGGAGTCCAGCGACGAAATAAAGTTCTGGACTTTCTTCCCCGACCAGCGACAGCACAGCAGGGGCCTGATCGCTGCTGCCTGTCACACTGGACGATATCGCTAGCGAGGACGCTGCAACGTCACGGATCGCTAGCGATATCGTCTAGTGTGACGGTACCTTAAGACTCCGTCTCTGCTGACATAAAGCTGGCTGTACACATTAGACAGCTCTTGGGTGACAGTTATCTCTCCCAACTCCCCCATATACAGTAACGCTCATCTAGTGATCCTGTGTTTATACAGTGCAATATTTGTTTTTTTGCATTTTTTTTGACTCATGGTACTTAAAAAAACAACAACAACAATGTAGCATGTCAATTCTTTTAGTGTTTATGCTGCAGTTTATCTACATTGAGATCAAACTGGCTTAAAAAATGCAATATGCGAGCATGCCTCTAAACTAATTCAAAGGGAGTCACCCCAAAAATGCAAATTAAACAACTTGTACAAGTATGTAATAGACTGAGCCTCTACATAAATCATACCTGTAGTATAGATTTTAGTTGGCAGAAAAAAAACACAACATTTTGTATGCAACTGAGGGGGCATTGCTGCACTCAACTGATCTCTTGGTTATATCAGCGGCTCGGCACCTGCGCACGGACACTGCAGCCGTGCTCACATGGTGTCATTGCCGTGGCTCATCGCTGGCTCCTGTCTGCAGCGGTGGCTGTAGACAGGAGCCAATGTAAGAAGCTGGCAATGACGCCATGAGAGCACGGCTGCAGTGTCTGTGTGCAGGTGCCGAGCCGCTGATTGAGACCAGGACAGTGAGCGCGGCCAATCAAGACATGGGGGTGACAGACTCCATTTAAACCATAGTAGTCAGATGACAAACTCGTCACTACTAGCTCTGTGCACATTATTATTTTACAATCTTTGCGGGTTTTATCTATTCTATCGAGGACTACAACATAAACATGAAAAAACATGTAATAACATAAACACATGAAGAATTGAGTCTGTTCTTCAGTCCTATGCAAAACCACAGGAAAAATGTAAATTCAGAGTGCATAGATGTAGCAGAGATGAGTGTGTGTCGCATTCTTATTAGTGATGAGCGAGTATGCTCATTACTCGAGTTTCTCCAAGCTCGGTGATCTCCGAGTATTTTAGGGCGTGCTCGGAGATTTAGTTTGTGTCGCCGCAGCTGCATGATTTGTGGCTGCTAGACAGCCTGAATACATGAAGGGATTGCCAGTTTGTTAGAAAATCCCCACATGTATTCAGGCTGTCTAGCAGCTGCAAATCATGCAGCTGCGGCGACACAAACTAAATCTCCGAGCATGCCCAAAATATTCGGAGAACACCCGAGCGTGCTCGTAAAACTCGAGTAAGGACCATACTCGCTCATCACTAAATTTGAGGCTTTACATAGGACTGCAGGAAATCCTAATGTATTCCGATGCCCAGTATGAAGAGTTGCTCGGCCTGCGGCTTGGTTCTGCCATTTTACCTGCCGCCCTTGTGATCTTCTTTTTACCAGTAAATTAAAATGTATCTTCTCTGCCTTTTGATCCTTTCTCCTTGTTTTTGAATACTAGTGATGTTTAGACAGCTGCAAACTCCTAAACCTTCTGCACTTAACCACGGGGACCATCCTCCACATATTACATCCGACGATGGAAGACAAAAGGCCGATAAGTCAGCGATTCACTACAGGTTCTTTGTTATTTCATTGTGACGTACCCAAATTCCTTCACAGGAAAAAAAGAAGAATCCAAAGGGAGTTCATGTACTGTATAAGAACAGAAAAAAAAAATGGGGGGAAAAAAGATCCTCCAGCGATGAAACCAGTGAAGCCAATATAAAACTGAGAAAACTTTATTGGGACTATACAAGGACATAAAACTGGACATCACCCGACACCTGGCTGGGCAGACCCACACGTTTCAGCAAACAGTCTTAATCACGGTATGTATAGGTGCCAAAGGTTGGGATTTTTATGAAGAGTGAGAGCATATACTGTAGCATGGAGCGCCCCCATGGGCCGTGGGGTACTTGGAGCCGGGCCCCTTCGGTTCTCAGTGGGGATGTCACGGTGGCGGACCCGGTCCGTGGCCCTTGGGAGGTCCGTTGATGATGTTGTGGGGGAAAGGTCTTTAAAGGGATGATGTTCGTGACGCTACCTGTGGTATTCGGTCAGGGTGACCGACGCTGCTTAGGGGTCCACTGGGGTGATGTTATGGCAGCTAGATGGTATACCTTCCCACAGGTGAAGTATGTCACCAGGGCTTCCCAGAAGTGTAGATGGAGGATGGTGAATGATGTAAGGTGCGGTGAATAACGAGGACACAAGGTTGCAGTCTCTTTACCTTTACTGAAGGCTTCAGCATCCACAGTCCAGGGTAGGGACCACAGGGTAGGCAGAGTCCGGCCGGTCCGAAGGCAAATCCAGAGTCCCCTTATCCTGGTGGAATTCAATAGCCTTCCTCTAGCGCCTGGGCTTTGTAGTCCCTCCCTGCTGAGCAACTCGGTAAGGTCCTCACAACTATTGTAGATGTTAAGTCTCTTTTCTCTGTCCCCCTGTGGGATAGGACAAACCCGTATGACTGGTGGCCTGAGGCTTTTTATAGGGACCCTAGAGACGCCCCGGCCCCCACAAGTTGCCACCGTGCCTCCTGGGTAAATGGTCGGGCAGCCAACGTGGAATCAACTGTCCTGCCTGTCTCTGAAGTAACGGCATAGAGATCCTTACTCCCTCAGTGTTCTGGCTACCTGTTATGATCCGGTGACCTTGGAGCAGCATGAGAACTTTCACTGGAGAAGGTGGCCACTATACTGACCGCAATCCTGAACTTAACATCGCAACTAGAAGTAGCCGTGGAGTGTACCTAGCACACCTAGACACTTTGTCACAGCCGGAGGACTAAATACCCCTAAAGATGGAAATAGGAATACTATCTTGCCTCAGAGCAGATCCCCAAAGGATAGACAGCCCCCCCGCAAATATTGGCGGTGAGTCGGAGAGGAAAAACATACACAGGCAGAAAAACAGGATTTAGCACAGGAGGCCACTCTAGCTAGATAGGACAGGATAGGACAGAGTTCTGTGCGGTCAGTATTAAAACCCTTCAAAAATATCCACAGCAGAATATACAAAAACTTCCTACATCTAACTAAAGATGTAGGAGCGTATATCTGCAACTCCAGTGAATCCTACAATCAGAGCAGGAATACAAACAAAAACAAGCACACAACAGTGTGCCACAGAAACAAAAACCAAACACTTATCTTTGCTGAATTTGGCAGCAAGCAGGAGAAGCCAGAAAGTGATCCAACACTTCACAAGGAACATTGACAACTGGCAAGGGCTAATGAATCCTGCACACCTAAATATCCCAGTCAGAATTGTAATCAGCAGATACACCTGGCCAGGACTGCGACTCAGAGACAACTGCATTCCCACCTACAACCACTGGAGGGAACCCAAGAGCAGAATTCACAACAGCTACCGGTACCGC
The DNA here is from genome assembly GCF_032444005.1 of Ranitomeya imitator. Taxonomy (NCBI): domain Eukaryota; kingdom Metazoa; phylum Chordata; class Amphibia; order Anura; family Dendrobatidae; genus Ranitomeya; species Ranitomeya imitator. Next base: position 825,367,240 of record NC_091284.1, read on the forward strand.
GCTTCAGAAGGAGGCAGCCTGCTTCTAGCTGGTCTCCCTCTGATGTTCCTCTCCTTTTGCTATGACTTCGTTGCTCACTCACTGCAACACAATTCCTTTTGTGTCCTTTCTTAGGATGCTGCCGTGTGGGATGCAGGCGCAGCTCCGTGTACCTTCGTCTTCCACAGGCCGCAGTCTGGAGCTGGCTGGAACCCACTCCAACCAGCCTCTGCCAAACTCGGTCGGGACTCACTGACTATCTCCTACTGCCTCCAGTCAGCTTCTGTCTAACTTCCTAACCAACCCACCAATTTTACCTAAGTGTGAGGAGTGCCCTAATAGATAGAAGCATGACTCCCCCTGGCGGACTGGAGTGCAAAGTGTGTTTTGTGGTTGTGATACCTGGACAGAAGATCTCCTTCATTGCCTTCAGACGTAACATCACTCCCCCTGGTGGAAGAATAACATTACTGCAACGACCAGGACTCTGGGGCGCTGCAAGCATATGTGAAGGAAATCGGGCAATTAACAAAGCCTCAGAAAATTAACAATTCAGAGCACAAAGCGACTAAATCCCTAAAAATCCCAATGGAGACACAAGAATAAATGCACACAAGTTAATAGGAATAAATTAAAAAAGGGAGAACGAAAAGACGTGAATGAATAAGATATAGAACTATTGAGCACATAAAAGACAAAACAGTATATATACGCAACTAAACCAAAAAGGAAATGGAAAAATTGTTTAAAAAAAGCTGAATTATTTAGACAATTGGAGAACAAAAGACAAAGGACATTCAACTATGGTGGGACTCCACTTCCCTCAAATCCTATGTTGCTAAAAATATGATCCCTAGGGGATTACGTATCAAAAAGAGCGCTACTCTCCTCTATACTGATACATTCCAAGAAAATTGGAATCTCATTCTATCGTCGTGTTCCATTAATCTTATTGTGAAATATGAGGAATCTGAATTACCTAAAGTAAGGGAAGAGATTGGGAATATTCAATCTTCTCTAAGTCCCAATAACACGGATGAATTTAACAGAGCAAATCAAGCCATGCTCAAGAATCTGCAACAGTTAGAAGATTCTAATCTCCAATTTAAAAAAGACCAAATTTGAGCGAGGCACACAAGACTATGAGGCAAATGAGGTGTATACATGGAAGAAACATTTTTTTTGACCCTCTATCTTGGAATGAAAAGTCAGTTTTACCACGTTTAATGCATCTACAGCTTCTACCAGCTCATGCCCTTCATCGGATGATTTTTCTGACGATTCTGGCCTCTCAGGAATACTTACCCTACTCACAATATTCCAAAAAACACATGGCAATGGCAGGGAGAAAACACAAATCCAAGAAGATACCCACAGCAGAAGAAGAACCGCTACTAATTTGTCCTGTATGGAACCTTCCTAGTTACATTTTGTCTACAGCACAGATTGGTTTATTGTCCAAAGATCTGGGCTTTCCTCCAACAACAAAAAAATGTGATTTTTAAAACGTTACTGGATATTTACAAGTTTTCCCAAAATTTAACGCTAAAATGTCATTTTTTCCAACGATTCTAATCCCATTCCATTGGACTCGCCATTTCTACAGGACTTTACTTCTTCGCGTGTACAAGATCATGTTTTTTCCTTTGAAGAACTGAAACATCTTACATTATTGCGGGGTCCGGCTGCAGGATCTTCCAACGCGACGGAATATTTGAATGACAATTTCCATACGCATAATCCGTTCTTTTATCCAATCCAATCCCGCCTGAAGGTCTTGAATACCTTCCAGAGCCCTATCGAAAGAGAATTGGTGAATCTGGATCCCAAAAATGAACCCATATATGATAATTTATCTCTAGAAGAAACATTAGCGCTTGATATGTTCAACGCCAATGATGATGATGTTACCATTCATTCTGCAGATAAAGGGGGGGGGGGATATTGTTATTTTGAATGCAACACTTTATCTTCGAGAACACGTAAAAATTCTCAATGACGCAAATTCTTGTAATTTTGAAATCTGATCCTACTGTTCAATTTCAGATGGAACTGTCTAAAATTCTTAATGAGGGTATTTGTACAGGTGCTCTTACTACAAACATTTCTGAATATCTGTTTATTGAACACCCGTTAGGACCTATATATCAAGCCTTGCCCAAAATTCACAAAATTATTTCTAACAGGATTGAGTTTTATGGTCGTTACATAGACGATTTAATTATAATATGCAAAGGTTCAGATGTGGAGCTGATACAATTTATAGAATACATTAATGATAACGAATTTAACCTGTCTTTCACACATCAACTTTTCAACAAATTCATAAATTATTTGGATATTACTTTGACTGGTAATTTCGACTCCAAGTTGAATGTAATTTCACCAAATAAAAAACCCACTAACAGCAATTCAATATTAGAGGCCACCTCCTGACACCCACCCCATGTAATTAAAATATTCCCATTGGTAAGCTCATTAGAACGAAAAGAAATCCATCATCATTAGAAACATATGAAGTGGAAGCCAATAAAAATTTGACACTGGTAATTTTTCTCGCCCAACTTGGCTTTCCACAAAAAGTTTTTTCAGGTGTGGACACACCCCATACAAACTTGTTTTCATGCTTCAAATAATAAATGTAAATTTACTTCTAAATCACCGAACAAGGAAATTACTATTATCAGTTTTCATAGAATCATAGAATGTTAGAGTCGGAAGGGACCTCCTTGGTCATCTGGTCCAACCTCCTGCTCAAAACAGGATTCAATAAATCATCCCAGACAGATGTCTGTCCAGCCTCTGTTTGAAGACTTCCATTGAAGAAGAACTCACCACCTCTCGTGGCCGCCTGTTCCACTCATTGATCACCCTCACTGTCAAAAAGTTTTTTCTAATATCTAATCTGTGTCTCCTCCCATTCAGTTTCATCCCATTTCTTCTAGTCTTTCCTTGTGCAAATAAGAATAAAGATGATCCTTCTACAATGTGACAGCCCTTGAGATATTTGTAGACAGCTATTAAGTCTCCTCTTAGTTTTGTTTGTTTTTTTTTGCAAACTAAACATTGCCAAATCCTGTAACCGTTCCTCATAGGACATGGTTTGCACACGGGTCACCATTCTGGTCCAAAACTGGACACAGTATTCCAGATGAGGCCTGAACAAGGAGGAGTAGAGGGGAGAATTACTTCACGCGATCTAAACTGTATGCTTCTGTTAATACATCCCAGAATTGTATTTGCCTTTTTTGCTGCTGCATCACACTGTTGACTCATGTGCAGTCTGTGATCTATTAGTATACCCAAGTCTTTTTCACATGTGCTGTTGCTTAGGTCTGTTCCTCCCATTCTATATATGCTTTTTGTATTTGTATTGCCCAGATGTAGTACTTTGCATTTTTTCCTGTTAAAAATTATTCTGTTAGTTGCTGCCCACTGCTCCAGTGTATTTATTTATTTATTTTATCAACTGCAATACAACAGGGGTCATTTATGTTATCAAATGTCTCCTTTGCAATGAACAATATACTGGTTCTACCACCGGACCACTGAAAAAACGAGTAAGAAGACATTTGTCAGATGCGGTAAATTTAAAAAATGTTGGGGTTTCTGTGGTTGCAAGACATTTTTCACAAATACATAGTTAGTAAGGCCGAAAAAAGACATTTGTCCATCCAGTTCAGCCTATATTCCATCATAATAAATCCCCAGATCTACGTCCTTCTACAGAACCTAATAATTGTATGATACAATATTGTTCTGCTCCAGGAAGACATCCAGGCCTCTCTTGAACCCCTCGACTGAGTTCGCCATCACCACCTCCTCAGGCAAGCAATTCCAGATTCTCACTGCCCTAACAGTAAAGAATCCTCTTCTATGTTGGTGGAAAAACCTTCTCTCCTCCAGACGCAAAGAATGCCCCCTTGTGCCCGTCACCTTCCTTGGTATAAACAGATCCTCAGCGAGATATTTGTATTGTCCCCTTATATACTTATACATGGTTATTAGATCGCCCCTCAGTCGTCTTTTTTCTAGACTAAATAATCCTAATTTCGCTAATCTATCTGGGTATTGTAGTTCTCCCATCCCCTTTATTAATTTTGTTGCCCTCCTTTGTACTCTCTCTAGTTCCATTATATCCTTCCTGAGCACCGGTGCCCAAAACTGGACACAGTACTCCATGTGCGGTCTAACTAGGGATTTGTACAGAGGCAGTATAATGCTCTCATCATGTGTATCCAGACCTCTTTTAATGCACCCCATGATCCTGTTTGCCTTGGCAGCTGCTGCCTGGCACTGGCTGCTCCAGGTAAGTTTATCATTAACTAGGATCCCCAAGTCCTTCTCCCTGTCAGATTTACCCAGTGGTTTCCCGTTCAGTGTGTAATGGTGATATTGATTCCCTCTTCCCATGTGTATAACCTTACATTTATCATTGTTAAACCTCATCTGCCACCTTTCAGCCCAAGTTTCCAACTTATCCAGATCCATCTGTAGCAGAATACTATCTTCTCTTGTATTAACTGCTTTACATAGTTTTGTATCATCTGCAAATATCGATATTTTACTGTGTAAACCTTCTACCAGATCATTAATGAATATGTTGAAGAGAACAGGTCCCAATACTGACCCCTGCGGTACCCCACTGGTCACAGCGACCCAGTTAGAGACTATACCATTTATAACCACCCTCTGCTTTCTATCACTAAGCCAGTTACTAACCCATTTACACACATTTTCCCCCAGACCAAGCATTCTCATTTTGTGTACCAACCTCTTGTGCGGCACAGTATCAAACGCTTTGGAAAAATCGAGATATACCACGTCCAATGACTCACCGTGGTCCAGTTTATAGCTTACCTCTTCATAAAAACTGATTAGATTGGTTTGACAGGAGCGATTTCTCATAAACCCATGCTGATATGGAGTTAAACAGTTATTCTCATTGAGATAATCCAGAATAACATCCCTCAGAAACCCTTCAAATATTTTACCAACAATAGAGGTTAGACTTACTGGCCTATAATTTCCAGGTTCACTTTTAGAGCCCTTTTTGAATATTGGCACCACATTTGCTATGCGCCAATCCTGCGGAACAGACCCTGTCGCTATAGAGTCCCTAAAAATAAGAAATAATGGTTTATCTATTACATTACTTAATTCTCTTAGTACTCGTGGGTGTATGCCATCCGGACCCGGAGATTTATCTATTTTGATCTTATTTAGCCGGTTTCGCACCTCTTCTTGGGTTAGATTGGTGACCCTTAATATAGGGTTTTCATTGTTTCTTGGGATTTCACCTAGCATTTCATTTTCCACCGTGAATACCGTGGAGAAGAAGGTGTTTAATATGTTAGCTTTTTCCTCGTCATCTACAACCATTCTTTCCTCACTATTTTTTAAGGGGCCTACACTTTCAGTTTTTATTCTTTTACTATTGATATAGTTGAAGAACAGTTTGGGATTAGTTTTACTCTCCTTAGCAATGTGCTTCTCTGTTTCCTTTTTGGCAGCTTTAATTAGTTTTTTAGATAAAGTATTTTTCTTCCTATAGTTTTTTAGAGCTTCAATGGTGCCATCCTGCTTTAGTAGTGCAAATGCTTTCTTTTTACTGTTAATTGCCTGTCTTACTTCTTTGTTTAGCCACATTGGGTTTTTCCTATTTCTAGTCCTTTTATTCCCACAAGGTATAAACCGCTTACACTGCCTATTTAGGATGTTCTTAAACATTTCCCATTTATTATCTGTATTCTCATTTCTGAGGATATTGTCCCAGTCTACCAGATTAAGGGCATCTCTAAGCTGTTCAAACTTTGTCTTCCTAAAGTTCAATGTTTTTGTGACTCCCTGACAAGTCCCCCTAGTGAAAGACAGGTGAAACTGCACAATATTGTGGTCGCTATTTCCTAAATGCCCAACCACCTGCAGATTTGTTATTCTGTCAGGTCTATTAGATAGTATTAGGTCTAAAAGTGCTGCTCCTCTGGTTGGATTCTGCACCAATTGTGAAAGATAATTTTTCTTGGTTATTAGCAGAAACCTGTTGCCTTTATGGGTTTCACAGGTTTCTGTTTCCCAGTTAATATCCGGGTAGTTAAAGTCCCCCATAACCAGGACCTCATTATGGGTTGCAGCTTCATCTATCTGCTTTAGAAGTAGACTTTCCATGCTTTCTGTTATATTTGGGGGTTTGTAACAGACCCCAATGAGAATTTTGTTACCATTTTTCCCTCCATGAATTTCAACCCATATGGACTTGACATCCTCATTCCCTTCGCTAATATCCTCCCTTAAAGTGGACTTTAGACAAGACTTTACATAGAGACAAACCCCTCCTCCTCTCCGATTTTTACGATCCTTTCTAAACAGACTGTAACCCTGTAAGTTAACTGCCCAGTCATAGCTTTCATCTAACCATGTCTCGGTTATTCCCACTATGTCAAAGTTACCTGTAGATATTTCTGCTTCTAGTTCTTCCATCTTGTTTGTCAGGCTTCTGGCGTTTGCGAGCATGCAGTTTAGAGGATTTTGTTTTGTTCCAATCTCCTCACTGTGGATTGTTTTAGAAATGTTCTTACCTCCCTTCTGAGTATGTTTTCCTGGGTCATCTTTGTTCGAGTCTAATGTTTTTCTTCCCGTCCCCTCTTCTTCTAGTTTAACGCCCTCCTGATGAGTGTAGCGAGTCTTCTGGCGAATGTGTGTTTCCCAGGTTTGTTGAGGTGTAGTCCGTCTCTGGCGAGGAGTCCATCATACCAGTAATTCACACCGTGGTCCAGGAATCCAAATCCTTGTTGTCTGCACCATCGTCTTAGCCAGTTGTTTGCATCAAGGATCCTGTTCCATCTCCTGGTGCCATGCCCGTCTACTGGAAGGATAGAAGAAAAACCTACCTGTGCATCCAGTTCCTTTACTTTCTTCCCCAACTCTTCAAAGTCCTTGCAGATTGTCGGTAGGTCCTTCCTTGCCGTGTCATTGGTGCCAACATGTAACAACGTGGTGCCAACAAATGTCTGAGTAGTCGTGGCCGAGTGGTTAAGGCGATGGACTAGAAATCCATTGGGGTTTCCAAGCGCAGGTTCAAATCCTGCCGACTACGAATATAATGTCTCTTTTCGGCCTTACTAACTATGTTACTATATACAATTATTAGGTTCTGTAGAAGGACGTAGATCTGGGTATTTATTATGATGGAATATAGGCTGAACTGGATGGACAAATGTCTTTTTTCGGCCTTACTAACTATGTTACTATGTTACTATGTATCAGAAGAAATGGGTGGACGTCCTTGGAGCTGAAGAGCTTTGGTATCCTATCGGTCACATCCTTGATCATCGCACCTGGAAGGCAGCATACTTCTCTTGCAGTTATGTCCGGTCTGCAGATGGCTGCTTCTGTGCCTCTCAGTAGTGAGTCTCCCACCACCACCACTCTTCGTTGCTTCTTGGCTGTACTTTTTGCTGTCACTTGTTGCTGTATGCCCTTTTCTTTTTTGCTTGCTGGTATTGCTTCATTCTTAGGTGTGCCATCTTCATCCTCTACAAAGATTTGATATCGGTTCTTCAGTTGTGTGGTTGGTGATTTCTCCATGGTCTTCTTGCTTCTTTTGGTCACATGCTTCCACTCATCTGCTTTTGGAAGTTCTCTGACACTTTTTGCACCTTCTGTGACCAGTAGAGATGCTTCTGTTCTGTCTAGAAAGTCTTCATTCTCTTTGATGAGTTTCAAAGTTGCTATTCTTTCTTCCAGACCTCGCACCTTTTCTTCTAAAAGGGCCACTAGTCTACACTTCTGACAGGTGAAATTGGATTCTTCTTCTGGTCGATCTGTGAACATGTAGCACATGCTGAAGCTCACCATGTAGGTTGTCACATCTGCCATGTTGCTCCTAGATCCTGCTGACTTGCTGTGTGTTTTCCTTCTTGTGTAATCTACTCAGCCAAGCTCTCTTGCAATAATGTCCTACAGGCAAAAATTACGGCGCGCGGTTTGGTGATGCTTTCGAAGCAGCTGGTCCCGGCTGTACCCAACGATCTTCTAGCTTAGGGAGACTTCGCTTCTCCCAGAAGGCACCTGGAATATGCAAATTAGCCTCCTGAAGCTTGAATGCCTGGTTTGGTGATGCTTTCGAAGCAGCTGGTCCCGGCTGTACCCAACGATCTTCTAGCTTAGGGAGACTTCGCTTCTCCCAGAAGGCACCTGGAATATGCAAATTAGCCTCCTGAAGCTTGAATCCCTGGTTTGGTGATGCTTTCGAAGCAGCTGGTCCCGGCTGTACCCAACGATCTTCTAGCTTAGGGAGACTTCGCTTCTCCCAGAAGGCACCTGGAATATGCAAATTAGCCTCCTGAAGCTTGAATCCCTGGTTTGGTGATGCTTTCGAAGCAGCTGGTCCCGGCTGTACCCAACGATCTTCTAGCTTAGGGAGACTTCGCTTCTCCCAGAAGGCACCTGGAATATGCAAATTAGCCTCCTGAAGCTTGAATCCCTGGTTTGGTGATGCTTTCGAAGCAGCTGGTCCCGGCTGTACCCAACGATCTTCTAGCTTAGGGAGACTTCGCTTCTCCCAGAAGGCACCTGGAATATGCAAATTAGCCTCCTGAAGCTTGAATCCCTGGTTTGGTGATGCTTTCGAAGCAGCTGGTCCCGGCTGTACCCAACGATCTTCTAGCTTAGGGAGACTTCGCTTCTCCCAGAAGGCACCTGGAATATGCAAATTAGCCTCCTGAAGCTTGAATCCCTGGTTTGGTGATGCTTTCGAAGCAGCTGGTCCCGGCTGTACCCAACGATCTTCTAGCTTAGGGAGGCACCTGGAATATGCAAATTAGCCTCCTGAAGCTTGAATCCCTGGTTTGGTGATGCTTTCGAAGCAGCTGGTCCCGGCTGTACCCAACGATCTTCTAGCTCAGGGAGACTTCGCTTCTCCCAGAAGGCACCTGGAATATGCAAATTAGCCTCCTGAAGCTTGAATCCCTGGTTTGGTGATGCTTTCGAAGCAGCTGGTCCCGGCTGTACCCAACGATCTTCTAGCTTAGGGAGACTTCGCTTCTCCCAGAAGGCACCTGGAATATGCAAATTAGCCTCCTGAAGCTTGAATCCCTGGTTTGGTGATGCTTTCGAAGCAGCTGGTCCCGGCTGTACCCAACGATCTTCTAGCTTAGGGAGACTTCGCTTCTCCCAGAAGGCACCTGGAATATGCAAATTAGCCTCCTGAAGCTTGAATCCCTGGTTTGGTGATGCTTTCGAAGCAGCTGGTCCCGGCTGTACCCAACGATCTTCTAGCTTAGGGAGACTTCGCTTCTCCCAGAAGGCACCTGGAATATGCAAATTAGCCTCCTGAAGCTTGAATCCCTGGTTTGGTGATGCTTTCGAAGCAGCTGGTCCCGGCTGTACCCAACGATCTTCTAGCTTAGGGAGACTTCGCTTCTCCCAGAAGGCACCTGGAATATGCAAATTAGCCTCCTGAAGCTTGAATCCCTGGTTTGGTGATGCTTTCGAAGCAGCTGGTCCCGGTTGTACCCAACGATCTTCTAGCTTAGGGAGACTTCGCTTCTCCCAGAAGGCACCTGGAATATGCAAATTAGCCTCCTGAAGCTTGAATCCCTGGTTTGGTGATGCTTTCGAAGCAGCTGGTCCCGGCTGTACCCAACGATCTTCTAGCTTAGGGAGACTTCGCTTCTCCCAGAAGGCACCTGGAATATGCAAATTAGCCTCCTGAAGCTTGAATCCCTGGTTTGGTGATGCTTTCGAAGCAGCTGGTCCCGGCTGTACCCAACGATCTTCTAGCTTAGGGAGGCACCTGGAATATGCAAATTAGCCTCCTGAAGCTTGAATCCCTGGTTTGGTGATGCTTTCGAAGCAGCTGGTCCCGGCTGTACCCAACGATCTTCTAGCTCAGGGAGACTTCGCTTCTCCCAGAAGGCACCTGGAATATGCAAATTAGCCTCCTGAAGCTTGAATCCCTGGTTTGGTGATGCTTTCGAAGCAGCTGGTCCCGGCTGTACCCAACGATCTTCTAGCTTAGGGAGACTTCGCTTCTCCCAGAAGGCACCTGGAATATGCAAATTAGCCTCCTGAAGCTTGAATCCCTGGTTTGGTGATGCTTTCGAAGCAGCTGGTCCCGGCTGTACCCAACGATCTTCTAGCTTAGGGAGACTTCGCTTCTCCCAGAAGGCACCTGGAATATGCAAATTAGCCTCCTGAAGCTTGAATCCCTGGTTTGGTGATGCTTTCGAAGCAGCTGGTCCCGGCTGTACCCAACGATCTTCTAGCTTAGGGAGACTTCGCTTCTCCCAGAAGGCACCTGGAATATGCAAATTAGCCTCCTGAAGCTTGAATCCCTGGTTTGGTGATGCTTTCGAAGCAGCTGGTCCCGGCTGTACCCAACGATCTTCTAGCTTAGGGAGACTTCGCTTCTCCCAGAAGGCACCTGGAATATGCAAATTAGCCTCCTGAAGCTTGAATCCCTGGTTTGGTGATGCTTTCGAAGCAGCTGGTCCCGGCTGTACCCAACGATCTTCTAGCTTAGGGAGACTTCGCTTCTCCCAGAAGGCACCTGGAATATGCAAATTAGCCTCCTGAAGCTTGAATCCCTGGTTTGGTGATGCTTTCGAAGCAGCTGGTCCCGGCTGTACCCAACGATCTTCTAGCTTAGGGAGACTTCGCTTCTCCCAGAAGGCACCTGGAATATGCAAATTAGCCTCCTGAAGCTTGAATCCCTGGTTTGGTGATGCTTTCGAAGCAGCTGGTCCCGGCTGTACCCAACGATCTTCTAGCTTAGGGAGACTTCGCTTCTCCCAGAAGGCACCTGGAATATGCAAATTAGCCTCCTGAAGCTTGAATCCCTGGTTTGGTGATGCTTTCGAAGCAGCTGGTCCCGGCTGTACCCAACGATCTTCTAGCTTAGGGAGACTTCGCTTCTCCCAGAAGGCACCTGGAATATGCAAATTAGCCTCCTGAAGCTTGAATCCCTGGTTTGGTGATGCTTTCGAAGCAGCTGGTCCCGGCTGTACCCAACGATCTTCTAGCTTAGGGAGGCACCTGGAATATGCAAATTAGCCTCCTGAAGCTTGAATCCCTGGTTTGGTGATGCTTTCGAAGCAGCTGGTCCCGGCTGTACCCAACGATCTTCTAGCTCAGGGAGACTTCGCTTCTCCCAGAAGGCACCTGGAATATGCAAATTAGCCTCCTGAAGCTTGAATCCCTGGTTTGGTGATGCTTTCGAAGCAGCTGGTCCCGGCTGTACCCAACGATCTTCTAGCTCAGGGAGACTTCGCTTCTCCCAGAAGGCACCTGGAATATGCAAATTAGCCTCCTGAAGCTTGAATCCCTGGTTCGGTGATGCTTTCGAAGCAGCTGGTCCCGGCTGTACCCAACGATCTTCTAGCTTAGGGAGACTTCGCTTCTCCCAGAAGGCACCTGGAATATGCAAATTAGCCTCCTGAAGCTTGAATCCCTGGTTTGGTGATGCTTTCGAAGCAGCTGGTCCCGGCTGTACCCAACGATCTTCTAGCTTAGGGAGACTTCGCTTCTCCCAGAAGGCACCTGGAATATGCAAATTAGCCTCCTGAAGCTTGAATCCCTGGTTTGGTGATGCTTTCGAAGCAGCTGGTCCCGGCTGTACCCAACGATCTTCTAACTTAGGGAGACTTCGCTTCTCCCAGAAGGGACCTGGAATATGCAAATTAGCCTCCTGAAGCTTGAATCCCTGGTTTGGTGATGCTTTCGAAGCAGCTGGTCCCGGCTGTACCCAACGATCTTCTAGCTTAGGGAGACTTCGCTTCTCCCAGAAGGCACCTGGAATATGCAAATTAGCCTCCTGAAGCTTGAATCCCTGGTTTGGTGATGCTTTCGAAGCAGCTGGTCCCGGCTGTACCCAACGATCTTCTAGCTTAGGGAGACTTCGCTTCTCCCAGAAGGCACCTGGAATATGCAAATTAGCCTCCTGAAGCTTGAATCCCTGGTTTGGTGATGCTTTCGAAGCAGCTGGTCCCGGCTGTACCCAACGATCTTCTAGCTTAGGGAGACTTCGCTTCTCCCAGAAGGCACCTGGAATATGCAAATTAGCCTCCTGAAGCTTGAATCCCTGGTTTGGTGATGCTTTCGAAGCAGCTGGTCCCGGCTGTACCCAACGATCTTCTAGCTTAGGGAGACTTCGCTTCTCCCAGAAGGCACCTGGAATATGCAAATTAGCCTCCTGAAGCTTGAATCCCTGGTTTGGTGATGCTTTCGAAGCAGCTGGTCCCGGCTGTACCCAACGATCTTCTAGCTTAGGGAGGCACCTGGAATATGCAAATTAGCCTCCTGAAGCTTGAATCCCTGGTTTGGTGATGCTTTCGAAGCAGCTGGTCCCGGCTGTACCCAACGATCTTCTAGCTTAAGGAGACTTCGCTTCTCCCAGAAGGCACCTGGAATATGCAAATTAGCCTCCTGAAGCTTGAATCCCTGGTTTGGTGATGCTTTCGAAGCAGCTGGTCCCGGCTGTACCCAACGATCTTCTAGCTTAGGGAGACTTCGCTTCTCCCAGAAGGCACCTGGAATATGCAAATTAGCCTCCTGAAGCTTGAATCCCTGGTTTGGTGATGCTTTCGAAGCAGCTGGTCCCGGCTGTACCCAACGATCTTCTAGCTTAGGGAGACTTCGCTTCTCCCAGAAGGCACCTGGAATATGCAAATTAGCCTCCTGAAGCTTGAATCCCTGGTTTGGTGATGCTTTCGAAGCAGCTGGTCCCGGCTGTACCCAACGATCTTCTAGCTTAGGGAGACTTCGCTTCTCCCAGAAGGCACCTGGAATATGCAAATTAGCCTCCTGAAGCTTGAATCCCTGGTTTGGTGATGCTTTCGAAGCAGCTGGTCCCGGCTGTACCCAACGATCTTCTAGCTTAGGGAGGCACCTGGAATATGCAAATTAGCCTCCTGAAGCTTGAATCCCTGGTTTGGTGATGCTTTCGAAGCAGCTGGTCCCGGCTGTACCCAACGATCTTCTAGCTCAGGGAGACTTCGCTTCTCCCAGAAGGCACCTGGAATATGCAAATTAGCCTCCTGAAGCTTGAATCCCTGGTTTGGTGATGCTTTCGAAGCAGCTGGTCCCGGCTGTACCCAACGATCTTCTAGCTCAGGGAGACTTCGCTTCTCCCAGAAGGCACCTGGAATATGCAAATTAGCCTCCTGAAGCTTGAATCCCTGGTTTGGTGATGCTTTCGAAGCAGCTGGTCCCGGCTGTACCCAACGATCTTCTAGCTTAGGGAGACTTCGCTTCTCCCAGAAGGCACCTGGAATATGCAAATTAGCCTCCTGAAGCTTGAATCCCTGGTTTGGTGATGCTTTCGAAGCAGCTGGTCCCGGCTGTACCCAACGATCTTCTAGCTTAGGGAGACTTCGCTTCTCCCAGAAGGCACCTGGAATATGCAAATTAGCCTCCTGAAGCTTGAATCCCTGGTTTGGTGATGCTTTCGAAGCAGCTGGTCCCGGCTGTACCCAACGATCTTCTAGCTTAGGGAGACTTCGCTTCTCCCAGAAGGCACCTGGAATATGCAAATTAGCCTCCTGAAGCTTGAATCCCTGGTTTGGTGATGCTTTCGAAGCAGCTGGTCCCGGCTGTACCCAACGATCTTCTAGCTTAGGGAGACTTCGCTTCTCCCAGAAGGCACCTGGAATATGCAAATTAGCCTCCTGAAGCTTGAATCCCTGGTTTGGTGATGCTTTCGAAGCAGCTGGTCCCGGCTGTACCCAACGATCTTCTAGCTTAGGGAGGCACCTGGAATATGCAAATTAGCCTCCTGAAGCTTGAATCCCTGGTTTGGTGATGCTTTCGAAGCAGCTGGTCCCGGCTGTACCCAACGATCTTCTAGCTTAGGGAGGCACCTGGAATATGCAAATTAGCCTCCTGAAGCTTGAATCCCTGGTTTGGTGATGCTTTCGAAGCAGCTGGTCCCGGCTGTACCCAACGATCTTCTAGCTTAAGGAGACTTCGCTTCTCCCAGAAGGCACCTGGAATATGCAAATTAGCCTCCTGAAGCTTGAATCCCTGGTTTGGTGATGCTTTCGAAGCAGCTGGTCCCGGCTGTACCCAACGATCTTCTAGCTTAGGGAGACTTCGCTTCTCCCAGAAGGCACCTGGAATATGCAAATTAGCCTCCTGAAGCTTGAATCCCTGGTTTGGTGATGCTTTCGAAGCAGCTGGTCCCGGCTGTACCCAACGATCTTCTAGCTTAGGGAGACTTCGCTTCTCCCAGAAGGCACCTGGAATATGCAAATTAGCCTCCTGAAGCTTGAATCCCTGGTTTGGTGATGCTTTCGAAGCAGCTGGTCCCGGCTGTACCCAACGATCTTCTAGCTTAGGGAGACTTCGCTTCTCCCAGAAGGCACCTGGAATATGCAAATTAGCCTCCTGAAGCTTGAATCCCTGGTTTGGTGATGCTTTCGAAGCAGCTGGTCCCGGCTGTACCCAACGATCTTCTAGCTCAGGGAGGCACCTGGAATATGCAAATTAGACTCCTGAAGCTTGAATCCCTGGTTTGGTGATGCTTTCGAAGCAGCTGGTCCCGGCTGTACCCAACGATCTTCTAGCTTAGGGAGACTTCGCTTCTCCCAGAAGGCACCTGGAATATGCAAATTAGCCTCCTGAAGCTTGAATCCCTGGTTTGGTGATGCTTTCGAAGCAGCTGGTCCCGGCTGTACCCAACGATCTTCTAGCTTAGGGAGGCACCTGGAATATGCAAATTAGCCTCCTGAAGCTTGAATCCCTGGTTTGGTGATGCTTTCGAAGCAGCTGGTCCCGGCTGTACCCAACGATCTTCTAGCTTAGGGAGACTTCGCTTCTCCCAGAAGGCACCTGGAATATGCAAATTAGCCTCCTGAAGCTTGAATCCCTGGTTTGGTGATGCTTTCGAAGCAGCTGGTCCCGGCTGTACCCAACGATCTTCTAGCTTAGGGAGACATCGCTTCTCCCAGAAGGCACCTGGAATATGCAAATTAGCCTCCTGAAGCTTGAATCCCTGGTTTGGTGATGCTTTCGAAGCAGCTGGTCCCGGCTGTACCCAACGATCTTCTAGCTTAGGGAGACTTCGCTTCTCCCAGAAGGCACCTGGAATATGCAAATTAGCCTCCTGAAGCTTGAATCCCTGGTTTGGTGATGCTTTCGAAGCAGCTGGTCCCGGCTGTACCGGGCTGTACATGGTGGGAATATTAGTTCTCTAATTTTTTTATACCATAGAAAAAGTATTTAAACCCAAAATGGGTGATGATTTGAAACGGAAACTGCTGAACCGTCAATCGTTCTGGATTTTTAAACTTCAGACCAGGATGACTAGTGGCTTAAATTTGAGATAAGACTTAATATTGCAATATGACTGTTAATGTACTTGTCCGCATGACTTCATTTTTTTGTTTATTTAACTGAAACACTTTTAGATTTTTTTTAAATATTTTTTTGTGCTTCTAACACTGCAATACAATTGTGAATTTATTGTGAATTTCGCCATTTCCCTTTGATGTATTTGCGTATATACCTATATATACTGTTTTGTCTTTTATACGCTCAATAGTTCTTTATCTTATTCATTCACATGTCTTTTCGTTCTCCCTTTTTTAAGTTACTCATATTTACTTGTGTCCATTTATTTTTTGTCTCCATTGGGATTTTTAGGGATTTAGTCGCTCTTTTTCTCATCTTTCAGGATACATCGGGGGCTTTTTGGGGTGACGGGTTCCCTTTAAGACTGTGTGGTTAAACGTGTCGGTTTGCCCATCCAGATTTTGGGTAATGTCCAGTTTTAATGTCCTTGTATAGTTCCTATAAAGTTTTTTCATTTTTATATCGGCTTCACTGGTTTCATCGCTGGAGGATCCTTTTCCCTTTTTTTTCTCCTTCACACATGGCTGACATATGAGACTGAGACGTCTCCGTGCGAGTTGCCTGCTGAATAAGGTGCATCTGCTACGGGTGAGCTGACAATCTCCTTCCCTTTTCCCTCTTTTGCCATGTATAAGAACAATGTGCAGGGAAAAAACTAAATTGCCCTAATTACTATACTATAAACCATACAATTTATATTAGACCTATAGTAGCTATATTCTTGTACACAGGGGCTGTCAGGACTCTGGATTCCTTGTTCATCTTTGGTGCTTTATTGCCCTTTTTAAAGATGGTGTCTGCTGCCTTGCTACTGCTCATGTGATCCGCCTTCCCTGTCTTTATAACCCTGGTTACCCTCCCAGTCCATGCTTGTGTATTCTGCTTGAATCTCTGGCTCTGTGTTGCAAGAGACTGATCCTCTCCAGAGAATCCAGTTCAGCCCTTCTAGCAAACCTTCCCAGCTCTTAGTGGTGCTGGTGCTACAAGCTGTGTGTCTGTATTCCTCTGCATCTGCCTCAGCCTGCCTGCTTAGTGCAGGTAAGCTCTGCATCTGCCTCAGCCTGCCTGCTTAGTGCAGGTAAGCTCTGCATCTGCCTCAGCCTGCCTGCTTAGTGCAGGTAAGCTCTGCATCTGCCTCAGACTTCCTGCTTAGTGCAGGTAAGCTCTGCATCTGCCTCAGCCTGCCTGCTTAGTGCATGTAAGCTCTGCATCTGCCTCAGCCTGCCTGCTTAGTGCAGGTAAGCTCTGCATCTGCCTCAGCCTGCCTGCTTAGTGCAGGTAAGCTCTGCATCTGCCTCAGCCTGCCTGCTTAGTGCAGGTAAGCTCTGCATCTGCCTCAGCCTGCCTGCTTAGTGCAGGTAAGCTCTGCATCTGCCTCAGCCTGCCTGCTTAGTGCGGTTAAGCTCTGCATCTGCCTCAGCTAATCTTGTTTGTGTGCAGTGGCAGCATATCTGACTGTTCTGGACTTCCTAAGAGACTCACAGCTCTGCACTGCTTTCAGCACTCCTATTCAGAGACTGCCAGCCCTATTGTGAACTGTGTCTTCTGACCAGCATTCCCCAGTGTGTGCCTCTCCCAAGAGACTCTGATTGCAGCAGTGCTGCATATGAACTACTTCACTATATTCCTTGTTTTCTTGAACTGTTGCTCATGTGCTGCACCTACATTTATTTGTGTTAGGCCAGGGCCACACTTGCTAGATCAATGCAAGAAAGTCGCACATCAAGTTCCGGCACTGCCTCCGGCACTCGGGACCGGAGTTTGCGGCTGCATGTGTTTTGTGCAGCTGCAGGATCCAGTCCCGAGTGCCGGCAGCAGTGCTGGAACTTGATGCAAGAGACTTGCATGTTTCTCGCATTGAACTCGCAAGTGTGATCCTGGCCTAATACAGACTTGCTAATCGTACTCTTGTTCAATTGATTCATTTGTTTCAAGCCAAAAGGTTCCTGAGTGCTCCACTATAATTGTCACAGGGGCAGTATTATACTAGTTATATTCTTGTACATAGAAGCAGTATTATAGTAGTTATATTCTTGTACATAGGGGCAGTATTATAATAGTTATATTCTTGTACATAGGGGGCAGTATTATAGTAGTTATATTCTTGTATATAGGGACAGTATTATAGTAGTTATATTCTTGTACATAGGAGCAGTATTATAGTAGTTATATTCTTGTACATAGGAGCAGTATTATAGTAGTTATATTCTTGTACATAGGGGCAGTATTATAGTAGTTATATTCTTGTACATAGGGGGCAGTATTATAGTAGTTATATTCTTGTACATAGAGGCAGTATTATAGTAGTTATATTCTTGTACATAGGGGCAGTATTATAGTAGTTATATTCTTGTACATAGGAGCAGTATTATATTAGTTATATTCTTGCACAAAGGGGCAGTATTATAGTAGTTATATTCTTGTACATAGGGGCAGTATTATAGTAGCTATATTCTTGTACATAGGGGGCAGTATTACAGTAGTTATATTCTTGTACATGGGGCAGTATTATAGTAGATATATTCTTGTATATAGGAGGCAGTATTATAGTACCATTATTCTTGTGCATAGGGGCAGTATTATTTCATGTTATTCATGATATAACTACTATAAGTGCTCTTTATTGAGAGAATGTGATAATTTTTTGTAATTCAACTTTTTACAAGTTTACTTTTTGGTAAGATAGCCACATTCTCATGCCTGCTATCTTAGATGTTCCACTATAGTGGTGTGAAGACCCAGGGACCTCTGTAAAGACCATACAGCCAATTTAGGAACATTTCAGGTTCCTTGGAGGGTCCGAGTACTCGGACTCCTCAGTACCGGGTCCGGTCGCAATTAAACATAGTAACATAGTAACATAGTAACATAGTTAGTAAGGCCGAAAAAAGACATTTGTCCATCCAGTTCAGCCTATATTCCATCATAATAAATACCCAGATCTACGTCCTTCTACAGAACCTAATAATTGTATGATACAATATTGTTCTGCTCCAGGAAGACATCCAGGCCTCTCTTGAACCCCTCGACTGAGTTCGCCATCACCACCTCCTCAGGCAAGCAATTCCAGATTCTCACTGCCCTAACAGTAAAGAATCCTCTTCTATGTTGGTGGAAAAACCTTCAAAGAATGCCCCCTTGTGCCCGTCACCTTCCTTGGTATAAACAGATCCTCAGCTAGATATTTGTATTGTCCCCTTATATACTTATACATGGTTATTAGATCGCCCCTCAGTCGTCTTTTTTCTAGACTAAATAATCCTAATTTCGCTAATCTATCTGGGTATTGTAGTTCTCCCATCCCCTTTATTAATTTTGTTGCCCTCCTTTGTACTCTCTCTAGTTCCATTATATCCTTCCTGAGCACCGGTGCCCAAAACTGGACACAGTACTCCATGTGCGGTCTAACTAGGGATTTGTACAGAGGCAGTATAATGCTCTCATCATGTGTATCCAGACCTCTTTTAATGCACCCCATGATCCTGTTTGCCTTGGCAGCTGCTGCCTGGCACTGGCTGCTCCAGGTAAGTTTATCATTAACTAGGATCCCCAAGTCCTTCTCCCTGTCAGATTTACCCAGTGGTTTCCCATTCAGTGTGTAATGGTGATATTGATTCCCTCTTCCCATGTGTATAACCTTACATTTATCATTGTTAAACCTCATCTGCCACCTTTCAGCCCAAGTTTCCAACTTATCCAGATCCATCTGTAGCAGAATACTATCTTCTCTTGTATTAACTGCTTTACATAGTTTTGTATCATCTGCAAATATCGATATTTTACTGTGTAAACCTTCTACCAGATCATTAATGAATATGTTGAAGAGAACAGGTCCCAATACTGACCCCTGCGGTACCCCACTGGTCACAGCGACCCAGTTAGAGACTATACCATTTATAACCACCCTCTGCTTTCTATCACTAAGCCAGTTACTAACCCATTTACACACATTTTCCCCCAGACCAAGCATTCTCATTTTGTGTACCAACCTCTTGTGCGGCACAGTATCAAACGCTTTGGAAAAATCGAGATATACCACGTCCAATGACTCACCGTGGTCCAGCCTATAGCTTACCTCTTCATAAAAACTGATTAGATTGGTTTGACAGGAGCGATTTCTCATAAACCCATGCTGATATGGAGTTAAACAGTTATTCTCATTGAGATAATCCAGAATAACATCCCTCAGAAACCCTTCAAATATTTTACCAACAATAGAGGTTAGACTTACTGGCCTATAATTTCCAGGTTCACTTTTAGAGCCCTTTTTGAATATTGGCACCACATTTGCTATGCGCCAGTCCTGCGGAACAGACCCTGTCGCTATAGAGTCACTAAAAATAAGAAATAATGGTTTATCTATTACATTACTTAGTTCTCTTAGTACTCGTGGGTGTATGCCATCCGGACCCGGAGATTTATCTATTTTAATCTTATTTAGCCGGTTTCGCACCTCTTCTTGGGTTAGATTGGTGACCCTTAATATTGGGTTTTCATTGTTTCTTGGGATTTCACCTAGCATTTCATTTTCCACCGTGAATACCGTGGAGGAGAAGGTGTTTAATATGTTAGCTTTTTCCTCGTCATCTACAACCATTCTTTCCTCACTATTTTTTAAGGGGCCTACATTTTCAGTTTTTATTCTTTTACTATTGATATAGTTGAAGAACAGTTTGGGATTAGTTTTACTCTCCTTAGCAATGTGCTTCTCTGTTTCCTTTTTGGCAGCTTTAATTAGTTTTTTAGATAAAGTATTTTTCTCCCTATAGTTTTTTAGAGCTTCAATGGTGCCATCCTGCTTTAGTAGTGCAAATGCTTTCTTTTTACTGTTAATTGCCTGTCTTACTTCTTTGTTTAGCCACATTGGGTTTTTCCTATTTCTAGTCCTTTTATTCCCACAAGGTATAAACCGCTTACACTGCCTATTTAGGATGTTCTTAAACATTTCCCATTTATTATCTGTATTCTCATTTCTGAGGATATTGTCCCAGTCTACCAGATTAAGGGCATCTCTAAGCTGTTCAAACTTTGCCTTCCTAAAGTTCAATGTTTTTGTGACTCCCTGACAAGTCCCCCTAGTGAAAGACAGGTGAAACTGCACAATATTGTGGTCGCTATTTCCTAAATGCCCAACCACCTGCAGATTTGTTATTCTGTCAGGTCTATTAGATAGTATTAGGTCTAAAAGTGCTGCTCCTCTGGTTGGATTCTGCACCAATTGTGAAAGATAATTTTTCTTGGTTATTAGCAGAAACCTGTTGCCTTTATGGGTTTCACAGGTTTCTGTTTCCCAGTTAATATCCGGGTAGTTAAAGTCCCCCATAACCAGGACCTCATTATGGGTTGCAGCTTCATCTATCTGCTTTAGAAGTAGACTTTCCATGCTTTCTGTTATATTTGGGGGTTTGTAACAGACCCCAATGAGAATTTTGTTACCATTTTTCCCTCCATGAATTTCAACCCATATGGACTCGACATCCTCATTCCCTTCGCTAATATCCTCCCTTAAAGTGGACTTTAGACAAGACTTTACATAGAGACAAACCCCTCCTCCTCTCCGATTTTTACGATCCTTTCTAAACAGACTGTAACCCTGTAAGTTAACTGCCCAGTCATAGCTTTCATCTAACCATGTCTCGGTTATTCCCACTATGTCAAAGTTACCTGTAGATATTTCTGCTTCTAGTTCTTCCATCTTGTTTGTCAGGCTTCTGGCGTTTGCGAGCATGCAGTTTAGAGGATTTTGTTTTGTTCCAATCTCCTCACTGTGGATTGTTTTAGAAATGTTCTTACCTCCCTTCTGAGTATGTTTTCCTGGGTCGTCTTTGTTCGAGTCTAATGTTTTTCTTCCCGTCCCCTCTTCTTCTAGTTTAACGCCCTCCTGATGAGTGTAGCGAGTCTTCTGGCGAATGTGTGTTTCCCAGGTTTGTTGAGGTGTAGTCCGTCTCTGGCGAGGAGTCCATCATACCAGTAATTCACACCGTGGTCCAGGAATCCAAATCCTTGTTGTCTGCACCATCGTCTTAGCCAGTTGTTTGCATCAAGGATCCTGTTCCATCTCCTGGTGCCATGCCCGTCTACTGGAAGGATAGAAGAAAAAACTACCTGTGCATCCAGTTCCTTTACTTTCTTCCCCAACTCTTCAAAGTCCTTGCAGATTGTCGGTAGGTCCTTCCTTGCCGTGTCATTGGTGCCAACATGTATCAGAAGAAATGGGTGGACGTTGTCACGCCCGCACATACTTGCCCGGCTTCTCTCATCCCTCGGCGCGCTCTCGATCCTGTCCCGCGCCGCTCTGTCTCCTCCTTCGCCGGCTCTCGGCGTCCGGTCTCTTCGCGCATGCGCGGTCGCGTCTCCCCCGTCGCAGAGCCTTCTGGGAGGTCGCGACCCGGTGGCTCCGCCCCAACATGGCGGCGCCCATCGGGTATTTCTTCCCGGCGTCTTCCTAGGTAAGACGCCTTTGCTTTGTAGGTGCACTGTCTGCCATCAGTGTCCCTATGCCCTAGGCTCCCCTGTACCAGTGTCTTTTCTCAGCCAAGTCCTTGCTTTGTCTCAGTGTCCTGCCAGTCCGTGTTCCTGCTGTATCCTGCCAGTCTGTGTTCCTGCTGTATCCTGCCAGTCCGTGTTCCTGCTGTGTCCTGCCAGTCCGTGTTCCTGCTGTGTCCTGCCAGTCCGTGTTCCTGCTGTGTCCTGCCAGTCCGTGTTCCTGCTGTGTCCTGCCAGTCCGTGTTCCTGCTGTATCCTGCCAGTCCGTGCTCCTGCTGTATCCTGCTGGTCCGTGTTCCTGCTGTATTCTGCCAGTCCGTGTTCCTGCTATGTCCTGCCTGTCCGTGTTCCTGCTGAGTCCTGCCGTTCCGTGTTCCAGTCATTTGTTCAGTTAAGTCTTGTTTTCCTATTATTCCCTGTCGTCCTTATAGCCTGTGGTTTCCTTCTTTATCTTGGGTCGCCCCTTTGGCTCTAGCTGTTGTGTCTCCATTCCCCCGAGGTCCTGCTCCTAACACTCCCTGTATAGGGGGTGATTCCATCTGGTCCGCTCGACCCCGGGGGCTCTAGAGTCACGACCCAGAGGGTCCACTCTCGGATTTCTGTCCGAGTACTTACAGTAAGCAAAGGCCATGGACCCCGCTGGGGCCTCTGCTACGCAAAAAGAGCTACTCTTTTTGCGGGAGAATCAGTCTCGTATGATGTCCTTTATGAAGGCTATGGATTCTCGTTTGTCCGCGCTCCAGTCCTCCGATCCTGGCAACGCCGCTCTACTCATTGGCTTACAGCAAGAGTTAGTTCAGCAGCGTGACACCCAGGCCCATATACTTAGTTATATGTCTTCTATTGACGATCGGCTGCTTTCCATCCAGACAGCCGCTTCTACGTCTGCTCCTGCTTCCCACCCTCCACCCCGCTTGGCTAAACCGCCTCGGTACAATGGGGATCCTAAGTCCTGCCGAGGATTTCTAAACCAATGCCGGCTTCACTTTGAGCTTCTGCCTCAGCATTACCCAACGGATCGGTCCAAAGTTGCGTTTTTGATTTCCCATCTAGAGGGTGACGCCTTGGCATGGGTTAATCCACTCTGGGAGCGAGACGATCCCCTAGTCTCCCGGTTGTCAGAATTTTTGGAGACTTTCCGTCTTGTCTTTGACGAACCTGGACGACTGGCCTCTACAACTGAAGCTCTATTCTCTCTCCATCAAGGGTCGTTATCCGTAGGCCAGTACGCTATTCAGTTCCGCACCCTCTCCTCTGACTTGGGCTGGAACAATGAAGCGTTGGTGGGTGCTTTCTGGCGGGGCCTCTCTGGGCGCATAAAGGATGAGCTAGCTGGTCGGGACACCCCTACGGTTTTGGAGGAATTAATTTCCTTAGCTACCCGTATTGACCTTCGGTTCCAAGAACGCGCTCGCGAGCGGAGGTCTCTTCGTCCTTCTTTTGCCACCCGTAAGCCACTCAGTCCACAGCCTAGAACCTCCTCTCAGGCGTCCGCACCGGAACCTATGCAAGTGGACCGTCTTAAAATGTCTGAACAACGTCGTAAAGAGAGGCGCACTCAGGGGTTATGTTTTTACTGCGGAAGTGCTGCTCATTTATTGCGCTCTTGCCCTGAACGTCCGGAAAACTCCTCCGCCTAGGTCAGGTAAGAGAGGCCTCCCTAGGTGCGTGTGATTCCTCTCAACCCCTTACCTTGTCCGTTCTTTTGCATATTGCGGGCAAGGGCATTTCTCTGGATGCGTATGTGGATTCGGGCGCAGCAGGGAATTTTATTAGGTTGGAGGAGGTTTTGAAATTCTCCGTTCCAGTCAAAACCTTAGAGGCTCCTGTGATTCTTGCATCTGTGGATGGTAAACCTTTACAGGAGACCATTACGCAAGTGACACTTGAGGTGGAACTTCAGGTTGGGGCTCTGCACAAGGAGAGAATTGCATTTTATGTTTTAGCGGGCCTGTCTCATCCTATGCTCTTAGGTCTTCCTTGGTTACGGAACCACGAGCCCATTTTAGATTGGCGCAATGGTAATATCTTGCGCTGGGGTGAGCTTTGTCGGGAACGTTGTCTGCTGCCGGTGCGTCCTGTGGGATCTTCCTCTAATTCTTCTCCTTCCTCTTCCTTTCCCGCCTTACCCTCTGTCTACAGCGCTTTTTCTGATGTCTTCAACAAGAAGGAGGCTGAGGAGCTTCCGCCTCACCGTCTCTATGATTGTCCCATAGATCTCGTGCCTGGAACTAACCCGCCCAGGGGCAGAATCTATCCTCTCTCTCCTGCTGAGACTCAAGCTATGTCTGAGTACATTCAAGAGAATCTTGCTAAAGGTTTCATCCGCAAGTCTTCTTCTCCGGCCGGAGCAGGGTTTTTTTTCGTGAAGAAGAAAGACGGTTCCCTCCGTCCCTGCATTGATTATCGAGGCCTAAACAACATCACGGTGAAGAACAAATATCCTTTGCCACTCATTCCGGAACTCTTCGACCGTCTTCGGGGTGCGCAAATCTTTACCAAATTAGATCTACGTGGCGCATACAATCTGGTTCGTATTCGTGCAGGCGATGAGTGGAAGACTGCCTTCAATACTCGTGACGGTCACTACGAATACTTGGTTATGCCGTTTGGTCTCTGCAACGCCCCCGCGGTTTTCCAGGAATTTGTGAACGATGTATTTCGGGATCTTCTCTACTCCTCAGTCGTGGTTTACCTTGACGACATCCTCATCTTCTCTCCGGATCTCTCCACTCACAGGCGAGATGTCCGCCGAGTCCTGCAAAGGCTAAGAGAGAATCATCTGTTCGCTAAGATTGAGAAGTGCGTCTTTGAACAATCCTCTCTTCCCTTCCTTGGGTATATTGTCTCAAGATCTGGCTTAGAGATGGATCCAGAGAAGGTTTCTGCTGTCCTGAATTGGCCTCGTCCTCTTGGAACAAAAGCAATTCAACGTTTTCTTGGCTTCGCCAACTACTATAGACAATTTATTCCTCATTTTTCTTCCTTGACCAAGCCTATCTCTGCCTTAGTTCGCAAGGGAGTCAACTCCAGCCTTTGGACCCCTGAGGCTGAAGAGTCTTTTCTGTCCCTTAAACAAAGTTTCGCTACGGCCCCTGTGCTTCATCGTCCTGATGCTAATAGACCGTTTGTCCTTGAGGTCGACGCATCCTCTATTGGAGCTGGAGCAGTACTTTTGCAAAGATCTTCGTCCGGACGTTTGGTGACCTGTGGTTTCTTTTCTAAAACTTTTTCCGCTCCTGAGCGTAACTACTCTATAGGGGATAAGGAGCTATTGGCTATCAAGCTAGCCTTGGAAGAATGGCGTTATCTTCTTGAAGGGTCTCTTCATCCATTCATCATTTACACTGACCACAAGAATCTGGCCTATATTCAGTCTGCCCAAAGACTAAATCCACGACAAGCCAGATGGTCTTTATTCTTCGGACGATTTGAGTTTGAACTTCATTTCCGGCCTGGTAATAAGAATGTCAAAGCAGATGCTCTTTCGAGATCCTTTCAGCCTCAGGACATTGAGGATTCTCCGGCTCACATCATTGATCCTGCGAAGATCGTCACTCTTGCTCCTCTAAGAGTGATATCTACTCCTCCTGGCAAGACTCTTGTGGCTAATCAAGACAAGGAGAGAGTTTTACGTTGGGGTCACTCCTCCAAAATTGCAGGACATGTAGGAGTCAAGAAGACACTTTCTCTTATCTCTCGGCACTACTGGTGGCCATCTCTCCGACAAGACGTCACCAAATTCATCGCTTCTTGTCCTTCTTGTGCTAAAAATAAAGCCCCTAGGCAGCTTCCCTCCGGTCTCCTGCATCCTCTGCCTGTGCCTTCCGTTCCATGGAGTCATATCGCGATGGACTTCATCACTGATCTACCTTCTTCCTTGAATTGCTCTGTCATCTTGGTTGTTGTAGATCGGTTCTCTAAAATGGCTCACTTCATCGCTTTGCCTGGTCTGCCTTCCGCTCCTGAGTTGGCAAAGATCTTTTTACACCAAGTCTTCCGTCTTCATGGTTTTCCACATCATATTGTCTCAGACCGTGGAGTACAATTTACCTCACGTTTTTGGAGAGCCCTCTGCAGTCTATTGAAGGTTAACTTGGACTTCTCTTCCGCCTATCACCCTCAGACCAACGGACAAGTGGAGCGAGTTAATCAAGTTCTGACTACATATCTGCGACACTTCACCAATGCACACCAAGATGACTGGGTCTCTCTTCTCCCCTGGGCTGAATTCTCTTACAACAATCTTCCCAGCGAGTCTTCCTCCAAATCTCCCTTTTTTGTAGTCTATGGTCAACATCCGAACATTCCTCTTCCTGCTTCTCTTTCCTCGGGGGTACCGGCAGCGGATTTCTTGTCCCGGGAATTCTCTACGATTTGGAATGAGACCAAAGTGGCTCTTGAGAAAGCTAGCCTTAATATGAAAAGGTTTGCTGACAAGAAGCGTTTGGATGCTCCGCCATATTCCCCGGGTGATAAAGTTTGGCTCTCCTCTCGCTATATCAAGCTTAAAATTCCCTCTTACAAACTGGGTCCTCGCTACATTGGTCCTTTTCCTATCTTGAGTCGCATTAATGATGTCTCTTATAAGTTGAAGCTACCTGCCTCTTTGCGCATTCCCAATGCCTTCCATGTGTCTCTTCTCAAACCCGCAGTCTTTAATTGTTTTCACTCCGCTACCTCTTCCTCTCCTCAGCTCTGTACTTCTGATGGAATCTTTAATGTTAAAGATATTCTTGCCAGGAAAGTAGTTAGGGGTAAAACTTATTTTTTGATTGATTGGGAGGGATTCGGTCCTGAGGAGAGGTCCTGGGAGCCCCGAGAGAACATCAACGCTCCCCTTATCATGAAAAGGTTCCTTTCTAGCCTTAAAAGGAGGGGGACTAAGGAGGGGGGTACTGTCACGCCCGCACATACTTACCCGGCTTCTCTCATCCCTCGGCGCGCTCTCGATCCTGTCCCGCGCCGCTCTGTCTCCTCCTTCGCCGGCTCTCGGCGTCCGGTCTCTTCGCGCATGCGCGGTCGCGTCTCCCCCGTCGCAGAGCCTTCTGGGAGGTCGCGACCCGGTGGCTCCGCCCCAACATGGCGGCGCCCATCGGGTATTTCTTCCCGGCGTCTTCCTAGGTAAGACGCCTTTGCTTTGTAGGTGCACTGTCTGCCATCAGTGTCCCTATGCCCTAGGCTCCCCTGTACCAGTGTCTTTTCTCAGCCAAGTCCTTGCTTTGTCTCAGTGTCCTGCCAGTCCGTGTTCCTGCTGTATCCTGCCAGTCTGTGTTCCTGCTGTATCCTGCCAGTCCGTGTTCCTGCTGTGTCCTGCCAGTCCGTGTTCCTGCTGTGTCCTGCCAGTCCGTGTTCCTGCTGTGTCCTGCCAGTCCGTGTTCCTGCTGTGTCCTGCCAGTCCGTGTTCCTGCTGTATCCTGCCAGTCCGTGCTCCTGCTGTATCCTGCTGGTCCGTGTTCCTGCTGTATTCTGCCAGTCCGTGTTCCTGCTGTGTCCTGCCTGTCCGTGTTCCTGCTGAGTCCTGCCGTTCCGTGTTCCAGTCATTTGTTCAATTAAGTCTTGTTTTCCTATTATTCCCTGTCGTCCTTATAGCCTGTGGTTTCCTTCTTTATCTTGGGTCGCCCCTTTGGCTCTAGCTGTTGTGTCTCCATTCCCCCGAGGTCCTGCTCCTAACACTCCCTGTATAGGGGGTGATTCCATCTGGTCCGCTCGACCCCGGGGGCTCTAGAGTCACGACCCAGAGGGTCCACTCTCGGATTTCTGTCCGAGTACTTACAGACGTCCTTGGAGCTGAAGAGCTTTGGTATCCTATCGGTCACATCCTTGATCATCGAACCTGGAAGGCAGCATACTTCTCTTGCAGTTATGTCCGGTCTGCAGATGGCTGCTTCTGTGCCTCTCAGTAGTGAGTCTCCCACCACCACCACTCTTCGTTGCTTCTTGGCTGTACTTTTTGCTGTCACTTGTTGCTGTGTGCCCTTTTCTTTTTTGCTTGCTGGTATTGCTTCATCCTTAGGTGTGCCATCTTCATCCTCTACAAAGATTTGATATCGGTTCTTCAGTTGTGTGGTTGGTGATTTCTCCATGGTCTTCTTGCTTCTTTTGGTCACATGCTTCCACTCATCTGCTTTTGGAGGTTCTCTGACACTTTTTGCACCTTCTGTGACCAGTAGAGATGCTTCTGTTCTGTCTAGAACAGGGGTGGTCACTGTAGCAGCAACCCGGTCCGTGACCCCGGGTGACCAAGTAAAAGGGAAAAGTCTTTAAAGGAGTTTTGTATAAAGTTTGTGTTTGTGACGCCACCTGTGGTATTCGGTAAGTGGGGACCAACGCTGCTTAAAGGGGTTCTCTGGGGTGATGTTTCGGCAACTAAAATGGTATAACTTCCCACAGGTGAAGTTGGGTCCCCAGGGCTCCCAGTTTGTAGGTGAAGATGATGGGTGGTGCGGTAAGAAACGGAGGACACAGGTTTGCAGTCTCTTTACCTGGTTTACTGAAGGCTTCAGGCAACCGTAGTCCAGGGCACCAGATCACAGGTACAGGCAGGGTCCAGCTGACTTGGAAGCAAGTTCAGAGTCCCCTCTACCAGGTGGAGTTAGAAGCCTTCCTACCAGTGCTTTGGTGTAGTTCCTTGCTGCCTGTGGCTTCTATCAAGGTCCTCACAGTTCTCTCTGTCCTCCTTAAAGGTGGGACACAAACCCATATGACAGGTGACTCGAGCCTTTTTATAGGGTCTCTATCACGACCCGGGCTCTATGCACCACTGTGCCTCCTGGGTATTAGGGCGGACAAGTGACATGTAGTCCAGCTGTCCTGCCGGTTTCTGCTGTGCATCATAGAGTCCGACACAACCTCGGTCTTCTGGCTACCGGAATATGCGCTCTGTAGGGAGGTAGTCCAATCGAGTCTGTCCTCCCTTGTTGTCACTCTCCTGTGCATGGCTCTCCTGCACGCTCTCTACAAATCTGCTCTTCTTTCTATGATCTCTCTGTCCAGGAGCTACAGCACCTCTGGCTGCATGGCCCCTCACATGTCTCTCTTTTTCAGACTGCTCTAGTCTGCTAAAAAAGAAGTTGAACCGCACCCTGTAATCACAAAGTCTCTGTGGACCTAAGGGTGCACGTCAACACCGGGGGTCCATCCCAGATAAAAATCCATATCCAAAAGAGTCAAAAAGACAGCGCCACAATGGACAGTGAATAGCTTACATTTTATTCTGCGGCAGGAGGCAGAATGAAATGTAAGCTATTTTTTCACTGTCCATTGTGGCGCTGTCTTTTTGACTCTACTGCTCTTTTGCTGTCTGGCACCAACTAACTTTCCCTCCAGACCAGAATGTATATATAGGGATGTTCCCCTGAAAACCGGGTTTAGAGCTGCCCCTACTGGCCTGGAATGTGAACATCTATGCTTGTGGTTACCTGTTGTGAAAGGCAATTCAGTATCACAATGGACATGGAGGTCAGAGCACATACAGTGATCTGACAATAACCCAAAATAATAGAACGAGCTCTGAGACGTGGGAACTCTGCAGACCGCAATCCCTAATCCTCTCCAAAACAACACTAGAGGCAGCCGTGGATTGCGCCTAACGCTCCCTATGCAACTGAGAAACTAACTAGCCTGAAGATAGAAAAATAAGCCTACCTTGCCTCAGAGAAATACCCCAAAGGAAAAGGCAGCCCCCCACATATAATGACTGTGAGTTAAGATGAAAAGACAAACGTAGA
Organism: Ranitomeya imitator; assembly: GCF_032444005.1. Classification (NCBI taxonomy): domain Eukaryota; kingdom Metazoa; phylum Chordata; class Amphibia; order Anura; family Dendrobatidae; genus Ranitomeya; species Ranitomeya imitator. The sequence continues at coordinate 825,396,786 of NC_091284.1, forward strand.
GATGAAATAGATTCAGCAAAGTGAGGCCCGATATTCTTAACAGAGCGAGGATAGGAAAGATAACTTTGCGGTCTACACAAACTCTAAGAAAAACCACGCAAAGGGGGCAAAAAGACCCTCCGTACCGAACTAACGGCACGGAGGTACACCCTTTGCGTCCCAGAGCTTCCAGCAAAACAAATAGACAAGCTGGACAGAAAAAATAGCAAACAAATAGCAAAGAAGAACTTAGCTATGCAGAGCAGCAGGCCACAGGAATGATCCAGGGAAAAAACAAGTTCAACACTGGAACATTGACAGGAAGCATGAATCAAAGCATTAGGTGGAGTTAAGTAGAGAAGCACCTAACGATCTCACCAGATCACCTGAGGGAGGAAACTCAGAAGCCTCAGTACCAGTTTCCTCCACAAACGGAAGCTCCCAGAGAGAACCAGCCGAAGTACCACTTGTGACCACAGGAGGGAGCTCTGCCACAGAATTCACAACAGTTACCTGATAGAAGAGCTCTTCCCTTGCTTCCAAGCGTGACATCACTCTCCCCATGAGGAAAGCAATGCCACTGTAAGGCCGCCGTCACACTTGCGAGTTTTACGAACGTAAGAGCGCAGAAAATATGTCCGTTAAACTCGCAAAACAAATGGCACAATTATTTTCTATGCCTCTGCTCCTATCTGCCGTATTTTACTGATCAGTATTATACGGCTTTCTACGGCCGTAGAAAATCGCAGCATGCTGCGTTTGTCACCGTATTGCGCAAAACAATCGCCAATGAAAGTCTATGGAAGCCCCAAAAATATGGATTGCACACGGACCAGCAGTGTGACTTGCGAGAAATACGCAGCGGTGTTAGAGAGAAAAGCCGGTAATTCATTGCGGTTGTACAGTAAAATCAAACTGACAGCTTCCAGTAGAATAGGTAGAATAAATGTGTACACATAGAATAGGTATATATATATATATATATATATATATATATATATGTCAGTGAGACACATATATGTATATATATTATTACTTCATACAGCGCTAGATAGCTTTAAAGCCGGTAATTCAATTACCGGCTTTTGCTATCTCCTTCCTAAACCCGACATGATATGAGACATGGTTTTCATACAGTAAACCATCTCATATCACCATTTTTTTTCAAATTTGGCCTTTCTAGCTATTAAATTAAAGGGTTAAATGGCGGAAAAAATTGGCGTGGGCTCCCGCGCAATTTTCTCCGCCAGAGTAGTAAAGCCAGTGACTGAGGGCAGATATTAATAGCCTGGAGAGGGTCCATGGTTATTGCCCCCCCCCCTGGCTAAAAACATCTGCCCCCAGCCACCCCAGAAAAGGCACATCTGGAAGATGCGCCTATTCTGGCACTTGGCCACTCTCTTCCCATTCCCGTGTAGCGGTGGGATGTGGGGTAATGAAGGGTTAATGTCACCTTGCTATTGTAAGGTGACATTAAGCCAGATTAATAATGGAGAGGTGTCAATTATGACACCTATCAATTATTAATCCAATACTAGTAAAGGGTTAAAAAATACACAAACACATTATTAAAAAGTATTTTAATGAAAAAATCACAAAGGTTGTTGTAATATTTTATTCTACGCTCAATCCACTCACTGAAGACCCTCGATCTGTAACAAAAAAAATAATAAACCAACAATATCCATACCTTCCGCAGATCTGTAACGTCCAACGATGTAAATCCATCTGAAGGGGTTAAAATATTTTGCAGCAAGGAGTTCTGCTAATGCAGCGATGCTCCTTGCTGCAAAACCCCGGAGAATGAAGGTAAAGTAGGTCAATGACCTATATTTACCTTCATTTGCGGTCAGGCGCCCTCTGCTGGTTGTTCCTAGATCGTGGGAACTTTCCTAGAAAGCTCCCAGGCTCGAGTTCATATGAGGACAACCAGCAGAGGGCGCCTCTTATGAACTCGAGCCTGGGAGCTTTCTAGGAAAGTTCCCACGATCTAGGGACAACCAGCAGAGGGCGCCTCACCGCAAATGAAGGTAAATATAGGTCATTGACCTACTTTACCTTCATTCTCCAGGGTTTTGCAGCCACGAACAACGTTGCATTAGCAAAGCTCGTGGTTGCAAAATATTTTAACCCCTTCAGATGGATTTACATCGTTGGACATTACAGATCTTCGGAAGGTAAGGATATTGTTGTTTTTTTTTTTTGTTACAGAACGAGGGTCTTCAGTGATTGGATTGGGCGTTGAATAAAATATTACAACAATCTTTGTGTTTATTTCATTAAAATAATTTTTAATAATGTGTTTCTGTTTTTTTAACCCTTTACTAGTATTGGATTAAAAATGGATAGGTGTCATAATTGACACCTCTCCATTATTAATTTGGCTTAATGTCACCTTACAATAGCAAGGTGGCATTAACCCTTCATTACCCCATATCCCACCGCTACACGGGAATGGGAAGAGAGTGGCCAAGTGCCAGAATAGGCGCATCTTCCAGATGTGCCTTTTCTGGGGTGGCTGGGGGCAGATGTTTTTAGCCAGGGGGGGGCAATAACCATGGACCCTCTCCAGGCTATTAATATCTGCCCTCAGTCACTGGCTTTACTACTCTGGTGGAGAAAATTGCGTGGGAGCCCACGCCAATTTTTTCCGCCATTTAACCCTTTAATTTAGTAGATAGAACGGCCAAATTTTGCACATACACACTACTAACATTAGTAGTGTGGAATATGCAAAAAAAATGGTGATATGAGATGGTTTACTGTATGTAAACCATGTCACAAATCATGTCGGGTTTAGGAAGGAGATAGCAAAAGCCGGTAATTGAATTACCGGCTTTAAAGCTATCTAGCGCTGTATGAAGTAATAATATATATACATACAGTATATGTGTCTAATGACACATATATATATATATATATATATATATATACATATATATATATATATATATATATATATATATATATATATATATACAGTATATATATATATATATATATTTTTTTTTACACATGGATCCCTTGTATATTCGTATGTCGGTTTTGCAAGCCTGCGAGAAAAACACGCAGTACGGATGTCATACGGATTACATACGGAGGATGCCATGCGCAAAAAACGCTGACACACCCTGCCTACGGAGGAGCTACGGACCACTATTTTGGGGACTTTTCAGCGTATTACGGCCGTAATATACGGACCGTATTGTCTTACGCCAAGTGTGACGCCAGCCTAACAACCAGGACCCTGGGGTGTTACATGTCAACGGAGAGCTTCCTCGCAGACACACAGTGCTGTGCAAATTAATTGGGACAAAGCATTTTTTAAGTTAAATTGCAAGTTGGTTACCAATCAGTGATTCAAACCAGTTTTAATTGCTTTGAACAGGTGTGAGTGTACAACCTTGAGTAACAAAATGTGGTTTGACTGGTTTTAGTCAGAAAATAAAAAAAATATATGTTTTCTTTTTTGCTTTGTCCCAATTAATTTGCACAGCACTGTAGATTACAAGTGTACTTCTACCCTTTACTGGTGGGTAAACTCTGCAGGTATCATTGTACGCACCTCACATCATCACTAATGGTGCAAATGCTGGAAAGTGGTGATATCAATATCATTCTGCCCTAAAGCAACAGCCGCAAGGCCAAAGTAATAGATGTATAGAGATTCAATAAATATATTGCAAGTCTTAAAAAGATCTGGACCTCACAGAGTTAAAATTGGTTTCACAAATATGAGTTCCTTTGGTAAATTTGATTAATTACAATGTATCACGCTATCTTCTGGTTTGTCACTAAGTGCATCTAATACATATTATCCAGAGATCCGTCCACCATTGATCCAGTCCAGATCTGTCCTGAGTACATTAGTGTGTAGTTCTATTTATATAAGAAAACATACAAAAAGCAGAATTGTACCAAATAAATATGTGCCCCCCGCCCACATTGCTACCATCTGCTCTGTGAAATTCTGCAGCCTCTGCCGTAATGTGTGGTCCAAACGCTTTGAAAATCCTCCAGAATTGAATTTGATATTTTATCGTTGTAATTTAGCCTTCTCCTTTTGAGTTTCCTGCTCAGCAGAGATCTCTGTAGAAATGTGAAACTGCAGCACTGAAAATAAAAGGTGTCATTAACTTCAATAGAAACATGTGGGAAAACTCTGCTCTGGTGTCAGCTCAATGGCAGAAATGGTACTGAATAAATGCTGCGTGTGATGAATTACAGCGGCTGCCTTTTACCCAGCATTGCTTTATTTCTGGCCACCTTCACACGTCCTGATATTACTGGTACTGGAAAAAACAGTACTCGTGCATTTATGTGTCACATCCGTGTGCTATCCGAGTGCACCATCATTGTGACACTTACCGGTGTCTGGGAAAAAGCAGTACAGTTAGCGCTTTTCCCAGTTGCCGGGTGCTGAATCCAACCCTCATCATTGTCACCTGGTCTCACTATGATCAGCAAGAGCAAGCGATGCACCCCGCAAAGAAAGCACAATGTCCCATCTGTTGTGTGGTGTGGACGTATTGCACAAAACTCGTTTGCGGTTGCAGATCCTGCTGATCACATAGTCCCATCTCTGGACGATATCACACACACTAGGAACAGATACTCTATTCCACTTTAAAGGGACTCTGTCACCTGAATTTGGCGGGACTGGTTTTGGGTCATATGGGCGGAGTTTTCGGGTGTTTGATTCACCCTTTCCTTACCCTCTGGCTGCATGCTGGCTGCAATATTGAATTGAAGTTCATTCTCTGTCCTCCATAGTACACGCCTGCACAAGGCAAGATTACCTTGTGCAGGCGTGTACTACGGAGAACAGAGAATGAACTTCAATCCAATATTGCAGCCAGCGGGTAAGGAAAGGGTGAATCAAACACCCGAAAACCCTGCCTCCATGGCTGAAGATTGTTCCCTCCAAATTCAGGTGACAGAGTCACTTTAAAGTGTAACTTTACTTGATAGCACAAAACCCATGGCCATCTCAGTAGAGCACAAATTCATATCTTCAGCCTCAGCTTTCCCTCTCAATGCTGGCTCCTCTAACCTCTGAGATGCTCGTCCTGGCCCTGCGGTCCCATACTCTGCCTGAGCTTTCCTTCTCAATCCTGGCTCTAGCCTCTGAGATGCTCATCCTGACTCTGCGGTCTTATACTCAGCCCGAGCTTTCCCTCTCAATGCTGGTTTCTCTAGCCTCTGAGATGCTTGTCCTGGCTCTGTTGTCCCATGCTCAGTCTGAGCTTTCCTTCTCAATGCTGGCTCCTCTAACCTCTGAGATGCTCGTCCTGGCTCTGTGGTCCCATACTTGGCCTGAGCTTTCCCTCTCAATGCTGGCTCCTCTAACCTCTGAGATGCTTGTCCTGGCTCTGCGGTCCCATGCTCAGTCTGAGCTTTCCCTCTCAATGCTGGTTTCTCTAGCCTCTGAGATGCTCGTTCTGGCTCTGCGGTCCCATACTTGGCCTGAGCTTTCCTTCTCAATGCTGGCTCCTCTAACCTCTGAGATGCTTGTCCTTGCTCTGCGGTCCCATACTGTGCCTGAGCTTTCCTTCTCAATCCTGGCTCCTCTAACCTCTGAGATGCTTGTCCTGGCTCTGCGGTCCCATACTCTGCCTGAGCTTTCCTTCTCAATCCTGGCTCTAGCCTCTGAGATGCGCATCCTGACTCTGCGGTCTTATACTCAGCCCGAGCTTTCCCTCTCAATGCTGGTTTCTCTAGCCTCTGAGATGCTTGTCCTGGCTCTGTTGTCCCATGCTCAGTCTGAGCTTTCCTTCTCAATGCTGGCTCCTCTAACCTCTGAGATGCTCGTCCTGGCTCTGTGGTCCCATACTTGGCCTGAGCTTTCCCTCTCAATGCTGGCTCCTCTAACCTCTGAGATGCTTGTCCTGGCTCTGCGGTCCCATGCTCAGTCTGAGCTTTCCCTCTCAATGCTGGTTTCTCTAGCCTCTGAGATGCTCGTTCTGGCTCTGCGGTCCCATACTTGGCCTGAGCTTTCCTTCTCAATGCTGGCTCCTCTAACCTCTGAGATGCTTGTCCTTGCTCTGCGGTCCCATACTGTGCCTGAGCTTTCCTTCTCAATCCTGGCTCCTCTAACCTCTGAGATGCTTGTCCTGGCTTTGCGGTCCCATACTCTGCCTGAGCTTTCCTTCTCAATCCTGGCTCTAGCCTCTGAGATGCTCTTCCTGACTCTGCGGTCTTATACTCAGCCCGAGCTTTCCCTCTCAATGCTGGTTTCTCTAGCCTCTGAGATGCTTGTCCTGGCTCTGCGGTCCCATACTTGGCCTGAGCTTTCCTTCTCAATGCTGGCTCCTCTAACCTCTGAGATGCTTGTCCTGGCTCTGCGGTCCCATACTCTGCCTGAGCTTTCCTTCTCAATCCTGGCTCTAGCCTCTGAGATGCTCATCCTGACTCTGGGGTCCCCATATCCCAGCGCTCACTTTCTTATACTGGTTCCCACTCTGGCTCCCTTCGCTGGGAGATGAAGATGGTTCCTCTGTCCGGATTCGAGCCTTAGGCTCTGGATGTTCTAAGGGATGCCGATGTACCAAGTGGCGACCGACCGCATTCTGCTTTTCCCAAGCTTTCTGTGCCTTTCCGTATTGTGTGGCCCTGTTCTGCCTTCTCACAAATCACTCTCCAGCACTTTCTTAACATTACAACTATAGTACACTACTTTACACAGCTCCCACTGACTGACTGAGAATCAACAAGTGTCCAACTGACAAACTCACTCACCCACTCTTTCCCCTTCCAGCTTGGAAATCCTCTTATTTCCTTAACTATTTCTATACTAGCACCCATGTTTTCTTGACTCTATTGTGCGTCACTATACTGAACCCAATCCTATCCTAATTTATAGCTACCCTCTTATCTTATCCTTTACATCTTTCCCTAATCACTATACATAAATGACATTTAATCACTATATAATAGCATTAAATGAATATAGTAATGTTCATAAAATTCTATGCAGCAGCACATAGTATAACAGTGACTATCAGCACACATTTAATACCTACACTGTTTAGAGAGGGAGAGGCACATGACAGCCTCTGTCACACTCTTACATAGGGTCCCCCTTATTTTTCCTAACCAGCTGATGAAAAGCCAAAAGCTGGGGCTTGCTGTTATAATTCTGGGAATGGGCCAATACCAATGGTCCCTTCCTTGCCTATTAATATCAGCCCGCAGCTGTCTGTTTAGTCTTTGCTGGTTAACAAAACTAGGGGGACTCACTTTTCTGAGGGTTTTTACTAACCGGTAGAGGCTACGCAGACAGCTGTTAGCTGTTATTAATAGGCTGGGAACCTTTATGGCTATTAGCCCCTTCCCAGAATAATAACAGGTTGTTGGCTTTCCCTCAGCTGGTTAGGAAAACTATTGGGGACCCCATGCCAATTTTTTTTATGATTATTATTTATTTAATACGTGCGATACACAGACGGCAGGTGCTGACTATAACTATCAGCGTCGCCTGGTCTCGCTGATCGCAGGGAGACCAAGCGACAATGATAAGAGCTCGATTCAGCACCCGGCACCTGGGAACAGTGAAAACTGGACTTCTTTTCCCAGATGCTAGTACTTGTCACATTGATGACACATGAATGTCATCAGTGTGCACGTGTGAGTGAAGTATTGTGGACCGTGCTTCCTGCAAACAACGGACATGTCAACGTATTTTGCACAGGGATACATGGTCCATGGAAACACACTCACATGTGCACCGACCCAAAGATTTGAAGGAGTCTATGAGTTTCCACTACGTGTGAAAACTGTCACCACACACACTGGCTTGTGAAGAAGGCCTCACATGGTATTATGTGTGTGAATCAGTGTGTCCACAGTCACTATTTCTTGCATGCTTGTCTGTGCAGAAAACCCACTATGACTGCTGCAGTCCATTCATGGCCTCGCCAACATATTTCACCTTGCTAGGCACTATCAGTGGTTTGAGGCTAAAATGCATGCCAGACGGCACTCATTGTCTTTCATAATCACCTTTTGTGACTTCATATTACATTTCCCCCCCTTCTACACCAAACCTGGCCAAATTTATTCCCGCAAGCCACATCCAACCCTTTAACAGATTCTGTCCAGCCTTTGGACAGGGATAGACAAACGGACGGAGAGCTAATGTGGCATCGTTGCTACAGCAGTTCCAGGGCACAGTGTTCACCTGACCTGCGTAGACACAAACATATGCAGGTCAGGTGTATAAGCTATGTTGCACACTTCAGGTGCTCCAAACAGTGTGCACGCCTGTCAGCTGGCTCTCATCACTATGTGCACCTCATAGCTGCTCAATGATGTGCCAACTAAGCAGCACCCCAGGTAACCCATGCCCAGGCTGCCTGAGCAATACATAGTAAATCCCTGCAAACCGGTTCAGCGTTAGGGGGCGGACAAACTTGGCAATTACCCAATTACCCAGAGCACCCACCTCCTTTGGGGCCCCCAGCATTTACAAAAGAAACTACATTAGTTCTGTATTATCAGTGTAGTTTTCAATGTTGAGAGTTGTACAGAAATCCTGTACCCAGTGGGAGTCTAGAGGAACTGAAGAAAAGGAGACAGACTAGTAAGTAGAGATGGGCGGACCCCTTGATGTTCGGGTTTGGCCAAACAGTTACAAAAAAGTTGGGGTTTGAGTTCAGATCCAGGTACTGTTCTGGTACTGGAATCCGAACTTTTACTAACTGAAAACAACTGAGATAAAGTGTCATGGTGCAGAGGCAAGTTCACCACAATTCAAATTCACCGCACTGAAATTCTCCCGGTGAACTCGCCTCTGCACCATGACACTTTTTCTCATTGTGCTAGCGGTGATCTCACTGGAAGGAGGTCACAGCAATTCATTGGCCCAGCTGAGAACGAAAACTCAGTGACCCACGGTAACCTCCATGATGTCACCACCGGTCACTGACACTGCGCTCGCAGCAGCTCATTCACCAGTGGTTCTCGGCCTGGACGGTCACATCTTGGCACCATCTAGGTTGAAAACTAGTATTCCTCATGTAACGGGGTCTAACAAGCTGGGGTACCTCTTTCAGTACCACCCCGTGTTTCAGGAGGTCCACTCTGCCTTTGCTGGACTCTGAATGAAGGAAGCCGGCTGGAATTCCTTGGCCACGTGAGAGCATATAAAAGCTAACTGCTACCCCACGTATTTCCAGTCTGAAAGAACAACCTTTATTTACAGCATACAGAATATATAACACAGATACACAGGGCAGGCCAATAGGAAAACAGCTGGCCAGACATACATTACAATAGCCGCAGGGGGCCAGAGCCTGCCGCTATTTACTGTGGGAATTACAAAGGTGAGGGGAGGTCAGAAAGAGAATATCTTGTTGACCAGGGGCGCAGCCTGTGGACTGATGCATTCCACATGGAACCTATTATACATAATATATACTGCATAACATTCTTGGTGCTGGGGGGTTCTATAACACGGCTCCCCTTTTCAGCGACGCGATCGGCATACCGAAGTTTATGGGGTTGGTACAAGTTCCGTTTGTCGACTTAGTCCATCGGCATTACCGTTTTGTTTACCGGGTCTGTAGTGGATGGTGAAGTCCAGAGGTTGTAGGGCTAAACTCCACCGCAGTAATTTGGCGTTGTCTCCGGAGACCCGATTAAGCCAGACTAGGGGATTATGGTCCGTTAGGAGGGAAAACTGTCGTCCATACAAATATGGTTGTAACTTTTTGAGTGCCCATACTACCGCCAGGCACTCCTTCTCGATGGCCTCATAGCTTACTTCACGGGGCAGTAGTTTCCGACTCAGGTAAGCTACCGGGTGTTCTTGGCCGTCCGGCCCTACTTGGCTCAGTACTGCCCCCAATCCAAACATAGAAGCATCTGTGTGGACTAGGAAATGTTTAGTTGGATCGGGTGCGGCCAATACAGGGGTATTGGTGAGGGCGTCCTTTCCTCACACTCTGGGGTCCAGGTTACCTGGTGGGGTTGGTTCTTACGGGTCAGATCAGTGAGGGGCTTGGCTACGCTGCTGTAATTGGGAACGAATTTCCTGTAATGCCCGCTGTCCCTAGAAACGCCATGACCTGGGTTTTAGTGCGTGGGGTGGGCCATTTGGCTATGGCCTCAATCTTGGCTGGTTCTGGTCTCTGTTTACCACTTCCCACCCAATGCCCTAAATACTAAACCTCTGCTTTGCCCACGTGACACTTGTTTGGGTTCAGGGTGATTCCGGCCTTGTGGATCCTGTCTAATACTGTCTCTAGGTGATTTAGATGCTCTTCCCATGTCGCGCTGTAGATGGCGATGTCATCCAGGTAGGCACACGCATAGTCCTGGAGACCATCCAGAAGCCGGTCAGCCAGCCTCTGGAAGGTCGCCGGGGCAGTCTTCATCCCGAATGGCATAATTCGAAACTGGAATAAGCCAAACGGGGTGACAAATGCCGACTTGGGAATAGCATCAGGACTAAGGGGAATCTGCCAGTAGCCTTTGCATAGATCGATGGTGGTCTAATACTTTGCCCCTGCCAGCCGGTCTAACAAGTCATCCACACGCGGCATAGGATACGCATCCGTTACTGTTTTCTCGTTGAGCTTATGATAGTCTACACAAAACCGTGTAGTCCCATCCTTCTTGGGCACTAACACTACGGGGGATGCCCAGGGACTATCTGACTCTTCAATGACCCCTAAACGCAACATCTCTTGTATCTCTTGTCGCATCCCTTCTCGTACAGACTCAGGGACGTGGAAGGGGGGTTGTCGCAGGGGGGTCTGATCCTGAGTCTCAACCTTGTGTTGTGCCAGGTGAGTGTACCCGGGTTTCCCCGAAAACATCCTCTGTCGCTGCCTCAACAACTCCTCCGCCTGCTGTCTGGGGACCTAAGTCTTCACCCTAGTGTACCTAGTCCCATGTTTTAGACTGAGTCCTCTCCCCTAAGACATCAGGCAAGGGAAGTCCGGCTAAATCCTCTGCTTCAGGTGCACACATGGCCACTACCTCCCGATAGGGCTTCAGCATATTCACGTGGAACATGTGGATAACCCTGGGGTCGTCACAATCGGCGACATTATAGGTGGTGTCAGCTATTTTCCCCACTACCTGGCAGGGCCCCTGCCAAGCAGCTTGGAACTTGTTCTGCCTAGTGGGCTCTAACACCAGGACCTTCTGCCCTATTTCCAAGGTGCGCTCTCTGGCCCTCCGATCATACCATACGCGCTGGCGCCGCTGGGCCACCTGCATGTTCCCACGTACAGCCTGGGTCAGCTCCTGTAGGCGGTCCCAGAATTCCAGCACATAGGGTACAATAGGTACCCCTTCTATTGTGCCCTCCCCTTCCCAGTGTTCTAGCACTAAGTCTAGGGGTCCCCTTACCCGTCTCCCGTATACCAGTTCGAATGGGGAGAACCTCGTGGATTCTTGGGGCACCTCTCGATAGGCAAACAGGAGGTGAGGCAAGAATTTCTCCCAGTCCCTGTAGGTCCTGGTAAAAGTCCCAATGAGTTGTTTTAACGTCCCGTTAAAACGTTCACACAACCCATTGGTTTGCGGGTGGTACGGGGCGCTTCTAATAGACTTTACGCCGCACAGCTTCCACAGTTGGTTGGTCACCTCTGCTGTAAACTGGGTACCCTGGTCTGAGATAATCTCCCGGGGAAATCCAACCCGTGAGAAAACCTGGAGCAAGGCAGCCGCCACCGTCTCTGCCAGTATGTTAGGTAACGCAACCGCCTCTGGATACCGTGTGGCGTAATCTACCACTGTCAATATATACCTTTTCCCTGACGGACTGGGTTTGGCTAACGGCCCTATCAGATCGACCGCTACTCAGCTAAATGGTTCCTCCACAATGGGGAGGGGGTGTAATTTGGCTTTGCATCGATCTCCCCTCTTGCCAATGCGCTGGCAACTGTCACAGGTCTGGCAGTATTGACGAACATCATAGGTTACCCCCGGCCAAAAGAAGTTTTGTGTCAGACGATGCCTGGTGCGACTGACGCCGAAGTGCACGGCCAATGGTATGTCATGAGAGATTCGCAGTAAATTCTGCCTATACTTCTTGGGAACTACCAGCTGTCGTTTTATAGTGGGGCTCGTCCCTGTGTGGTGCTGCTCTGTGATCCGGTAGAGGAGTCCCTGCTTTCATATAAACTGTTCCCCTTCCAGTACCCCTCTACCCTCCTGTGCCTTCCCACGATATCCCCCAATGAAGGATCCTCAAATAACTCCCTCTTAAATTCATCTAGGGTGGCCAATAATATGCAGCAGGGTAGAAAAGGTACTAAATTAAATAAAATTTAACTTTTAATATTAGTATTTAAAATCGTAAAAAGACAAGAGCAACTAACATACAAAATACACATACCGCAAACCACCCAAAGTAGCAAAAAACAGCCTCTGAGTGTATCATAGATAAGCTACTTAGGTGGATAAATTATTATAAATCCCGGTCAAAAACGTCTAATAGAGCCGGGCAATAATCGCAATATAGCAGTGTCCCTGGGAACGCGTTTCATTGTTCCAAATCATCAGGGGAGGAATGAATGAATGCCAGTTTGGGGAATGAAGGGGTTTTCCGTGCACGGAATAAACCTCCTCCTTGTTTCAAATCATTCAGCGGTCTCACATTCGGGGATCAACCTGAAGTATTCCCTTTGGAACTGCCAGAGAGACCAGGAGGAACATGAAGCACGATCTACCTGGGTGAGACCGTTCCATTTATTACTATTTTGTGGCAGATGTCATTTCCTATGCGAGGGTAACCATATGGTTGATTATGATATGGTATAGCTGGACTCTCTACTTCTGAGTAGGCTGACATTACCCAGGGACACTGCTATATTGCGATTATTGCCCGGCTCTATTAGACGTTTTTGACCGGGATTTATAATAATTTATCCACCTAAGTAGCTTATCTATGATACACTCAGAGGCTGTTTTTTGCTACTTTGGGTGGTTTGCGGTATGTGTATTTTGTATGTTAGTTGCTCTTGTCTTTTTACGATTTTAAATACTAATATTAAAAGTTAAATTTTATTTAAATTAGTACCTTTTCTACCCTGCTGCATATTATTATTTTCTTGGGATTGGTAGAATTTTTTGGATCAAATCATCTAGGGTGGCCCAAGAAATGTGTCTGGCTATGGGAATACGTGTAGGGCTGGGATGTCTTACCTGGGCCTCCTCTGAGTGTGATTCTGCCTCCGCAGCTCGAGCTTGTCTCCTGGTTGTCACAGGATATGTCTCAGCCAGAGGGGCAACCGAGAAGGCAGACAACATGGGCCCCAAGTCATTTCCCAGCAAAACGTTTGCAGGCAAATCCTCCATCAAGCCGACCTCAACAAGGCCATCCCCAACTCCCCAGTTCAGGTGAATCCTGGCAGTGGGCAGTCGATGTATGGCTCCCCCTGCTACACGGACTGCCACTGTCCGGTCCGTCTTCTCTTGGTCCCGGACGAGATGAGGCTTCACAAGGGTCAAAGTTGCTCCGGAATCTCTTAGTCCCTGCATGCGTTTCCCATTAACCCACACGACCTGTCGATGCTGTTGTCGATTATCTGCCCGGGCTGCCTGCATGGGGTCTACTTCATGCAGCACTTCCTCCATGTCTTCCACCCCTTGGTTAGTTGTAGTCGCCAATGCCGGGTCAGCTTCGCCTTGGTAGCAGTGTACAGCGGCCCGGCGGAAGGTAGCTCTTCACGCCTTTGGCCACTGGGTATGCTGAGTCTGGTTGGGACATTGTCTTTGCAGGTGGCCCAGCTGACAGCAGGTGTGGCATCGCGCCCCAGGGGAACTGTGGTAGGCTGGGTTTCTAGCTGGTCCCCCTACAATCTTCGGTGGTTTGGGGCCCTCCAGGTCCATGGGCGGACCCCTAGTGACCATCTTTGATCCTGACAACTGAGGCCTCCTGGCATCATGATGGTTGTCGGCCAGACGAGCGGCTTCTTCAAGAGTCATTGGCCGCCTGTCCTGAAGCCATTCCTGTGTCTCGGGGTTTAGTCCATTAAAGAATCGTTCTAACATGAAGAGCTGGAGGATGTCCTCCTTAGTGGTTGCTTGGCTCCCTTGTACCCACTGTAGCAGTGACCGCCGTAATTTACAGGCCCATTCAGCGTGGGTATCGGTTACTCGTTTTATAAGTCCGCGGAACTTTTGGCGGTATGCCTCTGGTGTTAGCGCATACCGGGCCAAGATCACTTCTTTGATCCGCTCATAGTCCATACAGTCCTCATCAGGTACCGTGCGATAGGCGTCCGCTGCCCAGCCTGTCAGCTTGCCGGCCAGAATTTGAACCCGTTCCTCCGGCTTCACTTGATGAAGGGCACACTGCCGCTCAAAGTCCTGCAGAAAGCCATCAATGTCTTCCTCTGCCTCCCCCCCAACTGTCGGAAGGCATTATGCTGGATCTTTTTGTGGCTTACTGTTGAAGGTACCTGGGCGGAAGTCAGAGCTCCCCCTGCTCGCTGACTCTTCTCTCTCCTCTTCCATCTCCATCTTGGTCAGCTCTATCCTGGTCCGCTCGGCCATCTTTTCCTTCAGATCAGTACGCACATCAGCCATCACCTCTCGTATGATCTCTACTGCAGGGTTTGGGCCATAGAACGCCAGTCTGTTCTTTACCTCCCTCTGGAATTCCGTCTCCTCCACGTTCACATTGGGGGGCGCTGCACTGTCGTGTTCCATGATGGCTGCTATCAAATCCGCTTTTGTTTTGTTGCTGGCGATTAACCCTTGGGCTTCCACCAGATCTTTTAATGTAGTCCTCCTTAACTTCTGGTAGTTGTCTTCCATTCATTCCTTTCCTTCTGTAGAAGGGGTGTTATGTTTGCTAATGACAGGTGTTATGAAGGCAATCCAGAAACACAGTGTGCTTAGCGATCAGAGCGCACACAGTGATCTGACAAATACCCAAAAATACAAGAACGAGCTCTGAGACGTGGAAACTCTGTAGACTGCACACCTGATCCTATCCTAAACACAACTAAAAGCGGCTGTGGATTGCGCCTAACAACTACCTAGGCAACTCGGCACAGCCTAAGAAACTAGCTAGCCTGAAGATAGAAAAATAGGCCTGACTTGCCCCAGAGAAATTCCCCAAAGGAAAAGGCAGCCCCCCACATATAATGACTGTGAGTAAGATGAAAAGACAAAACGTAGGGATGAAATAGATTCAGCAAAGTGGGGCCCGATATTCTAGGACAGAGCGAGGACAGTAAAGCGAACTTTGCAGTCTACAAAAAACCCTAAAGCAAAACCACGCAAAGGGGGCAAAAAAAACCCACCGTGCCGAACTAACGGCACGGCGGTACACCCTTTGCGTCTCAGAGCTTCCAGCAAAACAAAAGACAAGCTGGACAGAAAAAAAGCAACAAAAAAGCAAAAAGCACTTAGCTATACAGAGCAGCAGGTCACAGGAACAATCAGGAGAAGCTCAGATCCAACACTGAAACATTGACAAGGAGCAAGGATAGCAGCATCAGGCGGAGTTAAGTAATGAAGCAGTTAACGAGCTCACCAGAACACCTGAGGGAGGAAGCTCAGAAGCTGCAGTACCACTTGTGACCACAGGAGTGAATTCAGCCACAGAATTCACAACAGTACCCCCCCCTTGAGGAGGGGTCACCGAACCCTCACCAGAGCCCCCAGGCCGACCAGGATGAGCCGCATGAAAGGCACGAACAAGATCGGAAGCATGAACATCAGAGGCAAAAACCCAGGAATTATCTTCCTGAGCATAACCCTTCCATTTAACCAGATACTGGAGTTTCCATCTAGAAACACGAGAATCCAAAATCTTCTCCACAATATACTCCAATTCCCCCTCCACCAAAACCGGGGCTGGAGGCTCAACAGATGGAACCATAGGTGCCACGTATCTCCGCAACAACGACCTATGGAATACATTATGTATGGAAAAGGAGTCTGGGAGGGTCAAACGAAAAGACACAGGATTGAGAACCTCAGAAATCCTATACGGACCAATAAAATGAGGTTTAAATTTAGGAGAGGAAACCTTCATAGGAATATGACGAGAAGATAACCAAACCAGATCCCCAACACGAAGTCGGGGACCCACACGGCGTCTGCGATTAGCGAAAAGTTGAGCTTTCTCCTGGGACAAGATCAAATTGTCCACTACCTGAGTCCAGATCTGCTGCAACCTATCCACCACAGAATCCACACCAGGACAGTCCGAAGACTCAACCTGTCCTGAAGAGAAACGAGGATGGAACCCAGAATTGCAAAAAAATGGAGAAACCAAGGTAGCCGAGCTGGCCCGATTATTAAGGGCGAACTCAGCCAACGGCAAAAAGGACACCCAATCATCCTGGTCTGCAGAA
Source organism: Ranitomeya imitator (assembly GCF_032444005.1). NCBI lineage: Eukaryota > Metazoa > Chordata > Amphibia > Anura > Dendrobatidae > Ranitomeya > Ranitomeya imitator. The sequence goes on from NC_091284.1 coordinate 825,413,090, forward strand.
ACAAAACATCTCAGATATGTTTCCAAGGTCTGATTGGTTCGTTCGGTCTGGCCATTAGTCTGAGGATGGAAAGCCAAGGAAAAGGATAGGTCAATGCCCATCCTACCACAAAAGGCTCGCCAAAACCTTGAAACAAACTAGGAACCTCTGTCAGAAACAATATTCTCAGGAATGCCATGCAACCGAACCACATGTTGAAAGAACAAAGGTACCAAATCAGAGGAGGAAGGCAATTTAGCCAAGGGCACCAGATGGACCATTTTTGAAAAGCGATCACAGACCACCCAAATGACTGACATCTTTTGAGAAACGGGAAGGTCAGAAATGAAATCCATCGAAATATGTGTCCAAGGCCTCTTTGGGACCGGCAAGGGCAAAAGCAACCCACTGGCACGAGAACAGCAGGGCTTAGCCCTAGCACAATTCCCACAGGACTGCACAAAAGTACGTACATCCCGTGACAGAGATGGCCACCAGAAGGATCTAGCCACTAACTCTCTGGTACCAAAGATTCCAGGATGACCAGCCAAGACCGAACAATGAAGTTCAGAGATAAGTTTATTAGTCCACCTATCAGGGACGAACAGTTTCTCTGCTGGACAACGATCAGGTTTATTCGCCTGAAATTTTTGCAGCACCCGCCGCAAATCAGGGGAGATGGCAGACACAATGACTCCTTCCTTGAGGATACCCGCCGGCTCAGATGAACCCGGAGAGTCGGGCACAAAACTCCTAGACAGAGCATCCGCCTTCACATTTTTAGAGCCCGGAAGGTACGAAATCACAAAGTCGAAGCGGGCAAAAAATAACGACCAACGGGCCTGTCTAGGATTCAAGCGCTTGGCAGACTCAAGATAAGTCAAGTTCTTATGATCAGTCAATACCACCACGCGATGCTTAGCTCCTTCAAGCCAATGACGCCACTCCTCGAATGCCCACTTCATGGCCAGCAACTCTCGATTGCCCACATCATAATTACGCTCAGCGGGCGAAAACTTCCTGGAAAAGAAAGCACATGGTTTCATCACTGAGCAATCAGAACCTCTCTGTGACAAAACCGCCCCTGCTCCAATCTCAGAAGCATCAACCTCGACCTGGAACGGAAGAGAAACATCTGGCTGACACAACACAGGGGCAGAACAAAAACGACGCTTCAACTCCTGAAAAGCTTCCACAGCAGCAGAAGACCAATTAACCAAATCAGCACCCTTCTTGGTCAAATCGGTCAATGGTTTGGCAATGCTAGAAAAATTACAGATGAAGCGACGATAAAAATTAGCAAAGCCCAGGAACTTTTGCAGACTTTTCAGAGATGTCGGCTGAATCCAATCCTGGATGGCTTGGACCTTAACTGGATCCATCTCGATAGTAGAAGGGGTAAAGATGAACCCCAAAAATGAAACTTTCTGCACACCGAAGAGACACTTTGATCCCTTCACAAACAAAGAGTTAGCACGCAGGACCTGAAAAACCATTCTGACCTGCTTCACATGAGACTCCCAATCATCTGAGAAGATCAAAATGTCATCCAAGTAAACAATCAGGAATTTATCCAGATACTCACGGAAGATGTCATGCATAAAAGACTGAAACACAGATGGAGCATTGGCAAGTCCGAACGGCATCACTAGATACTCAAAATGACCCTCGGGCGTATTGAATGCAGTTTTCCATTCATCTCCTTGCCTGATTCTCACCAGATTATACGCACCACGAAGATCTATCTTAGTGAACCAACTAGCCCCCTTAATCCGAGCAAACAAGTCAGATAACAATGGCAAGGGGTACTGAAATTTAACAGTGATCTTATTAAGAAGGCGGTAATCAATACACGGTCTCAGCGAACCATCCTTCTTGGCTACAAAGAAGAACCCTGCTCCCAGTGGTGATGACGATGGGCGAATATGTCCCTTCTCCAGGGATTCCTTCACATAACTGCGCATAGCGGCGTGTTCGGGCACGGATAAATTAAATAATCGACCTTTAGGGAATTTACTACCAGGAATCAAATTGATAGCACAATCACAATCCCTATGCGGAGGTAGAGCATCGGACTTGGGCTCTTCAAATACATCCTGATAATCAGACAAGAACTCTGGGACCTCAGAAGGGGTGGATGACGAAATCGACAAAAATGGAACATCACCATGTACCCCCTGACAACCCCAGCTGGATACCGACATGGAATTCCAATCCAATACTGGATTATGGGTTTGTAGCCATGGCAACCCCAACACGACCACATCATGCAGATTATGCAACACCAGAAAGCGAATAACTTCCTGATGTGCAGGAGCCATGCACATGGTCAGCTGGGCCCAGTATTGAGGTTTATTCTTGGCCAAAGGTGTAGCATCAATTCTTCTCAATGGAATAGGACACCGCAAAGGCTCCAAGAAAAACCCACAACGTTTAGCATAATCCAAATCCATCAGATTCAGGGCAGCGCCCGAATCCACAAACGCCATGACAGAAAACGACGACAAAGAGCATATCAAGGTAATGGACAGAAGGAATTTGGACTGTACAGTACCAATGACGGCAGACCTAGCGGACCGCTTAGTGCGCTTAGGACAATCAGAAATAGCATGAGTGGAATCACCACAGTAGAAACACAGACCATTCAGACGTCTGTATTCCTGCCGTTCAACTCTAGTCATAGTCCTATCGCACTGCATAGGCTCAGGTTTAACCTCAGGCAGTACCGCCAAATGGTGCACAGATTTACGCTCGCGCAAGCGTCGACCGATCTGAATGGCCAAAGACAAAGACTCATTCAAACCAGCAGGCATAGGAAATCCCACCATGACATCCTTAAGAGCCTCAGAGAGACCCTTTCTGAACAAAGCTGCCAGCGCAGATTCATTCCACTGAGTGAGTACTGACCATTTCCTAAATTTCTGACAATATACTTCTATATCATCCTGACCCTGGCACAAAGCCAGCAAATTTTTCTCAGCCTGATCCACTGAATTAGGCTCTTCGTACAGCAATCCGAGCGCCAGGAAAAACGCATCGACACTACTCAATGCAGGGTCTCCTGGCGCAAGAGAAAATGCCCAGTCTTGAGGGTCGCCGCGCAAAAAAGAAATAATAATCAAAACCTGTTGAATAGGATTACCAGAAGAATGAGGTTTCAAGGCCAGAAATAGCTTACAATTATTTTTGAAACTTAGAAACTTAGTTCTATCTCCAAAAAACAAATCAGGAATAGGAATTCTTGGTTCTAACATAGATTTCTGATCAATAGTATCTTGAATTTTTTGTACATTTATAACTAGATTATCCATTGAAGAGCACAGACCCTGAATATCCATGTCCACACCTGTGTCCAGAATCACCCAAATGTCTAGGGGAAAAAAAAAAAAAAGTGAACAAAGAGCTGAGGAAAAAAAAAAAAAAAATGATGTCAGAACTTTTTCTTTCCCTCTATTGAGAATCATTAGTTTTGGGCTCCTTGTACTGTTATGTTTGCTAATGACAGGTGTTATGAAGGCAATCCAGAAACACAGTGTGCTTAGCGATCAGAGCGCACACAGTGATCTGACAAATACCCAAAAATACAAGAACGAGCTCTGAGACGTGGAAACTCTGTAGACTGCACACCTGATCCTATCCTAAACACAACTAAAAGCGGCTGTGGATTGCGCCTAACAACTACCTAGGCAACTCGGCACAGCCTAAGAAACTAGCTAGCCTGAAGATAGAAAAATAGGCCTGACTTGCCCCAGAGAAATTCCCCAAAGGAAAAGGCAGCCCCCCACATATAATGACTGTGAGTAAGATGAAAAGACAAAACGTAGGGATGAAATAGATTCAGCAAAGTGGGGCCCGATATTCTAGGACAGAGCGAGGACAGTAAAGCGAACTTTGCAGTCTACAAAAAACCCTAAAGCAAAACCACGCAAAGGGGGCAAAAAAAAACCACCGTGCCGAACTAACGGCACGGCGGTACACCCTTTGCGTCTCAGAGCTTCCAGCAAAACAAAAGACAAGCTGGACAGAAAAAAAGCAACAAAAAAGCAAAAAGCACTTAGCTATACAGAGCAGCAGGTCACAGGAACAATCAGGAGAAGCTCAGATCCAACACTGAAACATTGACAAGGAGCAAGGATAGCAGCATCAGGCGGAGTTAAGTAATGAAGCAGTTAACGAGCTCACCAGAACACCTGAGGGAGGAAGCTCAGAAGCTGCAGTACCACTTGTGACCACAGGAGTGAATTCAGCCACAGAATTCACAACAAAGGGTTATCAGATCCCGCTGTCTGCCACCAGTGTAACAGGGTTTACCAAGCTGGGGTACCTCTTTTTAGTACCACCCCGTGTTTCAGGAGGTCCACTCTGCCTTTGCTGGACTCTGAATGAAGAAAGCCGGCTGGAATTCCTTGGCCACGTGAGAGTATATAAAAGCTAACTGCTACCCCACGTATTTCCAGTCTAAAAGAACAACCTTTATTTACAGCACACAGAATATATATCACAGATACACAGGGCAGGCCAATAGAAAAAGCAGGCCAGACATACATTACAATAGCCGCAGGGGGCCGGAGCCTGCCGCTATTTACTGTGGGAATTACAAAGGTGGGGGGAGGTCAGAAAGAGAATATCTTGTTGACCAGGGGCGCAGCCTGTGGACTGATGCATTTCACATGGAACCTATTATACATAATATATACTGCATAACATTTTTGGTGCTGGGAGGTTCTGTAACACCTCAGAAATGGATTATGACGTTGGACAGAATGACGGACAGGTGAGGGAATTGTTTGCTTTTCATTTTTGATTTATTACCAGAGACGAGGGCTTCAATGGATTTAGCTGTTAAATGAGTATAACTGTGATTGTTATTTTTAAATAAAAATGGAAAAGTGTATTGTTTTTATTTCAAATAAAAGACTTTATCCTGGCTGTGTCTTTATTTACCATATAACTATAGGAGTAGTAATGGATGGGTGCCTTATAGACTCCTCTCAACTACTAAGCTGTGGGCTTCATGTCACCTGACAATACAAAAGAGATATCAACTCCACAAATATTACCCCACTTGCCACAGCTACAGGGCAAGTAGGAGGAGCCAGAACTGGCAAATCTAAAAGATGCACCTCTTCTGGGCAGCTGCGGGCTGCAATTTTTAGGCTGGGGAGCCAATATCCATGGTCCCTTACAGCCTGATAATACCAGCCCCCAGCTCTCTGCTTCATCCTGGCTGGTTTTCAAAAATGGGGGAGACCCCACACCATTTTTTAAAATTATTTAAATAGTTGAAAAAACAGCATGGGGACCCCTCTATTATTGATAACCAGCCTTGCTAATGCTGACAGCTGAGAGTTGCAGCCCCAAGCTGTGAGTTTTGCCTGGCCGGTTATCAAAAATATAGGGGAAATAGGGGAACCCACACCGTCTTTTTTATTATTTTGAGCGTAGGCGTTGGCTGATGAATACTCCCACAGTCGAAGCCTGCTCTCACTGTTATTAGCAGATCAAGCGTAGGCTTATGAGAGGAGTAGCCTCATCAGTTGACACCAGTGACCAAAGGTAAACATGATACCTCCGATCACAGCTGCGGGCTCACGCTGTCATTTTACCGCTGATCAGAAGCAGTGTTTGCTGTGCTGACATGCACATGACAGCGCGACAAACACCCGGTGTTCGGGGTCGAACCCAAACAGTATCATGGACTTCCTGGTGAAGTTCGGTGTCTGTGCCGTGTTCAGGTTTACCCATCTCTTCTGGTAAGTCCTTGAGTCTGTGTGTAAGTGCAGCGCCCCAGAGATCTGGTCGTTGCAGTAGTGTCGCTCTGCCACTAAGGGGAGTGATGGTACGTCTGATGGCACTAAAGGAGTTCTACTGACCAGGTATCACCAAGCACACACTACACTTCACACTCCGGCCACTAGGAGGAGCAAAAGGCTTATTTATTCGGCCACTTCTCACATTGCTAAAACTAGGGGTCGGACAGGAAGTTAGGCAGAACGAAGCCTGGGAGAGTTCCAGGGAGGATCTGTCAGACCTGTGAAATCTGGCAGGTACCTAGCGAAAGGACAGATGGTTACGGGACCGCGCCTGCACTACCTTGCGGCGGTACCCTAAGAAAGAGACAAGAAAGGAAGGATATTGTGGAGCAGTGTAAACGAGATCAGCACAAAGGAGATCCAGTAGGAGTCGTGCCGAGAGAGAGAGGCAACATCTTACTGAGGCGCATAGTCGGTGGCCGGAGCACCGAGGAAGTAACAGTCTCCACGCATTACTTCAAACAGCGGCAGGACAGTTAATTAGAGGTTGGCTGTCTACCATACAACACCTAAGAAGGACATAGGAGGCAACGTGGGAGAGGGGCGACACTAGGGTTCCAGAATACCGCCAGGCCTACCTGTCATAAAGGTGCTTCCTAGCCATATCATACCTGGGGGACGGAGAAGAGAAAGATCTAAAACGGATGAGAACAGCAGTTGTGAGGACTATCCTGAATGCTCAGCAGGGAAGCACTACAACACACAGGCGCTAGTGGGTAGACACTGATTTTCACCTGCAAAGGGAACCCTGGATGTGCCTTCGGACTGGCCGGTCTCAGACAGCCCTGGTGAAAGTGCCCCGGATTGAGGATCCTGAAACCTTCACTAAAAGGTAAAGAAACTGAACTCTGTGTCCTCATTATTCCTCGCACTCCGCACCACCATCTTTATTGGACGCTCCTTAGCAGGGTCACGACTGGGTCCAGCCACCGTGACAACCGCAGAACTGAAGAAGAAGGGACCGGTACCGAGTGACTTGTGGCCCTGTGTCTGGGGGCGCTCCAACTTGGCGTCACGAACAGGATTGTACTTAAGCCTGAGGAATCGGGTCATGTGTGCCTTGGAACTGTGACTTATTGCAAAGACTGTGTACCGTTATTTGCCGCCAAAAATCCGCCATTGCCGCGCCGCGTGGAGCACGAAGGGAGGAGTCATAGCTTCGTTGGTGGAGCTGGCTGGAAAAGCGCGCGGAGCGGAAGACAAGGTGAGGCGCCGAACCCGGAAGGAGAACCCCGACCCCGACCGAGTAGCAAGGGGGAGGAACGGCCATGTCGGACCCCGGAGGAGCGGAGGCGGCGGCCACAGCTGCAGACTCGGGAACACTTCCGGATTCCACGGTAAGTGGAGCCACAAACCCGGTATCACCGCTAGAGGCCGCGGGGCTTACCGCTTCCACCAACCAGCCGGATAGTGCTGCCGCTACAGCAGCCATAATGCCCTTCTCTATGCCGTACCTACCAGGGGCCGCCCGGCTCCCGCGATACTTTGGAGAAGCTCATACGTTAACTGATTTTAAAGAAGGGATTTGTAGCCTGCTTGAGTTTTATTCCTTGACGGAGCCTCAGAAGGTTCATATGATAATCGGCCAACTCTTTGGAGCGGCATTGAGGGAAGTAAAGTCCTGGCCCGCTGCGGACAAGAAAACTGCGCAACATTTATTTGCCAAGCTTAAAGCCACCTTTGACACCCGCACCGCTACGGAAATTAAATTGACATTCTATGGGTGCAAGCAGCGGCCGCAGGATAGCTTACGGGACTATGCCCTTAATCTGCAGGAGGCGCTGCGGGCCATCAAGCAAAGTGACCCAAGCAGCATGCAAGATGAAGATAAACTCCTGAAAGAGCGGTTCATCGAAGGGCTCCTGTGCAGTAATCAAAGCGCCCAGCTACACTTCCTGGCCATGCAAAATCCAGACCTGACCATCGCACAATTCAAAGATAAAGCTATCCAGGCGCTACCGGAGCGGCAGCTCAGCCGTGCCACACTTCCCAGGCGGCAAGCCCTCACATACTACCAGGAGGTGGCGCCGGACGCACCTGTCTCCGCCAAGGCCGATGCCCAGATCCTGGACGACGACTCCCCTGCAGGACTGCGTCTCCAAGTACAGGAACTGACCAGGAGCGTTGCTGCCCTAGCCCGGACCGTCCAGTCCCTACAGGAGGCCCCCAAGGCAAAAATCCAGCTGGCTTCCAGACCGGAGGATGTCCCCTGGCAACGACCAAGGAGGGTTCCATCGACCAGAGGCAGAGACAACGATCGTTTTCATCAGGATGGACGACCTATCTGCCGCCGTTGCCACCAGGTGGGCCATCTTGCAAGGTACTGTCAGTTAAACGAGCAACCCCTGGGGCCAAGGGCCAACCCCCAGGAGTAGAACGCCCAGGCCCGCAAAATTGGAGAGCCAAATACATTGGGGGGCGTCCTGTTCTCCCTATCGTGATCGACGGTATCCCCATGAACGCTTTGCTGGACACCGGCTCCCAGGTGACAACTATGCCCTACATCCTTTATAAATGTTATTGGGAGGACACTGACATCACCCGTGCCCCTGATGATGATTTCACCATAATAGCTAGCAATGGTCAGCCACTGTCGCAAGTGGGATACAAAGAGGTCACTATTAAGGTGGGGCGGGTAGAATTGGAGGCCCAAGGAATTGTCATTGTTGATATTGACCGGCATGAACGTAACCCCATGATGACCATCGGTACTAATGTCATAGAAAATTGCCTTGCAGAAGTTATTGTTTTGTTGCAGCAAGTAGCAGAGACAGCTGGTCACAGTGAACAACGTGCCTTACAGAAAGAAATCAGAGCCCTAATGCGGAGACAGCAAGTGGAGTTGACTGGCGGTGAAATTGGCCGGGTCACAGTGAGTGATTCGAACCCCATTGCAATACCCCCCAGGAGTGAAATGTTAATATGGTGTCGGGCAACCATAGGTCTCGGGGGTAAAGACTATCAGGCCCTGGTAGAACCCGTGTATTCAGAGAATAGGCCTACCATCCTGGCAGCCAGAGGGGTGGTTGATGTCCGCAAGGGGAGGGTGCCGGTACGTGTTCTTAACTGCGGGGAGGAGGAAGTCCACCTCACTAAATATGTCACACTTGCCAAGCTGTTTACTGTTAATAATAGCGTGATACAGGCACCCGGGCCCTTGGCTCCGTCCAGGTCGGCGGAGGACAATGGCTCTGCAGAACAATCAAAAGATTGGTGCCAAGAATTACATGTGGGCACTGATGCTACTCCATCTCACCAGATACAGGGGGCCTACAGGGTGGTTCACGAGTATGAGCGGGTATTCAGCAAACACCCTCTTGATTTCGGGCGGGTAAAAGGGATTCAACATCACATCTCCACAGGAGACCACCCGCCCGTAAAAGAGAGATACCGTCCTGTACCCCCAGCTCATTATCAGTGTGGCAAGGATATGTTGCGAGAGATGAAGGAGGCTGGGGTAGTGAGAGATAGCTGTAGCCCCTGGGCAGCTCCATTAGTCCTTGTTAGAAAGAAGGATGGCACCATGAGGATGTGTGTGGATTATAGGCAATTAAACCGCATTACACATAAGGACGCATACCCCCTACCTAGGATAGAGGAGTCCTTGGCTGCTTTAAAGTCTGCTAATTACTTTTCTACTTTAGATCTCACCAGTGGGTATTGGCAGGTTCCCGTGGCAGAGGCGGACAAAGAAAAGACAGCCTTCACGACGCCGATGGGTCTCTGTGAGTTCAACTACATGCCCTTTGGATTGTGCAACGCCTCGGGGACGTTCCAGAGGATGATGGAGTGCTGTTTGGGACACAAGAACTTTGAGACCGTGCTGCTGTATCTGGACGATGTCATTGTCTTCTCTAAGACCTATGAAGACCATCTGAAGCACCTGGCCGAGGTCTTTGAAGCGCTGTCCAACTTTGGCTTAAAGGTGAAACCGTCCAAGTGCCATCTGCTCAAACCCAAAGTACAGTACCTGGGACATGTGGTGAGTGCCGAAGGAGTGGCCGCAGACCCCGACAAGGTCACGGTGATCAGGGACTGGCCGCAGCCCAGTAACATTCATGAGGTCCGGCAGTTCCTCGGGTTGGTGGGTTACTACCGGAGGTTTATCAAGGACTTCACCAAGAAGGCCGCGCCGTTGCAAGACCTGTTGGTGGGCCAGCCCAAGAAACCCAAGGGTAAGAATACCCCGTTGGATTGGAACGACGGACTGGAAGGATCATTCACTTGCTTAAAATCAGCATTAACGGGAGAGGAAGTACTAGCCTACCCAGAATACGACCAACCATTCGTATTGTACACGGACGCCAGCAACTTGGGGCTGGGAGCGGTGCTGTCCCAGGTCCAGAAGGGCAAGGAACGAGTAATCGCCTATACCAGCAGGAAGCTTCGCCCCACTGAAAGGAACCCAGACAACTACAGTTCCTTTAAGCTGGAGTTCCTCGCAGTCGTTTGGGCCGTGACGGAGAGGTTCAAGCACTATCTGGCCTCAGCAAAATTCACCGTCTTCACGGATAATAATCCACTTACGCACTTGGATACAGCGAAACTCGGTGCCTTGGAGCAGCGGTGGATGGCCCGGTTGTCTAATTATGATTTTACCATCAAGTACCGGGCGGGGCACAAGAATGCGAATGCCGATGCATTGTCCCGAATGCCTCACCTACCCGAAACGGAGGAAGACCCAGAAGCATTTGAAGAAGTGGAACTGCCCGCTTTCCATCGTCCAAAAGGAAACTCATTGTTCCCATCAGGTGGAGAACAGGCGCAGAAAGAAACAGGGCGCCCCGTTGAATCCCCTGCCCCACCACGGGTGGACAGAGAACAAGGATGGTGACCCTGCGGTCCGTCGGGTGAAGGAGCTCCTGACGCAGGCAGGTTTGCATCCTGGCCCGGATGATCCACCGGAGACATTACAGTTGTGGAAGGAGAGGGGCAAACTGTTTCTTCACGATGGCAAGCTGTGCCGAAGGAACATCGACCCTCGCACTCACGAATTAGTGTGGCAGATTGTGGTCCCCAGACAAGATGTGCCCATGGTCCTGGGAGCATACCACGATGGGGCAGGACACTTCGGATGGAGAAAGGACAGGACAGACAGACAGACAGAAAGACAGACAGACAGACAGACAGACGGAAAAACCATTAGGCAATTATATATATAGATAGGTTAAACATGGACAATGGTGTGATGGACAGTGAATCACTCCAAAACTTTCACAGGGGCCCCTTTGTTTACTCGGGGTCCCTGCTATTCTATGGTTACACATACAGAACTGGGAGTCATGGACTATGCATGACCAATCTTTTGCAACGTTCAAGCGTTCTTACCTTCCATAATGGAAAGCACTGTTATGTTTATTTGTTCATAGTATATATATATAAGAATTTTTGTGTGTTTTCTATTAACATGTATTGTTTTTCTTCTTTTCCCAGTCCGGGAGTACTGGATTTAACCGGGTGGGAGTGCAGCGCCCCAGAGATCTGGTCGTTGCAGTAGTGTCACTCTGCCACTAAGGGGAGTGATGGTACGTCTGATGGCACTAAAGGAGTTCTACTGACCAGGTATCACCAAGCACACACTACACTTCACACTCCGGCCACTAGGGGGAGCAAAAGGCTTATTTATTCGGCCACTTCTCACATTGCTAAAACTAGGGGTCGGACAGGAAGTTAGGCAGAACGAAGCCTGGGAGAGTTCCACGGAGGATCTGTCAGACCTGTGAAATCTGGCAGGTACCTAGCGAAAGGACAGATGGTTACGGGACCGCGCCTGCACTACCTTGCGGCGGTACCCTAAGAAAGAGACAAGAAAGGAAGGATATTGTGGAGCAGTGTAAACGAGATCAGCACAAAGGAGATCCAGTAGGAGTCGTGCCGAGAGAGAGAGGCAACATCTTACTGAGGCGCATAGTCGGTGGCCGGAGCACCGAGGAAGTAACAATCTCCACGCGTTACTTCAAACAGCGGCAGGACAGTTAATTAGAGGTTGGCTGTCTACCATACAACACCTAAGAAGGACATAGGAGGCAACGTGGGAGAGGGGCGACACTAGGGTTCCAGAATACCTCCAGGCCTATCTGTCATATAGGTGCGTTCTAGCCATATCATACCTGGGGGACGGAGAAGAGAAAGATCTAAAACGGATGAGAACAGCAGTTGTGAGGACTATCCTGAATGCTCAGCAGGGAAGCACTACAACACACAGGCGCTAGTGGGTAGACACTGATTTTCACCTGCAAAGGGAACCCTGGATGTGCCTTCGGACTGGCCGGTCTCAGACAGCCCTGGTGAAAGTGCCCCGGATTGAGGATCCTGAAACCTTCAGTAAAAGGTAAAGAAACTGAACTCTGTGTCCTCGTTATTCCTCGCACTCCGCACCACCATCTTTATTGGACGCCCCTTAGCAGGGTCACGACCGGGTCCAGCCACCGTGACAACCGCAGAACTGAAGAAGAAGGGATCGGTACCGAGTGACTTGTGGCCCTGTGTCTGGGGGCGCTCCATATATATACTCTGCATATGTACAGTGCCTTGCGAAAGTATTCGGCCCTCTGGAACTTTTCAACCTTTTCCCACATATCATGCTTCAAACATAAAGATACCAAATGTAAATTTTTGGTGAAGAATCAACAACAAGTGGAACACAATAGTGAAGTGGAATGAAATTTATTGGTTTAAATTTTTGTGGAAATTCAAAAACTGAAAAGTGGGGCGTGCAATATTATTCGGCCCCTTTAACTTAATACTTTGTTGCGCCACCTTTTGCTGCGATTACAGCTGTGAGTCACTTGGGGTCTGTCTCTATCTGTTTTGTACATCGAGAGATTGAAATTCTTGCCCCTTTTTCCTTGGCAAACAGCTCGAGCTCAGTGAGGTTTGATGGAGATCGTTTGTGAACAGCAGTTTTCAGCTCTTTCCACAGATTCTCGATTGGATTGAGGTCTGGACTCTGACTTGGACATTCTATCACCTTGATACGTTTTGTTTGTGAACCATTCCATTGTAGATTTTGCTTTATGTTTGGGATCATTGTCTTGTTGGAAGACAAATCTTCGTCCCAGTCTCAGGTCTTTTGCAGACTCCAACAGGTTTTCTTCAAGAATCGTCCTGTATTTGGCTCCATCCATCTTCCCATTAATTTGACCATCTTCCCTGTCCCTGCTGAAGAAAAGCAGGCCCAAACCATGATGCTGCCACCACTATGTTTGACAATGGGGATGGTGTGTTGAGGGTGATGGGCTGTGTTGCCTTTACGCCAAACATATCGTTTGGCATTGTTGCCAAAAAGTTCGATTTTGGTTTCATCTGACCAGAGCACCTTCTTCCACATGTTTGGTGTCTCCCAGGTGGCGTGTTGCAAACTTTAAACAACACTTTTTATGGATATGTTTGAGAAATGGCGTCCTTCTTGCCACTCTCCCATAAAGGCCAGATTTGTGCAGTGTACGACTGATTGTTGTCCTATGGACAGACTGTCCCACCTCAGCTGTAGATCTCTGCAGGTCATCCAGAGTGATCATGGGCCTCTTGGCTGCATCTCTGATCAGTCTTCTCCTTGTTTGAGATGAAAGTTTGGAGGGACGGCCGGGTCTTGGTAGATTTGCAGTGGTATGATACACCTTCCATTTCAATATGATCGCTTGCACAGTGCTCCTTGGGATGTTTAAAGTTTTGGAAATCATTTTGTATCCAAATCCGGCTTTAAACTTCTCCACAACAGTATCACGGACCTGCCTGTTGTGTTCCTTGGTCTTCACGATGCTCTCTGTGCTTCAAACAGAACCCTGAGACTATCACAGAGCAGGTGCATTTATACGGAGACTTGATTACACACAGGTGGATTATATTTATCATCATTAGGCATTTAGGACGACATTGGATCATTCAGAGATCCACAATGAACTTCTGGAGTGAGTTGCTGCACTGAAAGTAAAGGGGACGAATAATATTGCACGCCCCACTTTTCAGTTTTTGAATTTCCACAAAAATTTAAAATAACCAATAAATTTCGTTCAGCTTCACAATTGTGTTCCACTTGTTGTTGATTCTTCACCAAAAATTTACATTTGGTATCTTTATGTTTGAAGCATGATATGTGGGAAAAGGCTGAAAAGTTCCAGGGAGCTGAATACTTTCGCAAGGCAATGTATATGCATTTGCTTTGTATATTCATTTGTGTGTAACATATAATGTTTGTGACATTTATAGATGTCAGCAGCGCAGATGACAGTTCATTGGTATAAATATGTCGGCAATCAAGCAACAAATGGCGAAAATGCCGCTCATTTATCTGGTGATTGGATTTTTTATACTGGAACAAAAATCGCTGTTCTCAGCAGCACATAACTGGTGCAGTTATAAACAACAGTGCATAGCCCGAAAGTACTGTCCAATGAGGGCTCCCACCCTCCACAGCAGGGATATGAGATGACAATTTAAATATTTAAAACACTTGTGCCTATCTCTACCTACCTATCTCAAAAATAAATATAACTAGAATAGAAAGGTAAGACCTAAGTAAACACGTGTATTTTCTGACAACTCTAAAACAAAAAAAATTCAAATGTCATAGTCATGGCAGTTCCATTCATTTGATGGTAGATAGCGCTATAAAACAGCTACAGTATGACTATTAATTCAGATTAAAAGTGACAAAACTAAATTCTGAGTTTTGAATTGGGTGCACTTTGTATGCAAAAATGTGAAACCACAGAAATGCCTAAATTATGTTTGATATTCATCCCTTGGCTGCCCAGAAATGCCACATTAATAAGATGCGCCAAATCTGGCACTTAGCCTCACTCTTCCCACTTGCCCTGGTTGAGTGGCAAGTTGGTAATATTTGTGGGGTTGATGTCAGCTTTGTATTGTCTGCTGACATCAAGCTCAGGGGTTAGTAATGGAGAGGTGTCTATATCACGCCCCAATTATTAACTACATAGTTAGATTGTAAAAAATATACAGACAGAATAAAATCCTTTATTTAAAAGAAAGACACAGACTCCTCTATTTGAAATAAAAAAGCTCTATACTCTCCTTACGCCTAATCCATCAATGCCCATGTCACCTGTAAAAAAAAACAGAAAATAATAAACAACCATATCCCTCAAATATCACCGATGTAACATTAATCCTCCGATGTCAATGTCCCCTGGAAAAGAAGAAAAATAATAAACAACCATATCCTTTGCCAGCCCAACGTGAAGAGAATCCATGTGGTCCCAAGACAATCCGGATAATTTGGATAGTGGTCACATCAGTGATTTGACCACTGTCCCCACCAGCCAGAACACACAGGCAGGAGTTTAATCAATCATCCAGTGTCTAGCGCTGAGTTGCTGTGAGAGGTTTCACCGGAGTTCAATCCTGATGAACCCCGGTGACCTCACTTACGGCACCTCTCGCTGCTTGAGAACTTTCTCATCGTGCATCGGTTTGAACTCCAGGAACTTTCTCATGGCAGCTCAGCGTTTGACACTGCAGGAGCGATTAAGCTCCTGTCAGTGTGTTCCGACTGACAGTAAGACAGTCACTGATGTGACTGCTCTCCAAATCATCTGGATTGTCGTGAAACCATATGGATTATCTTCATACGGACAGGTGAGGAATATGGTTGTTTATTTTCTGTTTTATTTTCCACGCGACATGGGCAGTGGTCGATTAAGTGTCAGGTGAGTATTATGGTTCCTTATTATTTTTAGTTTTTTTTTTACAGGTGACATGGGATTCAATAGATTAGGCGTAAGGTGAGTATAACTGTGCTTTTTTATATGTATTTCAAATAAAGTTGTCTGTGTCTTTCAATTAAAGTATTTTATTCCGGTTGTGTCTTTTTTACAATCTAGCTATGGGGTTAGTAATGTGGGTGTCTTATAGATGCATCTCCATTATTAACCTGTTGGCTTGATGTCAGCGAGCATAGAACAGCTGATATGAACTGCATAACTAGTACCCCACTTGCTGTCGCACTAGGGTAAGTTGGAAGAGCCAGGCAAAGTGCCAGAATTGGCGCATCTAATAGATGTGCCTTTTCTGAGGTGGCAGTGGGCTGCTATTTTTACGCTGGGGAGCAATATCCATGACCCCTTACCAGTCTGAGAATACTAGCCCCAAGCTCCTTGCTTTAGCTTGGCTGGTTGTCAAAAGTGGGTGGGGACCCACACCATTTTTTAAATTATTTTTTTAAATAATTTAAAATAAAAGGCATGGGACCCTTCTATTTTTGATAACCAGTCATGATAAAGCTGACACCTGAGCATTGCAGCCCACAGTTTTCAGCTTTTCCTGTGCTGGTTATCAAAAGTAGTAGAAACCCCACATCATTTTTTTATTTATTTATAGCACAAGCACTGGCTCCTAAATACTCTCATCAGCAGCACCTGCTCTCGCTGTTAACAGCAACAGCAGGTGTAGGCTGATAGGAGTAGTCCACTCTCATCAGCCGACGTGTGTGGCCGGAGGTAACCTTTTTACAGCCAGTCACAGCTGCTGGCTCATGCTGTCATCTGACAGCATGGGAACTGCAGCTCTCTGACCGGAGGTAATCATCTAGCCTCAATCAGAGCCCGTGTTTGCTGTACTGTCATGTAGATGACAGCATGGCAAACAACGGATGTTCGGGCCCCCCATTTATCTGAATGGGGTCCAAGTTTGGGTTGTGGTTGTGGTATCTTTCTGGTACTCGAACCAAACTATTTTTAGATGTTTGGCCAAAGCCACCAGACCCAAACATCCACGGGTTTGCCTATCACTAATTACCGTATTTGTATCTTTTCTCTTTGGCTCTATTTCCCTTGATATCATATAGCAGTATTATATCTATTCTTACAATGTTCTCCTTGTGTTCCTCTTTGTTATATGCCTTTCCCTCTTCTACAATGCCTTTTTAAAAGTATTTTGTGGACAAAAACATCTTTTATAGAAGGAATCCACTCGGGAAACATTGATCTTTGACTGATATGAATGGTTCTCGGTTGGGCGGGATACAAGAATCAGACAATGGACCTCACAGACACATCACACAGGGGCTCAGTGTGCAGTTGGTCTTCTGTCCTCCATGGACTCATTGGAGACTGATTTACAACAAGGACTGGACAATGTTTCCTTGTATGAGATCTGGAATTGGTCCTCTGTGAGTCCACCGGGTTATATGCTGTCTGTTGCATTTTGTGTAGATAATTCCCATGAATCTTTACATATGTACATAGATCAGTCTTTGATGACTGTGTAATATTTATGAGATGGATGTTAATAATATGCAACAGGATCTACCTAATCCAGGTGCAACTGAGGTTGCTTAAGAGGATTCCGTCATGTACTCTACCTCACGAGCCTCATACAGAAAAATAATCAGAACTCTCCCGCCTAGTTGTTCATAACTTTCCTCATGCATAGCACCAAGTCAAGCCTTGTGGTGAAAGTCTGTAGTCAATAGTGAGCCTGCGTGCAGGCAAAGTGGAAAGCAACTAATGAAATTAAGTGTTATGTATCAACCGGTGAAATTGATTTCACTAAGTCATATTTCTGGATGGACAATTTGGAGCAGAGGTGTTGGTGCAGAGATACAGTAGAACTGGAAAATCGGAACAACATGTGGAGCCATGGAGAAGGGTATATGGGCAGGTAACTTGTTATAGCAGAGTCAAGTGTGTGAACAGAACCCAGGGGCACCAGAGCTGGATTATCAGGCTAGCCCCTTGTTGAAGCAGAGCAGAGTGTGTGGACAGCACCCAGGAACAGCTGAGCTGATTTAATAGACAGGCACTTTTCTGCAGCAGAACGAAGTGTGTAATTAGGAGCAGCAAAGCCAGATAAGCATATACAATGCTTGTAGTAGTAGAACTGAGTGTGCGAACAGCACCCATGAACAACAGAGAGGGATTAGCAGATATTATATTGTAGCAAAGCCAAGTGAGTGGACAGCACCCAGAATCAGCAGACCATTTTTAAAAGTCAGGCAATTTGTAGTAGAGCCAAGTGTTTGGACTGCAGAGATCAGTTTTTCTGGTGGCATACTTTAGGAAAACTTAGGCAGAGACCAGCAATGCAGAGTTTATGGTAGTCCAAGCAGGGGTGAGCATGAATGCTGAAATAACTGAATACTCAGGAGCTGCCTGAACATGCCTGAAAAGCTCTTGGGAAACGACATCAGATTAACGCAGTAACATATTCTAGAACAGAGGGCGCTGGCTGTTGCACAGAGAAAGTGAGCGGACTGGTGCTTGAGCAAAGACATGTGAGTAACAATCGGATTGAGGCTAGACTTCTATGTCCCCATTATCTTCCTTACATTGTAAAGAGATGAAGAGCACCACGTGCGACCTATTCTGTGGACACCACCCAATTGCCTAACTGCTCGTTCTGCCCCTTGGTATTAGTTTTCCTAGTTTTTCACTCAGCCCTGTATTTCACTCTGCCCCAAATATCGTAATTCACTTTTCATTTCCAGCATCAGCGACTGCATCATTGGAAGAAATACAATATGTTGGGATTTCAACATTAGGATGTGTCAGAATAATGAAGGTCTCGCGTTCATCCACCCACTCCTGAAAGGCTGTAATAATAAAAATAAACCCCTTGTGGGAGCATGGAGCTGACACGGCATCTTATCCCAGGATTACGTGAAACCACAATATCCTCTGTAAATATAATCCTATGTTCACTTTGGGTTTTCAGCTTTTGAAGTCCATTTTTTGGCTTCATCGAAGCGCCACAATGATGGAGCCGCAGCCATGATGAAAGACTTTACTACTGTCTGGGCGCTTGTTTTGGTGAAAAATCAATGGCACTTGCTAAAATGCACATGATACGGCATAATCCTTAAAGGCGTACTATCACTATCTGAAGTCTATTTTATTGTTCGGTATTTATAAAATAATTACTCTTTGCAAATGCTTTTACTTTTCTACAATGCATTGTTGGTAACACTGTCCAGGATTGACATGAACGTTGTTATGTATTTATAGTGCTTGCCCAAATTTAGGAGATAGCAGAAGACAGAGCGACTAGGAGCAGCAGGACCGTAACTATTTTCTGAGTGAAAAGCTCCGGAGGGACAAAAATTGAAAAAAAAACATCGGAAATTACTTTTGTAAATTTGTTTAAGTGGCAGTATGCTATCAAACGTTAGTAGAGTGCTAAGAAAAAATAAATAAAATAAAAATTCTGATCCAAATCCTGTAAAGACGTGCTTCGTAAAGGACATTTGTCATGAACATCATCATCTCCAAACTGCATATCCTGGTCGTTTAGCTCTTTGAAAGTTAATCCAATCTCTACCTTGATTTATGTAATCTGTTTCTCCAGAACCAAAAAAATCGACTTTTGAATCTATATGCAAATGAGACTGCAGTGCTCTGGTCGTGATCTGAGCACTTCCCGAGCCTCTTCCTTCCCAGCTCTTTCCCTCTCCCTAGCACCACTTTCTGCTTCATTGACAGCTCACTGCCTGTGTAGTCAAGACATTGAGACGTCTGTCGAGAAGATGATGATGCTGGGAAGCAAGGAATAGAGCCGGTGAGGCAGAGTTTCAGGAAGTGCTCCGATTATGCACAAAGCACTGTAGCCACAGATGCTTATGGATTAAAATGTGGAATTTTTGGTTGTGGAGTGTGAGATTTTATTAAAAAATAATATAGATTGGCTGCACCCTGTCACCTTTTTTTTGTTATTTATATGTAAAAAGTATTTTAAGAAAGGCTGGACTTGCCGAAGAAGAAGGAATCAAAATTGCTGGACAAATGAGCAAGAGTCTTAAATACGAAGACGATACAACATTGATAGCAACAAGCATAGATAGAATGAAGGACCTATCACGGTTTACGGAGTGTCAAGATGGAAAGCTGAAACAACATACTCCTACTCAATACAAAGAAGACAAAGATATTGACTACTGCCAGGTACGACGGTGACGAACTGGAATTTGTAAAGGACTTCAACGTACTCATATCAATGATAACTCAAAATGCAGCGAGAATACCTGAAATCAATAGGAGAATAGTTCTGGGGAAAGCAACAATGAAGTCACTAGACAAGGTCTTCAAATCGAGGAACATTTCACTGGCAAGTCTGGTCCTTTCTGTGGTAACATACTGATGTGAAACTTGGACAATAAAGAAACAAGACAGAGTAAGAAACAAGCCTTTCGAAATGTGGTGCAGGAGAAGGATGTTATCAATACCATGGATGGCAAGAAAAACAAGCAAATCAATTTTGAAACAAATAAAGCCAGACATGTTACTCGAAGCAAGGATCACCAAGCTATAACTTGCCTACTTTGGAGACATCATAGAAAGAGAGCAATCATTGGAAAAAAAGACATCATGGTCGGAAGAATAGAAAGAACAAGGCAAAAAGCAAAACCAGGAAGCCGATGCCTTGATATTATCAAGACAATGGTGGATAAGACCCTGGTGGACCTCTCTAGGCTTGCACAAGATCAATCTTCCTACAGAGTGTTCATCCCTCAGGTCACCATGGCTCATGATCAAGCTAAAGGCTGTTAAAAAAATTAGATTGGCTTACCTTTCAAAGAGCTACATGTCCATATAAGCAGATTAGGGGCTTATATGGTCATTCCCTTTAACTACTCACCAATGGCCGTGTTGAGATCAAGTCTTAAGGTATCCAGCAGCTTGAAATCCAAGAAGAGTCTAGGTCAATTTTGTAAGGGTGGCTAATCCGTTATTCATTGAATTTACTTGGATCCTTGTCTAGTTCAAAAGTCAATTCCAGTCTATCTCTACGTACTGTAAGTCAGGCAGCTCATGGCCAGCCCATCTCTACTGAGGTAAGTAGAAGATTATGATCACTTTGTCTCCATGAAAGTGAATCAAAGTTCATGGCCAGGCTATCTTCCATCTCTACAAAAAGTCAATGGAAGGCCATGGTTAGACCATGTCTTCTGAAGTCAATTTAGGTTAATGGCTATTATATCTCTACTAAAGTCATGAAAAAGCCAAAACCCAATCCATCTTAAAATAAGTCATTGGACACTTATAGCTACTCTGTACAAACGTTAATGGACGGTTGCTGTACATCTTTCCTAAAGTTAAGTCCAAGGTCAGTGCAAGACCAGATCTACTGATGTCAATGGAATGTCATAGTGAATCTCCAAAAAGATCAAAACCAGATCATCTGTGACTTCATTTCACCACAGGGGTCAAACATGAGCGTATTTACATGATGTTGATACATCAAGCTCGAATAAATCCAGGATATGTCTCTTAAACATATCAGAATCTGGAACAATCATCTGTACAGAGCGCATGTGTGATTTATCCATAGAAATAATGTAATAACATATTATGGTATACAGCAAGCAGCAAGCACCCACTAATGACCAAGATGAAGCTGATATGACCTCATTCAATTAGCGGCTTTACTTGTTTCTACTGGATCTGTTCTCATCAATATACTCTTAATAATTTTGACTTACGGTACATTTGTGTACATAAATGGCAATATAATAATAACACAGGAGCAGTATTATAGTAGTTATATTCCTGTACAAAGTGTAAGGTGGCAGCTGGACAGGTCATGGATGGGCGGTATGTGTCCCCCAGGTGCCAAACCTCGGTGATGTTAGACCCGGAGAAGCAGGCTCCAGCACATGTAGTGCTACGAGGTGTTTTTATGAGCCCAGATTATGGGTCCGGATTTTACGAAAGAGCAGTTGAAAGAGCTGGGTGGGCATCGGTTGTTCGCTTTCCTCCAGTCCAGGTTTTGGAAGGTCTGACTTAAGGCAGCTGGGGCTGTCTCACTCGAGCGCATAGCAATTAATTTAGTGGAACCCTTGATAAAGTCCGCAACGGGACATCTATATATTGGTAGTCATGGATTATGCTACCCAGTATGCAGAGGCGGTACTCTTAAGAAATTCCTTGGCAAAGTGTATCTCTCGGGAGCTGATTCATATCTTCTCTCCAATCGGTCTGCCAAAGGAGATACTCACGGACCATGGGACCCCCTTCATGATGAAAGTCATGAGAGACTTGTGCAAGACACTGCAGATTTCACAACTCCGAACCTTAGTTACAATCCCCACACTGATGGACTGGTGGAGAGGTTTAACAAAACCTTGAAGGCTATGATAAAGAAAGCAGAAGGACAGCCGAGACTGGGACTTTCTGCTTCCCTACCTGTTGTTCTCCATCAGGGAAGTTCCCCAAGCTTCCACAGGTTCCTCCCCATTTGAACTGCTCTATGGACAACACCCTCAAGGACTCCTGGATGTGGCAAAAGAATCCTGGAAAGCTGAAACCACCCCCTATAGAAGCATGGTGAAGCATGTCACCCAGATACAAGAGAGGATGGCCACTGTGATACCCATTGTGAAAGAGCTCCTCCTCAAGGCACAGGAAGCAAATTCCAGAGTGTATAATAGGTCAGCCAGGGTGAGACAGTTCAACCAAGGGGATCGAGTATTTGTGTTGGTGCCCATGATGGAGAGCAAGTTCCTGGGCAAGTGACAGAGCCGCTATGAGGTGGTAGAAAAAGTTGGTGAAGTCAGCTATGAAATCCACCAACCAGGGAAGAGGACGCCCTAAGAGGTTTACCATGTTAACCTGATTAAACAGTGGCAGAACAGTGAACCAGTGGAAGCTCTGTAAGGAGGTTGCTGTCCCTGCTCCTTACCTGGAACCACTTAGTCAGACAGCTGGGTTGTCGGGGGGAAGACTTTCTGCTCTGGACACAAGGGACCATGTGACGGCTGGGGCAGGGAGGAAGAGACGGAGGTGTGGTCAGAAAAGTGCGGGAGAGCAGAGCGCGGCAGACGGAGGGGACAGCGTGCCAGAGAGAAAGCAGGCTGCAGCGCCACGTTCCCCATGACAGAGTGCTCCCCGTGAGGGCACTAAGGCTGGAGTGAGAGTGGGGACTTGGAAGCCTCCATAATCTGAGAAGACTCTTCCCCTGACAGTGCAGAGACAGTATCAAACAAAAATGACCGTATGCACTACTGGTGAGATGGTGCTAAGGTTAGGTTCCCACACCTTAATAGTATGATAAAAGAACCTAGCACTCAACTGGATGCTTTTAGTGCGTAATTTATTGTAGTAGTACCCAAACGTTTCGGTCCTGCATAACGGACCTTCATCAGTAAACTACATGTGACAAAAATAAATAAAAAAACAACCAAACATAAATCAAAAATTGAAATAATAATACAAAACAAAGTATATACATGAAATATCTGATTTAGAAACAGCATCTGTATAAATAATAGGTCAATTGTATAAATAGAACGTACGCCGAGGAGAAGCATACCGAATATCAAGGCATATATAAATTCCACTCCAAAGATTAGAAAAGATAACCCAAGAACGTGGGAAGGGAAAAAAAAACGTACATACCGTACTAGTGTATAGAATATGAGACCATACGGTCACGGGGCACTAAAGGAGCAGCGTCTAAGAATGTCAAAGAGAGCCCATAAGAACATTACTAGGGTCTCAAAAATTATAGATAAGGGGATGTAAGACATACCTTAGGTTAATGCCGGATATGTATAACAAGTACTGTGAAAAGAATATGTGGCCAGTTACATACCAGTGTGTGGAAGATAGGGCACAGGTAGCGTTGAAACTATAGTTACCTAGATAAGCGGAGAGAGATGTGTGGAGAGAGATGTGTGAGAGAGAGTGCTAGACCCTAAAACACGGGAATTCCTTACCAGTACACACCCGATTACTCCAGTTTTCTATATCCTCCCAAAAATCCACAAGGACCTAAAAAAAACCCCAGGGAGACCCATAGTCGCTTCAACCGACTCCATCCTCTCCCATCTACCTGGAAAAGATCCTCACCCCACTGATTAGGTCATCCCGGTCCTTTATCTTAGACACAGGATCCTTTCTTAACATACTTAAAGATATGGGACCTATTCCTCCACATTCCATATTGGTAACTATGGACGTAAAAGACTTGTATACCTCTATTCCTCATGTTGATGGCATCAATGCAGTCCATAAACTCCTGACCCATTCTGGTTTTCTACCAGACCAAATTAACCTGTGTATCGATCTGCTGACTATTATTCTTACCCGTAACTACTTTCTATTTCAGGATGACTTCTATCTACAAATCCGTGGCACCGCGATGGGCTCCAACGTAGCACCCCCATATGCTAATTGCTATATGGCCGACTTCGAGGAAAGCCTGATCTACTCCCATCCTCTTTTCTGTGACAACGTTATCGTCTGGAAACGTTATATCGACGATATTTTCTGCATATGGGGGGGCTCGTTGGAAGCCCTCGCGTCTTTCTTCAACTGGCTCAACACAGCTTGGCCAGGCATCTCTTTCAATATGTCACATAATACCTCCAAAATCAACTTTTTGGACACCATGGTCATACTCCAATCTGATGGCTCTATTACTACCGACTTATACACTAAAAGTACCGACCGTAACAGCTTGTTACACTACACAAGCTTCCATCCTCCAGCCACTAAAAACTCGGTGCCCAAATCCCAATTTCAACGGGTCAGAAAGATTGTATCTGACACAGAGCTTAGACCAGTCCGCCTTCAGGAAATGGCTTCCAAATTTGCCCAACGGGGTTACCCGCCATCAGTATTGGAAAAAGCCGCTGCTCCATCACCCCCACGTCACAATAGAGCCTTGAATCGTATTCCTTTTGTCCATTCCTACCACCCTTTTGCATACATCCTTCATAGATCTATACGCCAGAACTGGCACCTACTGTCCAAAGCATATCCCAATGTAGTCGAGTTCCAAAACCCCTTCCTTCCTTGCTTCAAGCGCCCACCTAATCTGAGGGACTCATTGGTACGGGCAGATTTGGGATCCAGTACACCATCTCTCCGCCAACGATACCTACAGGGTCCACGCACAGGGACATTCCCCTGCCTTAATTGCTCACAATGCCACAATGTCCTGAAAGGCTCCTCTTTCCATCACCCCCGCTCAGGTAAAAGATACAATATTCCAGGTTATTTCACCTGTACCTCCTCCTGGGTCATATACTTGATAAAATGTCCTTGTGGTCTTTTATACGTTGGCGAGACTACGCAGGCTGTACGGGATCGTGTGTCTAAACACAAGTCCACGATCCGCTGTAAGAATCTGTTGCTACCCATTCCTCTCCATTTCAATAGTTGCGGCCATAATGTCTCCCAGTTACAATTTCAAGTTATTGAACACGTTCCCCCCATTCGTCGTGGTGGTGATCGGGTTGCTCGTCTTAAACGGAGGGAGGCGTTTTGGATACATACGTTAGAAACCCTCCATCCCTTGGGCCTTAACAGAGAGTACGACTTGGCCTCTTTCCTCTGAGAAGGGATTCAGATAGGTACTAGCATATCAGATTTTTCAGTCCATCCCCGGTTTATAGTATGTTCATATAATATTCTATCAAGTCATTGATTTTTCTTTCACAGGTCATTACGGACTGTATTATTACTACTAATCCCATAATAATGTACCATGTGTATATATATATCTATATACTGTATCTTGTTTACTGACCCCTTCTCTTTCTCACCTAGAGTCGTCTATACTGAGGTCTTTGTCATGCCACCTGTATACACTGGATCCAGTCTGCTACACGCACCTCGCCTAGTCTGTCACTTGGCTATATGGGAGCACCATCACCATGGAGACTTCTCACCAGTCACAGAATCTCCGTTTAGGCACTTCAGTTCCACGATACTTTTGTACCTGACCACCCTTTGTGACTATCTGGATCCCTCTTCCTTAGGACTTCCCCCTTCATCCCCCTAAGTTTGAGTTTGTCGGATATGGACTTTGTTATATTTTCCTCTTGGCCTCCTTGTGTGTATCGCTGTGTTTCCATGACGATGTGGCGTCTATGCCGGGCGTCCGGCGCACTCTCTCCTTCACCTCGCGCCACGTCACTTCCGGTTAGCCCCGCGGCCGTTGATTGGCCGTCGAGCGGTGTCTGGTCCCGCCCCCCGCCCACATAACAGCGGCTTCTCCGCTTCCTAGAACAGACGAGCGGTGGACACCGCGTCTGCTAGCGGCTTCACACATCTCTCTCCGCTTATCTAGGTAACTATAGTTTCAACGCTACCTGTGCCCTATCTTCCACACATTGGTATGTAACTGGCCACATATTCTTTTCACAGTACTTGTTATACATATCCGGCATTAACCTAAGGTATGTCTTACATCCCCTTATCTATAATTTTTGAGACCCTAGTAATGTTCTTATGGGCTCTCTTTGACATTCTTAGACGCTGCTCCTTTAGTGCCCCGTGACCGTATGGTCTCATATTCTATACACTAGTACGGTATGTACGTTTTTTTTTCCCTTCCCACGTTCTTGGGTTATCTTTTCTAATCTTTGGAGTGGAATTTATATATGCCTTGATATTCGGTATGCTTCTCCTCGGCGTACGTTCTATTTATACAATTGACCTATTATTTATACAGATGCTGTTTCTAAATCAGATATTTCATGTATATACTTTGTTTTGTATTATTATTTCAATTTTTGATTTATGTTTGGTTGTTTTTTTATTTATTTTTGTCACATGTAGTTTACTGATGAAGGTCCGTTATGCAGGACCGAAACGTTTGGGTACTACTACAATAAATTACGCACTAAAAGCATCCAGTTGAGTGCTAGGTTCTTTTATCATACAGTGCAGAGACAGTGACTCGAGTGCAGCCCTGGTGACCGCAGTGACAAGCAAAGATCCCTGAGTGTGATAAGTAAGTGCCCAGTGTGTGTGTGACATCGTTACTACAGAGAAGCTGCCAGGCTTACAGAGACTCCTGCAGCAGTGACCAACAAGACTGTGCTATTTCCTGGTTCCAGTTTCACTTTGAGAAGAACAGGCTGCAGAGACTTAACCCCGGAGTTTCCAGGAGACAGAGAAGAGACCAGGATCTCAAGCCCTGCTGGTGACTGTACCCACGTTGGAAAAAGGACCCTCCAGTCAGGACCTCCCTGGGCTGATAAGTTACAAGAACACTCATTAACTCTTTTGATTCCGCTTAACTGTTTACTGTTTGATTTGTCTCTATTAACCCCCTGTTTACTCCCTGCGAGGAGAATTTCACCCCTGTTAATAAATCCCCTTCAACAGTTGGTCTGTCTGTTCCGTGGTGACATACTCAACCCTGCACTCTATTACACTTGGCGTAGTCGGCAGGATGTCACATGGTAGCGCGGAAAGGGCAGACCAAGCAGTTGGGGGAGGCCCCAGGTCTAGCATTTTCCTGGGAGCCATGTTAGTTAACTTGCCAAAATTCTCGGGGAGTGAAGTCATGTTGTGGAGTTGGATGGAACGCATCCGAGGGATGATGCGGATGCATCCTATGACACCGACTCTGCAGGCGGAAATAGTGGTGATGGCCCTAGAGGGGGATGCACGGGACTCTGTTATGCTCAGACCCCCCCAGGCGAGAAATACCCTGGACAAAGTATTACGTATACTTGAGGAGACGCTTGGGGACCCCACTGACGTAGGGGAGCTGCGCATGCGACTGTTCCGCCGGGTAAAAAGAGAGGGGGAGACCGTGATGCAATATATGAATGCACTGCAGGAGCTTCATACTGCCATTATACAGAAGGACAGGGAAGGTGTGGGGTCAATTGACGTTGTGCTGCGGGACCAACTGGTGACAGGCTTGCGAGATGTGTTGGTGAAACAGGCCCTGCGAGAGCGCATGCGCATAAAGCTAGATATGACTTTCTCTGAGGTCGGGAGTGAGGTACGCATGCGCAAGCAAGAGCACGGGGTGGTAGTGCCAGTGGGACAGGTATGGAGCGGGGAGGTAGCAGCCCCTCATTGGGTAGAAGACTTGAAAAAGGAGGTTAAGCGAGTCCATGAGGAAGTAGCTGAATATAAGAAGACCCCTGCTGCAGAGTACAGCCCTCCGGTGCGAGAACGAGAGACCAGCCCCCACAGTGACACTAGTGCCGCTCGGCGAAGAAGACTGCCTACATGCTACAACTGCGGAGCACCCAGTCAAAATGAAGAGGAGGCGATGTGGACCCAAGATTCCCAGCTGAAGATAAGAAGAATCTGGGAGGAAATTGAGAGTCTGGGGAAAGCCCTTACTGCCATTTTGGAGACCAGCGGCATACCCCGAGTTAACATGCGGAAGCCACCAGAAAGAAATCGAGGCGAGGTGCGCAGCATGAAGAATGCTTCGGTGGTGGCCCCAGAGTGTAACTCCGTATCCTGGGGTGAAGAGCAACCGCAGATGAGAGATGTCCCCCGCCGAGGTCGACGATCCAGACTGAAGCGCCCTCCAGACAGACGCAGACGTGAGTGCTGGTCGTGCAGAAAGGTAGGACACATGTCCAGAAATTGCCCTACCCGAGAAGAGCGGTGGCAGAGATCCGCTCACCCCTCTGAGGGTCCTGCTAACTGGAGGGAATGTCGCCCTTGGAGAGAATGGTACGGCCGAAAGAGAAGAGTTCCACCTAAGGCAAGGCAGTACCACAATGTTGGATGCCAAGGAGAGGTGGAGAAGGTGTCGAGCATCTCCGGTGGAATGACTGTGCTGTCCCAAGGCGTGAAGGCGAGCCTTGTGGATCTCCAGCCTGGGTCTGAAGGTTCTGCTTGTGAGACTCAGCCCGGAAGAAAGGAAGGGACGTTCACTCGAGAAGACCACCAAAGTGCTTTACTACCTTGCCCAGCATGAGTTCCCGAAGAAGGAGAGAAAGTGCCACGTGTTCCTGCGACACTCGTTTTCAAGGTCCTAGCTGATGAGAAGAAGGAACCACTGATGTTGTCCCCTGAGGTGAAGAAAGTGCTTGCTGTTAGCTCACCAGTTCCTGATCGGACAGGGGAAATGGAACAGCTGTGTGAGACAGGGCGTGTGGCTGAGAAGCCCCGGGAAGTGATGCCCGCAGAGCCCGGCGCAGATGACAAAGACTGCGGCCTGCATGGTCTTAATTCATCTGACTCAAGTTTCGATGGGAATGCTCCTGTCAAAGAGAGGGGGAGCTATGGAGAAGAATTGCTTGTACTAAGCCCCCAGACTAAGGAACCCGAGCAAGAAGCCCCTACGCAAACACCTGCTACTGGCAAGGCTAAGAAGAAGAAGAAAAAGAAGAAGAGGTCAGCAGTTGTTGATGAAGCAGAGAAAGCATATCTCAACCTGACTGATGAGCAGCTCCTAAACCATTTAGTTTGGGAGTATGTACAAGAAGAAAGGCAGAAGGAGATGCGAGAATCGCAGGTATCTGACTCCCCTCAAAAGAACAAAGAGAAGCACGAAGAGTCCTCGCCCGTGGAATGGCAAGCTTTAAGAGAGGGGGAATGTAAGGAGGTTGCTGTCCCTGCTCCTTACCTGGAACCACTTAGTCAGACAGCTGGGTTGTCGGGGGGAAGACTTTCTGCTCTGGACACAAGGGACCATGTGACGGCTGGGGCAGGGAGGAAGAGACGGAGGTGTGGTCAGAAAAATGCAGGATAGCAGAGCGCGGCAGACGGAGGGGACAGCGTGCCAGAGAGAAAGCAGGCTGCAGCGCCACGCTCCCCATGACAGAGTGCTCCCCGTGAGGGCACTAAAGCTGGAGTGAGAGTGGGGACTTGGAAGCCTCCATAATCTGAGAAGACTCTTCCCCTGACAGTGCAGAGACAGTGACTCGAGTGCAGCTCTGGTGACCGCAGTGACAAGCAAAGATCCCTGAGTGTGATAAGTAAGTGCCCAGTGTGTGTGTGACATCGTTACTACAGAGAACCTCCCAGGCTTACAGAGACTCCTGCAGCAGTGACCGACGAGACTGTGCTATTTTCTGGTTCCAGTTTCACTTTGAGAAGAACAGGCTGCAGAGACTTAACCCCGGAGTTTCCAGGAGACAGAGAAGAGACCAGGATCTCAAGCCCTGCTGGTGACTGTACCCACGTTGGAAAAAGGACCCTCCAGTCAGGACCTCCCTGGGCTGATAAATTACAAAAACACTCGTTAACTCTTTTGATTCCGCTTAACTGTTTACTGTTTGATTTGTCTCTATTAACCCCCTGTTTACTCCCTGCGAGGAGAATTTCACCCCTGTTAATAAATCCCCGTCAACAGTTGGTCTGTCTGTTCCGTGGTGACATACTCAACCCTGCACTCTATTACAGCTCCTTGACTGCTGGCCAAGTCTGATAGCAGCACGGAAGATGTTAAAGTAGCAGACACCTTGTCCCGCTCACAGAAACAGCAGTGTTGGGAGCTGTTGCAGTGAAATAAAGACATGTTTTCTGAGTTGCCAGACTTCACTCAGGTTATAGAGCATGAGGTACTCACAGAGTCTCATATTCGCATCAATCTGAAGCCATATCGGATTCCAGAGGCTCGCAGAGAGGTGTTCTCAAAAGAGGTGAAGCGGATGCTGAATATAGGGATCATTGAAGAGTCCAAGAGTGGCTGGTCCAGTCCCATAATGTTGGTGCCAAAACCAGATGGGGAGTGTTAGTTCTGTAATGACTACAGGAAGCTCAATGAGGTCTCGAAGTTTGACACCTACCCAATGCCTAGGGTAGATGAGCATATTCAGAGGTTAGGACCAGCTTGAAACATCAGCATCCTACACCTCACTAAAGGATACTGGCAAATTCCCCTTTCCAAAGAGGCCATGGAGAAGACGGCCTTCTCAATGCCAGATGGATGTTACCAGTACGTCAGGATGCTGTTTGGATTGCAGGGAGCTACGGCCACTTTCCAGAGAGCCATGGACTGCATCTTAGCACCCCACAAAAAGTATGCAGTGGGCTACCTAGGTGACATTGTCATATTCAGCCAGGACTGAGGAAGTCATCTTGGCGAAGTTCAGGCCATACTTCACGCCTTAGAAGGTAGGCTTTGCCATCAACCCCCAAAAAATGTGCTCTGGGGATGGAGGAAGCCAAATTATGTGGTCTTCGTGGGAGGTAGTGGGGAAATAAAACCTAAAAAAAAATAAGGTGGAAGCGATCCAGAGCTGGCCACAGCCCCTCTCGAAAAAGCATGTCATGGCATTTCTAAGTGTTGTGGTCTACTATGGAAGATTTGTCCCTCATTTTGCCCTGATAGCAACCCCGCTGATGGCTCTTCTAAAAGGGACAAAGTCAGCTATGGCTAAGTGGTCCCCAGAAGCTCAGGCAGCCTTCAAGTAACTGAAACTGGTCCTCCATAAACAGCCAGTTTTGGTGGCGCCCAACTTCTCCAAAAAGAGTTTGTGGGCCAGACGGTTGCATCGGATGTCGGGCTGGGAGTAGTTTTGTCCCAGGACATTAATGGAGAGGAACACCCTGTAATGTACCTCAGTCGGAAGCTGTCCACATGTGAGAAGAACTACTCCATAGTGGAAAATTAATGTCTGGCCATCAAGTGGGCGTTGAACACTCTGACAAATTACCTGTTAGGTAGAAGGTTCAGGTTAGTGTTGGACCATTCCCCACTAAGGTGGATGCAAGAGACAACCAGTAACCAGGTGGTTCCTAGCCCTACAAGATTTTAGTCTTCAGGTGGACCATAGACCTGGAAACAACATGGGAATGTAGATGCCCTATCAAGGATCCATTGTATGTTGGCAGAAGGTGCCATGCTCCCCGGCTTTGGGCAGAGGGGGGTACGTAAGGTGGCAGCTGGACAAGTCGTGGATGGGAGTTATGTGCCCCCCAGGTGACAAACCTCAGTGACGTAGGACCCGGAGAAGCAGGCTCCGTCACATATAGAACTGAGAGGTGTTTTTATGAGCCCAGATTATGGGTCTGGGTTTTACAAGCAGCTGAAAGAGCTGGGTGGGATCGGCTGCTCACTTAACTCCAGTCGAGGTTTTAGAAGGTCTGATTTAAGGCAGCTGGGGCAATCTCGCTCTGTCTGTGTGTTTTGCAAGTTAAGGAAGCCTTGCCTGTGCTGCTCATGCCCTGCTGGACTCTGAAAATAAAAGACTCACATTTAAATAGCTGGGCTGTGTGTTATATGGAGTTATTATTTTCTACTTTGTTCTGTGATACCTTTGTTTACCTGGGAGTGGATGTTTTACTTTGTAATCCTGACAATTTATGAACTTCTTTTAATAAACCGCACATTTGTTGGAACTTGCAAACGAAGTCCTGTGTGTGAACCAGCGTCTATTGAAGAGCCGATCCCTCACAATAGGGATAGCATTATAGTACGGTACTTATACTCTTGTACATAGGAGCAGTATTATAGTAGTTATATTCATGTACATACTGTAGAGGCAGTATTTTAGTAGTTATATTCTTATACATAGGGGCAGTATTATAGTAGTTATATTCTTGTACATAGGAGCAGTATTATAGTAGTTATATGTTTGTACATAGGAACAGTATTATAGTAGTTATATTCTTGTACATAGGAGCAGTATTATAGTAGTTATATTCTTGTACATAGAAGGCAGTATTATAGTAGTTATGTTCTTGTACACAGGGGCAGTATTATAGTAGTTATATTCTTGTACATAGGTGGCAGTATTATAGTACTTATGTTCTTGTACATAGGAGCAGTATTATAATAGTTATATTCTTGTACATAGGGGCAGTATTATAGCAGTTATATTCTTGCACATAGGAGCAGTATTCTAGTAGTTATATTCCTGAAAATAGGGGGCAGTATTATGGTAGTTATATTCTTGAACATGGGGCAGTATTACAGTAGTAGTTATATTCTTGTACATAGGGACAGTATTATAGTAGTTACATTCTTGTACATAGGAGCAGTATTATAGTAGTTATATTCTTGTACATAGGGAGCAGTATTATAGTTGTTATATTCTTGTACATAGGAGCAGTATTATAGTAGTTATATTCTTGTACATAGGAGTTGTCACGATTCACACCATGACTGTCAACAGTACGTCACAATCGGGGTGACCTTTGGCCAGCCCACAGCTATCACTTGTGCAGAGGGCTTATCTTAGTTATCCCTCCACTGCTCCAATGTGATGAAAACACAAACAAGGCTATTGACCTCTCAATTTACCGCAGGGGCTTATTTTAGTTATCCCACTGCTCTGCAATATAGCACGAACTGCAGGGATTTATGTATATCGCGCTTTACAGTTCCGCTTGAAAACTTGCAGCTCTCTGGCGCCCCCCTTACCCTCAGGTTAGATTAGGTACTGCACCTAGAGTAATTAGTCGCCAGAAAGGCTGCCTGCTATGTACTGGCTATTGTGCACACTGCAGCAAGGGAGATATAACTAGTCCCACTCAGGCAGGAACAATAACTATCAACGTTGCCGTCGCTACAACGACTCCCAACAGCGCAGGACAAGGTATGCCGCCACCAGCTTCGATTAACAGGTCCGAAGCTAACCCAAAACAGTAGCGTAATTCCCTTCAGAAGACTTGGGGTACGTTTTAGAGCAGGAGAACGAAGCAAGTATTTTAAATATTTTACTCCATAAAGATCAGGCAGTGTTTATAAAAAGGTATATAAAGATGTTACAATATGAGACAAAGTATGCATGTACAAAGCAATTATAAAATAACATGGATTAAAGATGAAAGATAAAACTCACATGTGCTCAAGTCATCTCAGGCAAAACCATGCTGGCAGGCGGAGCCAAAAATCCCAATTCATGAGAAGGTCTGGCAGTAACAGCTCCTCTGGCAAGACTGAATGCTGGGTGAAGTGCAGAAACTTATAACTGCAGCCTTGTGACAACACTAAAGAGGCTGGTTTCCCTGGACCTTCCCCTCTCCTCAGACATACAGATTTCAACAGCAATTCTTATACTTCTCATATCTTTGCTCGAGAATCCGGCAGAGTCCCAACAGACACCTCATTCATCTTGTATTAAAATTAGCTTTCTATAGGTACCAAATTCGTCCTGGTTGTTCCACACGGTTCTGGAGAAATATGTACTTTTTACTCGTTTTGTTTAGCTGCTAGTGGTTACAGTGGTTGACAGATCTACCGATGGAAGTTAGGAACATGTACTTATTATTTTTCTAGCCCAAATCGGTGGCCCAATATCTTACTATAATAGAACAAAGAACCTCATGTCTTGAGAGGGATATCAGACCAGTTTCAGCTGGATGGAAATTTGTGCAGCTACAAGCACAATAAAAATTCTTGTGGGTGGCCATGAGGGATTTGGGTTCCACATACACACATCTCTGGCAGCAGAAGCACAGAGAGAAGGGGGGGGGGGGTCAGAGCGCACAATGGTGTGCTAACAGGGACAACTAAGAATTATATTATACATTATCATCACATGAGTAGTATTATAATAGTTATATTCTTGTACATAAGGAGCAGTATTATAGCAGTTATATTCTTGTACATAGGGGCAGTATTATAGCAGTTATATTCTTGTACATAGGAGCAGTATTATAGTAGTTATATTCTTGTACATAGGAGCAGTATTATAGTAGTTATATTCTTGTACATAGGGGCAGTATTATAGTAGTTATATTCTTGTACATAGGAGCAGTATTATAGTAGTTATATTCTTGCACATAGGAACAGTATTATAGTAGTTATATTCTTGTACATAGGAGCAGTATTATAGTAGTTATATTCTTGTACATAGGAGCAGTATTATAGCAGTTATATTCTTGTACATAGGAGCAGTATTATAGTAGTTAAATTCTTGTAAATAGGGAGCAGTATTATAGTTGCTATATTCTTGCACATAATGTAATGCAAAGGCAAGGCAATTGCACGCAACCTCCACCTGGTAAGGGGAAAAAGGTAACACGCACCGTGTAGCACCACAGTGGAAAGTTTGGAGCGCCACCGGGAGGCGAAAGAGTAGTCAGCAACAAACAGGAAGATGAAGTACCAGACACAGCAATGCACGTAGTCAGAGACAAGCCAGAAATCAGAACCAGACAGGAGCATGGGATCCAAAACATGAGACAAAAGACGTAGTCAGGGTATGAGCCAAAGAGTCAAAGCCAGACGGGAAACATAGTAAGAGACGGAAAGCAGGAAGCAGGTTTCAGAATTCAAGCCAAGTCATACACTGCAGGAAACCACCAAACACACACTAGGTCAGGGATAGGGAATGGGTCAGGCACAAATACGGGTAATCAGAGGCAGTAGGATCACTAGGGTAAATGGGTCAGCTGCTCAAGCCACGGACTGGAACTATCACTGGCAAATGCTACAGGGAGTGGCACCAATTAACCCCTTCGCGCCATGCGCCGTACTAGTACTGCGCTGCCGGCACTGCATTTGTGCCAGCAGCAGTACTAGTACGGCGCACCGATCACCGCGGTCTCGCGCTGAGCACCGCGGTGATCGGGTGCGGGTGTCAGCTGTATATGACAGCTGACACCCCGCAGCAATGCCCACGATCGGCGCTATCGCCGATCGCGGGCATTTAACCCCTCTGATGCCGCTGTCAGTAGTGACAGCGGCATAGAGGGGGATCGCGCAGGGACGGGGGCTCCCTGCGCTCTCCCACCGGAGCAACGCAAAGAGATCGCGTTGCTCCGGTGACCCGGAAGGAGTCCCCGGATCCAAGATGGCCGCCGGACTCCTTCCGGGTCATGAAGTGACCTGGCTAGCCGGCGCCTGCTGAGAGCAGGCGCTGGAGAGCCAGCTAAACTGCATGTCAGATCGTTGATCTGACAGTGTGCTATTTACAGTGTCAGATCAACGATCTGATCTAATACAGAGATGTCCCACCCTGGGACAATGTTAGAAAGTAAAAAAAAAAAAAAATAGAATGTGTAAAAAAAAAAAAAAAAAAATCCCCAAATAAAAAAAAAAAAACATTTCCCAATAAATCCATTTATTTATGTAAAAAAAGAAAAAACAATAAATGTACACATATTTGGTATCGCCGCGTCCGTAACGACCCGCTCTATAAAACTATCCCACTAGTTAACCCCTTCAGTGAACACCGCAAAAAAATAAAATAAAAAACAAGGCAAAAAACATTGCTTTATTATCATACAGGCGAACAAAAAGTGGAATAACACGCGATCAAAATGACGGATATAAATAACCATGGTACCACTGAAAACGTCATCTTGTTCCGCAAAAAAAAAGCTGCCATACAGCATCATCAGCAGAAAAATAAAAAGTTATAGCTCTCAGAATAATGCGATGCAAAAACAATAATTTTTTTATATAAAATAGTTTTTATTGTGTAAAAGCGCCAAAACATAAAAAAAATTACATAAATGAGGTATTGCTGTAATCGTACTGACCTGAAGAATAAAACTGCTTTATCCATTTTACCACACGTGGAACGGTATAAACGCCCCCCCTAAAAGAAATTCAGGAATTGCTGGTTTTTGTTCATTCCGCCTCCCAAAAATCGGAATAAAAAGCGATCAAAAAATGTCATCTGCCCGAAAATGGTACCAATAAAAACGTCAACTCGTCCCGCAAAATACAAGACCTCATATGACTCTGTGGGCCAAAATATGGATAAATTATAGCTCTCAAAATGTGGTGATGCAAAAACTATTTTTTGCAATAAAAAGCGTCTTTTAGTGTGTGACAGCTGCCAACCCTAAAAATCCGCCAAAAAAACGTTATAAAAGTAAATCAAACCCCCCTTCATCACCCCCTCAGTTAGGGAAAAATAATAAAATGTAAAAAAATGTATTTATTTCCATTTTCCCATTAGGGCTAGGGTTAGGGCTAGGGTTAGGGTTAGGGTTAGGGCTAGGGTTAGGGCTAGGGTTAGGGCTAGGGTTAGGGCTAGGGTTAGGGCTAGGGCTAGGGTTAGGGCTAGGGTTGGGGTTAGAGTTTCAGTTATAATTGGGGGTTTCCACTGTTTAGGCACATCAGGGGCTCTCCAAACGCGACATGGCGTCCGATCTCAATTCCAGCCAATTCTGCTTTGAAAAAGTAAAACAGGGCTCCTTCCCTTCCGAGTTCTCCTGTGTGCCCAAATAGTGGTTCCCCCCAACATATGGGGTATCAGCGTTCTCAGGACAAGTTGGACAACAACTTTTGGGGTCTAATTTGTCCTGTTACCCTTGGGAAAATAAAAACTTGGGGGCTAAAATATCATTTTCGTGGAAAAAAAATATTTTTTATTTTCACGGCTCTGCGTTATAAACTGTAGTGAAACACTTGTTGGTTCAAAGCTCTCACAACACATCTAGATAAGTTCCTTGGGGGGTCTAGTTTCCAATATGGGGTCACTTGTGGTGGGTTTCTACTGTTTAGGTACATCAGGGGCTCTGCAAATGCAACGTGACGCCTGCAGACCAATCCATCTAAGTCTGCATTTCAAACGGTGCTCCTTCCCTTCCGAGCTCTGCCATGCACTCAAACGGTGGTTCCCCCCCACATGTGGGGTATCAGCGTACTCAGGACAAATTGGACAATAACATTTGTGGTCCAATTTCTCCTGTTACCCTTGGGAAAAAAAATTGCGGGCTAAAACATCATTTTGTGGAAAGAAAAAATGATTTTTTAATTTTCACAATGCTACATTCTAAACTTTAGTGAAACAATTGGGGGTTAAAAGTGCTCACCACACATCTAGATAAGTTCCTTAGGGGGTCTTCTTTCCAAAATGGGGTCACTTGTGGGGGGTTTCCACTGTTAAGGCACGTCAGGGGCTCTCCAAATGCGACATGGCGTCCGATCTCAATTCCAGCCAATTTTGCATTGAAAAGTCAAATGGCACTCCTTCCCTTCCGAGCTCTGCCATGCGCTCAAACAGTGGTTTATCCCCATATATGAAGTATCGACGTACTCAGGACAAATTGCACAACAACTTTTGGGGTCCAATTTATCCTGTTACCCTTGGGAAAATAAAAAATTTGGGGCAAAAAGATCATTTTTTGTGAAAATTAATATAAAAATTTTTTTTACGGCTCTACATTATAAACTTCTGTGAAGCACTTGGAGGTTCAAAGTGCTCACCACACATCTAGATTAGTTCCTTAGGGGGTCTACTTTCCAAAATGGTGTCACTTGTGGGGGTTTCCACTGTTTAGGCACATCAGGGGCTCTCCAATCGTGACATGGGCTCCGATCTCAATTCCAGCAAATCTTGCATTGAAAAGTCAAATGGCGCTACTTCCCTTCCGAGCTCTGCCATGTGCCCAAACAGTGGTTTACCCCCACATATGGGGTATCGGCGTACTCAGGACAAATTGTACAACGACTTTTGTGGTCCAATTTCTCCTGTTACCCTTGGTAAAATGAAACAAATTGGACCTGAAGTAAAAATTTTGTGAAAAAAAAAGTTAAATGTTCAATTTTTTTTAAACATTCAAAAAATTCCTGTGAAGCACCTGAAGGGTTAATAAACTTTTTGAATGTGGTTTTGAGTACCTTGAGGGGTGCAGTTTTTAGAATGGTGTCATTTTTGGGCATTTTCTGTCATATAGACCCCTCAAAGTCACTTCAAGTGTGAGGTGGTCCGTAAAAAAATGGTTTTGCAAATTTTGTTGCAAAAATGAGAAATCGCTGGTCAACTTTTAACCCTTATAACGTCCTAACAAAAAAAAATTATGTTTCCAAAATTGTGCTGATGTAAAGCAGACATGTGGGAAATGTTGTTTATTAACTATATTATGTGATATAACTCTCTAATTTAAGGGCATAAAAACTAAGAGTTTGAAAGACCACCAGGTGGTGTAGTGGTATAAGACGGAGGTTTATTTTAGTGGTGGTGGTGGGAGACTCACTACTGAGAGGCACCGAAGCAGCCATCTGCAGACCGGACATAACTGCAAGAGAAGTATGCTGCCTTCCAGGTGCGATGATCAAGGATGTGACCGATAGGATACCAAAGCTCTTCAGCTCCAAGGACGTCCACCCATTTCTTCTGATACATGTTGGCACCAATGACACGGCAAGGAAGGACCTACCGACAATCTGCAAGGACTTTGAAGAGTTGGGGAAGAAAGTAAAGGAACTGGATGCACAGGTAGTTTTTTCTTCTATCCTTCCAGTAGACGGGCATGGCACCAGGAGATGGAACAGGATCCTTGATGCAAACAACTGGCTAAGACGATGGTGCAGACAACAAGGATTTGGATTCCTGGACCACGGTGTGAATTACTGGTATGATGGACTCCTCGCCAGAGACGGACTACACCTCAACAAACCTGGGAAACACACATTCGCCAGAAGACTCGCTACACTCATCAGGAGGGCGTTAAACTAGAAGAAGAGGGGACGGGAAGAAAAACATTAGACTCGAACAAAGAAGACCCAGGAAAACATACTCAGAAGGGAGGTAAGAACATTTCTAAAACAATCCACAGTGAGGAGATTGGAACAAAACAAAATCCTCTAAACTGCATGCTCGCAAACGCCAGAAGCCTGACAAACAAGATGGAAGAACTAGAAGCAGAAATATCTACAGGTAACTTTGACATAGTGGGAATAACCGAGACATGGTTAGATGAAAGCTATGACTGGGCAGTTAACTTACAGGGTTACAGTCTGTTTAGAAAGGATCGTAAAAATCGGAGAGGAGGAGGGGTTTGTCTCTATGTAAAGTCTTGTCTAAAGTCCACTTTAAGGGAGGATATTAGCGAAGGGAATGAGGATGTCGAGTCCATATGGGTTGAAATTCATGGAGGGAAAAATGGTAACAAAATTCTCATTGGGGTCTGTTACAAACCCCCAAATATAACAGAAAGCATGGAAAGTCTACTTCTAAAGCAGATAGATGAAGCTGCAACCCATAATGAGGTCCTGGTTATGGGGGACTTTAACTACCCGGATATTAACTGGGAAACAGAAACCTGTGAAACCCATAAAGGCAACAGGTTTCTGCTAATAACCAAGAAAAATTATCTTTCACAATTGGTGCAGAATCCAACCAGAGGAGCAGCACTTTTAGACCTAATACTATCTAATAGACCTGACAGAATAACAAATATGCAGGTGGTTGGGCATTTAGGAAATAGCGACCACAATATTGTGCAGTTTCACCTGTCTTTCACTAGGGGGACTTGTCAGGGAGTCACAAAAACATTGAACTTTAGGAAGGCAAAGTTTGAACAGCTTAGAGATGCCCTTAATCTGTTAGACTGGGACAATATCCTCAGAAATGAGAATACAGATAATAAATGGGAAATGTTTAAGAACATCCTAAATAGGCAGTGTAAGCGGTTTATACCTTGTGGGAATAAAAGGACTAGAAATAGGAAAAACCCAATGTGGCTAAACAAAGAAGTAAGACAGGCAATTAACAGTAAAAAGAAAGCATTTGCACTACTAAAGCAGGATGGCACCATTGAAGCTCTAAAAAACTATAGGGAGAAAAATACTTTATCTAAAAAACTAATTAAAGCTGCCAAAAAGGAAACAGAGAAGCACATTGCTAAGGAGAGTAAAACTAATCCCAAACTGTTCTTCAACTATATCAATAGTAAAGGAATAAAAACTGAAAATGTAGGCCCCTTAAAAAATAGTGAGGAAAGAATGGTTGTAGATGACGAGGAAAAAGCTAACATATTAAACACCTTCTTCTCCACGGTATTCACGGTGGAAAATGAAATGCTAGGTGAAATCCCAAGAAACAATGAAAACCCTATATTAAGGGTCACCAATCTAACCCAAGAAGAGGTGCGAAACCGGCTAAATAAGA
Source organism: Ranitomeya imitator (assembly GCF_032444005.1). NCBI lineage: Eukaryota > Metazoa > Chordata > Amphibia > Anura > Dendrobatidae > Ranitomeya > Ranitomeya imitator. The sequence goes on from NC_091284.1 coordinate 825,453,350, forward strand.
TTAAAATAGATAAATCTCCGGGTCCGGATGGCATACACCCACCAGTACTAAGAGAACTAAGTAATGTAATAGATAAACCATTATTTCTTATTTTTAGGGACTCTATAGCGACATGGTCTGTTCCACAGGACTGGCGCATAGCAAATGTGGTGCCAATATTCAAAAAGGGCTCTAAAAGTGAACCTGGAAATTATAGGCCAGTAAGTCTAACCTCTATTGTTGGTAAAATATTTGAAGGGTTTCTGAGGGATGTTATTCTGGATTATCTCAATGAGAATAACTGTTTAACTCCATATCAGCATGGGTTTATGAGAAATCGCTCCTGTCAAACCAATCTAATCAGTTTTTATGAAGAGGTAAGCTATAGACTGGACCACGGTGAGTCATTGGACGTGGTATATCTCGATTTTTCCAAAGCGTTTGATACCGTGCCGCACAAGAGGTTGGTACACAAAATGAGAATGCTTGGTCTGGGGGAAAATGTGTGTAAATGGGTTAGTAACTGGCTTAGTGATAGAAAGCAGAGGGTGGTTATAAATGGTATAGTCTCTAACTGGGTCGCTGTGACCAGTGGGGTACCGCAGGGGTCAGTATTGGGACCTGTTCTCTTCAACATATTCATTAATGATCTGGTAGAAGGTTTACACAGTAAAATATCGATATTTGCAGATGATACAAAACTATGTAAATCAGTTAATACAAGAGAAGATAGTATTCTGCTACAGATGGATCTGGATAAGTTGGAAACTTGGGCTGAAAGGTGGCAGATGAGGTTTAACAATGATAAATGTAAGGTTATACACATGGGAAGAGGGAATCAATATCACCATTACACACTGAACGGGAAACCACTGGGTAAATCTGACAGGGAGAAGGACTTGGGGATCCTAGTTAATGATAAACTTACCTGGAGCAGCCAGTGCCAGGCAGCAGCTGCCAAGGCAAACAGGATCATGGGGTGCATTAAAAGAGGTCTGGATACACATGATGAGAGCATTATACTGCCTCTGTACAAATCCCTAGTTAGACCGCACATGGAGTACTGTGTCCAGTTTTGGGCACCGGTGCTCAGGAAGGATATAATGGAACTAGAGAGAGTACAAAGGAGGGCAACAAAATTAATAAAGGGGATGGGAGAACTACAATACCCAGATAGATTAGCGAAATTAGGATTATTTAGTCTAGAAAAAAGACGACTGAGGGGCGATCTAATAACCATGTATAAGTATATAAGGGGACAATACAAATATCTCGCTGAGGATCTGTTTATACCAAGGAAGGTGACGGGCACAAGGGGGCATTCTTTGCGTCTGGAGGAGAGAAGGTTTTTCCACCAACATAGAAGAGGATTCTTTACTGTTAGGGCAGTGAGAATCTGGAATTGCTTGCCTGAGGAGGTGGTGATGGCGAACTCAGTCGAGGGGTTCAAGAGAGGCCTGGATGTCTTCCTGGAGCAGAGCAATATTGTATCATACAATTATTAGGTTCTGTAGAAGGACGTAGATCTGGGTATTTATTATGATGGAATATAGGCTGAACTGGATGGACAAATGTCTTTTTTCGGCCTTACTAACTATGTTACTATGTTACTATGTTACTATGTAAAATTGCTACATTTTCATAATTTCCGACAAATTTTTGTTTTTTTCACAAATAAATGCAAGTCATATCGAAGAAGTTTTACCACTATCATGAAGTACAATATGTCACGAGAAAAGAGTGTCAGAATCACCAGGATCCGTTGAAGCGTTTCAGAGTTATGACCTCATAAAGTGACAGTGGTCAGAATTGTAAAAATTGGCCCTGTCACTTAGGTGAAAACAGGCTTTGGGGTGAAGGGGTTAATAGCCACCCACGAACCAAAGAGAGGCAGGAAAGGTTAACCCCACCATAACCAGGCCAGGGAAGGAAAAGCAAGAAGCAAACCCTGACCTGGATCATGACACATAGGAGCAGTATTATAATAGTTATATATTTGTACATAGGAGGCAGTGTAATAGTTGTTATATTCTTGTTCTTGTTCCTATTCAGCCGAGAGGTGTTGTGTTTTCTATGAGAAAACCGACAACATAAATCTCTACTAGCAGCTTATCTTCAGGAGGATAAAGAATTGGCTTTCGGAAATTGGACATTCCCAGTCCAGCATCTCCATTCTCATGAGCATGTTGGACGCACCTAGCAATATTGCAGGGTGTGGCTGACATTAGTCTAATGTGTATGAGGGGCCTAAGTAGCATGGTTTCTAACAACGTTATAAATTGTGCGTTCTCTATAGCTTAAACCGTAGGCATCTGTGTGGCAAATTATGATTGTGAAGAGTCTGGTGAGGGCCCATCCATGACCTAGATTCAGTCTCTGGTGCACTTTCCATAGACATGGAAGCTTTTAACCCCTTCACCCCGAAGCCTGTTTTCAACTTCCTGACCAGGCCATTTTTTTTCAATTCTGACCACTGTCACTTTATGAGGTTATAACGCTGAAACGCTTCAACGAATCCTGGTGATTCTGAGATTGTTTTCTCGTGACATATTGTACTTCATGATAGTGGTAAAATTTCTTCGATTTGGCTTGCTTTTATTTGTGAATATTAGAGAGTCATATCATACAAAATAGTTAATATTTAACATTACCCACATGTCTGCTTTACATTAGCACAATTTTAGAAACATAATTTTTTTGTTAGGACGTTATAAGGGTTAAAAATTGACCAGCGATTTCTCATTTTACAACAAAATTTGCAAAACCATTTTTTTTAGGGACCACCTCACACTTGAAGTGACTTTGAAGGGTCTACATGACAGAAAATGCCCAAAAGCGACACAATTCTAAAAACTGCACCCCTCAAGGTACTCATAACCCCTTTAAAAAAGTGTATTAACCCTTCAGGTGCTTCACAGGAATTTTTGGAATGTTTAAAAAAAATTGAACATTTAACTTTTTTTCACAAAATGTTTACTTCAGATCCAATTTGTTTTATTTTACCGAGGGTAACAGGAGAAATTGGACCACAAAAGTCATTGCACAATTTGTCCTGAGTACATCAATACCCCATATGTGGGGGTAAACCACTGTTTGGGCGCATGGCAGAGTTTGGAAGGGAAGAAGCGCCATTTGACTTTTCAATGTAAAATTTGCTGGAATTGAGATCCGACACCATGTCGCGTTTGGAGAGCCTCTGATGTGCCTAAACAGTGGAAACCCCCCACAAGTAACACCATTTTGGAAAGTAGACCCCCTAAGGAACTAATCTAGTTGTGTGGTGAGCACTTTGAACCTCCAAGTGCTTAAGAAGAAGTTTATAATGTAGAGCCGTAAAAAAAAAATCATTTTTTTTTCACAAAAATGATCTTTTCGCCCCAATTTTTTTATTTTCCTAAGGGTAACAGGACAAATTGGACCCCGAAAGTTGTTGTTCAATTTGTCATGAGTACGCTGATACCCCATATATGGGGGTAAACCACTGTTTGAGCGCATGGCAGAGCTCGGAGGGGAAGGAGTGCCGTTTGACTTTTCAATGCAAAATTGGCTGGAATTGAGATCGGAACCCATTTCTCATTTGGAGAGCCCCTGATGTGCCTAAACAGTGGAAACCCCCCACAAGTGACCCCATTTTGGAAAGAAGACCCCTAAGGAACTTATCTAGATGTGTGGTGAGCACTTTTAACCCCCAATTGTTTCACTAAAGTTTAGAAAGTAGAGCCGTGAAAATTAAAAAATCATTTTTTCTTTCCACAAAATTACATTTTAGCCCGCAATTTTTCCCCCAAGGGTAACAGGAGAAATTGGCCCCCAAAAGTTGTTGTCCAATTTGTCCTGAGTACGCTGATACCCCATATGTGGGGGGAACCACCTTTTGGGCACACAGCAGAGCTCGGAAGGGAAGGAGCGCCGTTTGGAATGCAGACTTAGATGGATTGGTCTGCAGGCATCACGTTGCATTTGCAGTGCCCCTGATGTACCTAAACAGTAGAAACCCCCCACAAGTGACCCCATATTGAAAACAAGACCCCCCAAGGAACTTATCTAGATGTGTTGTGAGAACTTTGAATCCCCAAGTGTTTCACTATAGTTTATAATGCAGAACTGTACACCTCTTCTCCTGTTGTCACGCCGACCTTTTTAGAAAACACCAGTGATTGTCTTACCGCTGTCTCTAACATCATGTCCTCCCTCTATCTGAAACTAAACCTGTCAAAAACTGAACTCCTCGTGTTCTCTCCCTCTACTAACCTACCTTTGCCTGACATTGCCATCTCCGTGTGCGTTTCCACCATTACTCCAAAGCAACATGCCCGCTGCCTTTGGGTCATCCTTGATTCTGACCTTTCATTCACCCCCCATATTCGATCACTTGCTCGCTCTTCTTATCTGCATCTCAAAAACATTTCTAGAATTCGCCCTTTTCTTACTTTCGACTCTGCAAAAACTCTTACTGTTTCACTTATTCATTCTCGTCTGGACTATTGTAACTCTCTACTAATCGGCCTCCCTCTTACCAAACTTTCCCCACTCCAATCTGTCCTGAATGCTGCTGCCAGGATCATATCCCTCACCAACCGTTACAGCGATGCCTCTACCTTGTGCCAGTCATTACACTGGCTACCCATCCACTCCAGAATCCAGTACAAAACTACTACCCTCATCCACAAAGCACTCCATGGCTCAGCACCACCCTACATCTCCTCTCTGGTCTCAGTCTACCACCCTACCCGTGCCCTCCGCTCCGCTAATTACCTCAGGTTAGAATCCTCAATAATCAGAACCTCCCACTCCCGTCTCCAAGACTTTACACGTGCTGCGCCGATTCTTTGGAATGCACTACCTAGGTTAATACGATGAATCCCCAATCCCCACAGTTTTAAGCGTACCCTAAAAACTCACTTGTTCAGACTGGCCTACCGCCTCAATGTATTAACCTAACGATCCCTGTGTGGCCTATTTATATAAAAAAAAAACAGGTTCCTCGCGTCATGTTCTCATTCACATTATGCAGTTAATAGCCCTCTGTGTCTGTAATGCTACATACTTAGGCAGTTAACTGGTTCATGCAGCTTTGCATGAACACCCGAGCCTTACACTATGGCCGGTCCGAATAACTAAAGCAATTGTTACCATCCACCTCTCGTGCCTCCTCTTTTCCTCATAGTCTGTAAGCTTGCGAGCAGGGCCCTCATTCCTCCTGGTATCTGTTTTGAACTGTATTTCTGTTATGATGTAATGTATATTGTCTGTACAAGTCCCCTCTATAATTTGTAAAGCGCTGCGGAATATGTTGGCGCTATATAAATAAAAATTATTATTAATTATTATTATTATAACTGTGAAAATAAAAAATAATTTTTTTCCCGCAAAAATGTTTTTTTTTAGCCCCCCAATTTTGTATTTTCCCAAGGGTAACAAGAGAAATTGGACCCCAAAAGTTGTTGTCCAATTTGTCCTAGTACGCTGATACCCCAATATTTGGGTGGAAACCACCGTTTGGGCGCACGGCAGAGCTCGGAAGGGAAGGAGCGCCGTTTGGAATACAGACTTAGATGGATTGGTCTGCAGGCGTCACGTTGCATTTTCAGAGCCCCTGATGTACCTAAACAGTAGACACCCCCCACAAGTGACCCCATATTGGAAACTAGACCTCAAGGAACTTATCTAGATGTGTTGTGAGAACTTTGAAAGCCCAAGTGTTTCACTACAGTTTATAACGCAGAGCCGTGAAAATAAAAAATCTTTTTTTTTTCCACAAAAATTATTTTTTTGCCCCCAAGTTTTGTATTTTACCCAAGGGTAACAGGAGAAATTGAACCCCAAAGTTTGTTGTCCATTTTGTCCTGAGTACGCTGATACTCCATATGTTGGGATAAACCCCTGTTTGTGTGCACGGGAGAGCTCGGAAGGGAAGGAGCACTGTTTTAGTTTTTCAGTGCAGAATTGGCTGGAATTGAGATCGGATGCCGTGTCACGTTTGGAGAGCCCCTGATGTGCCTAAACAGTGGAAACCCCCAATTCTAACTGAAACCATAACCCAAACACACCCCTAACCCTAGTCCCAACCATAACCCTAACCACACCCCTAACCCTAATACCAACCCTAATCCCAACCGTAAATGTAATCCAAACCCTAACTTTAGCCCCAACCAAATCCCAACCCTAACCCCAACCCTAACCCTAAGTTTAGCCCCAACCCTAACCCTAACTTTAGCCCCAACCCTAACCCCAACCCTATCTTTAGCCCCAACCCTAACCCTAACTTTAGCCCCAACCCTAACCCCAACCCTAACCCTAACTTTATCCCCAACTCTAACCCTAACCCCAATCCTAACTTTAGCCCCCTACCCATATCCTAACCCTAATGGGAAAATGGAAATAAATAAATTTTTTAAAATTTTATTATTTTTCCCTAACTAAGGTGGTGATGGAGGTGTGTTTGATTTACTTTTATAGTGTTTGTTTGGGCAGATTTTCATGATTGGCAGCCGTTACACACTAAAAGACGCTTTTTATTGCAAAAAATAGTTTTTGCATCACCACATTTTGAGAGCTATAATTTATCCATATTTTGGCCCACAGAGTCATGTGAGGTCTTGTTTTTTGTGGGACGAGTTGACATTTTTATTGGTACCATTTTCGGGCACATGACATTTTTTGATCGCTTTTTATTCAGATTTTTGGGAGGCAGAATACCGTTCCACGTGTGGTGAAATTGATAAAGCAGCTTTATTCTTCGGGTCAGTACGATTACAGCGATACCTCATTTACATCTTTTTTTATGTTTTGGCACTTTTACACTATAAAAACTATTTTATATAAAAAAATAATTGTTTTTGCATTGCTTTATTCTGAGAGCTATAACTCTTAACTTTATTTTTCTGCTGATGATGCTGTATGGCAGCTTTTTTTTTGCGGAACAAGATGACGTTTTCAGCGGTACCATGTTTATTTATATCCGTCTTTATGATCGCGTGTTATTCCACTTTTTGTTTGCCAGTATGATAATAAAGCGTTGTTTTTTGCCTCGTTTTTTATTTATTTTTTTGCGGTGTTTACTGAAGGGGTTAACTAGTGTGATAGTTTTATAGAGCGGGTCGTTACGGACACGGCGATACTAAATATGTGTACGTATATTTTAATTTTTTTATTTAGATAAATAAATGGATTTATTGGGAAATATTTTTTTTCTATATTTGGGGATTTTTTTTTTTAAACATTCTATTTTTTTTTTTTTTTTTTACTTTCCAATATTGTCCCTGGGTGGGACTATATTAGATCAGATTGCTGATCTGACACTTTGCATAGCATTGTGTCAGATCAGCGATCTGACAGGCAGTGCAGGAGGCTTTCCGGCATGGTGGTATGGTGAGAGGCGGAGATAAGAACGAGGACACAAGATTGCAGTCTCTTTACCTTTACTGAAGACTTCAGCATCCACAGTCCAGGGCACCAGATCACAGGGCAGGCAGAGTCCGGCCGGTTTGGAGGCAAGTCCAGAGTTTCCTTGTCCAGGTGGAAATCAGTAGCCTTCCCTTGCGCTGCGGTGGTGTAGTCCCTAACTGCCTATGGTTTCACATAAGGGTCTCACAGATGCGATGTTTCACTCTGTCCCCCATATAGGATAGGACAATATCTGTATGACTGGTGACTTGAGCCTGTTTATAGATAACCGGGCTCCGTAGGTGTCACCGTGCCTCCTGGGTGTAGGTGCGGACAGGTAACCTGCAATTAGCTGTCCTGCCGGTCTCTGAAATAAGACGTAGAGGTCCTTACTCTCTCGGTGTTCCGGCTATCGGGATCTTGCACCTCAGCAGGAGACAGCTTGAGCGGGGCTGGTCCCCTTCTGGTATGCTCTCCTTTGCTTCGACTTCCTTCACGCTCACTACAGTACAATTCTGCCTTTCAATGTCTCTTTCTGGGAGCTGCAGCTCTGAGGGCATGCACAGCTCCTTTGACCTTCTGTCCTCCTCAGACCACTGTCTGGAACTCCCTCCAGAACTCCTGCCTGGAGCTCTGTCAGGAACTCACTTCTGTCTGGAACTTTCAAACTTTCCCAACAGACTACCAGTTATATATATGTGGGGAGTGTCCTAATAAATAGGAGCAGAAGCTCCCCCTGGTGGCCTGGAGTGTGAATGTGTGTTGCATGTTTGTAAAACCTGGATGCAATTATCCTTCCTTGCCCCGTTGATTACATACAGGAGAGGGAGGTCGATTCGTGACCAACTAGTCCATAGTGCCTTTCCTCCTCTAAAGAAAACCCCCACTTGGTTAGAAACTAGACAAACCGGCACTTTCAAATGTGGGAAGTGTAAGTTCTGCAAGTATGTGTCCAGACCCAACTCTTTTGCTAGCTCCCATACTAGAATAAGGTATGACATGAGGCATTTTGCCAATTGCAAGACCGAGGGGGTTGTTTACCTGTTGCAATGCAACTGCCCCAAAGATTATGTGGGCAAAACAAAGAGGGAGCTACGCAGAAGAGTGGGTGATCATGTGGGGGACATACTAAATAAGCGTGATACTTCCATCTCTAACCACGTGAGGGAAGTGCATGGGGGTGACCTCAATTGTTTCTGTTTTTCCGTAATAGAAGTGGTTAAACTGTCAGAGCGAGGGAGGGGACTGGGATCGTCTAATCCTCCAAAAGGAGACTAAATGGATTTTTCGTATGAAGAGCACTAAACCAATAGGACTGAATGATCAACTGCAATTTGGATGTTTTGTATAAAAGGTGTCGGGACTCTGATCCCTACTAAATCCCAAACATGATATAATTCCCATGATCCATTGCCCCGAATGGGGTTTGATCGCTATCTTTATGTGGTGTATATCGCATCTATATATATTCTGTGATACGACCTTGGCTGGAAAGTCAGGAGGATTTTATCTTTTTTTTTTTTTTTTTTTTTTCTGATTTATTCTTTTGTTTTTTAGGGTTCAGTAGCTCCTCTAATTATAATTTTAAAAAAGTACGCCTTCTGTTTATATTATCAGTGGGTGCGCTTGCGCACTGAGTAGCGCTCTTTACACTGTGCGATTGCGCACTTTGAAGCGCATAAGTGAACAGCATTTTAGATTGCTGAGTGCATAACCCCGGAAGCACTTATTATCGGCGAAATCTGTGCTATCTTATAACAACTCAGACTTGTTTGGTCTGGTAGCACTTTTTCTTTTCTTTTTTATTAGTGAGTACGTATGCGCACTGATGTGCGCTTCACACCTTGTGCGATTGCGCACTGTGAGGCGCAACGGTGAACCGCACATGGTTCATAACCCCGGAAGTACCAATATCGGCTCCCTGATCCGTGCTCTCTCAGGATGTTGCAAATTAAATGGAGCATGGTCACATTAGCGCCTTACATGCCTGAGAAGTTGAAGCGCCAGGATATTTTTAGGCGCATTAGTGTCTATTATAGGTGTGGGTCACATGATGTTAAAAGATTGAACTATGACCCCGGAAGTACTACTAATGCCAGAATGAGCGGGGAAATCAGAATAAACAAGAAGGTATTTGTTCTATATAAGCTGGTCACAATGTCTGCAACATAGGGCTGATTGAGACCTGTGGTACCGGATGGACACTGTTCCCCACCGCACATTAATGGCATAGAGTGTGATCTTTATCCTCCTGAATCGTCACTCAGATAAGTTCTCTGAATGCTTATAAGTATGTCTCCTGATGAACTGATTTCAGGGAAACGCGTTGAGATTTTCATACTTGAGAGAGAATTTCATATTTGAGAATTTTATATTTGGAATTTTTTCTATCTATTAATACTGTTTGGTGTGTTGTGTTTGGCCCTTTGGATATTATTTTTGGGGCCTGCCGTGTATTATTTCTATCTCTGGTTAAGTGTTGTTTTTGCCCCTATTTATACACTTTGTAGGTTATTGTTTATCCCCTTGCAAGTAGCTTAGGGTGTTACCAGGGATAGACTACGTGGAGTGGGGGCGCCATCTGCGCAGGACTCTAGGGTACCAACCCCCACTGGCAGGTAGGGCCACCTAGGGATTTGCTATAGGTTTCCCTAGTCTGTTGCTTATCAGTCTAAATGCAACATCCATACGTATTTCTTGATATGCACTAATACATCTGGGCATGTGCAATAAGTTTTCTACTATCGGTTATCATTGTGATAATATGTTTATGAGTGTATGTTCTGTTGTTTGACTTTTTTTTTCTATTTTCTTACACCTAAGGGCCTATCAGGGCGATTTAGGGATAGCCTACGTTGAGCGGGGGCGCCATTGCGCAGGATATATAGGGTGCCAACCTCCGCAGCAAGGTAGGGGATAGGTAGTCGGTATCCTAGGGATTGAGAGCACCCTGTATCTTTGTCTTATATCTTTGTGTCAAACAACTGGTACTGGTTTTAGGTTGTATGTGGTATGTGTTTTTATTATAAGGAGTATTATTAAATGTTAAGTTTTATTGGGTACATTATTCTATTCTTATATGGTGTTCCTTTGCTGTGAATCCTTCCTTGCCTCCAAACGTAGCATCAATCTCCCCGAGAGGAAAGCAATACCACTGCGATGACCAGGACCCTGGGGCGCCACACTATAGGAAAGCAGATGAAAGCACACTGGTAAAGACTATATTATTGGAAACTTATTACATTTTTTTTTTCCAAAATTAACTAATTTTTTAGTTCTGGTAGCGTTTCCATCAGTGGTCCTTATAGTGGTACATACTGTATAGCAGTCTAATAATTGGATTCAGAAATAAGTGAACTGATAATTCCACTTTTTGCAGGTAGCTTGAAGGATTTGCTGTACAGACTGGAATTGAATAAGCAGAGTCATCTCAATAGATTATTAAGATTGCTTGCAAAGGTTCTTCATTTTTATTATAGATACATTATATACACAATGTATATAATATGCTTATACAGTATATTACATTTTATACACTATAGATTTTGGAAGAACACCATTCTGGCCGCCAGGGTCCAATCATTATCACCGGTAGACGTCTGTATACTGACATCTATTATTCACTTTAGATATTTGTTGTCTGGGAAAGTGCACAAAGGGATTGTCCCCCATCTTGCTAATTTCCATGTTCCTAGAGTTGCCCTTAAATGTAACATAATCTACAAGATGGGTATTTCCTAGTTCAACCTGAGAATTTTAAGTATTAAGCTGAAGAAGATCTTCTGAAGTTTGCTCTCTGCTTCGAAATACGTATAGCGAGTGCCAATTACCAAGTGGAAAGAATAGTTCTGTACACCTGAATAGATCAATATGGAAGTAAATAAATGCACAGAATCAATCACTGCGGTCACGAAGCATCAAAGTTTAATGAGGCATTACGTGAAATAACGCGAGGTCCCCACTGCTTCCTGCCATGGCATAAGCATCAGAGTGGTGAGATCAGCACATAATATATTAGGATCCCTCTTCTGTCTCTAATTGCAGTAATGTTTTTCTCCTTGAGTCTATCCAATATAACTTCTTAAAGTTGGCGATGAGACAAATCCCTACAGTAAAATACATTTATAAAAAGACGTGTATTACAACAACTTGGAAAAATGTATTGCTTTCTCAATGCCTGATCGGATTCGGGGCAAGATTTTTACTTTGTACACTATTATTTTTGGAAAGCTAAAAGTGGGTAAGATGTATTCCGTCACATATCTGTCTTGGCTCAAGGCACTACATCCTCCTCCTCATTCAACAGTCACTCTTTGCTAAGCCAATGTGTTCCTGTCACCCAAGGGCCATATACGCCAGCTCAGGCAGAGTCTGACAGCCTGAGTATTCAGGTAAAGGAATGTGTGGCACCCCAGGGTCCTTGTCATCACAGTAGCATTGCTTTCCTCACGGGGAGAGTGATGTTACACGTGAAGGCAAAAAGGGATAACTGTAACCAGGTACCACATACATGCAACACATTCACACTCATGGCCTCCAGGGGAGCTTTTGATCCTACTTGTTAGGTGACTCCCCATATATAAGGTAGTTTTGGAGGCAAAGTTAGAGAGTTCCTGCCAGAGACACAGAGGGAAAGGAGAGGACAGTCTTGCCAGGAATCAGACTGGATCAGTCTGAGGCAGAGGAAGGTTTTACGGAGCTGTGCCGCCGCAGTACAGCAGCTCCTGGAAAGAGACATTGAGAAAGCCGAATACATTGCAGAGAGCGTGCAGAAGAGCAAAGCACAGGAGAGAATACCAGGGGGAGACCAGCCCCGAGCAGGCTGCCTCCTTCTGAGGCGCAGAGACCGGTAGCCGGACCACCGAGGTTGTAAGGACCTCTATGCCTTAAATCAGAGACCAGCAGGACAGCTGAACTCTATGTTACCTGTCCGACCTAACACCCAGGAGGCACGGTGGCACTCCTCAGAGGCCGGGGCATTCTAGAGTCCCTATAAACAGCCTCAAGCCACCAGTCATACGAGTTATGTCCTATCCTACCCGGGGGACAGAGAGAGAGATAACATCTGTGAGGACCTTATGTGGAGCTTCCATAAGGAACTACAACACCATGGCGCTAGAGGAAGGCTTTGATTTCCACCTGGGTAAGGGTCTCTTAACTTGCCTTCAAGCCAGCCTGACCCTGCCTGCCCTGTGATCTGGTGCTCTGGACTGCGGATGCTGAAGTCTTCAGTAAACCAAGGTAAAGAGACTGCAAACATGTGTCCTCATTCTTTACTGCACTCCTCACCATCTTCCATCTACACACCGGGAACCCTGGGGATACACTGCACCTGTGGGAAGTTATACCATCTAGCTGCCATAACATCACCCCAGAGGACCCCTAAAAGCAGCGTCGGTCCCCATTGACCTAACACCACAGGTGGCGTCACGAACATAAACTTTAGTCCCTTTAAAGACCTTTTCCTTTTAATGTTGGTGCCCAGGGCCACGGACCGGGTCGCCACCATGACATCCCCCTGTGAACCGCAGGACCCGGTACCGAGTACCCCACAGTCCTGTGGGCACGTCAACTTTGGCGTCACAAACAGGATGGACTTACCCAGCAAATCGAGTAATGTGCACCTAAAAGACTGTGCCAGAACCATGCCATATTGAGAGACTGTTTACTGTGAAAGACCACCAAAATTGCCACCAAAATCACCGCCATTGCAGCACCATGTGGCCTGCAGGAGGAGTGGGGCGTGGTGTCGTGGGCGGAGCATGGAAAAACGGCACGAAAGTAGTAGCCGCCGCTCACAGATATTACAATGTCCGTAAGATATGCCCATCAACCAAAGAGATCCGCCTCCTGTTCTGGGATGGAGGGGGAAGGAGAAGAGACCACCCAGAACAGGAAGACACCGAAGCAGACCTGGTTGGCAAGATGGCGAGCGGAGGTCACCCGGAGGAGGGGGAGGAAGCCTGCAGCTACTTTGACCAATTAGAGAAGGAAAAGGCCCTGTCGTCACCAATGGACCCGGAGGTCCTCGGCGCAGAGGTGGAGGAGCTATGCTGTCAGCTCTGGCGCTCGTGGTACCGTGCAGCCGCAAACATCAGCGAGCAGCAGCGCAGCCTAAGCCTGCAGCAGAAGGGACTGGCACCGGAGACGCCGCGGCAGCAGGTAGGACCACTGACCCTGCCCCGGTAGCCGTAGAAACCCTCTTGGTGTCCATAAACTCCCCGCCACTGCCACCACCCAACCGGGTGTGTAGCCGCCTAGAGTGGGAGCGACCCTGGGAGATCTTGCAGACCCCTGACGCCCCGCTGAAGCCGAAAAAGAAGACCCTAGACAGTCAGGGAGAGTGGGTAACCTTCCGATGGAAGCATACCAGCACCGACCTGATCGGGTTCCCCGGGGAGGCCCAAGCGGAAGAGGAGCAGGTGGAGGTCATAAGCAAGGAGGAGTATCGTCGGCAGCAGACGCTCAAACGGGAGCAGGAAGAAAGGGAGCAGGAGCTCCGACGCCAAGCTGCCAAGGAGAAAGACCTGCAGGCTAAAGTCCGGGCCAGCAAGGGAAGCTATGAGGACAGGGGCCTGCAGAGACAAGGTACCGTGGCGACATTCCACCTTAAAGCTGGGTGGGCGTTTATTAATGAACCTGACTTGTACCTGGAGGTATTTGTTACCAGACGGGATGTGAAGGCTCATCTAATAGAGGGACACCCGGACAGGGACCTCTACCCCAGTGACCGTATCACCTATACTAGACACTGGGGAGACAAAGGGTGGTACGCCCTACATGTACACAGATGTGTACCGAAAGTTCTGGAATCTCCCGCTCACGACCTTGAGCCATCACCACTAGTGGCTCCACGATGCCCGCCAATGCCCTCACATGGCCAGGTGATTTCCACATCCACTCCCCACAGAGCACCTGTCATCCTGTGCTCCAGATGTACCAGAACAGTTATTGAGCGAAAATCCGTGGGCACTCAGACTCCCATCCGGAGCGTGGATGCGTTCTATGTGGTACCCGGTAGCCGCTCACCTCCGCTGGGGCTACTATGGACAATGCCACAACTAAAGTAAACATTAAAAATAACTGTAAACAGTTAACCCCTTGTTGCAAGTTTCTAAAAATAACTGTTAAACAAAGTTCATCAAACCTGACCAGGGTTTCTACTTAAAGGGGTCCCATGTTTAAAGGGATCCTATGTTTACAAAAGTTAAATTTTTGCTTAAAGACACTCGAGTCATGGACAGTGAATGGCTCACAAACTCTGCATTGTAAATAGTTTGCACCTTCTTAAAGGGGCTTCCTACTGGTTTTACAAAGAAGTTTTAAAAAGAGTGCTTCTAATGTTACTGCGAAAGTTGCTTTGTTTTACAGAGACCTGAAGAAAAACTCGTCTGGCGCGGCAGGATTCCAGGTCTGGATACACGCCTTGTAGCCCACCCAAGACCAACGCAGGGGGTTAATGACGGGTCCTTCGCATCGTTGCTGCTGTTCTAAAGTTAATGATTGACTAGAGTATTAATTGCACTACCTCTGTATTGAAAGACTTATTGCACTTTGCTAGTTAGAATGGTATGTTGCACGTTAGAAAGTTAATATATTAAAGAGTTAATATAGTGAATAAAAATAAAATTGAGATTTGAACTAGTATAGCATTGTATACAGATAGTTATGAAGATATCTCGTGATACACTTTGAAATAAAATAGTGAGCCCGTGGGGTTGGTTGAAAGTTTTGCACTTGAATAAAGAAAGCGTTTGTTTTGCACTTTGAAGCCTTAAGATAGTATACCCATAGCGGGTCATAGCATTTCCTAGTTAGTTAGTTATTATACTGTTTTCTATTCTCAAAAGTATGCATACAATGTAAATGGTTATTGTAACGTTCAAGTGTTCTCACCTCCCATAAAGGGAAGCTCTAGTTTACATAATATTAACTTGTTTCATAAGTTTATAGCATTCCAAAAATTGTTGACTTTTTGCTAATCTGTATTATTGTTCTTCTTTTCCCAGTCCAGGAGTACTGGATTTAACGGCGGGGGGAAGGTGGTGCCCCAGGGTCCTGGTCATCACAGTAGCATTGCTTTCCTCACGGGGAGAGTGATGTTACGCTTGAAGGCAAGAAGGGATAACTATAACCAGGTACCACATACATGCAACACATTCACACTCATGGCCACCAGGGGGAGCTTTTGATCCTACTTGCTAGGTGACTCTCCATATATAACCCCGAAACAGCTGTCTGTGGATGGATACCATGCTTGGCATAGGTGGTTTTCCTTTATTGGATGTTTTCCTTTATTGGATGCTGCCCTTCCCTTGGTTGTTCCTTCCCGGGGAAAGGCCTGGCTATTCACTGCCTGCGTTGAGAAACACGTGATGGTGTCTCCGCAGCTCCGCTACATGCATTTGCATATTTGGGGGCAGTGTTCTGGATCACTGCGTTGAGAAACACGTGATGGTGTCTCCACGGTGTTGGATGTTTTGGTCTCCATGAGGTCAATCATCCGTGCCTTTATATCACCATATATAAGGTAGTTTTGGAGGGAAAGTTAGAGAGTTCCTGCCAGAGACACAGAGGGAAATGAGAGGACAGTCTTGCCAGGAAACAGACTGGATCAGTCTGAGGCAGAGGAAGGTTTTACAGAGCTGTGCCGCCGCAGTACAGCAGCTCCTGGAAAGAGACATTGAGAAAGCCGAATACATTACAGAGAGCATGCAGGAGAGCAAAGCACAGGAGAGAATACCAGGGGGAGACCAGCCCCGAGTAGGCTGCCTCCTTCTGAGGCGCAGAGACCGGTAGCTGGACCACCGAGGTTGTAAGGAGCTCTATGACTTAAATCAGAGAACGGCAGGACAGCTGAACTCTACGTTACCTGTCCAACCTAACACCCAGGATGCACAGTGGAACCCCTCAGAGGCCGGGGCGTGCTAGAGTTCCTATAAACAACCTCAAGCCACCAGTCATACGGGTTATGTCGTATCCTACCGGGGGACAGAGAGAGAGATAACATCTGTGAGGACCTTATCTGGAGCTTTAAGCCGTAAGGAACTGCAACACCATGGCGCTAGAGGAAGGCTTTTGATTTCCACCTGGGTAAGGGGACTCCTAACTTGCTTTCAAGCCGGCCTGACCCTGCCTGCCCTGTGATCTGGTGCTCTGGACTGCGGATGCTGAAGTCTTCAGTAAACCAAGGTAAAGAGACTGCAAACCTGTGTCCTCATTCTTTACTGCACCATTCATCATCCACCATCTACACACCGGGAGCCCTGGGGATACACTTCACCTGTGGGAAGTTATACCATCTAGCTGCCATAACATCACCCCAGAGGACCCCTTAAAGCAGCGTCGGTCCCCATTGACCAAACACCACACGTGGTGTCACGAACATAAACTTTAGTCCATTTAAAGACCTTTCCCTTTAACATTGATGCCCAGGGCCACGGACCGGGTCGCCACCGTGACATCCCCCTGTGAACCGCAGGACCGAGTACCCCACGGCCCTGTGGGCATGTCAGATGAGTGGACTCATGGAAGTTCTGATCGGGTACCAGAACTGTACCCGAACTTAAGCCAGAACCCAAACCCCATTGAAATCAATGGTGACTCTGACTTTTTAGCTGAAAAATTAATTTCTCTGGAAATCTGAACATTGCAATGGACTTCCGGGAAAGTCCATGTTCAGCATATGAATGCTGAACCTTTAAGTTTGGGTTCGCTCATCTCTATTCAGGTATTCAAAGGCATTGCTACTATTGTCGAAAATTTTCTCAGTTTTACTGTTCTCCTATGCCAGCCCTGCAAAATGAGTCTGTGCTCAAAAACTCTTCTCTGCTACATCATTGAATCAACTCTGCTGTTCTGCTGTTACAGCACTGCAAAATTATACTCTGCTGCATACTCAGCTCTGCTACATCACTCAGGCAAATCTGCTATATTGCTTCACCAGGTCAGCAATATTTGATGCTGTCAACTCCGCACTGCTATATCATATATACACTTTGTTATATTTCTGCAATGGCTATCCTTGTGCAATTCGGCTCTGCTACACTGGTTCCTCATCGCTGAGTCCACTCAGTTTCCGTATGGATTACACTTCTGCTTTGTCAGTTTCCATGGCTCCAGTTCTGCTCCTGCAGCTGCTGTTCTGCCACATCTGCTTCCGTTGTTCCAACTTGATCTCCCTGCTGCATAGGCATCATCTGTCCATGCTATATAGCAGCTGCTCGTCTGGACCTACCGTTTCAACGATGCACCTCAACAAATGACACATAACATTCATTACCGATCTCATGGAAACTCCATAAATGCCTAAGAGATGCGGGTTCAGTGACCTCCATTTCCTTAGTCCCACTAATTGCAAGGTCACCATGCTTGTTGTGTGTAACCCTCTCCTTTAAAAGTTTTGAGGGTATTTCAGAAAAAGCCAAACAAATAGCACTTGGATCTTTTCTTGCTACCTGTCTGGCATGTTCATCCTTGGTAAGTTGAGTTCCATGGTTACACGGGCCCTTGGCTGACACAGCCCTAGTGGGTCCCCTCTTCACATTTGATTTTTCCGCCTCGTCTTCCTCATTTTCCAGTCAATGTGGCATCGTGGCTTGTTTCGTTTTATTTTGCAGCTTGGGTCTTTGATTTTATTTGTTCCCTTTCGGGTTCCATATGATTTTCAATAGACCACTGGCTGTCATGAAAACTCAATTAAGGGGTTAAACTGCAGCAGTAATACTGATCGCAGCAGTTAGGCTCGGCTGCCGGCTATATAACTCCTGAGCTCAATCCATACATGACCACAGACTCAGTGCCCCTGGCACCTGCCCCGGGCTCGTTGGGTCTTGACACCAGCTATTTAGTTTCTGATGTCTATACAAATGGAAATGTGATGCCATTTTGGGTTTACTGTAGGCAGCGCAGGCTCCAAGTTATCATGGACCCCAGGCAAAAGAGTCTCAGTGGGCCCCTTTAACACACAGCATGATTCATGATGCACAGATCTACTATATAATTGTCTAAGGGTCACTTCCGTCTGTCTCTGTCTGTCTGTCTGTCACGGATATTCATTGGTTGCGGCCTCTGTCTGTCATGGAAATCCAAGTCGCTGATTGGTTGCAGCAAAACAGCCACGACCAATCAGCGACGGGCACAGTCCGGAAGAAAATGGCAGCTCCTTACTCCCCGCAGTCAGTGGCCGGTGTCCGCATACTCCCCTCCAGTCACCGCTCACACAGGGTTAATGCCGGTGGTAACGGACCGCGTTATGCCGCGGGTAACGCACTCCGTAACCGCTGCTATTAACCCTGTGTGCCCCCAAATTTTTACTATTGATGCTGCCTATGCGGCATCAATAGTAAAAAAATGTAATGTTAAAAATAATTTAATTAAAACAAACCTGCTATTCTCCCCCTCCGTTGTCCGCCGAGCCGCTCGCGCCTGTCGCCATCTTCCGTTCCCAGCGATGCATTGCGAAATTACCCAGAAGACTTAGCGGTCTCGCGAGACTGCTAAGTCATCTGGGTAATTTCACAATGCATCTTGGGAACAGAAGATGGCGCCAGCCGCGCCTATCGCCGGAGCTTTGGTGCATCCTAGGGGGTGAGTATATAACTATTTTTTATTTTAATTATTTTTTTTAACAGGGATATGGTGCCCACACTGCTGTGTACTACGTGGGCTGTGTTAGATACCGCGTGGCTGCTATATACTACATGGGCAGTGTGATATACTCCATGGGCTGCGCTAGATATTACGTGGCCACTGTTATATACTGTGTGGGCAGTGTTATATACAACGTGACTGGACAATATACTATGTGGCTCTGTGCTGTATACTACATCGCTGGGCAATATACTACATGGCTGGGCAATATACTACGTGGCTGTGCTATATACTACGTGGCTGTGCTATATACTATGTGGCTGTGCAATATATTATGTGACTGGGCAATATACTACGTGTCTGTGCAATATATTACGTGGCTGGGCAACATACTACGTGGCTGTGCTATATACTACGTGGCTGGGCAATATACTACATGGCTGGGCAATATACTACGTGGCTGTGCTATATACTACGTGGCTGGGCAATATACTATGTGGCTGGGCAATATACTACGTGTCTGTGCTATATACTACGTGTCTGGGCAATATACTACGTGGCTGTGCTATATACTATGTGGCTGAGCAATATACTACGTGGCTGGGCAATATACTATGTGTCTGTGCTATATACTATGTGGCTGGGCAATATACTACGTGGCTGGGCAATATACTATGTGGGCTGTGCTATATGCTACGTGGCTGTGCTATATACTACATGGGATGTGTTATATACTACGTGGCTGTGCTACATACTACATGGGCTGTGTTATATACTACGTGGCTGTGCGATATATTATGTGGCTGTGCAATATACGACGTGGCTGTGCTATATATTACATGGTTGGGCTATATACTATGTGGCTGTGCAATAAATTATGTGGCAGGGCAATATACTACATGGCTGTGCTATATACTACGTGGCTGGGCAATATACTACGTGGCTGTGCTATATACTACGTGGCTGAGCAATATACTACGTGACTGGGCAATATACTACGTGGCTGGGCAATATTCTACATGGCTGAGCAATATACTACGTAGCTGGGCAATATACTACGTGGCTGGGCAATATACTACGTCGCTGGGCAATATACTACGTGGGCTGTGCTATATACTACATGGCTGTGCTATATACTACATGGGCTGTGTTATATACTACGTGGCTGTGCTATATACTACATGGGCTGTGTTATATACTACAGGGCAGGGCAATATACTACGTGGCTGTGCTATATACTACGTGGCTGTGTTATATACTATGTGGCCTGTGTTATATACTAGGTGGCCTGTGCTATATACTACGTGGCTGTGCAATATACTATGTGGGCTGTGTTATATACTACGTGGCTGTGCTATATACTATATGGGCTGTGTTATATACTACGTGGCTGTGTTATATACTACGTGGCCTGTGTTATATACTACGTGACTGGGCAATATACTACATGGCTGTGTTATATACCACATGGGCTGTGTTATATACTACGTGGGCTGTGTTATATACTACGTGGCTGTGCTATATACTACATGGGCTGTGTTATATACTACGTGGGCTGTGTTATATACTACGTCAACTGTGTTATATGCTACTTGGCTGTGCTATATTTCTCTGCTGTTTCTGTGCATCATGAATCGTGGTATGTGTTAAAGAGGGGAGCCCACTGAGACTCTTTCGCCCGGGGCCCTCAAAAACCTGGAGCAGGCCATGGCTTCACTGAGTGGTCACGCCCGGCCGCGAAAATCAGCGACAGGTGCAGTCCGCCTGCGAATTGGCGCGGAATTTGAACCACGCTTCGTTAATTGGTCGCGGCCGGCCGGCCAAATCCTGTGTATAAGTTGCATTATTCTGAAAACTTCATAAGTAAACAACATACATATTATAGAATACTTGATGCGCTAGAATTGGGCCACCATCTAGTAAGACATATAGGTATAGTACAATGCCAAAGATTTCACTTCTTACATTACATGAGTGATATCTAGTGTAAATTCTACAATACTGTAGGTCAGAAACTAGCGAATCCTCACAGCTCACAGCACACAGAGTGACTGCAGACTTATCATTTTAGATCGGACAGTATAGTCCTCCATACAGTATCATGGGCACCACATAGTCCGCCATACACTATTATGGGCACCACATAGTCCTCCTTACAGTATTATGGGCACCACATAGTCCTCCATACAGTATTATGGGCACCACATAGTCCTCCTTACAGTATTATGGGCACCACATAGTCCGCCATACACTATTATGGGCACCACATAGTCCTCCTTACTGTATTATGGGCACCACATAGTCCTCCTTACAGTATTATGGGCACCACATAGTCCTCAGGGGTCATCCTAAAAGCTAATGGGCCCCTGTCTGGTTTGTGCAGAATAATGTTTATCTGGCCTTATTCAGCATAACCATCTTTACAGCAAGACTGTCTCTGTTGTCCATAACAACCAATCAGAGCCCAGCTTTCATGTTTCCCAGAGCAGCTTCAGGAATAAAAGCTGAGCTCTGATTGGTTGTCATGGGCAACACAATCTTGGTGTTAGATAATTGGATAAATGAGGCCTAATGAGGCCTCATTTTATTACATTTTTTTTCTTGAAATCTTGCCTTCAAATGTTTTTGTCCTTTTCACATAAAGTTCCTGAGGGGACACACTAAAAACCTTTGTTACCCATTGGCAAAGAGCCCCAGTCTGCAAAATACCACAGAGGGGCCGGTGATTGCCAAGAGGCACAAACTCGTGGCCTGCATACAGAAAACGGAGGATGGTAGAGAACAGAAAACACAGAACACACATTCCATCCAGACATCAAGAAAAGAAAAGGAAAAAAAAATGTTTCTTATATCTGTATAATATTTCCCCCAAAATTCCATTAATATGGCATCTGATGATCCAAAAATTCTAATAATCCGCCATTTGTTTCCACAACAGAAGTGTAAAACAATCTGAATGACAGAACAGAGGGGCCGATGATGAGATTCACATAGCTCTCACATAGACTCACTCTCATAAAGCAATAGTGCCATATTGTGTGGTAATATTGCATTCTCTATCCATAATAAATGATATATACTTTTCTATGGCCATTTAATGATCCCGAAAACCTGATAAATCAGCTCCTATCAGCTCTGGCTAATGCTGAATGAATGGATTTTACTGTAATAATTATCTCAATAGAGCAGGTGCAGGTAAACAACTTCTGGCGCCGCTTATCTCCACCTGATAAAAAGAGATTGGAAAGGAAAAATCTTTACAATTCAAAACATCAGCCCTGGTGTGCAGAAGGAGCCAGGCGGCCTAGTGGGTGGAAGCTTTTTATAAGGCCGGCGTCACACTTGCGAGTTTTACGGACGTAAGAGCGCAGAAACTACGTCCGTAAAACTTGCAAAACATACGGCACAATTATTCTCTATGCCCCTGCTCCTATCTGCCGTATTAAACTGATCAGTATTATACGGCTTTCTACGGCTGTAGAAAATCGCAGCATGCTGCGTTTGTCACCGTATTGCGCAAATAAAACGTCAATGAAAGTCTATGGAAGCCCCAAAAATACGGATTACACACGGACCAGCAGTGTGACTTGCAAGAAATACGCAGCGGTGTTAGCGAGAAAAGCCGGCAATTCAGTGCGGTGTACAGTAAAATCACACTGACAGCTTAGAATAGAATAGGTAGAATAAATGTGTACACATAGAATAGGTATATATATATATATATATATATGTCAGTGAGACACATATATGTATATTATGTATATATATTAATATTTCATCCAGCGCGATATAGCAGAAAGCCGGTAATTCAATTACCGGCTTTTGCTTTCTTCTTCCTAAACCCGACATGATATGACACATGGTTACATACAGTAAACCATCTCATATACCCATTTTTTTTTTTGCATATTCCGCACTACTAATGTTAGTAGTGTCTATGCAAAATTTGCCCGTTCTAGCTAGTAAATTAAAGGGACACGGGAATGGGAAGAGAGTGGCCAAGTGCCAGAATAGGCGCATCTTCCAGATGTGCCTTTTCTGGGGTGGCTGGGGGCAGATTTTTTTTTTAGCCGGGGGGCAATAACCGTGGACCCTCTCCAGGCTATTAATATCTGCCCTCAGTCACTGGCTTTACTACTCTGGCGGAGAAAATTGCGCGGGAGCCCACGCCAATTTTTTCCGCCATTTAACCCTTTAATTTAATAGCTAGAACGCCCAAATTTTGCACATACACACTACTAACATTAGTAGTGTGGAATATGCAAAAAAAATGGTGATATGAGATGGTTTACTGTATGTAAACCATGTCTCATATCATGTCGGGTTTAGGAAGGAGAAAGCAAAAGCCGGTAATTGAATTACCGGCCTTCTGCTATATCGCGCTGGATGAAATATTAATATATATACATATATGTGTCTCACTGACATATATATATATATATATATATATATAGACAGTATATATGTTTTTTTTTTTTATTTTAACACATGGATCCCTTGTATAGCCGTATGTCGGTTTTGCAAGCCTGCGATAAAAACACGCAGTACGGATGCCATACGGATTACATACGGAGGATGCCATGCGCAAAAAACGCTGACACACCCTGCCTACGGAGGAGCTACGGAACACTATTTTGGGGACTTTTCAGCATATTACGGCCGTAAAAAATGGACCGTATTTTCATACGCTGAGTGTGAAGCCGGCCTAAGCCTGTATATTTCACATTCTCCATGTTCAATGTTTGTTATTTTACTTATTCTTTTCAGGAGGGATTAACCTTCTCCTTGCATTTTAATGAATTATTTTTTTCCATTGGCCATAGAGCATTAGAAGTCCTGGTGGTCTAGTGTCATCATCTCTCCATATGTATGACAGACCCATCGATTGGAGCTTTGCAAACTGTTCCTTTTCTTCTGGTAGCTTATAGGAATAATAGACGGTCCTAGTGTTTGCTATTTCAATAATTCAATCATTAATAATATTTCTCAATAATGTACTATTATTATTATTAATTTATATAGCACCATTAATTCCATGGTGCTGTACATGAGAAGGGGTTTACATACAGAGATATACATTCATGGCCAAAAGTATTGACACTCCTGCAGTTCTGTCAGATAATACTCAGTTTCTTCCTGAAAATGATTGCAAACACAAATTATTTGGTATTATCTTCATTTAATTTGTCTTAAAAGAAAAAAACACAAAAGAGAATGAAGCAAAAAGCAAAACATTGATCATTTCACACAAAACTCCAAAAATGGGCCAGACAAAAGTATTGGCACCCTCAGCCTATAGGTACCGTCACACATAACGATTTCTTTAACGATATCGTTGCTTTTTATGACGTAGCAATGATATCGTTAACTAAATCGTTATGTGTGACAGCAACCAACGATCAGGCCCCTGCTGGGAGATCGTTGGTCACTGGGAATGATCAGGACCTTTTTTTTGGTCGCTGATCACCCGCTGTCATCGCTGGAACGGCGTGTGTGACGCCGATCCAGCAATGTGTTCACTGGTAACCAGGGAATATCGGGTTACTAAGCGCAGACACCGGAATGTGAGTATGTACTGTTTGTTTTTTTTACATTTACAATGGTAACCAGGGTAAATATCGGGTTACTAAGCACGGCCCTGCGCTTAGTAACCCGATGTTTACCCTGGTTACCCGGGGACTTCGGCATCGTTGGTCGCTGGAGAGCTGTCTGTGTGACAGCTCTCCAGCGACCACACAACGACTTACCAACGATCACGGCCAGGTCGTATCGCTGGTCGTGATCGTTGGTAAATCGCTAAGTGTAACGGTACCTTAATACTTGGTTGCACAACCTTTAGCCAAAATAACTGCAACCAACCGCTTCCGGTAACCATCAATGACTTTCTTACAATGCTCTGCTGGAATTTTAGACCATTCTTCTTTGGCAAACTGCTCCAGGTCCCTGATATTTGAAGGGTGCCTTCTCCAAACTGCCATTTTTAGATCTCTCCACAGGTGATCTATGGGATTCAGGTCTGGACTCATTGCTGGCCACCTTAGAAGTCTCCAGTGCTTTCTCTCAAACCATTTTCTAGTGCTTTTTGAAGTGTGTTTTGGGTCATTGTCCTGCTGGAAGACCCATGACCTCTGAGGGAGACCCAGCTTTCTCAGACTGGACCCTACATTATGCTGCAAAATTTGTTGGTAGTCTTCAGACTTCATAATGCCATGCACACGGTCAAGCAGTCCAGTGCCAGAGGCAGCAAAGCAACCCCAAAACATCAGGGAACCTCCACCATGTTTGACTGTAGGGACCGTGTTCTTTTCTTTGAATGCCTCTTTTTTTCTCCTGTAAACTCTATGTTGATGCCTTTGCCCAAAAAGCTCTACTTTTGTCTCATCTGACCAGAGAACATTCTTCCGAAACGTTTTAGGCTTTTCAGGTAAGTTTTGGCAAAATACAGCCTAGCTTTTTTATGTCTCGGGGTAAGAAGTGGAGTCTTCCTGGCTCTCCTACCATACAGTCCCTTTTCATTCAGACGCCGACGGATAGTACAGGTTGACACTGTTGTACCCTCGGACAAGCTTGAACTTGTTTGGATGTTAGTCAAGGTTTTTTATCCAACATCCGCACAATCTTGCGTTGAAATCTCTTGTCAATTTTTCTTTTCCATCCACATCTAGGGAGGTTAGCCACAGTGCCATGGGCTTTAAACTTCTTGATGACACTGCGCACGGTAGACACAGGAACATTCAGGTCTTTGGAGATGGACTTGTAGCCTTGAGATTGCTCATGCTTCCTCACAATTTGGTTTCTCAAGTCCTCAGACAGTTCCTTGGTCTTCTTTCTTTTCTCCATGCTCAATGTGGTACACACAAGGACACAGGACAGAGGTTGAGTCCACATCAACTGGCTGCAAGTGTGATTTAGTAATTGCCAACACCTGTTAGGTGCCACAGGTAAGTTACAGGTGCTGTTAATTACACAAATTACAGAAGCATCACATGATATTTCGAACAGTGCCAATACTTTTGTTCACCCCCTTTTTTATGTTTGGTGTGGAATTATATCCAATTTGGCTTTAGGACAATTCTTTTTGTGTTTTTTCATTTAAGACAAATTAAATGAAGATAATAATAACAAATAATTTGCGTTTGCAATCATTTTCAGGAAGAAAATGAGTATTATCTGACAGAATTGCAGGGGTGTCAATACTTTTGGCCATGACTGTAGATATTGTTCACAGTAAACAAATTTACAATGACAGACCAGTACAGAGGGGAGAGGACTCTGCCCTTGCGGACTTACATTCTATGGGATAATGGAGAAGAGACAGAAGATCGGGGGTGCAGCAGCTCTGGTGGTGGTGAGGCGACAGCTCTGGTGGTGGTGAGGCGGCAGCTCTGGTGGTTGGTGAGGCGACAGCTCTGGTGGTTGGTGAGGCGGCAGCTCGGGTGGTGGTGAGGCGACAGCTTGGGTGGTGGTGAGGCAACAGCTCGGGTGGTGGTGAAGCGGCGGAATGGTTATTGCAGGCTGTAGACTTTCCTGAAGAGATGGGTTTTCAGGTTTCGTCTGAAGGATCCAAGGGTGTTGGATAATCGGACGTGTTGAGGCGTGGAATTCCAGATGATGGGGGATATTCGGGAAAAATCTTGGAGGCGGTTGTGTGGGGAACTAATAAGTGTGGAAGAGAGTAGGAGGTCTTGGGAGGATCGAAGATTACATGAGGGAAGATATTGGGAGATTAGTTCAGAGATATAGGGAGGGGACAGGTTGTGGATGGCTTTGTAGATCAGTGTTAGTAGTTTGAACTGGATTCGTTGGGGAATTGGGAGCCAGTGGAGGGATTTGCAGAGGGGAGAAGCAGGGGAGTAGCGAGGAGAGAGGTGGATTAGGCAGGCAGCAGAGTTGAGGACAGACTGGAGTGGTGCAAGAGAGTTAGTATGTTGGGGATTATCCATATTCTTGTCCTGAAAGGCCCCACAGGATTAAGCCAAATTCAGGCATCCATGAAGCATTGTTCCAGTACGAACCATGATCTGATATCCCATTGAGGATCTTTAGTTTGGGTCAGGAGACCCACAGCCATTCTGTGCAATATAAACCTGCAGGAAATAAATGCGATTCCGCCTTTATTTTGGGGGTTTTGCTTTTACAGTATCACTTCATTAATATTTATAAAGAGAGATTGGAATCTACGATTGTTGGATGACTTATACCACACAATTGCAGTACATAGGGCACATCACTGCATCTTATGAAGGAATACATATCAGAACCACAATCTATACATTAATAAATTTCCAAAACCACCATCAGTACATGAATACGTCACCAGAACTACCTTAAGTACATGAATACATCACCAAAACAACCATCAGTTCATGAATACGGCACCAAAACCACCATGAGTACAAGAATATATCAACAGAACCACCATCAGTATATGAATACATCACCAGAACCAGAACCAGCATCAGTATATTATTACCAATTTTGATGTCCCTGGTGGTCTAGTGGACTACAATTGCTTACTTTAGGTATTGCTTTTCACTTATTCACCCCCTTCTCTTGCCTTATATTTCTTTCTTCGGTTTCACTTCTGTATTTGACTTCTGACTCTACTACTGCTTCCCTCTCTGGATTGGTCCTGAACCACGATTGACATCTGACTTCTCTCCGGTGATCTGAGAATCTAAAGAGATAGGACCTACTGCTCTGCAGAGATCCCTGGTGAAAACTTGGAAGGTTTCGTTAGACTCAGCAGCTCACTTTGGTCAGCATGAGCGCGACTTCCATCCCAACTTCCATCCTTCCAGGTAGTTCTACCCTTCCGTCTGGATTAGGTCTCATCATTCCAGTAACCGTAAAGCTGTAAAAATAAATATACTTTATAAAACTGACCCCTGTATGTCAGTGTGAATTTTTCAAAATCAAAAAGTTTCTTGCAAGATAAGTCTTTAAATTTAGGTTCCATTGTTTGTCTGAATTATTTGGAATTTTTACAGTTTATAACTACAAAGTAAAGTCGTCTCATTAAATATCCTCTTCCTCTTTTTGAAGTTGCCTCCAGCTCGTCGTCTGTTTCCTGATGATTCAAATTCAGACATCACAATTTTTTTCTTGAATTCCAAAAATTACATTTGAGTCCAGAATACCTTCTGTTTTAATCCAATTAACTCATTAAAGGTACTTTCCACTTTTTTGTGATTTTTTATTTTTTTACTTAAATGCATGTATTTGTAGCTAAGAATAATTTTTGCAATTGGGTTCCAGTATATATTTTGCATTCGCTTTGATTTTACAGGTTCTTAGTTTCCCCGCACATTAAACTTTGATATGGTTAGAAATCGACTGAGCAGAACGTAAAAATGACAAGAAAAATAGCTTTAAACACTCAAAACAAGTTCACTGATGGATTCTTAGTTAACTCATTCTGCAGCCAGCAAAGGACACTTCAATACAGAGGCTGAATAAAGAAAATGGTGGAAAAATTGTGAATGAAACCAAATTGTAAAAATGATTTTAAGCCCAAAATACATGCTTTTAAGTAAAGCAAAATGTTGACTACTCTTGTAATCAATGTAATAAAAGTATAATGATGCCTGTTGAAGTTAAACAAAAAAAAGACAATAAAATCCATAGTTTTTGGAAAATCAGGGCAAAAAGTTTGTGATACTGTTTTGAGTCTCAAAACGTTTGTCATGAAACGAATCGCGACTGCAATGTGTGAACCAAAGCTTACACTGTTAGTTGATCATTTGATCGAGTGATCTCCTCAGAACCTACAGATTCTCAGAGTGCCAGGAGACGACAGCGCACAGCCATTATAATGTACACGTTACAGGATGCTTGAAATGATCATTAAGGCTACAAGTATCGGAGCACAAAGACTTCAGCAGTGTCTGTCTGCAAGCTGTTGACTATCGGAGCTGCCAGAAACATAGTTTGGATAGGTCTTGTTTCTCGTAGAGATGTTTGGCATCAGAACTTTTTGGTAGAAGCTCAATCTGCCCTTCCCCCACAGTATTGAAATTAAATACATTACATGCACAATAATGGAGGGTTTCAGCTAAATGCCACCTTTATAATTGCCACTTATGCTTAACTATTG
This sequence comes from Ranitomeya imitator, assembly GCF_032444005.1. Classification (NCBI taxonomy): domain Eukaryota; kingdom Metazoa; phylum Chordata; class Amphibia; order Anura; family Dendrobatidae; genus Ranitomeya; species Ranitomeya imitator. The sequence continues at coordinate 825,482,403 of NC_091284.1, forward strand.
CAATTAAAAGAGTGAACAATTAAAAATATAAGTCCAAGAAGGTATAACCCCGGAGACTAGTGCATGTTAAAAAAAAAAAGTATTTTCAGATTCAGATGCATTGTTGTTGTCACTTTAAGCAAATAACTCCCTCTCAGTCAGTCTCCATTCAAACATGGCCGACACCATGTGAAGAGACACGGCTGCTTCCTGCCCGTTTTCTCCGCCAAATTTTGACAAAACAGTTTCAGGATCTTGCCAAATATCTTACCGGCTGTGAAACAGCAAAGTGCCCGTCTGTTTTATCTCACTCTGTTTTAGTTTTTTTTGTCCCTTTAAGTCGGACAAAAATGAGCGACATGGGGATGATGACATGATGGAAGCAACGGAAGAAGATAAGGAGGCAGTAGCACAAACAGAACCGGTGACCGTATTGAACTCAGAGATTTCACGGGGTCTATAGAGAGAATATGGCTTAGATTGTGGCGGGATCAGATCTCATCGAGCAGAGAGGAAACTTCTGATACAGATTAGTGTAACCGAAGACGAGATAACGCGTCCACATCACAGAGATTGTCACTATTCCTGGTAATGGACGGCGGTCATCCACACTAACGTATGGTTATCATAGAGTCACACTGTTATCCGGTAGTGTTGGGGTCCAGTGTTTGAATCCCACCAGCATCAGCAAGGAGCTGGAGTGGTCTCCATGTGTTGGTTTAGGTCTCCTCCATAACCTAAGCATGCAAATTATCTCTCTCGAATAACGAAAGAAACGATATGACAAGTAACACCTAGAAGAAGTAGCTAACCTATAAGTCAATGGCCCTTTAACAAACCTTTCAACATGACCATGGAAAACGCCAAGTCAGAAATGTATGTGCGTCTGGCAGAGTGCACAGTTAGGGAAAATATATCGGAGCTGATTTATTCCTCCACATGAGCCAAAAACTTTTTTTATGCTTGAACCAAATTTGTTATGTTTTTTTATCATATTTTTGGACACTAGTTGAGGCCTGTTTGGAAGTCAGCATGGAAAGGGTTTGGTCCAAGCCAAGATCCCAAGCACCAAAATTGTGCTACAATTCAAAGTAACTTAATTGACCAAATTAAAACCTCATTCACACATCTGATTTTTCCATTTATGAGAAAAATGGACCCTTCAGGGGTTGATCAAAGTGCGCTCTGGGTGTCGTCTGATTAGTCATATGCTGAGACAGAAGAAAAAACAAGGTTTCTCCAACTTCTCCACAAAAGATCAGGCTGCACTCAGATATCCATTTTTTTCACGTATCCATTGACTTGCATTGCCAATTTTGATCCAACCCTTGGATCAAAACTGAACATGTTTCCGATATTTTCCGCGGATAACTCGGACCGAGAAAAAAAAAATCAGACATGTGAATGGCCCCATAGACTATCACAGGTACAAGTGCTACCCGTGAAACACTCGAAAAGCACTCGTACAAGAATATCAGATGCCTGAATGACATAAACCTAGGATTTATTATTCTTGCTACCCAATTTTTTGACGCTATTTACAATTTTTTATTTTTATGGGGTTCTCTAAATTTATCATCTACCTCTACTTTGTGTCAGTTCAGGATTCTATTGGAAGAAGTGGGTGCAGATTGCTTGGCACAAATTCTTAATGACTTGTGAACTTTTTTAAAAGACTCCAATACCTCGATGGTGCAGATGACCAAAACTGGGACAGATTCCTAATTACTATGATAAAGTTTGATATTAAAAAGAACTTTTTTTTATTTATTTTTTTACTTTATACTGTATTTACCTGACATACCTTGATATTGTCTATTTTTCTTTTTAGCATAGTTAGGGTTTATGCACACAGCGTATTTTAGACACCGACTCCCCGGCATAATTTTTAAAGCAGAAGACTTTTTCCTGATGCCATTTTGGATGGCAATGCGCCTTTTCTTTTAACCTCTTTCTGCCATATGACGTACTATCCCGTCGAGGTGGGGTGGGCCCGTATGACCACCGACGGGATAGTATGTCATACGCGATCGGCCGCACTCACGGGGGGAGCGCGGCCGATCGCGGCCGTGTGAGGCAGCTGACATCCGGCACTATGTGCCAGGAATGGTCACGGACCGCCCACGACACATTAACCCCCGGCACACCGCGATCAAACATGATTGCGGTGTGCCGGCGGTGCAGGGAAGCATCGCGCAGGGAGGGGGCTCCCTGCGGGCTTCCCTGAGACCCCTGCAGCAACGCGATGTGATCGTGTTGCTGCGAGGGTCTCCTTACCTCCCTCCCTGCAGCAGGCCCGGATCCAATATGGCCGCGGCATCCGGGTCCTGCAGGGAGGGAGGTGGCTTACCAAGTGCCTGCTCAGAGCAGGCGCTTGGTAAGGCTGCAGTGCTCTGAGACAGATCGGTGATCTGACAGAGTGCTGTGCAAACTGTCAGATCAGCGATCTGTGATGTCCCCCCCTGGGACAAAGTAAAAAAGTAAAAAAAAATTTTTACAAATGTGTAAAAAAAAAAAAATCCTAAATAATGAAAAAAAAATATATATATTATTCCCATAAATACATTTCTTCATCTAAATGAAAAAAAAAACAATAAAAGTACACATATTTAGTATCGCCACATCCGTAACGACCCGACCTATAAAACTGGCCCACTAGTTAACCCCTTCAGTAAACACCGTAAGAAAAAAAAATCGAGGCAAAAAACAACGCTTTATTATCATACCGCCAAACAAAAAGTGGAATAACACGCGATCAAAAAAACAGATATAAATAACAATGGTACCGCTGAAAACGTCATCTTGTCCCACAAAAAACGAGCCGCCACACAGCATCATCAGCAAAAAAATAAAATAGTTATAGTCCTCAGAATAAAGCGATGCAAAAATAATTATTTTTTCTATAAAATAGTTTTTATCGTATAAAAGCGCCAAAACATAAAAAAATGATATAAATGAGGTGTCACTGTAATCGTACTGACCCGAAGAATAAAACTGCTTCATCAATTTTACCAAACGCGGAACGGTATAAACGCCTCCCCCAAAAGAAATTCATGAATAGCTGTTTTTTGGTCATTCTGCCTCACAAAAATCGGAATAAAAAGCGATCAAAAAATGTCACATGCCCAAAAATGTTACCAGTAAAAACGTAAACTCGTCCCGCAAAAAACAAGACCTCACTTGACTCTGTGGACCAAAATATGGAAAAATTATAGCTCTCAAAATGTGGTAACGCAAAAAATATTTTTTGCAATAAAAAGCGTCTTTCAGTGTGTGACGGCTGCCAATCATAAAAATCCGCTAAAAAACCCGCTAGAAAAGTAAATCAAACCCCCCTTCATCACACCCTTAGTTAGGGAAAAATTAAAAAAATGTATTTATTTCCATTTTCCCATTAGGGCTAGGGTTAGGGCTAGGGTTAGGGCTAGGGTTAGGGTTGGGGCTAGGGTTAGGGCTAGGGTTAGGGCTAGGGTTAGGACTAGGGTTGGGGCTAGGGTTAGGGCTAGGGTTAGGGCTAGGGCTAGGGTTAGGACTAGGGTTGGGACTAGGGTTGGGGCTAGGGTTAGGGCTAGGGTTAGGGCTAGGGTTAGGGTTAGGGTTAAGGCTACAGTTAGGGTTGGGGCTAAAGTTAGGGTTAGGGTTGGGGCTAAAGTTACGGTTAGGGTTTAGATTACATTTACGGTTGGGAATAGGGTTGGGATTAAGGTTAGGGGTGTGTCAGGGTTAGAGGTGTGGTTAGGGTTACTGTTGGGATTAGGGTTAAGGGTGTGTTTGGATTAGGGCTTCAGTTATAATTGGGGGGTTTCCACTGTTTAGGCACATCAGGGGTCTCCGATCTCAATTCCAGCCAATTCTGTGTTGAAAAAGTAAAACAGTGCTCCTTCCCTTCCGAGCTCTCCTGTATGCCCAAACAGGGGTTTACCCCAACATATGGGATATCAGCGTACTCAGGACAAATAGGACAACAACTTTTGGGGTCCAATTTCTCCTGTTACCCTTGGGAAAATACAAAACTGGGGGCTAAAAAATAATTTTGTGGGAAAAAAAAAGATTTTTTATTTTCACGGCTCTGCGTTATAAACTGTAGTGAAACACTTGGGGGCTCAAAGTTCTCACAACACATCTAGATAAGTTCCTTGGGGGTCTAGTTTCCAATATGGTGTCACTTGTGGGGGATTTCTACTGTTTAGGTACATTAGGGGCTCTGCAAACGCAATGTGATGCCTGCAGACCATTCCATCTAAGTCTGCATTCCATATGGCGCTCGTTCCCTTCCCAGCCCTCCCATGCGCCCAAACAGTGGTCCCCCCCCCACATTAGGGGTATCAGCGTACTCAGGACAAATTGGACAACAACTTTTATGGTTGAATTTCTCCTGTTACCCTCGGGAAAATACAAAACTGGGGGCTAAAAAAAATTGGGGGGGGGGATTTTGTTTTATTTTTACGGCTCTGTATTATAAACTTCTGTGAAGCCCTTGGTGGGTCAAAGCGCTCACCACACATATAGATAAGTTCCTTAGGGGGTTTACTTTCCAAAATGGTGTCACTTGTGGGGGATTTCTACTGTTTAGGTACATTAGGGGCTCTGCAACCGCAATGTGACACCTGCAGACCATTCGATCTAAGTCTGCATTCCAAATGGCGCTCCTTCCCTTCCGAGCCCTCCCATGCGCCCAAACAGTGGTCCCCCCACATATGGGGTATCAGCGCACTCAGGACAAATTGGACAACAAATTTTGGGGTCCAATTTCTCCTGTTACCCTCGGGAAAATACAAAACTGGGGGCTAAAATATAATTTTTGTGGGAAAAAATTTTTGTTTTATTTTTACGGCTCTGCATTATAAACTTCTGTGAAGCCCTTGGTGGGTCAAAGCGCTCACCACACATCTAGATAAGTTCCTTAGGGGGTCTACTTTCCAAAATGGTGTCACTTGTGGGGGGTTTCAATGTTTAGGCACATCAGTGGCTCTCCAAATGCAACATGGCGTCCCATCTCAATTCCTGTCAATTCTGCATTTAAAAGTCAAACGGCGCTCCTTCCCTTCCGAGCTCTCCCATGTGCCCAAACAGTGGTTTACCCCTACATGTGGGGTATCAGCGTACTCAGGACAAATTGTACAACAACTTTTGGGGTCCAATTTCTTCTCTTACCCTTGGGAAAATAAAAAATTGGGGGTGAAAAAATAATTTTTGTGAAAAAATATGATTTTTTATTTTTACGGTTCTGCATCATACTCTTCTGTGAAGCACTTGGTGGGTCAAAGTGCTCACCACACATCTAGATAAGTTCCTTAGGGGGTCTACTTTCCAAAATGGTGTCACTTGTGGGGGGTTTCAATGTTTAGGCACATCAGTGGCTCTCCAAACGCAACATGGCGTCCCATCTCAATTCCTGTCAATTTTGCATTGAAAAGTCAAACGGCGCTCCTTCCCTTCCGAGCTCTCCCATGCGCCCAAACAGTAGTTTACCCCCACATATGGGGTATCAGTGTACTCAGGACAAATTGTACAACAACTTTTGGGGTCCAATTTCTTCTCTTACCCTTGGGAAAATAAAAAATTGGGGGCGAGAAGATAATTTTTGTGTAAAAATATGATTTTTTATTTTTACGGTTCTGCATTATAAACTTCTGTGAAGCACTTGGTGGGTCAAAGTGCTCACCACACCTCTAGATAAGTTCCTTAGGGGGTCGGTCTACTTTCCAAAATGGTGTCACTTGTGGGGGGTTTCAATGTTTAGGCACATCAGGGGCTCTCCAAACGCAACATGGCGTCCCATCTCGATTCCAGTCAATTTTGCATTGAAAAGTCAAATGGCACTCCTTTGGTTCCGAGGTCTGTCATGCGCCCAAACCGTGGTTTACCCCCACATATGGGGTATCGGTGTACTCAGGACAAATTGTACAACAACTTTTGTGGTCCATTTTCTCCTGTTACCCTTGGTAAAATAAAACAAATTGGAGCTAAATTAATTTTTTTGTGAAAAAAAGTTAAATGTTCATTTTTATTTAAACATTCCAAAAATTCCTGTGAAGCACCAGAAGGGTTAATAAACTTCTTGAATATGGTTTTGAGCACCTTGAGGGGTGCAGTTTTTAGAATGGTGTCACACTTGGTTATTTTCTATCATATAGACCCCTCAAAATGACTTCAAATAGATGTGGTCCCTAAAAAAAATGGTGTTGTAAAAATGAGAAATTGCTGGTCAACTTTTAACCCTTATAACTCCCTAACAAAAAAAAATTTTGGTTCCAAAATTGTGTTGATGTGAAGTAGACATGTGGGAAATGTTACTTATTAAGTATTTTGTGCGACATATCTCTGTGATTTAATTGCATAAAAATTCAAAGTTGGAAAATTGCGAAATTTTCAAAATTTTCGCCAAATTTCCATTTTTTTCACAAATAAACGCAGGTAATATCAAAGAAATTTTTACCACTATCATGAAGTACAATATGTCACGAGAAAACAATGTCAGAATCACCGGGATCCGTTGAAGCGTTCCAGAGTTATAACCTCATAAAGGGACAGTGGTCAGAATTGTAAAAATTGGCCCGTTCATTAACGTGCAAACCACCCTCGGGGGTAAAGGGGTTAATACCTTATGTAGGATAGTGGAAATTTCCAAGCAGATGCTGGCAGGAAAACAGAACGGTCACAGCATTTAGCTGATTCATGAAATAATTAAAGAAGTTACAAAAGACAGGACATGCGTACATCGACTGGTTTTGACATTGCTGTGCATATGCTATTCTTTTTGGTGTTTTTTTAGCACCTTTTCAGGCGGATTCCAGCTGTTGTTTCCGTCACTCCCTTTACAAGTTTTTATGGTGTTTTGAAATTGCGCCAAATTCAGTATAAACCTTGTGAAATTTTGAGTAATTTGGTGCAAAGTGCGTTGAAATTGGAAAAAAATGTGTGTTCCAAAAAAACGACTTTAAAAATGCCTCTGATCATAACCGACCCTCCGAGAATAGACAGTCTAGAGATAAGCAAATTCTTGAAAAAAATTGATTCGCGGTGAATGGATTTTGCCGTATATTACAAGTATTCCAATTACCATGAAAACACGTGTAACACTCTGAAGTCTCCTAGGACTGTATTGATCATTTTTCAAGCTGTTTAATGGAAACACATCCTTAGTAATGTCAATGTGGCTGCAACACACTGTATACTATTCAAACTGCTCACAGCCGATCAATGCAATAATCCTGAACTTTTTGCTTGGTATGTTATAAATGTATATAGTGTTGTATAATAAATAAAGATGAGCGGATCAGGCACAATACAAATTCACCTGTGTGCACTGATTTTCTCAGGAAATCTGATTCACGGACAAGTTGTTCTCTGAATTTACTGTCCGTTGTTCTGTTCTGCAGTCTCTGCAGACCCCAGAACAAAATAAATGTAGTATGTAAAAAAAAAAAATCTTATACTCACCCTCTGCTCATGTCTCTGTCCCCTCACTACCCCTCATCTGGTCTTTGTGTAAGAGGGTGGTGCTGTTATAGACTATAAGAAACACGCTGTCACTTTAAGAGGCTGCATCCCCTTGTCTGGTGTGATGGTATGTTCTGCTTTTCTCCCCTGCTCTTATGTTTGTTATGAACTGTTCGGTGCTGTGTGCAGGGGTGGAGCTGAAGCAGCGTGTGGAGGGAAAGATTCAGAGAGAACTGAGAGAACTTTATGCTGTTCTGGCTGCAAGGAAGAGTTGTTGGCTGCAAGAAAGATTACACAGCTTGAGACGAACTGCGTTTGTTAAATAGACTTTCCCGGTTACAGCAAAGGGTGGCTGTTTTGTGCTAGTTTGTGAAGCCATGAAGATACTGAGAAGGGGACTTACAGTTTCCAGGAGCATCCCTAGGATCCAGAAGCAAGGAGAAGACCACGCTTTGCAGAGCTGACAGGAATCTGTGCGCACCACCGTTTTGGACTTCGGGGGCCCCCTGGGACTGGACCTGTCTCCCCAACATCACCGTGAGTTTGTTCCTGTTTGGTGCACCAGTGAGGGCCTAGTGCAGGCTTCAGTAGTTAGAGCATGGTTGCCGTGTGGCCTGCGTAGTAAAGGCCAGGGAGGTTATATGCAGAGTAGCATCGATATTTGTTTTATTGTGTAAAGTTGCTTGTGAGACAGATTCTGAGTTTGTAATTGTTGAAGCACTGTGCTATTTTACAGACAAGATAACTCATGTGCATTATCTTTTGCTATTGTAAACCCCTGTTTGCACCTTCCTTGTCCCTTCCATTCCCTGTCTCCCAATAAATCTATCCTTTGTTGTTTGCACCTCATCTTGTGTACAGTAGTCTTCCTGCACCGTTGTGGTCCCCGTCCATCGCTTCAAGTGGCGCTGCGAGCAGGGTACTGTCACCAAAATGGAGGCAGCAGACAGCAATGGCGGGAATGCTAACATTAATGGGGATGCTGTGGGCATTGGTGGAACCCCTGCAAGGACACTCCCTATGGGCACCATATTTAGTGTGCTCCCAAAGTTTGACGGCAAGAATATGCCACTGTCCGACTGGGTGTCCTGGCTGCAATGCACCCTGAAGATTTATAACATCAGCCCAGACCTTGAAGCGGACATTGCTTTAACTGCCCTAGAGGGGGAAGCCCGCAGAAACGTCTGCCTACAACCAGAACTCACCCGCAGTACCCTGAAGGAGCTAGTGAAGTTCCTGGAAGAGATCTACGGCGAGACTGCTAGCGCGGGACATCTTCGCGCCAAATTTTTCTCTAGGCTGCAGCGGGAAGAAGAAGGAATTTCTCAGTATGCAACAGCACTGCAAGAAGTGTTCGAAGAGGTGCAGAGAAAGGAGGCAGATGGATTTGGCAGCATGGGCTCTAAAGACCTGATACTCCGGGAGCAATTCATTCTGGGACTACACAGCACATCCTTGAGGTGAGCACTGTCAGAACGGGTCCGGGCAGATCCAGCCCTTACGTATCGTCAAGTTCTGGCGGAAACAGTGGCCCGAAGTAAAGAAGAAAGCTATGCGTCTGGAGTGATGCGTGTCCAGGTCGCCAATTCCAGAGGGGACCCAAACCATCAAGAGGTGCTGGTCCAGGTAGTGCAAGACTTGCAGCGGTCCCTTGTTAATGTGCAAGAGAAACTGACCCAGATGGAGCGAAGAGTGGGGGAACTACAAGAGACTGACCCACCATACTCATCCAACCATTCTTCAGCCCGATCGACAAGGGATCAGTGGGTACAAGCCCCCTCCCGTCAGGCATCGGCGGCACGAGGACAGGCTCGAAGTACCCCTCAGCGAGGAGGAGGCATTCAATGCTGGGAGTGTGGAGGACGGGGGCACCTTGCCAGAGACTGTCGGAACTATACTCAAGGCCAGTGGAAGCCGCCGTTAAACTACCAACCCCTGCAGTAGTGCGGCACTCTGCGGGGGAGGCGAGAAGAGAGGCCGCTCCATATCATAACGAACACTTGATTGCTGGGAGCCCCATCCTACGTGCTGAATTTGAAGGAGTTCTGGTGGATTGCCTGGTAGATACCGGGTCACAAGTGACAACGATGCCAGAAGCGTACTTGAAGCAGCATTTCCAGAACCTGGTCAAGCCAGAAAAAGAGACATTGATTCGCTTGTTTGCTGCCAACCCACAACCGATTCCGGTCACAGGGGTCATGTGGATGAATATTCGAATCTGTGGGCAAGAAGTTGGAAGAAAAGGGATCCTGCTAGTCCCTGAGCCTGTCAAGGAAGATGTGCCTGTAGTACTGGGAATGAATATCCTACGTGAACTCAATCAGATTATGTTTACCAAATGGGGACCTGGATATTGGAAGAAGGCTACTCCACATAAGCCTACTCAAGAATCCCTTCAACGACTGATCCGCGTCTGTGAGACGCAGAAGAGTGTGCCATCTCATCAGATGGTAGGGGTCATCCGTGGCCCTGGTAAAGAACCTGTAATCCTACCTCCCGAGCGAGAAACTATAGTATACCTTCCAGTGGGGACTCACCGCAACCTTGATGGGTTGGAAGTGGTTGTTCAGCCTGTGGTAGGCGGAGGAGTGGATCAAGAAGTCATGATAGCTCGTACGATAGCTGTGGTCCAGCGAGGACATGTCCCCATAAGAGCTTTGAATGTGAGCCCCAGGGAGGTCACCTTGCCACGAGGGACAGATCTGGCCCTGGTGTACCTACATAAGGGTGAAGTGGTGAGTCAGAAGGAGATGTCTTTATCACCGAAAGAAGGCGTGGGGTGGACCCCAGCAGTTGCTGCGGGAGACGAAGAGACACCATCCCCGGAGTGGAGTGGACAGGTCATCCTTGACTAAGTGGATGTGAAGGCTATGGGCCCTGAGCGTGTGCATGCAATAGAAACTATGCTGTGGGAAAATCTGGCCGCATTCGCCCGTGACGCCGAAGATTTCGGCAGTACTGAAGCCATCACGCATGAGATCCCGACTGGGGAAGCTCATCCAATTCGAGAACGATACCGGCAGATCCCGCCCAAGATGTACCAAGAGGTGAAAACATTACTGAGGCAGATGCTGGATTCAGGAGTGGTGCAGAGTAGTCAGAGCCCTTGGGCAGCCCCGGTGGTGCTCGTCAAGAAAAAGGATGGGACCATCCGGTTCTGTGTAGATTACAGGAAACTCAATGCCTGCACTGTTCGAGACTCGTATCCGTTGCCCCGCATCGAGGAATCCTTGACAGCGTTGGGGAAAGCCAAGTACTTCTCCACCCTGGACCTAGCAAGTGGATACTGACAAGTAGCTGTGGCAGAGAAAGACAGAGAGAAAACCGCCTTCATCCTCCCTATGGGACTGTTCGAGTTTAACCGGATGCCCTTCGGGCTCTCCAATGCTCCAGGCACCTTTCAACGGCTGATGGAAAAGTGTTTGGGAGATTTAAATTTCGAGGCTACCCTGATCTATCTGGATTACATCATTGTGTTTTCATCTTCATTCGAAGACCACCTTGCCCGGCTTGGACAGGTACTCGGAAGACTGCGGGCTCATAACCTGAAGTTGAAGACAAAAAAATGCCACTTCTTCAAGAGGGAGATCGAGTACCTAGGCCACATAGTGTCACAAGATGGAGTTCTACCCTCACCAGAAAAAGTGGCGGCTATCCAGAAGTGGCCAGTCCCTCAAACAGTGAAAGAAATCCAGGCCTTCCTGGGACTCGCGGGGTACTACCTGTCATGATCCCAATGGCAGGGGATCACTAAAGGACAAGCACAGATACAAACAAGCTCTAGGGCGATGGAACCTGAGCTGACCGCGACCCTGAACCTAACACACAAATAAAAGTAGCCGGGGAACGTGCCTACGATGATCCTAGACGTCTCGCTCCAGCCGAAGATCTAACTTCCCCTATTAGAAGAAACACAGACCTCTCTTGCCTCCAGAGAAATACCCCACAGAAATAGCAGCCCCCCACATATAATGACGGTGAAATGAGAGGAAAGCACATACGCAGTATGAAAACAGTTTCAGCAAAATGAGGCCCGCTAAAGCTAGATAGCAGAGGATACAAAAGTGAACTGCGCGGTCAGCGAAAAACCCTTCAAAAAACCATCCTGAAATTACTTGAACTCATGTGCCAACTCATGGTACATGAGGAGCCATTTCAGCCCACTAGAGCAACCAGCAGCAAAGAATCACATATCTGCAGGCTGGACTAAAAACCAAATAAAGCAAAACACCAAAACAGGAAAATCCAAACTTAGCTTGACCAGAAGGTTCTAGGAGCAGGGAGCAGAGGTAACAAGACACACTGGATACATTGATAACCGGCGAGGAAATGCCAGCAAAGCCAGGTTAAATAGGAAACTCCCATATCCTGATGGAACAGGTGGAACCCAGAGACCCAGGAAAGACAAGTCACCCAGTACCATCAGTAACCACCAGAGGGAGCCCAAAAACAGAACTCACAACAGTACCCCCCCTTGAGGAGGGGTCACCGAACCCTCACGAGAACCACCAGGGCGACCAGGATGAGCCCTATGAAAAGCGCGAACCAAATCATCAGCATGAACATCCGAGGCAACCACCCAAGAATTATCCTCCTGACCATAACCCTTCCACTTGACCAAATACTGGAGTTTCCGTCTGGAAACACGAGAATCCAAGATCTTCTCCACAACATACTCCAATTCTCCCTCCACCAGCACTGGAGCAGGAGGCTCAAGCGAAGGAACAACAGGTACCTCATACTTCCGCAACAACGACCGATGGAACACATTATGAATAGCAAACGATGCCGGGAGATCCAAACGAAATGACACAGGGTTAAGAATTTCCAAGATCCTATAGGGACCGATGAACCGAGGCTTGAACTTAGGAGAAGAGACCTTCATAGGAACAAAACGAGAAGACAACCACACCAAGTCCCCAACAAGAAGTCGAGGACCCACGCGGCGACGGCGATTAGCAAACTGCTGAGCCTTCTCCTGGGACAACTTCAAATTGTCCACCACATGACTCCAAATCCGATGCAACCTATCCACCACCATGTCCACTCCAGGACAATCAGAAGGTTCCACCTGACCAGAGGAAAAACGAGGATGAAACCCCGAATTACAAAAGAAAGGAGAAACCAAGGTAGCAGAACTAGCCCGATTATTAAGGGCAAACTCGGCCAGCGGCAAAAAGGTAACCCAGTCATCCTGATCAGCAGAAACAAAACACCTTAAATAAGTTTCCAAGGTCTGATTAGTTCGTTCAGTCTGGCCATTCGTCTGAGGATGGAATGCAGACGAAAAGGACAAATCAATGCCCATCTTAGCACAGAACGTCCGCCAAAATCTAGACACAAACTGGGATCCCCTGTCAGAAACGATGTTCTCAGGAATCCCATGCAAACGAACCACATTCTGAAAAAACAGAGGGACCAACTCAGAGGAGGAAGGCAACTTAGGCAAGGGTACCAGATGAACCATTTTAGAAAAGCGATCACACACAACCCAGATGACGGACATTTTTTGAGAGACAGGGAGATCCGAAATAAAGTCCATGGAAATGTGCGTCCAAGGCCTCTTCGGGATAGGCAAAGGTGACAACAATCCACTGGCCCGAGAACAGCAAGGCTTAGCCCGAGCACAAACCTCACAAGACTGCACAAAAGAACGCACATCCCTCGACAAGGAAGGCCACCAAAAAGACCTGGCCACCAAGTCTCTAGTACCAAATATTCCAGGATGACCTGCCAACGCAGAAGAATGGACCTCGGAGATGACTCTACTGGTCCAATTATCCGGAACAAACAGTCTCTCAGGCGGACAACGATCAGGTTTACCCGCCTGAAACTCCTGCAAAGCACGTCGCAAGTCTGGGGAGACAGCAGACAAAATCACCCCATCCCTAAGGATACCAGAGGGCTCAGAATTTCCAAGGGAGTCAGGCACAAAACTCCTAGAAAGAGCATCCGCCTTCACATTCTTTGAACCTGGCAGGTATGAAACCACAAAATTGAAACGAGAGAAAAACAGTGACCAACGAGCCTGTCTAGGATTCAGACGCCTGGCAGACTCAAGGTAAATCAAATTTTTGTGATCAGTCAAGACCACCACACGATGTCTAGCACCCTCTAGCCAATGACGCCACTCCTCAAATGCCCACTTCATGGCCAAAAGTCCCCGATTACCAACATCATAATTCCGCTCAGCGGGCGAAAACTTTCTAGAAAAAAACGCGCATGGCTTCATCACTGAGCCATCGGAGCTTCTCTGTGACAAAACCGCCCCCGCTCCAATCTCGGAAGCATCAACCTCAACCTGAAAAGGGAGCGAAACATCTGGCTGACGCAACACAGGAGCAGAAGAAAACCGGCGCTTAAGTTCCTGAAAGGCCTCCACAGCCGCAGGAGACCAATTAGCAACATCAGCACCCTTCTTAGTCAAATCCGTCAAAGGCTTAACAACACTAGAAAAATTAGTTATAAAACGACGATAGAAATTAGCAAAGCCCAAGAACTTCTGTAGACTCTTAAGAGATGTAGGCTGCGTCCAGTCACAAATAGCCTGAACCTTGACGGGATCCATCTCAATAGTAGAAGGGGAAAAAATATACCCCAAGAAAGAAATCTTCTGGACTCCAAAGAGACACTTTGAGCCTTTTACAAACAAGGAATTGGCCCGCAGGACCTGAAACACCTTCCTGACCTGCTGAACATGAGACTCCCAGTCATCAGAAAAAACCAAAATATCATCCAAATACACAATCATAAATTTATCCAGATATTCACGGAAAATATCGTGCATAAAGGACTGGAAGACTGAAGGAGCATTAGAAAGTCCAAAAGGCATTACCAAATACTCAAAATGGCCCTCAGGCGTATTAAATGCGGTTTTCCACTCATCACCTTGCTTTATCCGTATAAGATTATACGCACCCCGAAGATCAATCTTAGTGAACCATTTAGCCCCCTTAATGCGAGCAAACAAATCAGTCAACAATGGCAAAGGATACTGATATTTTACGGTAATCTTATTCAAAAGACGATAATCTATACAAGGCCTCAAGGAACCATCTTTTTTGGCCACGAAAAAAAACCTGCTCCCAAAGGGGACAAAGATGGACGGATATGTCCCTTTTCCAAGGACTCCTTAACATAATCCCGCATAGCAGTATGCTCTGGCACTGACAGATTGAACAAACGACCTTTAGGAAATTTACTGCCTGGAATTAAATTTATAGCACAATCGCAATCCCTGTGAGGAGGAAGCGAACTGAGCTTAGGCTCCTCAAAAACATCCCGATAGTCAGACAAAAACACAGGAATCTCAGAAGGAGTAGATGAAGCGATAGAAATCGGAGGTGCATAATCATGAACCCCCTGACAACCCCAGCTTAACACAGACATTGATTTCCAGTCAAGGACTGGATTATGAGTTTGTAACCATGGCAGACCAAGTACTAGGACATCATGCAAATTATACAACACCAGGAAGCGAATCACCTCCTGATGAACGGGAGTCATACGCATGGTCACTTGTGTCCAGTACTGAGGTTTATTCATAGCCAAAGGTGTAGAGTCAATTCCCTTCAAAGGAATAGGGACTTCCAGAGGCTCCAGACTAAACCCACAGCGATTGGCAAATGACCAATCCATAAGACTCAGGGCAGCGCCTGAATCCACATAGGCATCGACGGAAATGGATTATAATGAACAAATCAGAGTCACAGACAGAATGAACTTAGACTGTAAAGTACTAATGGCAACAGACTTATCAACCTTTTTTGTGCGTTTAGAGCATGCTGATATAACATGAGCTGAATCACCACAATAAAAGCACAACCTTTTTTTCCGCCTATAATTTTGCCGTTCACTTCTGGACTGAATTCTATCACATTGCATTATCTCAGGTGACGGTTCAGACGACACCGCCAAATGATGCACAGGTTTGCGCTCCCGTAAACGCCGATCAATCTGAATAGCCATAGTCATAGACTCATTCAGACCAGTAACATAGTAACATAGTTAGTAAGGCCGAAAAAAGACATTTGTCCATCCAGTTCAGCCTATATTCCATCATAATAAATCCCCAGATCTACGTCCTTCTACAGAACCTAATAATTGTATGATACAATATTGTTCTGCTCCAGGAAGACATCCAGGCCTCTCTTGAACCCCTCGACTGAGTTCGCCATCACCACCTCCTCAGGCAAGCAATTCCAGATTCTCACTGCCCTAACAGTAAAGAATCCTCTTCTATGTTGGTGGAAAAACCTTCTCTCCTCCAGACGCAAAGAATGCCCCCTTGTGCCCGTCACCTTCCTTGGTATAAACAGATCCTCAGCGAGATATTTGTATTGTCCCCTTATATACTTATACATGGTTATTAGATCGCCCCTCAGTCGTCTTTTTTCTAGACTAAATAATCCTAATTTCGCTAATCTATCTGGGTATTGTAGTTCTCCCATCCCCTTTATTAATGTTGTTGCCCTCCTTTGTACTCTCTCTAGTTCCATTATATCCTTCCTGAGCACCGGTGCCCAAAACTGGACACAGTACTCCATGTGCGGTCTAACTAGGGATTTGTACAGAGGCAGTATAATGCTCTCATCATGTGTATCCAGACCTCTTTTAATGCACCCCATGATCCTGTTTGCCTTGGCAGCTGCTGCCTGGCACTGGCTGCTCCAGGTAAGTTTATCATTAACTAGGATCCCCAAGTCCTTCTCCCTGTCAGATTTACCCAGTGGTTTCCCGTTCAGTGTGTAATGGTGATATTGATTCCCTCTTCCCATGTGTATAACCTTACATTTATCATTGTTAAACCTCATCTGCCACCTTTCAGCCCAAGTTTCCAACTTATCCAGATCCATCTGTAGCAGAATACTATCTTCTCTTGTATTAACTGCTTTACATAGTTTTGTATCATCTGCAAATATCGATATTTTACTGTGTAAACCTTCTACCAGATCATTAATGAATATGTTGAAGAGAACAGGTCCCAATACTGACCCCTGCGGTACCCCACTGGTCACAGCGACCCAGTTAGAGACTATACCATTTATAACCACCCTCTGCTTTCTATCACTTAGCCAGTTACTAACCCATTTACACACATTTTCCCCCAGACCAAGCATTCTCATTTTGTGTACCAACCTCTTGTGCGGCACGGTATCAAACGCTTTGGAAAAATCGAGATATACCACGTCCAATGACTCACCGTGGTCCAGTCTATAGCTTACCTCTTCATAAAAACTGATTAGATTGGTTTGACAGGAGCGATTTCTCATAAACCCATGCTGATATGGAGTTAAACAGTTATTCTCATTGAGATAATCCAGAATAACATCCCTCAGAAACCCTTCAAATATTTTACCAACAATAGAGGTTAGACTTACTGGCCTATAATTTCCAGGTTCACTTTTAGAGCCCTTTTTGAATATTGGCACCACATTTGCTATGCGCCAGTCCTGCGGAACAGACCCTGTCGCTATAGAGTCACTAAAAATAAGAAATAATGGTTTATCTATTACATTACTTAGTTCTCTTAGTACTCGTGGGTGTATGCCATCCGGACCCGGAGATTTATCTATTTTAATCTTATTTAGCCGGTTTCGCACCTCTTCTTGGGTTAGATTGGTGACCCTTAATATAGGGTTTTCATTGTTTCTTGGGATTTCACCTAGCATTTCATTTTCCACCGTGAATACCGTGGAGAAGAAGGTGTTTAATATGTTAGCTTTTTCCTCGTCATCTACAACCATTCTTTCCTCACTATTTTTTAAGGGGCCTACATTTTCAGTTTTTATTCTTTTATGTTATGGCTGGCAATCAGGCAACACAGCGTGCAGTAATCAGCGCACATACAGAGATCTGGCAATAACCAAAAACAATAGGACAAGCTCTGAGACGTGGAATCTCTGTAGACTGCAGTACCTGATCTATCCTCACACAACTATAAGCAGCAGTGGATTGCGCCTAACAACTACCTATGCAACTCGGCACTGCCTGAGGAGCTGACTAGCCTGAAGATAGAAATACAAGCCTGACTTACCTCAGAGAAATACCCCAAAGGAATAGGCAGCCCCCCACATATAATGACTGTTAGCAAGATGAAAAGACAAACGTAGGAATGAAATAGATTCAGCAAAGTGAGGCCCGATATTCTAGACAGAGCGAGGATAGCAAAGAGAACTATGCAGTCTACAAAAAACCCTAAAACGAAAACCACGCAAAGGGGCAAAAAGACCCACCGTGCCGAACTAACAGCACGGCGGTGCACCCCTCTGCTTCTCAGAGCTTCCAGCAAAAGACAATAGCAAGCTGGACAGAAAAAAACAGAAAACAAACTAGAAGCACTTATCTAGCAGAGCAGCAGGCCCAAGGAAAGATGCAGTAGCTCAGATCCAACACTGGAACATTGACAAGGAGCAAGGAAGACAGACTCAGGTGGAGCTAAATAGCAAGGCAGCCAACGAGCTCACCAAAACACCTGAGGGAGGAAGCCCAGAGACTGCAATACCAGTTGTGACCACAGAAGTGAACTCAGCCACAGAATTCACAACAGTACCCCCCCCTTGAGGAGGGGTCACCGAACCCTCACCAGAACCCCCAGGCCGACCAGGATGAGCCACATGAAAGGCACGAACAAGATCTGGGGCATGGACATCAGAGGCAAAAACCCAGGAATTATCTTCCTGAGCATAACCCTTCCATTTGACCAGATACTGGAGTTTCCGTCTAGAGACACGAGAATCCAAAATCTTCTCCACAATATACTCCAATTCCCCCTCCACCAAAACAGGGGCAGGAGGCTCCACAGATGGAACCATAGGTGCCACGTATCTCCTCAACAACGACCTATGGAATACATTATGTATGGAAAAGGAGTCTGGGAGGGTCAGACGAAAAGACACCGGATTGAGAATCTCAGAAATCCTATACGGACCAATAAAACGAGGTTTAAATTTAGGAGAGGAAACCTTCATAGGAATATGACGAGAAGATAACCAAACCAAATCCCCAACACGAAGTCGGGGTCCCACACGCGTCTGCGATTAGCGAAAAGCTGAGCCTTCTCCTGGGACAAGGTCAAATTGTCCACTACCTGAGTCCAGATCTGCTGCAACCTGTCCACCACAGAATCCACACCAGGACAGTCCGAAGACTCAACCTGTCCTGAAGAGAAACGAGGATGGAACCCAGAATTGCAGAAAAATGGAGAGACCAAGGTAGCCGAGCTGGCCCGATTATTAAGGGCGAACTCAGCCAACGGCAAAAATGACACCCAATCATCCTGGTCAGCGGAAACAAAACATCTCAGATATGTTTCCAAGGTCTGATTGGTTCGTTCGGTCTGGCCATTAGTCTGAGGATGGAAGGCCGAGGAGAAAGATAGGTCAATGCCCATCCTACCACAAAAGGCTCGCCAGAACCTCGAGACAAACTGGGAACCTCTGTCAGAAACAATATTCTCAGGAATGCCATGTAAACGAACCACATGCTGGAAGAACAAAGGCACCAAATCAGAGGAGGAAGGCAATTTAACCAAGGGCACCAGATGGACCATTTTAGAAAAGCGATCACAGACCACCCAAATGACCGACATTTTTTGAGAAACGGGAAGGTCAGAAATGAAATCCATCGAAATATGTGTCCAAGGCCTCTTCGGGACCGGCAAGGGCAAAAGCAACCCACTGGCACGTGAACAGCAGGGCTTAGCCCTAGCACAAATTCCACAGGACTGCACAAAAGCACGCACATCCCGTGACAGAGATGGCCACCAGAAGGATCTAGCAACCAACTCCCTGGTACCAAAGATTCCTGGATGACCGGCCAGCACCGAACAATGAAGTTCAGAGATAACTTTACTAGTCCACCTATCAGGGACGAACAGTTTCTCGGCCGGACAACGATCAGGTTTATTAGCCTGAAATTTCTGCAACACTCTCCGCAAATCAGGGGAGATGGCAGACACAATGACTCCTTCCTTGAGGATACTCGCCGGCTCAGATAACCCCGGAGAGTCGGGCACAAAACTCCTAGACAGAGCATCCGCCTTCACATTTTTAGAGCCCGGAAGGTATGAAATCACAAAATCAAAACGAGCAAAAAATAACGACCAACGGGCCTGTCTAGGATTCAAGCGCTTGGCAGACTCGAGATAAGTCAAGTTCTTATGATCAGTCAATACCACCACGCGATGCTTAGCACCCTCAAGCCAATGACGCCACTCCTCGAATGCCCACTTCATGGCCAGCAACTCTCGGTTGCCCACATCATAATTACGCTCAGCAGCAGAAAATTTCCTGGAAAAGAAAGCACATGGTTTGAACACTGAGCAACCAGAACCTCTCTGTGACAAAACCGCCCCTGCACCAATCTCAGAAGCATCAACCTCGACCTGGAACGGAAGAGAAACATCAGGTTGACACAACACAGGGGCACAGCAAAAACGACGCTTCAACTCCTGAAAAGCTTCCACGGCAGCAGAAGACCAATTAACCAAATCAGCACCCTTCTTGGTCAAATCGGTCAATGGTCTGGCAATGCTAGAAAAATTACAGATGAAGCGACGATAAAAATTAGCAAAGCCCAGGAATTTCTGCAGACTTTTTAGAGATGTCGGCTGAGTCCAATCCTGGATGGCCTGAACCTTAACCGGATCCATCTCGATAGTAGAAGGGGAAAAGATGAACCCCAAAAATGAAACTTTCTGCACACCGAAGAGACACTTTGATCCCTTCACGAACAAGGAATTAGCACGCAGTACCTGGAAAACCATTCTGACTTGCTTCACATGAGACTCCCAATCATCTGAGAAGATCAAAATGTCATCCAAGTAAACAATCAAGAATTTATCCAGATACTCACGGAAAATGTCATGCATAAAAGACTGAAAAACAGATGGAGCATTGGCAAGTCCGAACGGCATCACCAGATACTCAAAATGACCCTCGGGCGTATTAAATGCCGTTTTCCATTCATCTCCCTGCCTGATTCTCACCAGATTATACGCACCACGAAGATCAATCTTAGTAAACCAACTAGCCCCCTTAATCCGAGCAAACAAGTCAGAAATCAATGGCAAGGGATACTGAAACTTAACAGTGATCTTATTAAGAAGGCGGTAATCAATACACGGTCTTAGCGAACCATCCTTCTTGGCTACAAAAAAGAACCCTGCTCCCAATGGTGACGACGATGGGCGAATATGTCCCTTCTCCAGGGACTCCTTCACATAACTGCGCATAGCGGTGTGTTCAGGTACGGACAAATTAAATAAACGACCCTTAGGGAATTTACTACCAGGAATCAAATCGATAGCACAATCACAATTCCTATGCGGAGGTAGGGCATCAGACTTGGACTCTTCAAATACATCCTGAAAGTCCGACAAGAACTCTGGGATGTCAGAAGGAATGGATGACGAAATAGACAAAAATGGAACATCACCATGTACTCCCTGACAACCCCAGCTGGTTACCGACATAGAGTTCCAATCCAATACTGGATTATGGGTTTGTAGCCATGGCAACCCCAACACGACCACATCATGCAAATTATGCAGTACCAGAAAGCGAATAACTTCCTGATGTGCAGGAGCCATGCACATGGTCAGCTGGGCCCAGTACTGAGGCTTATTCTTGGCCAAAGGTGTAGCATCAATTCCTCTCAACGGAATAGGACACCGCAAAGGCTCCAAGAAAAATCCACAACGTTTAGCATAATCCAAATCCATCAGATTCAGGGCAGCGCCTGAATCCACAAACGCCATGACAGAATACGATGACAAAGAGCACATTAAGGTAATGGACAAAAGGAATTTGGACTGTACAGTACCAATAACGGCAGAGCTATCGAACCGCCTAGTGCGTTTAGGACAATTAGAAATAGCATGAGTAGAATCACCACAATAGAAACACAGTCTGTTCAGACGTCTGTGTTCTTGCCGTTCTACTTTAGTCATAGTCCTGTCGCACTGCATAGGCTCAGGTTTACTCTCAGGCAGTACCGCCAGATGGTGCACAGATTTACGCTCGCGCAAGCGACGACCGATCTGAATGGCCAAGGACATAGACTCATTCAAACCAGCAGGCATAGGAAATCCCACCATTACATCCTTAAGAGCTTCAGAGAGACCCTTTCTGAACAAAGCCGCTAGTGCAGATTCATTCCACAGAGTGAGTACTGACCATTTCCTAAATTTCTGACAATATACTTCTACATCATCCTGACCCTGGCATAAAGCCAGCAGATTTTGCTCAGCCTGATCCACTGAATTAGGCTCATCGTAAAGCAATCCCAGCGCCTGGAAAAATGCATCAACATTACTCAATGCAGAATCTCCTGGTGCAAGAGAAAACGCCCAGTCCTGTGGGTCGCCGCGCAAAAAAGAAATAATAATCAAAACCTGTTGAATAGGATTACCAGAAGAATGAGGTTTCAAGGCCAAAAATAGCTTACAATTATTTCTGAAGCTCAGGAACTTAGTTCTGTCACCAAAAAACAAATCAGGAATCGGAATTCTTGGTTCTAGCATCGATTTCTGATCAATAGTATCTTGAATCTTTTGTACATTTACAACGAGATTATCCATTGAGGAGCACAGAGCCTGAATATCCATGTCCACAGCTGTGTCCTGAAGCACTCTAATGTCTAGGGGAAAAAAAAGACTGAAGACAGAGCTAAGAAAAAAAAATGATGTCAGGATTTCTTTTTTCCCTCTATTGGGAATCATTGGTGTGGCTCCTTGTACTGTTATGGCTGGCAATCAGGCAACACAGCGTGCAGTAATCAGCGCACATACAGAGATCTGGCAATAACCAAAAACAATAGGACAAGCTCTGAGACGTGGAATCTCTGTAGACTGCAGTACCTGATCTATCCTCACACAACTATAAGCAGCAGTGGATTGCGCCTAACAACTACCTATGCAACTCGGCACTGCCTGAGGAGCTGACTAGCCTGAAGATAGAAATACAAGCCTGACTTACCTCAGAGAAATACCCCAAAGGAATAGGCAGCCCCCCACATATAATGACTGTTAGCAAGATGAAAAGACAAACGTAGGAATGAAATAGATTCAGCAAAGTGAGGCCCGATATTCTAGACAGAGCGAGGATAGCAAAGAGAACTATGCAGTCTACAAAAAACCCTAAAACGAAAACCACGCAAAGGGGCAAAAAGACCCACCGTGCCGAACTAACAGCACGGCGGTGCACCCCTCTGCTTCTCAGAGCTTCCAGCAAAAGACAATAGCAAGCTGGACAGAAAAAAACAGAAAACAAACTAGAAGCACTTATCTAGCAGAGCAGCAGGCCCAAGGAAAGATGCAGTAGCTCAGATCCAACACTGGAACATTGACAAGGAGCAAGGAAGACAGACTCAGGTGGAGCTAAATAGCAAGGCAGCCAACGAGCTCACCAAAACACCTGAGGGAGGAAGCCCAGAGACTGCAATACCACTTGTGACCACAGAAGTGAACTCAGCCACAGAATTCACAACACTTTTACTATTGATATAGTTGAAGAACAGTTTGGGATTAGTTTTACTCTCCTTAGCAATGTGCTTCTCTGTTTCCTTTTTGGCAGCTTTAATTAGTTTTTTAGATAAAGTATTTTTCTCCCTATAGTTTTTTAGAGCTTCAATGGTGCCATCCTGCTTTAGTAGTGCAAATGCTTTCTTTTTACTGTTAATTGCCTGTCTTACTTCTTTGTTTAGCCACATTGGGTTTTTCCTATTTCTAGTCCTTTTATTCCCACAAGGTATAAACCGCTTACACTGCCTATTTAGGATGTTCTTAAACATTTCCCATTTATTATCTGTATTCTCATTTCTGAGGATATTGTCCCAGTCTACCAGATTAAGGGCATCTCTAAGCTGTTCAAACTTTGCCTTCCTAAAGTTCAATGTTTTTGTGACTCCCTGACAAGTCCCCCTAGTGAAAGACAGGTGAAACTGCACAATATTGTGGTCGCTATTTCCTAAATGCCCAACCACCTGCAGATTTGTTATTCTGTCAGGTCTATTAGATAGTATTAGGTCTAAAAGTGCTGCTCCTCTGGTTGGATTCTGCACCAATTGTGAAAGATAATTTTTCTTGGTTATTAGCAGAAACCTGTTGCCTTTATGGGTTTCACAGGTTTCTGTTTCCCAGTTAATATCCGGGTAGTTAAAGTCCCCCATAACCAGGACCTCATTATGGGTTGCAGCTTCATCTATCTGCTTTAGAAGTAGACTTTCCATGCTTTCTGTTATATTTGGGGGTTTGTAACAGACCCCAATGAGAATTTTGTTACCATTTTTCCCTCCATGAATTTCAACCCATATGGACTCGACATCCTCATTCCCTTCGCTAATATCCTCCCTTAAAGTGGACTTTAGACAAGACTTTACATAGAGACAAACCCCTCCTCCTCTCCGATTTTTACGATCCTTTCTAAACAGACTGTAACCCTGTAAGTTAACTGCCCAGTCATAGCTTTCATCTAACCATGTCTCGGTTATTCCCACTATGTCAAAGTTACCTGTAGATATTTCTGCTTCTAGTTCTTCCATCTTGTTTGTCAGGCTTCTGGCGTTTGCGAGCATGCAGTTTAGAGGATTTTGTTTTGTTCCAATCTCCTCACTGTGAATTGTTTTAGAAATGTTCTTACCTCCCTTCTGAGTATGTTTTCCTGGGTCGTCTTTGTTCGAGTCTAATGTTTTTCTTCCCGTCCCCTCTTCTTCTAGTTTAACGCCCTCCTGATGAGTGTAGCGAGTCTTCTGGCGAATGTGTGTTTCCCAGGTTTGTTGAGGTGTAGTCCGTCTCTGGCGAGGAGTCCATCATACCAGTAATTCACACCGTGGTCCAGGAATCCAAATCCTTGTTGTCTGCACCATCGTCTTAGCCAGTTGTTTGCATCAAGGATCCTGTTCCATCTCCTGGTGCCATGCCCGTCTACTGGAAGGATAGAAGAAAAAACTACCTGTGCATCCAGTTCCTTTACTTTCTTCCCCAACTCTTCAAAGTTGGCGCAGGGAACCCCACCATAACATCTTTAATGGCCTCAGAAAGGCCATCTCTGAACTTTGCAGCCAGGGCGCACTCATTCCACTGAGTAAGCACCGACCACTTCCGAAATTTTTGACAATAAATTTCTGCTTCATCTTGCCCCTGAGAGAGGGCCAACAAAGCTTTTTCAGCCTGAATCTCTTGGTTAGGTTCCTCATAGAGCAAACCCAATGCCAGAAAAAACGCATCCGCATTAAGCAACGCAGGGTCCCCTGGTGCCAATGCAAATGCCCAATCCTGAGGGTCACCCCGCAGGAAAGATATAATTATCTTGACTTGCTGAGCAGGGTCTCCAGAGGAGCGAAATTTCAAAGAAAGAAACAACTTGCAATTGTTCCTAAAATTCAGAAAACGAGATCTATCTCCAGAAAAAAACTCTGGGACAGAAATTCTAGGTTCAGACATAGGAGCATGTACAACAAAATCCTGTATATTTTGAACCTTAGCGGCAAGATTATTCAGGCTGGAAGCCAAACTCTGGACGTCCATGATAAACAGCTGGGATCAGAACCATTCAAAGATTAAGAGGAGGAGGAAGTAGCCAGGCTGCAATAAGGCTAGGCAGCAAACTCTGAGGGAAAGAGAAAAAAAAAAAAAAAAAAAAAAAACTTCCTCAGACTACTTATCCTCCTACTTCAGCCAATACAATTAACACTTTGTGGGCCGGTTATACTGTCTTGATCCCAATGGCAGGGGATCACTAAAGGACAAGCACAGATACAAACAAGCTCTAGGGCGATGGAACCTGAGCTGACCGCGACCCTGAACCTAACACACAAATAAAAGTAGCCGGGGAACGTGCCTACGATGATCCTAGACGTCTCGCTCCAGCCGAAGATCTAACTTCCCCTATTAGAAGAAACACAGACCTCTCTTGCCTCCAGAGAAATACCCCACAGAAATAGCAGCCCCCCACATATAATGACGGTGAAATGAGAGGAAAGCACATACGCAGTATGAAAACAGTTTCAGCAAAATGAGGCCCGCTAAAGCTAGATAGCAGAGGATACAAAAGTGAAATGCGCGGTCAGCGAAAAACCCTTCAAAAAACCATCCTGAAATTACTTGAACTCATGTGCCAACTCATGGTACATGAGGAGCAATTTCAGCCCACTAGAGCAACCAGCAGCAAAGAATCACATATCTGCAGGCTGGACTAAAAACCAAATAAAGCAAAACACCAAAACAGGAAAATCCAAACTTAGCTTGACCAGAAGGTTCTAGGAGCAGGGAGCAGAGGTAACAAGACACACTGGATACATTGATAACCGGCGAGGAAATGCCAGCAAAGCCAGGTTAAATAGGAAACTCCCATATCCTGATGGAACAGGTGGAACCCAGAGACCCAGGAAAGACAAGTCACCCAGTACCATCAGTAACCACCAGAGGGAGCCCAAAAACAGAACTCACAACAACTACCGCCGGTTTGTTAAAGACTTCGCGAAGGTGGCAGGTCCTCTCAATGAGTTGCTGAGGGGGACCGTTGGAGTACCGAAGACCCAGCGAATCCCCTGGGCACAGGGACAACACGAGGCCTTCCAGGCTATAAAGAATGCCCTTACTTCGGCCCCGATTTTGGCCTACGCAGACTTCGATCAACCGTTCCTGTTGTACACCGATGGTAGCTGTTGTGAATTCTGTTGTCAAGCTCCCTCCTGTGGTCATGAATGGTACTTCGGCTGGTTCTGTCCATGGGCTTCCTCTGGTGGTTGTGAGTGGGGCTGCGGCTTCTGAGTTTCCTTCCACAGGTGACGAGGTTAATTCGTTAGCTGGCTGCTCTATTTAACCCCACTTAGATCATTGCTCCATGCCACCTGTCAATGTTCCAGTATTGGTCTAGTTCGCTCCTGGATCATTCTTGTGACCTGTCTTCCCAGCAGAAGCTAAGTTCCTGCTTCTTTTTCTCTTGTTTGCAATTTTTCTGTTCAGCTTGCTATTTTGATTTTTGTCTTGCTTGCTGGAAGCTCTGGGACACAGAGGGAGCGCCTCCGCACCGTGAGTCGGTGCGGAGGGTCTTTTTGCGCCCTCTGCGTGGTCTTTTTGTAGTTTTTGTGCTGACCGCAAAGTTGCCTTTCCTATCCTCTGTCTGTTCAGTAAGTCGGGCCTCTCTTTGCTATATCTATTTCATCTCTGTGTTTGTAATTTTCATCTTAACTCACAGTCATTATATGTGGGGGGCTGCCTTTTCCTTTGGGGAATTTCTCTGATGCAAGGTAGGCTTTATTTTTCTATCTTTAGGGCTAGCTAGTTTCTTAGGCTGTGTCGAGTTGCATAGGGAGCGTTAGGAGCAGTCCACGGCTATTTCTAGTGTGTGTGATAGGATTAGGGATTGCGGTCAGCAGAGTTCCCACGTCCCAGAGCTTGTCCTGTATTGTTAGTAACTATCAGGTCATTCCGTGTGCTCTTAACCACCAGGTCCATTATTGTCCTAACCACCAGGTCATAACAGTACAGGTGGCCCAAAGTATTAATGCATCTCAATAGAGGGATTAGAGAAGTTCTGAGACCATTTTTTTTTCTTTGCAGTGTGTTTTGTCTCTCTTTTCCCCTTTACCTCTGGGTGGTTCAGGATACAGGTGTAGATATGGACATTCAAGGTCTGTCCTCTTGGATGGATAATCTCACTGCAAGGGTACAAAACATTCAAGATTTTCTGGTTCAGAATCCGATGTCAGAGCCTAGGATTCCAATTCCTGATTTGTTTTTTGGGGATAGATCTAAGTTTCTGAATTTCAAAAATAATTGTAAATTGTTTCTTGCTTTGAAACCTCGCTCCTCAGGTGACCCTGTTCAACAAGTGAAAATCATTATTTATTTGTTACGTGGCGACCCTCAAGACTGGGCATTTTCCCTTGCGCCAGGAGATCCGGCATTGCGTGATGTTGATGCGTTTTTTCTGGCGCTTGGATTGCTTTATGATGAACCAAATTCAGTGGATCAGGCAGAGAAAATCTTGCTGGCTCTGTGTCAGGGTCAGGATGAGGTAGAAATATATTGTCAGAAGTTTAGGAAGTGGTCTGTACTCACTCAGTGGAATGAATGTGCCCTGGCAGCAATTTTCAGAAAGGGTCTCTCTGAAGCCCTTAAGGATGTCATGGTGGGATTTCCTATGCCTGCCGGTCTGAATGAGTCTATGTCTTTGGCCATTCAGATCGATCGACGCTTGCGTGAGCGTAAAGCTGTGCACCATTTGGCGGTATTATCTGAGCATAGACCTGAGCCTATGCAATGTGATAGGACTTTGACCAGAGCTGAACGGCAAGAACACAGATGTCGGAATGGGCTGTGTTTTTACTGTGGTGATTCCACTCATGCTATCTCCGATTGTCCTAAGCGCACTAAGCGTTTCGCTAGGTCTGCCACCATTGGTACGGTACAGTCGAAATTTATTTTGTCCGTTACTCTGATTTGCTCTTTGTCATCCTATTCTGTTATGGCATTTGTGGATTCAGGCGCTGCCCTGAATTTGATGGACTTGGAGTTTGCTAGGCGCTGTGGTTTTTTCTTGGAGCCCTTGCGGTATCCTATTCCATTGAGAGGAATTGATGCTACGCCTTTGGCCAAGAATAAGCCTAAGTACTGGACCCAATTGACCATGTGCATGGCTCCTGCACATCAGGAGGATATTCGCTTTTTGGTGTTGCATAATCTGCATGATGTGGTCGTTTTGGGGTTGCCATGGCTACAGGTCCATAATCCAGTATTGGATTGCAAATCTATGTCTGTGTCCAGCTGGGGTTGTCAGGGGGTACATGGTGATGTTCCATTTTTGTCTATTTCGTCATCCACCCCTTCTGAAATCCCGGAGTTTTTGTCGGATTACCGGGATGTATTTGATGAGCCCAAATCCAGTGCCCTACCTCCTCATAGGTATTGCGATTGTGCTATTAATTTGATTCCTGGTAGTAAGTTTCCTAAGAGCCGACTGTTCAATTTATCTGTGCCAGAACACGCCGCTATGCGGAGTTATATACAGGAATCCTTGGAGAAGGGTCATATTCGCCCGTCGTCGTCACCATTGGGAGCAGGGTTTTTTTTTGTGGCCAAGAAGGATGGTTCTTTGAGACCTTGTATTGATTACCACTTTCTTAATAAGATCACAGTCAAATTTCAGTACCCTTTGCCACTGCTGTCTGATTTATTTGCTCGGATTAAGGGGGCTAGTTGGTTCACCAAGATAGATCTTCGTGGCGCGTATAATCTTGTGCGTATTAAACAGGGCAATGAATGGAAAACAGCATTTAATACGCCCGAGGGCCATTTTGAGTAGCTGGTTATGCCATTCGGGCTTTCGAATGCTCCATCAGTATTTCAGTCCTTTATGCATGACATCTTCCGAGAGTACCTGGATAAATTCCTGATTGTATATTTGGATGATATTTTGGTCTTCTCGGATGATTGGGAGTCTCACGTGAAGCAGGTCAGAATGGTGTTGCAGGTCCTTCGTGCTAATTCTTTGTTTGTGAAGGGTTCAAAGTGTCTCTTTGGAGTTCAGAAGGTTTCATTTCTGGGTTTCATTTTTTCCCCTTCTACTATCGAGATGGACCCTGTTAAAGTCCAGGCCATTTATGATTGGACTCAGCCGACATCTGTGAAGAGTCTGCAAAAGTTCCTGGGCTTTGCTAATTTATATCGTCGCTTCATCAGTAATTTTTCTAGTGTTGCTAAACCGTTGACTGATTTGACCAAGAAGGGTGCTGATGTGGTCAATTGGTCTTCTTCGGCTGTGGAAGCTTTTCAGGAGTTGAAGCGTCGTTTTTCTTCTGCCCCTGTGTTGTGCCAGCCAGATGTTTTGCTCCCGTTTCAGGTCGAGGTTGATGCTTCTGAGATTGGAGCAGGGGCTGTTTTGTCGCAAAGAAGTTCTGATGGCTCGGTGATGAAACCATGTGCCTTCTTTTCTAGAAAGTTTTCGCCTGCTGAGCGCAATTATTATGTTGGCAATCGAGAGTTGTTGGCCATGAAGTGGGCATTCGAGGAGTGGCATCATTGGCTTGAAGGAGCTAAACATCACATGGTGGTCTTGACGGATCACAAGAATTTGACTTATCTCGAGTCTGCCAAACAGTTGAATCCTAGACAGGCTCGATGGTCGCTATTTTTCTCCCGTTTTGATTTTGTGGTTTCGTACCTTCCGGGCTCTAAGAATGTGAAGGCTGATGCCCTGTCAAGGAGTTTTGTGCCCGACTCTCCGGGTGTTCCTGAGCCGGCGGGTATTCTCAAAGAGGGGGTAATTTTGTCTGCCATCTCCCCTGATTTGTGGCGGGTGCTGCAAAAATTTCAGGCTGATATACCTGACCGTTGCCCAGCGGAGAAACTGTTTGTCCCTGATAAATGGACTAGTAGAGTTATCTCTGAGGTTCATTGTTCGGTGTTGGCTGGTCATCCTGGAATCTTTGGTACCAGAGATTTGGTGGCTAGATCCTTTTGGTGGCCGTCTTTGTCACGGGATGTGCGTTCTTTTGTGCAGTCCTGTGGGACTTGTGCTCAGGCTAAGCCCTGTTGTTCTCGTGCCAGTGGGTTGCTTTTGCCCTTGCCGGTCCCGAAGAGGCCCTGGACGCATATTTCTATGGATTTTATTTCGGATCTCCCTGTCTCTCAAAAGATGTCGGTCATTTGGGTGGTTTGTGATCGCTTCTCTAAGATGGTCCATTTGGTACCCTTGTCTAAATTGCCTTCCTCCTCTGATTTGATGCCATTGCTTTTCCAGCATGTGGTTCATTTACATGGTATTCCGGAGAACATCGTTTCGGACAGAGGTTCCCAGTTTGTTTCGAGGTTTTGGCGATCCTTTTGTGCTAGGATGGGCATTGATTTGTCTTTTTCCTCGGCTTTCCATCCTCAGACAAATGGCCAAACCGAACAAACTAATCAGACTTTGGAAACATATCTGAGATGCTTTGTTTCTGCTGATCAGGATGATTGGGTGTCCTTTTTGCCTTTGGCTGAGTTCGCCCTTAATAATCGGGCCAGCTCGGCTACTTTGGTTTCGCCGTTTTTCTGCAATTCTGGTTTCCATCCTCGTTTCTCTTCAGGGCAGGTTGAGCCTTCGGACTGTCCTGGTGTAGATACTGTGGTGGATAGGTTGCAGCAGATTTGGACTCATGTGGTGGACAATTTGACATTGTCCCAGGAGAAGGTTCAACGTTTCGCTAACCGCCGGCGCTGTGTGGGTCCCCGACTTCGTGTTGGGGATTTGGTTTGGTTGTCGTCTCGTTGTGTTCCTATGAAGGTTTCCTCTCCTAAGTTTAAGCCTCGTTTCATTGGTCCGTATAAGATTTCTGAGGTTCTCAATCCTGTGTCATTTCGTTTGACCCTTCCAGCTTCTTTTGCCATCCATAATGTATTCCATAGGTCGTTGTTGCGGAGATACGTGGCGCCTGTGGTTCCATCCGTTGATCCTCCTGCCCCGGTGTTGGTTGAGGGGGAGTTGGAGTATGTGGTGGAGAAGATTTTGGATTCTCGTATTTCGAGACGGAAACTCCAGTACCTGGTCAAGTGGAAGGGTTATGGTCAGGAAGATAATTCCTGGGTCTTTGCCTCTGATGTTCATGCTGCCGATCTGGTTCGTGCCTTTCATTTGGCTCGTCCTGGTCGGCCTGGGGGCTCTGGTGAGGGTTCGGTGACCCCTCCTCAAGGGGGGGGGGGTACTGTTGTGAATTCTGTTGTCAAGCTCCCTCCTGTGGTCATGAATGGTACTTCGGCTGGTTCTGTCCATGGGCTTCCTCTGGTGGTTGTGAGTGGGGCTGCGGCTTCTGAGTTTCCTTCCACAGGTGACGAGGTTAATTCGTTAGCTGGCTGCTCTATTTAACTCCACTTAGATCATTGCTCCATGCTACCTGTCAATGTTCCAGTATTGGTCTAGTTCGCTCCTGGATCGTTCTTGTGACCTGTCTTCCCAGCAGAAGCTAAGTTCCTGCTTGCTTTTCTCTTGTTTGCTATTTTTCTGTCCAGCTTGCTATTTTGATTTTTGTCTTGCTTGCTGGAAGCTCTGGGACGCAGAGGGAGCGCCTCCGCAGAGTCGGTGCGGAGGGTCTTTTTGCGCCCTCTGTGTGGTCTTTTTGTAGTTTTTGTGCTGACCGCAAAGTTGCCTTTCCTATCCTCTGTCTGTTCAGTAAGTCGGGCCTCTCTTTGCTATATCTATTTCATCTCTGTGTTTGTAATTTTCATCTTAACTCACAGTCATTATATGTGGGGGGCTGCCTTTTCCTTTGGGGAATTTCTCTGAGGCAAGGTAGGCTTTATTTTTCTATCTTTAGGGCTAGCTTGTTTCTTAGGCTGTGTCGAGTTGCATAGGGAGCATTAGGAGCAATCCACGGTTATTTCTAGTGTGTGTGATAGGATTAGGGATTGCGGTCAGCAGAGTTCCCACGTCCCAGAGCTTGTCCTGTATTATTAGTAACTATCAGGTCATTCCGTGTGCTCTTAACCACCAGGTCCATTATTGTCCTAACCACCAGGTCATAACAGGTAGCCTTCATGGACTCGGTGCAGTACTTTCTCAGATACAGGATGGACATGAGAGAGGTATCGGGTATGCTAGCAGGTCCCTGCGAGACAGCGAAAGAAACCCTCACAATTACAGCTCCTTCCGGTTAGAGCTCCTGGCCCTGGTGTGGGCCATGACAGAAAAGTTTGCAGGCTTCCTGACAGATACCAAAATTCAAGTTCGAACAGACAATAATCCCCTGGCCCACCTTGAGAATGCTAAACTGGGGGCCTTAGAACAACGGTGGATGGCTCGCCTGGCCAAATTCGACTTTACCATCCGTTATCGCTCTGCTACCAAAAACGCAAAAGCGAATGGGCTGTCAAGAGTGCCTGTGGAGACTCCAGTGGGGAATCTTGATGAGCAACTTGAAGAGGAAGAAACCCCAGACTTCAATAAGTTCAAGCCCCCAATGGTTGTGGCCCAGTCAAGAAGGGAGGCCTGCGCATTACCCCGGTCCCTGGGGAGAACCAATGAGGAATGGGGACACGTTCAGGATGAAGACGAAGGGCTGAGACAGATGAAATGGTGGGTAACGCAAAAGCGGAAGCCTGGCAAACAAGAGAGAGATAATCTGGACTCTGAAATGAGGAGTGTATTGCACCAGTGGGATAGACTGGAAGTGCGAGAGTCATTACTATATCGTAAGAGGCAACAGCCAAAAGATATGGAAGTAAGGTGGCAAGTGGTCATCCCAGGAAGAATGGCTCAAGAAATAGCTAAAGAAGCCCACGAATTCGGAGCGCACTTCTGCCCCACAAAGACCTACCAATGGTTGCAGTGGTATGTGTATTGCCCCCGGTTGGAGCTTGTGGTGGAAGAGGTTTGCCGGCAGTGTCGAGTATGTGACCTCATTAAGAGTACTGAACAGAGGGCACCCATCCAGACCATACAAACTAAGGAACCGTTGGAAGTCTTGATGATCGACTATCTCCTCGTGGGACACTCGGACCGGGGGCTGCAATACTGTTTGGTGATGACCGATCATTTCTCTAAGTTCGCAGTAGTCACTCCGACTAGAGACCAGACTGCGGAATTGGCGGCGCGAGCCATCTATCAAGACTTCATCCGGGTGTATGGGTGCCCAAAGCGCATCCACTCCGACCAAGGCGCATGTTTCTAAGGCAAGGTGATGGAAGAATTGTATCGCATGTATGGCATCGAGCGGTCCCGGACCACCCCTTACCATCCTCAAGGCAATGGAGCTTGCGAACGCTTCAACAGAACCTTGCTTCAGATGCTGAGAACATTGGAGGAGGATAAGAAGGTGTGTTGGCCAGACTATCTGCCAGAATTGGTCTGGGCCTACAACAATTGGGTCCACTCCACCACGGGTTATACCCCCTATCTACTGTTGTTTGGAAGAGCTGGACAAGAGATCATTGAGCTGAATTTGGAACAGCCAGAGGAGCTGATGGAGCGAACTGTCACCTCATGGGTGAAAGAGCATCGGCAACGTTTGCAAACGATACGGCGGTTGGTGGGTCAGCAACTGCAGGAAAAAGAACATACAGCCCGCAAACCGACTCAAGAGTTACCGCTCCAACCTGGAGACCGG
Source organism: Ranitomeya imitator (assembly GCF_032444005.1). NCBI lineage: Eukaryota > Metazoa > Chordata > Amphibia > Anura > Dendrobatidae > Ranitomeya > Ranitomeya imitator. The sequence goes on from NC_091284.1 coordinate 825,515,907, forward strand.
GTATTGGTCAGAGAGAAACGCCCTAAGGGAAAACTAAGTGAGAGATGGGAAGTACAGCCGTAAAAGGTTATTGAGTGAGTGTATGCTAACAGCCCTGTCTACAAGGTACAGATTGAAGATGGGGCATCCGCCCCTAGAGTACTTCACAGAAATATGCTGCGGCCTTGCCGGTCTGAGGTCTGTTCTATGCCTTTTTAATCATAGACCTGAAACAGGGACAAGGGGGCATCCTCTGCGGTTGGAGGAAAAAAGGTTTAAGCAAAATAACAGACGCGGATTCTTTACTGTAAGAGCAGTGAGACTATGGAACTCTCTGCCGTATGATGTTGTAATGAGTGATTCATTACTTAAATTTAAGAGGGGACTGGATACCTTTCTGGAAAAGTATAATGTTACAGGGTATATACACTAGATTCCTTGATAGGGCATTGATCCAGGGAACTAGTCTGATTGCCGTATGTGGAGTCGGGAAGGAATTTTTTTCCCCAATGTGGAGCTTACTCTTTGCACATTGGGTTTTTTTGCCTTCCTCTGGATCAACATGTTAGGGCATGTTAGGTTAGGCTATGGGTTGAACTAGATGGACATATAGTCTTCCTTCAACCTTAATAACTATGTAACTATGTAATATGTAGAACAGTGTGCTCTGCCTTTTTTTACACCTTTGTTGCCTCCTCCATTACACTTTTACCCTGATGCTGTGATAGAACAAAAATAGCGGTCAGGAAAATAACTGATAATATTATAACCACAACTGGGCTGAAATAGTAATAATAAAGAGATTGTGCAAATGCGCAAGTACCAGAAGACCACTACTTAATACATGAATGGCAGACCATTCGGTATAATAGTAAAACGAAGAACCTAAAATATGGAGATCAATTTATATGATAAAAACTTGTATGAGTGTATATTTAATACCCAAATTAAAAGTAGTAAAAACAAGGAAAGGTACGGTATAATAAAATGCCTTTATTACATTTAATATATAATTATATATATATACAGGGCAACAATAGGCAATCACAAAAGTGTGCCTGTAACTGGAGGACAGAATGTATATAAAAATAATGAACAGCAGCAAAAAATAGCAAATACTGTAACGGACACAGAGAGGACTGGGTGTATGTAAAAAAATAATTAAAAAAATATTATTATAGAAATAAAGGATTTATATATATATATATACTCTGTTTATACATGGCAATACAGGTAAATATTGTTATATATGTAGATGTCATAAAATGGCCGTAAAAAAAGGGGGGCACTCAGCAAGCCAAGTGAGGGCTACATGAACAATATGAAAAGTGTAATAAGTAAAAACGTGTAGATTATTAAAAACACTATAAGTATAATGTGTGCACAATGGCAATAAGGTGCAATGAAAGTGCAGGAGAAAATAATCCAAACTAGTGTGAGCAGAGGTTGAGAAGGGCTCCTAAGTAATCAAACATAAATATACACACAACGTGTAAGAATAGTGAAGGGTGAGCCCAGGGTCACAAAAACTGCTAAGTGCAGAGAATACAATGCGGCCAAAATAGATAAATACCTCTACCAACTAAGTGTCCGATCCTCCAGGTACAGCACACCCCGACGCGCGTTTCGGACTGTGTCCTTCGTCAGGGTGTTTCTCACTCACTACAAGACAATTCCCTTCAGATGTCTCTTTCTTTGGATGCTGCCGCACGTGGGGCATGCGCAGCTCCGTGGACCCTCGTCCTCCGCAGACCTCAGTCTGTATCTGGCTCCCTCTCACTCCAGCCAGCTTCAGCTTCAGTCTGCTTCTCCTCTGCCTCTTCCTAACTTACTAAACTACCAGTTTTACCCAATTGTGAGGAGTGCCCTAATAGATAGAAGCATGGCTCCCCCTGGCGGCCTGGAGTGTAAAGTGTGTTGTGTGGTTAGTGATACCTGGTAAGGTGATCTACTTTATTGCCCTCAGACATAACATCACTCCCCTGGTGGAAGAATGACATTATTGTAACGACCAGGACCCGGGGGCGCTGCACATGGAGCTGTGGGGATATCATACTGTGTATAGGGGAGTAGTGGAGACATCATACTGTGTAGAGAGGGGTGGGGTGGGGGCATTATACCGTGTAGAGGGGAGTTGTGAGGACATCATACTGTGTAGAGGGGTGGGGGTATTATACTGTGTAAAGGGGAGCTGTGGGCCCATCATACTGTTTAGAGGGGTGGTGGTATTATACTGTGTAGAGGGGAGTTGTGGGGACATCATACTGTGTAGAGGGGTGGGGGTATTATACTGTGTAGAGGGGAGATGTGTGAACATTATACTGTGTAGAGGGTTGGGGTGGTGGTAGTATACTGTGGGCCCATCATATTGTGTTTATGGAGCTGTGGGGATATCATACTGTGTATAGGGGAGTAGTGGAGACATCATACTATGTAGAGGGGTGGGGTGGGGTTATTATACTGTGTAGAGGGGAGTAGTGGAGACATCAAACTGTGTAGAGGGGTAGGGTGGGGACATCATACTGTGTAGAGGGGTGGGGGTATTATACTGTGTAGAGGCGCGATGTGGGCCCATCATATTGTGTTTATGGAGCTGTGGGGATATCATACTGTGTATAAAGGAGTAGTGGAGACCTCATACTCTGTAGAGGGGTGGGGTGGGGGTATTATACTTTGTAGAGGGGAGATGTGGGCCCATCATATTATGTTTATGGAGCTGTGGGGATATCATACTGTGTATAGGGGAGTAGTGGAGACATCATACTGTGTAGAGGAGTGGGGTGGGGTTATTATACTGTGTAGAGGGGAGTAGTGGAGACATCAAACTGTGTAGAGGGGTAGGGTGGGGACATCATACTGTGTAGAGGGGTGGGGGTATTATACTGTGTAGAGGCGAGATGTGGGCCCATCATATTGTGTTTATGGAGCTGTGGGGAAATCACACTGTGTATAGGGGAGTAGTGGAGACCTCATACTGTGTAGAGGGGTGGGGTGGGGGTATTATACTGTGTAGAGGGGAGATGTGGGCCCATCATATTGTGTTTATGGAGCTGTGGGAATATCATACTGTGTATAGGGGAGTAGTGGAGACATCATACTGTGTAGTGGGGTGGGGTGGGGTTATTATACTGTGTAGAGGGGAGTAGTGGAGACATCAAACTGTGTAGAGGGGTATGGTGGGGACATCATACTGTGTAGAGGGGTGGGGGTATTATACTGTGTAGAGGCGAGATGTGGGCCCATCATATTGTGTTTATGGAGCTGTGGGGATATCATACTGTGTATAGGGGAGTAGTGGAGACATCATACTGTGTAGTGGGGTGGGGTTGGGCTTTTATATTGTGTAGAGGAGAGCTGTGAGGACATCATACTGTGTAGTGGGGTGGTGGTAGTGTACTGTGTATAGGGGAGCTATGGGCCCATCGTATTGTGTTTATGAAGCTGTGGGGACATCATACTTAGGGTACTGTGACTTTCAAAGGGGCACATTGGGCATTATTAATTTCCTATTGGCAAAATATGGGCACTGTTTTCTAGTGAACTAGCACAGGGCACTAGGGTTAAGTTTTACCATAAAGAGGACATAAAGGATTCATTATACTTTATAAGGGGCACAGTGGTAAGCATTTGCGGCTCAACATTGGGGTCAGTAGGATGAGGATTTTGTACAGGATGGGAATTGTTGCGGGTTTTTAACTATGTAGAAAGGAAATAGGAAACCTCATGTGCTCGACCAAGGCTATTGGAACTTCAGGAGGAAGGTAAACACAGCCGAAGGGGAAGAAGGTCATTATTAGGAAACAATTACTGCTGAACTATCACAACTTGCAAATTACTTACATTTTCAAACATTGCTATCCTAGAATATCGACATGCATTTTTAACAATTTATGATATTGGGAATTAATGTCTATGAATTTTGACCAAAATGTGAAAAAATGTGTAACATCCATTATTCTTACAAAATTCCCAAATCTTCCCAAATCATTGATGCCATGATCACCGCCATGACATGTGCTGAGGATCCATTGACCGGTGTTGTAAGATATGGCTGAATGGGGTGGTTCAGACCCCTGGATGACCCGATGATGTGTAAAGGGGGTTACATAGAGCACAATGACTAATGGTTACCCCCGGGGGGTGGGCGCGTTTGGTGGAGGCTGTTTTGTTTTTGCCTTCATATGTGAATAAGGCAGGAAACAGATATGAGATTTGCTGATTATAATCTGACAAGAGATCGAGGAGAAAGAAAATGATAAGTGCGAAAAGTAAAGTTCCAGTGTCAATGAGCGGTTACACACAGGGGGGAACCATAGTGATGGCTGCCACCAACAATCTGTAGTTAGTGGGAGTTGACATCTCAATGCCCGATTTCTCCACATCAATCATTTGTTTCTAAGGCTAGGTTCACATTGCGTTAACAGCAGCCCGTTCAACTCATGCGTTAACGGGCTGCTGTTAACGCAAGTGCCGAATTTCGCTAGCGCAGATAGCGCAGATAGAGCTAGCAGATGCTCTATCTGCGCTAGCAGTGACGGACCCGGAAACGCTGCAGCCCGCGTCTCGGGGTCCGTCACACAATGACGGCACATCCCTAGCGCACGCCCATTGTGGGCATGCGTTAGCAATGCGTCCGACATAAGGATTATTGGCGGCTTTAACGGACTGCGTTACACCGCGTTATGCTGCGGTGTAACGCAGTCCGTCTAACGGACTGCCAAGACGAAATGTGAACCCAGCATTACTGGAGATAAACATCACCTAAGATATCAGGTAGCCACTTATCTCAACACTGATATTACCGCCATATCGTGAGCACATAGTGGCAAACGCCAGTGCTACAGCACACATAAGAGATCACAGTACAGTCACAGATGGTGAAGATCACTTTTCACGTCTTTTCCATCTTCTTCAGACAGACACAACATTTTCCAGTCACCACTCATCTGCAGAGATTACAGCACAGACACATCTGACTTCTCACATTTCCATCCCGGTCCCCATCTGTCCCAAACCTGCACAATCCTTATCCTGCTGATACCCCAATACTGAGCCGTTGCTGCCGTATGTGTCCCTATTACTACACCTGATACCCCAATACTGAGCCGCTGCTGCCGTATGTGTCCCTATTACTGCCCCTGATACCCCAATACTGAGCCGCTACTGCTGTATGTGTCCTTATTACTGCCCCTGTTACCCCAATACTGAGCTGCTGCTGCCGTATGTGTCCCTATTACTACACCTGATACCCCAATATTGAGCTGCTGCTGCCGTATGTGTCCCTATTACTGCCCCTGATACCCCAATACTGAGCCGCTGCTGCCATATGTGTCCCTATTACTGCTCCTGATACCCCAATACTGAGCCACTGCTGCCGTATGTGTCCTTATTACTGCACCTGATTCCCCAATACTGAGCCGCTGCTGCCGTATGTGTCCTTATTACTGCCCCTGTTACCCCAATACTGAGCTGCTGCTGCCGTATGTGTCCCTATTACTGCACCTGATACCCCAATACTGAGCCGCTGCTGCCGTATGTGTCCCTATTACTGCCCCTGATACCCCAATACTGAGCCACTGCTGCCGTATGTGTCCTTATTACTGCCCCTGTTACCCCAATACTGAGCTGCTGCTGCCGTATGTGTCCCTATTACTACACCTGATACCCCAATACTGAGCTGCTGCTGCCGTATGTGTCCCTATTACTGCCCCTGATACCCCAATACTGAGCCACTGCTGCCATATGTGTCCCTATTACTGCTCCTGATACCCCAATACTGAGCCTCTGCTGCCGTATGTGTCCCTATTACTGCACCTGATACCCCAATACTGAGCCGCTGCTGCCGTATGTGTCCCTATTACTGCACCTGATACCCCAATACTGAGCCGCTGCTGCCGTATGTGTCCCTATTACTGCCCCTGATACCCCAATACTGAGCCACTGCTGCCGTATGTGTCCTTATTACTGCCCCTGTTACCCCAATACTGAGCTGCTGCTGCCGTATGTGTCCCTATTACTACACCTGATACCCCAATACTGAGCTGCTGCTGCCGTATGTGTCCCTATTACTGCCCCTGATACCCCAATACTGAGCCACTGCTGCCATATGTGTCCCTATTACTGCTCCTGATACCCCAATACTGAGCCTCTGCTGCCGTATGTGTCCCTATTACTGCACCTGATACCCCAATACTGAGCCGCTGCTGCCGTATGTGTCCCTATTACTACACCTGATACCCCAATACTGAGCTGCTGCTGCCATATGTGTCCCTATTACTGCACCTGATACCCCAATACTGAGCCGCTGCTGCCGTATGTGTCCCTATTACTGCCCCTGATACCCCAATACTGAGCCGCTGCTGCCGTATGTGTCCTTATTACTGCCCCTGTTACCCCAATACTGATCCACTGCTGCCGTATGTGTCCCTATTACTACACCTGATACCCCAATACTGAGCTGCTGCTGCTGCCATATGTGTCCCTATTACTGCACCTGATACCCCAATACTGAGCCGCTGCTGCCGTATGTGTCCCTATTACTGCCCCTGATACCCCAATACTGAGCCGCTGCTGCCGTATGTGTCCCTATTACTGCACCTGATACCCCAATACTGAGCCGCTGCTGCCGTATGTGTCCCTATTACTGCCCCTGATACCCCAATACTGAGCCGCTGCTGCCGTATGTGTCCCTATTACTGCACCTGATACCCCAATACTGAGCCGCTGCTGCCGTATGTGTCCTTATTACTGCACCTGATACCCCAATACTGAGCCGCTGCTGCCGTATGTGTCCTTATTACTGCCCCTGTTACCCCAATACTGATCCACTGCTGCCGTATGTGTCCCTATTACTGCACCTGATACTCCAATACTGAGCCGCTGCTGCCGTATGTGTCCTTATTACTGCACCTGATTCCCCAATACTGAGCCGCTGCTGCCGTATGTGTCCTTATTACTGCCCCTGTTACCCCAATACTGATCCACTGCTGCCGTATGTGTCCCTATTACTGCACCTGATACCCCAATACTGAGCCACTGCTGCCGTATGTGTCCTTATTACTGCCCCTGTTACCCCAATACTGAGCCGCTGCTGCCGTATGTGTCCCTATTACTGCACCTGATACCCCAATACTGAGCCGCTGCTGCCGTATGTGTCCCTATTACTGCACCTGATTCCCCAATACTGAGCCGCTGCTGCCGTATGTGTCCCTATTACTGCCCCTGATACCCCAATACTGAGCCGCTGCTGCCGTATGTGTCCCTATTACAGCACCTGATACCCCAATACTGAGCCGCTGCTGCCATATGTGTCCCTATTACTGCACCTGATACCCCAATACTGAGCCGCTGCTGCCGTATGTGTCCCTATTACTGCACCTGATACCCCAATACTGAGCTGCTGCTGCCATATGTGTCCCTATTACTGCACCTGATACCCCAATACTGAGCCGCTGCTGCCGTATGTGTCCCTATTACTGCCCCTGATACCCCAATACTGAGCCGCTGCTGCCGTATGTGTCCTTATTACTGCCCCTGTTACCCCAATACTGATCCACTGCTGCCGTATGTGTCCCTATTACTACACATGATACCCCAATACTGAGCTGCTGCTGCTGCCATATGTGTCCCTATTACTGCACCTGATACCCCAATACTGAGCCGCTGCTGCCATATGTGTCCCTATTACTGCCCCTGATACCCCAATACTGAGCCGCTGCTGCCGTATGTGTCCCTATTACTGCCCCTGTTACCCCAATACTGATCCACTGCTGCCGTATGTGTCCCTATTACTACACCTGATACCCCAATACTGAGCTGCTGCTGCTGCCGTATGTGTCCCTATTACTGCCCCTGATACCCCAATACTGAGCCGCTGCTGCTGTATGTGTCCCTATTACTGCCCCTGATACCCCAATACTGAGCCGCTGCCGCCGTATGTGTCCTTATTACTGCACCTGATACCCCAATACTGAGCCGCTGCTGCCGTATGTGTCCTTATTACTGCCCCTGTTACCCCAATACTGATCCACTGCTGCCGTATGTGTCCCTATTACTGCCCCTGATACCCCAATACTGAGCCTCTGCTGCCGTATGTGTCCCTATTACTACACCTGATACCCCAATACTGAGCCGCTGCTGCCGTATGTGTCCCTATTACTGCACCTGCTATGAGGTACGATAACAGCTCCTCTTACTGCCCCACATAGCAATGCCACCACTGTACTTACAAAGTAAAATGCCTTCTTTGTGCCATCTAGACGGTTAAATTGCCCCATGTAAAATATTAATGCTTTGTGTAAGTGTCCTAGCAAACAATGCCCATATTTTGCCCCTTAGAAAATCCCGTGTGCCCCTTAGACAGTCACAATACCCTGAGTGCCCTATAACAAAAAATGCACAGCTAGCATTTAATAATCTTCATTTAGTACCCCCTGTACAATTTCCCTATAAACAGTATGATGTCCCCACAGCTCCCCTAAACACAGTATGTGTCACAAACATTGTGGGACGACTAAGTGCATCACAAGGGGAAGGAAGCACAAACACTAGGGAAAAGGGGAGTGGCGACCCCTAGGCAGGTCTAATAACACCTGTGTCATCTACCGTCCCTACTATATTGGTTCCGCACCAATCACTGAGCAGGAACCTATGCCCTGTATATCCCTAGAGCTAGGCCCTGAATAGAGAAGGGGGTGAGCACCCCCAAGAAATTTTCCACAGAACCAGATTTTGCTACAAATGAAACTAAGCTCCAGACACATATTGAACGCTTTCAATATCATTTGAAAGAGAGGAAGCATCGTCAAAATTTGAGGGACATACAGGACTTTAACCCCTTAGTGACAGAGCCAATTTGGTACTTAATGACCGGGCCAATTTTTGCAATTCTGACCACTGTCCCTTTATGAGGTTATAACTCTGGAACGCTTCAACGGATCCCGCTGATTCTGAGACTGTTTTTTCGTGACATATTGTACTTCATGTTAGTGGTAACATTTCTTCGATATTACTTGCGATTATTTATGAAAAAAACGGAAATATGGCGAAAATTTTTAAAATTTTGCAATTTTCAAAATTTGTATTTTTATGCCCTTAAATCAGAGAGATATGTCACGAAAAATAGTTAATAAATAACATTTCCCACATGTCTACTTTACATCAGCACAATTTTGGAAACAAAATTTTTTTTGTTAGGGAGTTATAAGGGTTAAAAGTTGACCAGCAATTTCTCATTTTTACAACACCATTTTTTTTTTAGGGACCACATCACATTTGAAGTCATTTTGAGGGGTCTATATGATAGAAAATAATAAAGTGTGACACCATTCTAAAAACTACACCCCTCAAGGTTCTCAAAACCACATTCAAGAAGTTTATTAACCCTTTACGTGCTTCACAGGAACTGAAACAATGTGGAAGGAAAAAATGAACATTTAACTTTTTTTTGCAAACATCTTAATTCAGAACCATTTTTTTTATTTTCACAAGTGTAAAAACAGAAATGTAACCATAAATTTTGTTATGCAATTTCTCCTGAATACGCCAATACCCCATATGTGGGAGTAAACCACTTTTTGGGCGCACTGCAGAACTTAGAAGTGAAGGAGCGCCGTTTGACTTTTTCAATGCAGAATTGGCTGGAATTGAGATCGGACACCATGTCGCGTTTAGAGAGTCCCTGATGTGCCTAAACAGTGGAAACTCCCACAAGTGACACCATTTTGGAAACTATACCCCTTAAGGAACTTATCTAGATGTGTGGTGAGCACTTTGAACCCCCATGTGCTTCACAGAAGTTTATAATGTAGAGCCATGAAAAAAAAAATCGCATTTTTTCTACAAAAATGATCTTTTTGCCCACAAATTTTTATTTTCACAAGGGTAACAGGAGAAATTAGACCACTAAAGTTGTTGTGCAATTTCTCCTGAGTACGCCGATACCCAATATGTGGGGGTAATCCACTGTTTGGGCGCACCGCAGAGCTTGGAAGAGAAAGAGTGCCGTTTTACTTTTTCAATGTAGAATTGGCTGGAATTGAGATCGGACGCCATGTCGCGTTTGGAGAGCCCCTGATGTGCCTAAACAGTAGAAATCCCCCACAAGTGACCCCATTTTGGAAACTAGACCCAACATGGAACTTATCTAGATGTGTGGTGAGAACCTTGAATGCCAAAGTGCTTCACAGAAGTTTATAATGCAGAGCCGTGAAAATAAAAAATATTTTTTTTTCCACAAAAAAGATTTTTTAGCCCCCAAGTTTTTATTTTCACAAGGGTAACAAGAGAAATTGGACCCCAAAAGTTGTTGTCCAATTTGTCCTGAGTATGCTGGTACCCCATATGTGGGGGTAAACCACTGTTTGGGCGCACGGCAGAGCTCGGAAGGAAGGAGCGCCGTTTTGGAATGCAGACTTTGATAGAATGGTCTGCGGGTATTATGTTGCGTTTGCAGAGCCCCTGATGTACCTAACCAGTAGAAACCCTCCACAAGTGACCCCATTTTGGAAACTAGACCCCCCAAGGAACTTATCTAGATGTGTGGTGAGAACTTTGAATGCCCAAGTGCTTCACAGAAGTTTAGAATGCAGAGTCGTGAAAATAAAAAATATTTTTTTTTCCACAAAAAAGATATTGTAGCCCCCAAGTTTTTATTTTCACAAGGGTAACAGGAGAAATTGGACTGCAATAGTTGTTGTCCAATTTATCCCGAGTACGCTGATGCACCATATGTGGGGGTAAATCACTGTTTGGGCGCACGGCAGAGCTCGGAAGGGAAGGAGCGCCTTTTTGGAATGCAGACTTTGATAGAATGGTCTGTGGGCATTATGTTGCGATTGCAGAGCCCCTGATGTACCTAAACTGTAGTTACCCCCCACAAGTGACCCCATTTTGGAAACTAGACCCCCAAGGAACTTATCTAGATGTGTGGTGAGAACTTTGAATGCCCAAGTGCTTCACAGAAGATTAGAATGCAGAGTCGTGAAAATAAAAAATATTTTTTTTTTCACAAAAAAGATATTGTAGCCCCCAAGTTTTTATTTTCACAAGGGTAACAAGAGAAATTGGACCCCAGAAGTTGTTGTCCAATTTATCCCGAGTACACTGATGCCCCATATGTGGGGGTAACCCACTGTTTGGGCGCACAGCAGAGCTCTGAAGGGAGGGAGCACCATTTGACTTTTTGAGCGCAAAATTGGCTGTCGTGTTTGGAGACCCCCTTATGTACCTAAACAGTGGAAACCCCCCAATTCTAGCTCCAACCCTAACCCCAACACACACCTAACCCTAATCCCAACCTGATCCATAATCCTAATCACTAACCCTAACCATAATCACAACCCTTACCCCAAAACAACCCTAATGTCAACCCTAACCATAACCCTAATCAAAACCCTAAATCCAACACACCCCTAATCCTAATCTCAACCCTAACCTCAAACCTAACCCTAATCCCAATACACCCCTAATCACAACCCTAACCTTAACCCTAATCCCAAACCTAACCCTAATCCCAAGCGTAACCCTAATGCCAACCCTAACACTAATACCAACCCTAATCCAAACCCTAACCCTAATCCCAGCTCTAACCCTAACTTTAGCCCCAACCCTAGCCCTAACTTTAGCCCCAACCCTAACCCTAGCCCTAAGGCTACTTTCACACTTGCGTCGTTTGGCATCCGTCGCAATCCGTCGTTTTGGACAAGAAACGGATCCTGCAAATGTGCCCGCAGGATGCGTTTTTTGCCCATAGACTTGTATTGCCGACGGATCGTCATGGATGGCCACACGTCATGTCCGTCGTGCACTGGATCAGGTGTGTTTTGGCGGACCGTCGGCACAAAAAAATGTTCAATGAAACGTTTTTTTGTACGTCGCATCCGCCATTTCTGACCGCGCATGCGTGGCCGTAACTCCGCCCCCTCCTCCCCAGGACATAGATTGGGCAGCGGATGCGTTGAAAAACTACAGCTGCTGCCCACGTTGTGCACAATTTTCACAACGTGCGTCGGTATGTCGGGCCGACGCATTGCGACGGCCCCGTACCGACGTAAGTGTGAAAGAAGCCTAACCCTAAATTTAGCCCCAACCCTAACCCTAAATTTAGCCCCAACCCTAACCCTAAATTTAGCCCCAACCCTAGCCCTAACCCTAGCCCTAGCCCTAGCCCTAACCCTAACCCTAGCCCTAACCCTATCCCTAACCCTAGCCCTAACCCTAACCCTAGCCCTAACCCTACCCCTAACCCTACCCCTAACCCTACCCCTACCCCTGCCCCTAACCCTAACCCTACCCCTAACCCTACCCCTAACCCTACCCCTAACACTTTACTTTTTTTTTTTTCTTGCGGTCGCCGGTAAACAGTTAATTACAGGCGATCGCAAAACAGGGGTCGATAAAACCGACCCCGATCATGCTCTTTGGGGTCTCGGCTACCCCCGGCAGCCGAGACCCCAAAGATTCTCGCGGGGCCGGCCGGCGGGCGCACTGCGCATGCGCCCGCCATTTTGAAGATGGCGGCGCCCACCGGGAGACACGAGGAGCATCGGGGGAGATAGGTGAGTATTGGGGGGCTACCTGGGACCCCTTTTCTCTGTCCTCCGATGTGCGATCACATCGGAGGACAGAGAAATTAAAAAGAGATCGCTTTTTTTTTTTTTTTTTTGCGATCGCCGGTAAACGGTTAATTACCGGCGATCGCAAATGCGGGGTGGGTTAAAAAAAACCCGAATCATGTTCTCTGGGGTCTCGGCTACCCCCGGCAGCCGAGACCCCGGAGAAAATTCGACTCTGGGGGGCGCTATTCACTTTTTCCACAGCGCCGTTAATTAACGGCGCTGTGGTTTAAGTACCCTTAGCGGCCGCCGTTAAAAGGCGTATCGGCGGTCGCTAAGGGGTTAAAGACAATAAGGCCTACAGTTGTGGCCAAAAGTATTGACACCCCTGCAGTTCTGTCAGATAATACTCAGTTTCTTCCTGAAAATGATTGCCAACACAAATTATTTGGTATTATTATCTTCATTTAATTTGTCTTAAATGAAAAAACACAAAAGAGAATGAAGCAAAAAGCAAAACATTGATCATTTCACACAAAACTCCAAAAATGGGCCAGACAAAAGTATTGGCACCCTCAGCCTAATACTTGGTTGCACAACCTTTAGCCAAAATAACTGCGACCAACCGCTTCCGGTAACCATCAATGAGTTTCTTACAATGCTCTGCTGGAATTTTAGACCATTCTTCTTTGGCAAACTGCTCCAGGTCCCTGATATTTGAAGGGTGCCTTCTCCAAACTGCCATTTTTAGATCTCTCCACAGGTGTTCTATGGGATTCAGGTCTGGACTCATTGCTGGCCACCTTAGAAGTCTCCAGTGCGTTCTCTCAAACCATCTTCTAGTGCTTTTTGAAGTGTGTTTTGGGTCATTGTCCTGCTGGAAGACCCATGACCTCTGAGGGAGACCCAGCTTTCTCACACTGGGCCCTACATTATGCTGCAAAATTTGTTGGTAGTCTTCAGACTTCATAATGCCATGCACACGGTCAAGCAGTCCAGTGCCAGAGGCAGCAAAGCAACCCCAAAACATCATGGAACCTCCGCCATGTTTGACTGTAGGGACCGTGTTCTTTTCTTTGAATGCCTCTTTTTTTCTCCTGTAAACTTTATGTTGATGCCTTTGCCCAAAAAGCTCTACTTTTGTCTCATCTGACCAGAGAACATTCTTCCAAAACATTTTAGGCTTTTTCAGGTAAGTTTTGGCAAACTCCAGCCTGGCTTTTTTTAATGTCTCGGGGTAAGAAGTAGGGTCTTCCTGGGTCTCCTACCATACAGTCCCTTTTCATTCAGATGCCAACGGATAGTACGGGTTGACACTGTTGTACCCTCGGACTGCAGGGCAGCTTGAACTTGTTTGGATGCTGGTCGAGGTTGTTTATCCAACATCCGCACAATCTTGCGTTGAAATCTCTTGTCAATTTTTCTTTTCTGTCCACATCTAGGGAGGTTAGCCATAGTGCCATGGGCTTTAGACTTCTTGATGACATAGACATTGACACAGGCACATTCAGGTCTTTGGAGATGGACTTGTAGCCTTGAGATTGCTCATGCTTCCCCACAATTTGGTTTCCCAAGTCCTCAGACAGTTCTTTGGTCTTCTTTCTTTTCTCCATGCTCAATGTGGTACACACAAGGACACAGGACAGTCAACTTTAATCCATGTCAACTGGCTGCAAGTGTGATTTAGTTATTGCCAACACCTGTTAGGTGCCACAGGTAAGTTACAAGTGCTGTTAATTACACTAATTAGAGAAGCATCACATGATTTTTCGAACAGTGCCAATGCTTTTGTCCACCCCCTTTTTATGTTTGGTTTGGAATTATATCCAATTTGGCTTTAGGACAATTCTTTTTGTGTTTTTCATTTAAGACACATTAAATGAAGATAATAATAACAAAGAATTTGTGTTTGCAATCATTTTCAGGAAGAAACTGAGTATTATCTGACAGAATTGCAGGGGTGTCAATACTTTTGGCTACAACTGTATTTAGTATTGACTCCTAGAGTAACCCTCCCTGATTGTGAAACAGAGCTGTTCTCCACTGATACAGATTTTTCGGAAACCGAAAATTGAAGTAGACCCTCTAGAAGTAAAAGACGAGTTAGGGCAGGGGTCAGGGCGCATGGGTTCCCCCAGATAGGTCAGAAAACACACAGAGCGGTGTTTTCGTAGATCAGGTGTACACCCTACGAAACAGACCACCTCAAGGGAGAAAACAATGAGTTTGGTTCCACTGAACCCTGAGCCTCCTTTAAATTCTGTTGCTGCCTATTCTGATCAGAATATTCAGATTATCAATCTATCTGATAGACATATTGATGATTTTGAGATGGCAGTTCTGCGTAAAGGCCTTTCCTTTGTTCCTAGCACTGATTTTGATTTATTTAGAACCATTAAGGATTTGAATCTTTTCTTGCGCAAAATAAGATGGAAATTTTTTTTCATAAACAAGAATCGCACACATGTTCTGATTTGGGTACACCGGTTGATATGCTACCAGATGTGAGATTGTTACACATCAGTGAAATTGAACCCAATACCGTGGGGTTGGGTCCTTTCACACAATTGAAAGATAAGAGCACTAAGATGCCACCAATCTCAGGTGACCTTTCAGCCATTGATATATTTTCCAATCTCGTAACCTCTGAGTTAATGGGACTTTCTCAGAGCCATATACGATGTAATTTTAATTGCTCCAAAAAAGAAATGGAGGCTATCAATCGGCTTGAACAGGATGCTAGCATAGGGATAAAGCCCTCCGATAAGGGGGGCAACATTGTTATACTCGGAGTTGAGCAGTACCAGAGCATGTGTGAATCTCTCCTAGCAGATCGGGACTCTTATGAGATCCTCTCACATAATCCCACCAATGAATATCGTGAGGAACTTCGGCAGATTTTACAGGAGGGTCTCAATAATGGGGTTATTAATTAGACAGAATTTGATTTCATTTTTCCCAGTCATCCAGTGACTGCTACCTTTTACTGCCTGCCCAAGATACATAAGGACCTGCACCCTTTGAAGGGCAGGCCCATTGTATCTGGGGTAGGCAGTTTGTGCCAAAATGCAGGCATTTACTTGGACCGTAACCTATCTCCTTTTGTTTCCGCTTTGCAGTCATTTGTACAGGATACGCCGGACCTTCTTCATCGATTGGAGGGTCTTACGATTAATCCTGAATCACTTCTTGCAAGCATTGACATAGAGGCACTCTATTCATCCATTCCCCATGATAGGCGTTTTCAGGCAGTTGGCTATTTTTTAAATACGAGAGGACAGCAATTTCGAGAACATAACCAGTTCATCTTGAGACTTCTCCGTTTCTGCCTAACACGTAACTATTTTGTCTTTAACCGCAGGATCTACCACCAGCTGAGGGGGACGGCTATGGGCAGTCCCTGCGCACCTGCCTACGCCAAGGAGACTGTGGTATGTAACGATGACCTCGAGGAGAGTGATTTTTCTATCTACCGTGTCTCAGAGATCTGGACACGCTATATAGATGACATTCTGATCATTTGGAGGGGCACAGAGGAAGGATTCAGCAAATTCGTGGATTCATTGAACCACAATGATATCGGCCTTTTTTTCACATCAGTTATTGATGCCTCTACCTTACCATTCTTGGACATACTGATTACCAAGGGTCATAATGGTGAATTAATGACATCCACTTATAAAAAACCAACGGCAACAAATGCTCTCCTTCATTGGAATAGCTATCATCCAGCACATCTCAGGAGAGGGATCCCTAAGGGCCAGTACCTTAGGGTCCATAGAAATTGCTCTAATAATGTTGTCTTTGAGAACCAGGCAAAGGAACTAAGAGACCGCTTTCAAGCTAGGGGCTATCCACGTGGTGTGTTGAGTAAGGCATATCATGAAGCAAAAAGCAGGGACCGAAGTGAATTGCTGAATCCAATACCCAAAAGACAGGGTGGTGCTTGTGTACGTTTCATCACTACCTATGATAATGGTGCTACATGGGTCAGGGACATTTTGAAGAAACACTGGTCAATTTTATAAATTGATATTTCTGAATATCTAAGTGAGGTCCCTATGATTACATATAAAAAGACCCATTCTCTACAAGATAGAATTGTCCGCAGTCACTTTGCTGGCCCACCAACTGGAACATGGTTGAAGAGAGGCGTGACAGGCTGTCATAGATGTGGACAGCCATTACGAATGTGAACCCAGATCTACCTTCCTTGATGGTGGACATCCTAGGCGTGGTTGTGTTCCTTGTGGTCGCTGCGTCGCCTGCCCCAATATTGACCGTACTACGACATTTTTTAATGCAGCGGATACGAGAGTGTACGAGATCAGGAAGTATATCTCATGTACGTCTCGATATGTGGTCTATTTTGCTTTATGTCCTTGTAAGTTAATTTATATTGGGATGACCACCCGACAATTAAAAGTACGTGTCCGCGAACATATATTGGGGATTCAGGCGGCGTCCGACCATGACGACGTAACCACGCTTAGGACACTACCGCGGCATTTTAAGCAGTTCCATGGGTGTGACAGTTCCCTACTTATGATAAGAGGGATTGACATGATTGACCCTGGTATCCGCGATGGTAATCTGGGACAGAAATTAGCACGCTGTGAGACAAGATGGATCTGGGCGTTGGATACCGTCCATCCTAATGGATTAAATGAAACAATGAGCTTTGTTCCATTTTTATAGTAATACTGGTTTCCATCTGCTGTTTGCACACGTCTGTGTTTGTTTTAAGATTTTAATTATATCCATCTTTTTATATAGTTACCATCCACCTCTCGTTTTTTCCTCCTCTTATTGAGTCCAGCACTACGGTGATGGGAAAGATGGACGTATGAAGCCATATGGATTGAGGGATGACCTTATATTTCAATACTGTTCCATTGTTATGAATAATCTAGATGTGTATTAATGCCTATATATATGTATGATATTAAAGCAATGTAAGATGATTGTTGTACCCTATATTTGGAGTAGGTCAGGTTATTCATGCAAATGAAATATGTAAATGATGTATTTGTAAGTGCCGTTCCCCATTGAAAATATGGTGACTCTGTAATCTCTGTCTTGTTATTAGAGGTGGTGCTTTACTCTTAATAATAATCGCAATATATCATGTATTGAGTATCTGCATTAATTGTAGGCATGTTTGTGCCTTATGTTTTTACGTAGACATAGTCATGTATAATATATTGTATATTTCATACATTGTTGCCAACTTCTTTTATCTATGTGTGCCCATTTATGCTGGATATATATCCGCATGGCATCTGTGCCGCCTGTTGGAATGATTTATATACTTTGCTACTCCAGTAATACTCTTACTCCAGTAAGACTCATCGACGGTTCTTCGGTATACCTTTATTGGTGTGGAAAATCACATGCTCACATTGCGATAAATGATTGGTGGCTGGTTCCTTTTTATATCCCCATGTTTCCCCTTCCCCATTACCCCTTGAAAAAGGCCATCACGCCGAAACGCGCGTCGGGGGGGGGTGAACTCGGTGGATGTGTGGACGTCCTAACCTGGTTCGGTGACCACCTTTTGTAAGTACGATTTGGACATGAATTGACTATAGTACTATGCTTTCTTGAGGTTTATATATACATAGGGTTGGACCGAAAATATAATGATTTGCACGGCTTTATTCACACTGCCAAATACTGTTGGGCTGTGATACCCATTTATTGCATGCATATAATATCACCCATTGATATGCACCCCTGCGTTTCTGACATGTGCACTATGGCATGAACCTTGCTTTCCTATGCTCCTGATCTTGGTAAATATTTAATAAAGTTATGTTCATTTTTATAAATTATGGGTGTTGTCTGATCGTTTCTTTGCTGCGGTTTTTCTAGTTATAAACTGCGATTACCCTATTATTGTCCATGATATGACCCATACCATAGTATGGAATGTTCCCTTTACAGTGGTAACTAGTTGATATGGGTATGTGTTTCAAGAAGTTGTTATAGATGTGGACACTGTACGGCCTGCCAGTATGTGGACACAAGTAATTCTTTTGTGAGCAATGTCACAGGTAAAAATTACACCACTAGACAGTTTATCAACTGCAGTACGAAAGGTGTTATCTATAGGGCCTCCTGTATCTGTGGCATGGAATACATAGGTAAAACCATCAAAGAATTCAAAAGGAGTGTCGGTGAGCACGTCGGTGACGTTGAACACAATAGGGATACACCTATCTCTCGATACATTAATCATCCGCATAATGGCCAAATTAAGAATTTGATATTTTTGGCAATAGAGAAGGTCTGTAAACCCATTCGTTAACTGGGATCGGTTGCTTTTACAGAAAGAGGCCAAGTGGATTTTTTACTTGAATACGGTCTCACCTTATGGTCTTTATGACCAAATCAATTACGGATGCTTTATCTGATCTTGTTTTTTCTGAATTTGCCTCTTATTTGCTATCCAGCCGTCAGTTTACACATATAATTGTGCTTATTCCCCAAAAATGCTTTGCCTTGTGTCATCCCCTTTTAGGATTAGCATATCTATATGTCGTTATCCATATAGTCTCCATATGTTCTATTGAGATATGGTATGGGGCGTTCAGAATTTATTCATTCATTATTTGTTATTTTTTAATATAACCCATCATCTTGGTGTTAACATTTAGGGTACTAATCAGCAGATTCACGTAGGGTAGCACCTTTTTACGCCACATTCAGTACTGTATACATTCTTTTTGCCGTTCCGGTATTATTGGGTCTAATCTAGTGTTAAGACTGTTATGGTCTGCAGCAAATATGCGCGTTTTACGTTTGCAGTCGTGCTCACTAAGCTAGTGCACGGAGCACTTAGCGCGCATTGTACTGTTATTGTACACTTTTGTTATTTTGCGCTAGGGCTGCTTCTCATGTATGAATGCCAGGGTTGTCAGGCTCTTCAGCGCATGCGCGCCTTGGACTGTATGTGAGTCTAGCTTGCTTTCCAGTATCCCGGTAACGGCCAGTTCCGGCCGGTGTGCCAGGCAGCGGAAGTATGCGGCTCCATGGCGACGCGAGTGCCTGGCGATTCTTATAGCATCGCCGCCTTATGCCCGCCAGTGACAAGGTAAATTTACAGCCGCTACAGAGTTGCGCCAGCTCGCAAGGCGTTTTTATGATATTTCATTATACGCCTCTTTGCGGTAATACAGGCTTCAAAAGTTGGCGTCCTGGTAACCTGGCACCGCCTTTCCCCGGTTGGTTTACTAACTGCCGGAAGTTCTTTACTTTACGGCCACGTGGCGGCCGGACTGCGCCCCCAGCATTGCCACACATCATCAGTAGGTATGCGGGCTGTTATTGTTTGCGGCGCGCGGCTAACAGGGCGTGATATCCATCGGAAATGCATGTGGCGTGCGTTTCAAACTGTATGCCATACACACCTTTTGATGAGGGCCAATTATATCATATGATCGCTCCACAGGTAGTGATAGGCTCTTTATGCCCTTTGGCTCTATATTTAAGGGTAACCCTTTATTACTCCCACTCTCTGCAGGGTAGCATAGAGAGTGGCAGGACTCTACGTCTGTTTATTCAGCACTTAGGCACTTTATCTCCCAAAACAAGCTAGTCCCCTGATGATCCAGCTTGGAAGAAACGCGTTGGGACACCCTATTAGGGAGAGTGCAAGGCATGCTTTATTGCAGGGGTAGATGTGGACTGCCCTTGTAAGGGCGGGAGCTTGGGGAGCGAGTTTATTGTTAGCCCCATAGGGATTAACGGGGGCATTGTCTCCCATTTATGCCTGATTATGGATCTTCTTAACTCAGCAAGTTTTGGATCTCCCGTCTCTGGTCCTTGGATTTGGCGAGATTGTTCCTTTTTATATACATCTCTATGTTACATTTCCCCAGCCAATTGATTATAGATATATAATTTATGTGATATCTGCCTATATTTATGCACCTGAGGGTATTGTGTTCCTGATTTGCACTGATATCAGGAACTACATGCCCTGGATTATTTGATTTTGCACTTGGCCACTGCAAGTGTTTTTCTCTATTCTGTGAGATTATTGTCTCTATAATATAACACTTTTTTAAATGGGACATAATCCTTAGTGTTTTCATTCACTTTGGGTGACACTTTTTTGTTTTGTGTCTTTTTATACGACTATTAAAAGTTACGTTTTAATTCCTACCCATGCTATATAACTAACCAGTCCCCACTGTACACTAAAGAGAAGAAGGAAGACAAACAAGGGGGGAGAAACTTAGCTTGAGCAGACTCCAGAGGCGCCGAAAACACCTTTTTTTTAGTTTGGCATATAGTTTATTATCCCTTAATATTTGCAGCACCTGTCTTACATGCCCCTGATGTGTCTCAAAATTCGGTGAGTAAACCAAAATATCGTCCAGATAGACCACCACAAACCTGCCCACAAAATTATGGAAAATATCATTAAAGGGAACCTGTCACCCCCAAAATCGAAGGTGAGCTAAGCCCACCAGCATCAGGGGCTTATCTACAGCATTCTGTAATGCATTCTGTAATGCTGTAGATAAGCCCCTGATGTATCCTGAAAGATGAGAAATACAGGTTAGATTATACTCACCCAGGGGCGGTCCCGCTGCGGTCCAGTTCTGGTCCAATGGGCATCGCGGTCCGGTCCAGCGCCTCCCATCTTCTTAAGATGACGTCCTCTTCTGGTCTTCACACTGCGGCTCCGGCGCAGACGTACTTTATCTCCCTGTTGAGGGCAGAGCAAAGTACTGCAGTGCGCAGGTGCCTGGAAAGGTCAGAGAGTCCCAGCAGCTGCGCACTGCAGTACTTTGCTCTGCCCTCAACAGGGAGATAAAGTACGCCTGCGCCGGAGCCGCAGCGTGAAGATAAGAAGAGGACATCATCTTAAGAAGATGGGAGGCCCCGAACCGGACCGCAACGTCCATCGGATCGGACCGCCCGCCCAGGTGAGTATAATCTACCCTCTTTTTCTCATCTTTCAGGATGCATCGGGGACTTATCTACAGCATTACAGAATGCATTAAAGAATGCTGGAGATAAGCCCCTGATGTCGGTGGGCTTAGCTCAACTTCAATTTTGGGGGTGACAGGTTTCCTTTAATGAAATGCTGGAAAACTGCAGGTGCATTGGTCAGACTGAAAGGAATGACCAGACTCTCAAAATGACCCTCAGGGATATTGAACGCCATTTTCCATTCATGCCCTTCCCTGATTCCAACCAGGTTGTAGGCCCCCCTTAAATCCTACTTGGAGAACACCTTAGCTCCCACGACCTGGCCAAACAGATCCGGAATCAGATGAAGAGGGTATGGATCTTGGATAGTAATTTGATTTAATTCCTGGAAATCTAAACAGGGATGTAGACCGCCATCTTTCCTCTTCACCAAGAAGAACCATGCACCATGGGCGAAGATGAGGATGTGATATGTCCCTTCTCCAGACTTTCCGCAATGAATTCCTTCATGGCTTGTCTCTCAGGGTCGTAAAGATTACACAGTCTGGACTTAGGAAGTTTAGCTCTGGGGGTCAGATTAATAGCACAGTTAAATGTATGGTGAGGAGACCAATCCTGACACCCCATCTCAGAAAAAACACCCTCAAAACCAGACAAAAATGCAGGTAAAGTTACTGTAGAGATTGAAGAAAGGGAAATATTTAAACAGTTCTCATGGCAGTAATTCCCCCGGCTCAACGATCTCCCTGATTTGCCAATCCACCAACAGATTATGTTTCACCAACCAGGGAAGACCCAATACAATTGGGGAGGAAGACCGTCCAGGACATAGCAAGGAATTATCTCACAATGAACCGACCCCACCCTCAGTCTTACATTACGCACAATGTGAGTGAAAGCTTTCTGTGCAAGTGGCGCTGAGTCAATGGCGAAGATGGGAATGGGCTTAACTAAAGCTCAGCAAACCAGCCCGTGAGTCCTGGCAATCTCAGCATCAACCATGCTGACTCCAGCTCCAGGGAAATGTACGATGCAGAGGCACCCTCTAACTGCATGGGTTCCTCCACCTTCCCCTGAAATGGTTCACCATCAGACCGGGGAAGCAACTTATCTTGAGTAGACTCAGAGCGGTAATACCAAACATCCTCCAACAGCACCAGAGAGGAAGTTAGCTGATTGCTATTGCTCCAAGCCTTCATAAGAGAAAATGTGAATATCACCGGTAACTCCCTGAAGCAGACTGGGAGTCTATAAACACCCAGGTCCTGGTGTGTCAATTAGAGCCGGAGGGAGGTTGCCAGTGGGTCCAAAATTCAGAAAGATTAAGAAGGTGATTGGAATGCAGACATTCTGTGGCCAGTTGCAGACCGACTGTCTGTAGCATCTGACATACTTGTGACACTATGATGTCCTCACAGCTTTGCTATTCACAGTATGATTTCCCCGCAGCTCTCCTAAACACCGATGTCCCCACAGTTCCCCTCTACACAGTATGATGTTCCCTCAGCTCCCCTACATACAATATGATTTCCCCACAGCTCCCCTATACACAGTATGATGTCCCCCACTGCTACCCTTTACACATTATGATGTCCCAACAGCTCCCCTATGCACAGTATGATGTTCCCTCAGGTCCTCTATATACAGAATGATGTCACCACAGCTTCCCTATACACAGCATGATGTTCCCTACAGCTCCCCTATACACAGTATGATGTCCCACAGCTCCCTATACACAGTATGATTTCCCCACAGCTCCCCTAAACACAGTATGATGTCCCCTCAGGTCCCCTATATACAGAATAATGTCCCCACAACTCACCTATGCACAGCATGATGTCCCTACAGCTCCCCAATACACAGTATAATGTCCCCACAACTTCCCTCTACACAGCATGATGTCCCCACAGTTCCCCTATACACAGCATGATGTTCCCACAGCTCCCTTATACACAGTATAATGTCCCCACAGCTCCCCTACACACAGTATGATGTCCCCACAGCTCCCCTATACACAGTATGATGTCCCCAAAGCTCCCCTAGACAGTATTATGTCCCCACAGCTGCCTTATACACAATATGATTTCCCCACACCTCCCCTATACACAGCCTGATGTCCCCACAGCTCCCCTATGCACAGCCTGATGCCCCCCACTGCTGTCCTCTACATATTATGATGTCCCCACAGCTCCCCTATGCACAGTATGGTGTCCCCTCAGGTCCTCAATATACAGAATGATATCAGCACACCTACCCTATACACAGTATGATGTCCCCACAGCTCCCTATGCACAGTATGATGTCCCCACAGCTCCCTATGCACAGTATGATTTCCCCACAGCTCCCCTATACACAGTACGATGTCCCCACAGCTCCCCTAGACACAGTATAATGTTCCCACAGCTCCCCTCAACACAGTACGATGTCCCTACAGCTCCCCTATACACAATATGATTTCCCCACAGCTCCCCTATACACGGCATGACGTCCCCTTAGGTCCCCTTGTACAGAATGATGTCCCCACACCTCCCCTATACACAGCCTGATGTCCCCCACTGCTACTCTATACACAGTATGATGTCCCCAAAGCTCCCTATACACAGTTTGATGTCCCCACAGCTCCCTTATACACAGTATGATGTCCCCACAGCTCCCCTATACACAGCATGATGTCTCCACAGCTCTCCTATGCACAGCATGATGTCCCCACAGCTCCCCTATACACATCATGATGTCCCCACAGCTCCCCTATACACAGCATGATGTCCCCACAGCTCCCCTATACACAGCATGATGTCCCCACAGCTCCCCTATACACAGTATGATGTCCCCACAGCTCCCCTATACACAGCATGATGTCCCCACAGCTCCCCTATACACAGTATGATGTCCCCACAGCTCCCCTATACACAGTATGATGTCCCCTCAGGTCCCCTATATACAGAATGATGTCCCCACAGCTCCCCTATACACAGTATGATGTCCCCACAGCTCCCTATACACAGTATAATTTCCCCACAGCTCCCTTATACACAGTATGATGTCCCCACAGCTCCCCTATACACAGTATGATGTCCCCACAGCTCCCCTATACACAGTATGATGTCCCCACAGCTCCCTATACACAGTATGATGTCCCCACAGCTTCCTATACACAGTATGATGTCCCCACAGCTTCCTATACACAGTATGATGTCCCCACAGCTCCCTATACACAGTATGATGTCACCACAGCTCCCCTATACACAGTATGATGTCCCCACAGCTCCCTATACACAGTATAATTTTCCCACAGCTCCCTTATACACAGTATGATGTCCCCACAGCTTCCTATACACAGTATGATGTCCCCACAGCTCCCCTATACACAGTATGATGTCCCCACAGCTCCCTATACACAGTATGATGTCCCCACAGCTCCCTAATACACAGTATGATGTCCCACATAGCTCCCTATACACAGTATGATGTCCCCACAGCTCCCCTATACACAGTATGATGTCCCCACAGCTCCCTATACACAGTATAATTTCCCCACAGCTCCCTTATACACAGTATGATGTCCCCACAGCTTCCTATACACAGTGTGATGTCCCCGCAGCTCCCTATACACAGTATGATGTGCTCACACCTCCCCTTTATACTGTATGACATCCCCAAAGCTCTCCTATATGGTATTTACCAAGGGGGAGTGACTCACAAGGAAATTATGCAGAGCTGCCTAAAGAGAACCCTGTGAGCGATGTCTCCATTGGAACTTAATGTAAAAATTAACACTAAATAAATAAATAGATCCCATATCTCTGGGACCATTTGCTGAATTATAACAAAAGAGAAAAGTGGAAACCTCAGGGGAGTATCGGGAATAAAATATCAAAACCTGCCGACTTTTCACCAGGTAACAGCTTCTCTTTAAGTTTAGAGTTGCCCCTTAAGTCATTAAATGAATTTTATGAAATAAATAATTTAATATTTAAAATATGAAAAAAATGTAATTCTCTCATTGATTAGGGGCTGTTCTCGCACCGCTGATCTCAGGTCTTTCTAAATGTAACATCACATGATCACAGTAGCCAATCTCATAATACCGGATGTAAAATCTATTGCCCATTGGACGGAGCAGTTACATTGCTGAGACTTTATTACAACATTTTTATTTTCAATGCTGCTTTTAAATCTCAGATTTAAAAGTATTATGTTGTTAATATTTGGCTCCACGCCTTCTGCCTCCAGCAATCTCAATGCTGCCGTACTGAAATACATGGAAAAACTATATTTTTACATATTAAATCACCACCAAAGCTGCAAAATATGATCTTATGGCCTCAGTACATTCAC
This sequence comes from Ranitomeya imitator, assembly GCF_032444005.1. Classification (NCBI taxonomy): domain Eukaryota; kingdom Metazoa; phylum Chordata; class Amphibia; order Anura; family Dendrobatidae; genus Ranitomeya; species Ranitomeya imitator. The sequence goes on from NC_091284.1 coordinate 825,541,724, forward strand.
GTGTCTGCATTCCACACATGGGGCGATAAGAGGGAAAAGTTACTGTTTTTTAATATCTGACACAGCTGAAATGGAAAATAGGGCAAATATCAGGAATTCCTGACAATGCAAAGTGTGAATCTTCCCCTGTCTGATCGCTCGCTGCATTCACTGCAATGCTGGAGACTGATCAGTGCAATTGTAAATATTTCTAATGTTACTAATAAATTGGTTTACAAAAAAGTAAAATTAAAGGGATCTTTTTTTTACATTTGTTTCAAAGATATTTGGAACCCTTAGCAATTTGTATTGCTCCAATGCATCTAAAAAATAACTTTGCAATTCATCATGATTTTATTTTTTATTTGTTTAATTTGTTTATAAATAATATGTGGGTGGGGATTCTATTACAGATTTTGCATTGAAGTTAGTATCTACTGTAAAAACAGAACACATAATTATTAAGAACCCTGTTGTCAGAGCAGCCATTCTGTAAATCATTGAGCAGGGAGCTCCCCCTAGTGGTGACTGCAGACAGGATCTTATCATGTATCTCTGTATACAGGGAGCTCCCCCTAGTGGTGGCTGCAGACAGAATCTTATCATGTATCTTTGTATACAGGGAGCTCCCCCTAGTGGTGACTGCAGACAGAATCTTATCATGTATCTCTGCATACAGAGAGCTCCCCCTAGTGGTGGCTACAGACAGGATCTTATCATGTATCTCTGTATACAGGCAGCTCCCCCTAGTGGTGACTGCAGACAGAATCTTATCATGTATCTCTGTATACAGGGAGCTCCCCCTAGTGGTGGCTGCAGACAGGATCTTATCATGTATCTCTGTCTACAGGGAGCTCCCCCTAGTGGTGGCTGCAGACAGGATCTTATCATGTATCTCTGTATACAGGGAGCTCCCCCTAGTGGTGGCCGCAGGCAGAATTGTATCATGTATCTCTGTGTACAGGGAGCTCCCCCTAGTGGTGGCTGCAGACAGGATCTTATGTATCGTTAGCTGGCTGCTCTATTTAACTCCACCTAGATCATTGCTCCATGCCACCTGTCAATGTTCCAGTATTGGTCTAGTTCACTCCTGGATCGTTCTTGTGACCTGTCTTCCCAGCAGAAGCTAAGTTCCTGCTTGTTTTTCTCTGGTTTGCTATTTTTCTGTCCAGCTTGCTATTTTGATTGTTGTCTTGCTTGCTGGAAGCTCTGGGACGAAGAGGGAGCGCCTCCGCACCGTGAGTCGGTGCGGAGGGTCTTTTTGCGCCCTCTGCGTGGTCTTTTTGTAGTTTTTTGTGCTGACCGCAAAGCTACCTTTCCTATCCTCTGTCTGTTCAGTAAGTCGGGCCTCACTTTGCTAAATCTATTTCATCTCTGTGTTTGTAATTTTCATCTTTACTCACAGTCATTATATGTGGGGGGCTGCCTTTTCCTTTGGGGAATTTCTCTGAGGCAAGGTAGGCTTTATTTTTCTATCTTTAGGGCTAGCTAGTTCCTTAGGCTGTGTCGAGTTGCATAGGGAGCGTTAGGAGCAATCCACGGCTATTTCTAGTGTGTTTGATAGGATTAGGGATTGCGGTCAGCAGAGTTCCCACGTCTCAGAGCTCGTCCTATATTATCAGTAACTATCAGGTCATTCCGTGTGCTCTTAACCACCAGGTCCATTATTGTCCTGACCACCAGGTCATAACAGTACAGGTGGCACAAAGTACTAATACATCTCAATAGAGGGATAAGAGAAGTTCTGAGACCATTTTTTTTTCTTTGCAGTGTGTTTTGTCTCTCTTTTCCCCTTTACCTCTGGGTGGTTCAGGATACAGGTGTAGATATGGACATTCAAGGTCTGTCCTCTTGGATGGATAATCTCACTGCAAGGGTACAAAACATTCAAGATTTTGTGGTTCAGAATCCGATGTTAGAGCCTAGGATTCCAATTCCTGATTTGTTTTTTGGGGATAGATCTAAGTTTCTGAATTTCAAAAATAATTGTAAATTGTTTCTTGCTTTGAAACCTCGCTCCTCAGGTGACCCTGTTCAACAAGTGAAAATCATTATTTCTTTGTTGCGTGGTGACCCTCAAGACTGGGCATTTTCCCTTGCGCCAGGAGATCCGGCATTGCGTGATGTTGATGCGTTTTTTCTGGCGCTTGGATTGCTTTATGATAAACCAAATTCAGTGGATCAGGCAGAGAAAATCTTGCTGGCTCTGTGTCAGGGTCAGGATGAGGTAGAGATATATTGTCAGAAGTTTAGGAAGTGGTCTGTACTCACTCAGTGGAATGAATGTGCCCTGGCAGCAATTTTCAGAAAGGGTCTCTCTGAAGCCCTTAAGGATGTCATGGTGGGATTTCCCATGCCTGCGGGTCTGAATGAGTCTATGTCTTTGGCCATTCAGATCGATCGACGCTTACGTTAGCGTAAAGCTGTGCACCATTTGGCGGTATTATCTGAGCATAGACCAGAGCCTATGCAATGTGATAGGACTTTGACCAGAGCTGAACGGCAAGAACACAGACATCGGAATGGGCTGTGTTTTTACTGTGGTGATTCCACTCATGCTATCTCCGATTGTCCTAAGCGCACTAAGCGTTTCGCTAGGTCTGCCACCATTGGTACGGTACAGTCGAAATTTCTTTTGTCCGTTACTCTGATTTGCTCTCTGTCGTCCTATTCTGTTATGGCATTTGTGGATTCAGGCGCTGCCCTGAATTTGATGGACTTGGAGTTTGCTTGGCGCTGTGGTTTTTTCTTGGAGCCCTTGCAGTATCCTATTCCATTGAGAGGAATTAAAGGGAACCTGTCACCCCGAAAATCGCGGGTGAGGTAATCCCACCGGCATCAGGGGCTTATCTACAGCATTCTGTAATGCTGTAGATAAGCCCCCGATGTTACCTGAAAAAGGAGAAAAAGAGGTTTAGATTATACTCACCCAGGGGCGGTCCCGCTGCTGGTCAGGTCGGATGGGCGTCTCCGGTCCGCTCCGGCGCCTCCTATCTTCTTTCCATGACGTCCTCTTCTGATCTTCAGCCACGGCTCCGGCGCAGGCGTACTTTGCTCTGCCCTCTTGAGGGCAGAGGATAGTACTGCAGTGCGCAGGCGCCGGAAAGGTCAGAGGCCCAGCGCCTGCGCACTGCAGTACTTTGTCTGCCCTCAACAGGGCAGAGCAAAGTACGCCTGCGCCGGAGCCGTGGCTGAAGATCAGAAGAGGACGTCATGGAAAGAAGATAGGAGGCGCCGGAGCGGACCGGAGACGCTCATCCGACCTGACCAGCAGCGGGACCGCCCCTGGGTGAGTATAATATAACGTCTTTTTCTCCTTTTTCAGGTATTACAGGCATTACAGAATGCTGCAGATAAGCCCCTGATGCCGGTGGGATTACCTCACCCGCGATTTTCGGGGTGACAGGTTCCCTTTAATGCTACGCCTTTGGCCAAGAATAAGCCTCAGTACTGGACCCAATTGACCATGTGCATGGCTCCTGCACATCAGGAGGATATTCGCTTTTTGGTGTTGCATAATCTGCATGATGTGGTCGTTTTGGGGTTGCCATGGCTACAGGTCCATAATCCAGTATTGGATTGGAAATCTATGTCTGTGTCCAGCTGGGGTTGTCAGGGGGTACATGGTGATGTTCCATTTTTGTCTATTTCGTCATCCACCCCTTCTGAAGTCCCGGAGTTTTTGTCGGATTACCGAGATGTATTTGATGAGCCCAAATCCGGTGCCCTACCTCCTCATAGGGATTGCGATTGTGCTATCAATTTGATTCCTGGTAGTAAGTTTCCTAAGGGCCGACTGTTCAATTTATCTGTGCCAGAGCACGCCGCTATGCGAAGTTATGTAAAGGAATCCTTGGAGAAGGGTCATATTCGCCCGTCGTCGTCACCATTGGGAGCAGGGGTTTTTTTTGTGGCCAAGAAGGATGGTTATTTGAGACCTTGTATTGATTACCGCCTTCTTAATAAGATCACAGTCAAATTTCAGTATCCTTTGCCGCTGCTGTCTGATTTATTTGCTCGGATTGAGGGGGCTAGTTGGTTCACCAAGATAGATCTTCGTGGTGCGTATAATCTTGTGCGTATTAAACAGGGCGATGAATGGAAAACAGCATTTAATACGCCCGAGGGCCATTTTGAGTACGTGGTTATGCCATTCGGGCTTTCCAATGCTCCATCAGTATTTCAGTCCTTTATGCATGACATCTTCCGAGAGTACCTGGATAAATTCCTGATTGTATATTTGGATGATATTTTGGTCTTCTCGGATGATTGGGAGTCTCACGTGAAGCAGGTCAGAATGGTGTTCCAGGTCCTTTGTGCGCATTCTTTGTTTGTGAAGGGGTCAAAGTGTCTCTTTGGAGTTCAGAAGGCTTCATTTTTGGGTTTCATTTTTTCCCCTTCTACTATCGAGATGGACCCTGTTAAAGTTCAGGCCATTTACGATTGGACTCAGCCGACATCTGTGAAGAGCTTGCAGAAGTTCCTGGGCTTTGCTAATTTTTATTGTCTCTTCATCAGTAATTTTTCTAGTGTTGCTAAACCGTTGACTGATTTGACCAAGAAGGGTGCTGATGTGGTCAATTGGTCTTCTGCGGCTGTGGAAGCTTTTCAGGAGTTGAAGCGTCGTTTTTCTTCTGCCCCTGTGTTGTGCCAGCCAGATGTTTCGCTTCCGTGTCAGGTCGAGGTTGATGCTTCTGAGATTGGAGCAGGGGCTGTTTTGTCGCAAAGAAGTTCTGATGGCTCGGTGATGAAACTATGTGCCTTCTTTTCTAGAAAGTTTTCGCCTGCTGAGCGCAATTATGATGTTGGCAATCGAGAGTTGTTGGCCATGAAGTGGGCATTCGAGGAGTGGCGTCATTGGCTTGAAGGAGCCAAGCATCGCGTGGTGGTCTTGACGGATCACAAGAGTTTGACTTATCTCGAGTCTGCCAAACGGTTGAATCCTAGACAGGCTCGTTGGTCGCTATTTTTCTCCCGTTTTGATTTTGTGGTTTCGTACCTTCCGGGCTCTAAGAATGTGAAGGCTGATGCCCTGTCATGGAGTTTTGTGCCCAACTCTCCGGGTGTTCCTGAGCCGGCGGGTATTCTCAAAGAGGGGGTAATTTTGTCTGCCATCTCCCCTGATTTGCGGCGGGTGCTGCAAAAATTTCAGGCTGATAGACCTGACCGTTGCCCAGCAGAGAAACTGTTTGTCCCTGATAAATGGACTAGTAGAGTTATCTCTGAGGTTCATTGTTCGGTGTTGGCTGGTCGTCCGGGAATCTTTGGTACCAGAGATTTGGTGGCTGGATCCTTTTGGTGGCCGTCTTTGTCGCGGGATGTGCGTTCTTTTGTGCAGTCCTGTGGGACTTGTGCTCGGGCTAAGCCCTGCTGTTCTCGTGCCAGTGGGTTGCTTTTGCCCTTGCCGGTCCCGAAGAGGCCCTGGACGCATATCTCTATGGATTTTATTTTGGATCTCCCAGTCTCTTAAAAGATGTCGGTCATTTGGGTGGTTTGTGATCGCTTCTCTAAGATGGTCCATTTGGTACCCTTGTCTAAATTGCCTTCCTCCTCTGATTTGGTGCCATTGTTTTTCCAGCATGTGGTTCGTTTACATGGCATTCCGGAGAACATCGTTTCGGACAGAGGTTCCCAGTTTGTTTCGAGGTTTTGGCGATCCTTTTGTGCTAGGATGGGCATTGATTTGTCTTTTTCCTCGGCTTTCCATCCTCAGACAAATGGCCAAACCGAACGAACTAATCAGACTTTGGAAACATATCTGAGATGCTTTGTTTCTGCTGATCAGGATGATTGGGTGTCCTTTTTGCCTTTGGCTGAGTTCGCCCTTAATAATCGGGCCAGCTCGGCTACTTTGGTTTCGCCGTTTTTCTGCAATTCTGGTTTCCATCCTCGTTTCTCTTCAGGGCAGGTTGAGTCTTCGGACTGTCCTGGTGTAGATACTGTGGTGGATAGGTTGCAGCAGATTTGGACTCATGTGGTGGACAATTTGACGTCCCAGGAGAAGGCTCAGCGTTTCGCTAACCGCCGGCGCTGTGTGGGTCCCCGACTTCGTGTTGGGGATTTGGTTTGGTTGTCGTCTCGTTATGTTCCTATGAAGGTTTCCTCTCCTAAGTTTAAGCCTCGTTTCATTGGTCCGTATAAGATTTCTGAGGTTCTCAATCCTGTGTCGTTTCGTTTGACCCTTCCAGCTTCTTTTGCCATCCATAATGTATTCCATAGGTCATTGTTGCGGAGATACGTGGCGCCTGTGGTTCCATCCGTTGACCATCCTGCCCCGGTGTTGGTTGAGGGGGAGTTGGAGTATGTGGTGGAGAAGATTTTGGATTCTCGTATTTCGAGACGGAAACTCCAGTACCTGGTCAAATGGAAGGGTTATGGTCAGGAAGATAATTCCTGGGTCTTTGCCTCTGATGTTCATGCTGCCGATCTGGTTCGTGCCTTTCATTTGGCTCGTCCTGGTCGGCCTGGGGGCTCTGGTGAGGGTTCGGTGACCCCTCCTCAAGGGGGGGGTACTGTTGTGAATTCTGTTGTCAAGCTCCCTCCTGTGGTCATGAATGGTACTTCGGCTGGTTCTGTCCATGGGCTTCCTGTGGTGGTGGTGAGTGGGGCTGCGGCTTCTGAGGTTCCTTCCACAGGTGACGAGGTTAATTCGTTAGCTGGCTGCTCTATTTAACTCCACCTAGATCATTGCTCCATGCCACCTGTCAATGTTCCAGTATTGGTCTAGTTCACTCCTGGATCGTTCTTGTGACCTGTCTTCCCAGCAGAAGCTAAGTTCCTGCTTGTTTTTCTCTGGTTTGCTATTTTTCTGTCCAGCTTGCTATTTTGATTGTTGTCTTGCTTGCTGGAAGCTCTGGGACGCAGAGGGAGCGCCTCCGCACCGTGAGTCGGTGCGGAGGGTCTTTTTGCGCCCTCTGCGTGGTCTTTTTGTAGTTTTTTGTGCTGACCGCAAAGCTACCTTTCCTATCCTCTGTCTGTTCAGTAAGTCGGGCCTCACTTTGCTAAATCTATTTCATCTCTGTGTTTGTAATTTTCATCTTTACTCACAGTCATTATATGTGGGGGGCTGCCTTTTCCTTTGGGGAATTTCTCTGAGGCAAGGTAGGCTTTATTTTTCTATCTTTAGGGCTAGCTAGTTCCTTAGGCTGTGTCGAGTTGCATAGGGAGCGTTAGGAGCAATCCACGGCTATTTCTAGTGTGTTTGATAGGATTAGGGATTGCGGTCAGCAGAGTTCCCACGTCTCAGAGCTCGTCCTATATTATCAGTAACTATCAGGTCATTCCGTGTGCTCTTAACCACCAGGTCCATTATTGTCCTGACCACCAGGTCATAACAGTACAGGTGGCACAAAGTACTAATACATCTCAATAGAGGGATAAGAGAAGTTCTGAGACCATTTTTTTTCTTTGCAGTGTGTTTTGTCTCTCTTTTCCCCTTTACCTCTGGGTGGTTCAGGATACAGGTGTAGATATGGACATTCAAGGTCTGTCCTCTTGGATGGATAATCTCACTGCAAGGGTACAAAACATTCAAGATTTTGTGGTTCAGAATCCTATGTTAGAGCCTAGGATTCCAATTCCTGATTTGTTTTTTGGGGATAGATCTAAGTTTCTGAATTTCAAAAATAATTGTAAATTGTTTCTTGCTTTGAAACCTCGCTCCTCAGGTGACCCTGTTCAACAAGTGAAAATCATTATTTCTTTGTTGCGTGGTGACCCTCAAGACTGGGCATTTTCCCTTGCGCCAGGAGATCCGGCATTGCGTGATGTTGATGCGTTTTTTCTGGCGCTTGGATTGCTTTATGATAAACCAAAATCAGTGGATCAGGCAGAGAAAATCTTGCTGGCTCTGTGTCAGGGTCAGGATGAGGTAGAGATATATTGTCAGAAGTTTAGGAAGTGGTCTGTACTCACTCAGTGGAATGAATGTGCCCTGGCAGCAATTTTCAGAAAGGGTCTCTCTGAAGGGGGTCTTTTTGCGCCCTCTGCGTGGTCTTTTTGTAGTTTTTTGTGCTGACCGCAAAGCTACCTTTCCTATCCTCTGTCTGTTCAGTAAGTCGGGCCTCACTTTGCTAAATCTATTTCATCTCTGTGTTTGTAATTTTCATCTTTACTCACAATCATTATATGTGGGGGGCTGCCTTTTCCTTTGGGGAATTTCTCTGAGGCAAGGTAGGCTTTATTTTTCTATCTTTAGGGCTAGCTAGTTCCTTAGGCTGTGTCGAGTTGCATAGGGAGCGTTAGGAGCAATCCACGGCTATTTCTAGTGTGTGTGATAGGATTAGGGATTGCGGTCAGCAGAGTTCCCACGTCTCAGAGCTCGTCCTATATTATCAGTAACTATCAGGTCATTCCGTGTGCTCTTAACCACCAGGTCCATTATTGCCCTGACCACCAGGTCATAACAGAGCACCCCCTAGTGGTGGCTGCAGACAGGATCTTATCATGTATCTCTATATACAGGGAGCTCCCCCTAGTGGTGGCTGCAGGCAGGATCTTATCATGTATCTCTATATACAGGGAGCTCCCACTAGTGGTGGCTGCAGACGGGATCTTATCATGTATCTCTGTATACAGGGAGCTCCCCCTAGTGGTGGCTGCAGACAGGATCTTATCATGTATCTCTGTATACAGGGAGCTCCCCCTAGTGGTGGCTGCAGACAGGATCTTATCATGTATCTCTATATACAGGGGACTCCCCCTAGTGGTGGCTGCAGGCAGGACCTTATCATGTATCTCTGTATACAGGGAGCTCCCCCTAGTGGTGGCTGCAGACGGGATCTTATCATGTATCTCTGTATACAGCACCATGGAATCAATGGTGCTATATAAATAAATAATAATAATAATAATACAGGGAGCTCCCCCTAGTGGTGGCTGCAGACAGGATCTTATCATGTATCTCTGTATACAGGGAGCTCCCCCTAGTGGTGGCCTCAGACAGGATCTTATCATGTATCTCTGTATACAGGCAGCTCCCCCTAGTGGTGACTGCAGACAGAATCTTATCATGTATCTCTGTATACAGGGAGCTCCCTCTAGTGGTGGCTGCAGACAGGATCTTATCATGTATCTCTATATACAGGGAGCTCCCCCTAGTGGTGGCTGCAGACAGGATCTTATCATGTATCTCTATATACAGGGGACTCCCCCTAGTGGTGGCTGCAGACAGGATCTTATCATGTATCTCTATATACAGGGAGCTCCCCCTAGTGGTGGCTGCAGGCAGGACCTTATCATGTATCTCTGTATACAGGGAGCTCCCCCTAGTGGTGGCTGCAGACAGGATCTTATCATGTATCTCTGTATACAGGGAGCTCCCCCTAGTGGTGGCTGCAGACAGGATCTTATCATGTATCTCTGTATACAGGGAGCTCCCCCTAGTGGTGGCCTCAGACAGGATCTTATCATGTATCTCTGTATACAGGGAGCTCCCCCTAGTGGTGGCTGCAGACAGGATCTTATCATGTATCTCTGTATACAGGGAGCTCCCCCTAGTGGTGGCTGCAGACAGGATCGTATCATGTATCTCTATATACAGGGGACTCCCCCTAGTGGTGGCTGCAGACAGGATCTTATCATGTATCTCTATATACAGGGAGCTCCCCCTAGTGGTGGCTGCAGACAGGATCTTATCATGTATCTCTGTATACAGGGAGCTCCCCCTAGTGGTGGCTGCAGACAGGATCTTATCATGTATCTCTGTATACAGGGAGCTCCCCCTAGTGGTGGCTGCAGACAGGATCTTATCATGTATCTCTGTATACAGGGAGCTCCCCCTAGTGGTGGCTGCAGACAATCTTATTCTTTCTAGTGGTATTGCAGCTAGAATTATATAAAGAATTATATATTATGTACATAGCTCGTACCGTACAATTAGTGCCTGGTGCTTAGTGCCGAACACAGACTTCTCCAGAAGTCCATTGCAATATTTGGAGATCAGACTAAAAAGAGAGAGGAGAGACATAAATGGGAAAGAGAGAAATTTTCCAGCTCAAAATTCCAGGTCCCCAATGTTTTCCATGGGGTTCAGGTTCTGAGTATGGTGCGGGTACCTGAACCGAACTTTGGAATAAAGCTCATCCCTTTTCCATGGGAAATGGGTCTCATCCTCTGTTTTGCTTTGTATACTTCTGGGGTTTAGTACTCCGTGGTTAGTTTGCATGGGCTGGTCTGTAGTAAAATTAGGAATGAGGAAATGTGTAGGTTTTCTTGTCTCCGGGACATTTGCGGATCCGTTCTGGCCCTCGGCGGACATGTCTCAGCAGTGGAGCTGCATACAGTCCACTCCTACATGTGTTGGGTTCAGCTACTGACAGTTTCTGTGTAAGAACGGGGAGGGGGAAGTAAACTGCAGTCCAGGGACTTGTAGACTGGGAGGCTGCAGACCTTCATAGTCCTGGGTCCTGAGAAGTCAGAGAAGCCCCTAAAGGAGGAACAATAAGGGGCACAGTCTGCAGGAGGGCTGGGATCACTCATCATCAGCATTTATATAGGATCTGATTACATGTAATGACCTTGTCAGTCCAGAGCAGTGGAGACCTCCAGGACTTGGCTCTGCTGCATCTGTCAGGATAATCCAGGACCCCCGGCTCTCAGGTAAATGGGGGGCTGCTCTGTGCACTTACAATACACCATAATTATGTGACTGATTAGATGATTCATCAGATTTACATCTATGTTTTATAACAGAATCAGATTTAAAAGGGGGAGGGGGTCTGCATCACACTGAAGGTTGGAAATGTGACTGCTTTAAATCACAAATTTTACTGTCATCCATCCAGAAAACTGATACTGTACTTGCCACAGTGGAGGGTTTGTTACAATTGTAACCAGTCCAGTTAGGACACATTTTACCTGCACTGATACATTGTAACAAACTATCAGAACCAGGGGGTACATTTGTGATAGTAATGTGTTTTGTCCAACAAAAAAAAAAAATTGCAACTGTCTCTTTTACCTGTAAATTATAGCTATTAATAGCCATTAAAAGGTATCAACCACTGAGGACTCTCAATTCTAAATATTTTTCTATCTACTGGCTAACACGGAACCAAGATATATTTCTTTCCTGTATCTTTTACCTGTATAAATCCATGTATTTCTCACCCACGGAATGAATTTTTTTAGGCACAGAAATATCTGCAACACATTTTGAGCATCTGAACATACACTGACAAAAACTCCGCTATAAAGATACATGAGGTCTGGACATGTGTCAATCAGAGATCTGCGACTTTCAGGGTTTTAAAGATAAATGTCAGTAAAGGGAAAGTTCCAGTTTATATCCAGATTGATTACTATAGAGTCCTATTGCTCACAGATGATTGTAAAATTTGCATCCATTCCAGACAATATTTATAACATAAATAATAAACTGATACATTGTAACAAACAATCCGCACAGGCTGGAGATTTCTGGGCTGCTGATGTAAGAGCACAGAGAACTGTCTCCAGCGGATACAATGTCTCTTTGCCCATGTAGAGTTGTAATACAGGGTCAGAGAGTTGGAGATTTTTTATTATATCTTGATTCATCTTTATTCACCCAATTCAAGCATTTTAATGGGGGATTGTTATTTAATGGAATGTGTCATCATAATATTTCCTACTGTGATAATCAGCTTTAACATATTTTAAAAAAGCAGCAATGTTTCTTTTTCCATCTGCATTAAAAATAAGAAATCTTTCAGTTCTCGCATCGGTGATTGGGGCTTTTTGTACTCTGCTGTTTTAAGAAATATACATGTAAATTACCAAAAACAAACAGACTCCGACCTTTTGTTTTGTACTGCATCTAATAAGCATATGCAAAGGGAGGGGGAGAAGGAGAGCTGTGACGTCACCACCTAATGTGAATGGTGGATCCTGTGTTATCTACTGTATATATATATATATATATATATATATATATATATATATATATATATACACACACACAGGGTGGTCCAAAAGTTGGTGGACAGAATATAATAACATTTATTTTGATTTATTATTATCATTACTTATTTATTTAGAATTTGTATTCTGTTAAACCAGAGAGCTATGTGAAACAAAATAGTTAATAAATAACATTACCCACATGTATACTTTACATCAGCGCAATTTTGGAAACAATATTTTTTTCTGTTAGGAAGTTATAAGGGTTAAAAGTTGACCAGCGATTTCTCATTTTTACAGCAAAATTTACAAAACCATTTTTTTTAGGGACCGCCTCACATTTGAAGTCAGTTTGAGGGGTCTACATGGCTGAAAATGCCCAAAAGTGACACCATTCTAAAAACTGCACCCCTCAAGGTGCTCAAAAACACATTTAAGAAGTTTATTAACCCTTCAGGTGTTTCACAGCAGCAGAAGCAAGATGGAAGGAAAAAAAATGAACATTTAACTTTTTAGTCACAAAAATGATCTTTTAGCAATATTTTTTTTATTTTTACAAGGGTAAAAGGAGAAACTGGACCCCAAAAGTTGTTGTCCAATTTGTCCTGAGTACGCCGATACTCCATATGTGGGGGTAAACCACTGTTTGGGCGCACGGCAGGGCTCGGAAGAGAGGTAGTGACATTTTGAAAAGCAGACTTTAATGGAATGGTCTGTGGGGATCATGTTGGATTTGCAAAGCCTTTGATGTACCTAAATAGTAGAATCCCCCCATAAGTGACCCCATTTTAAAAAATAAAGCCCCCAAGGAACTTATCTAGATGTGTGGTGAGAACTTTGAACCTCAAAAACCATGTTTGATAAATCTCCCCCTTCATAATTGCATTACAGATACTGTCCACCTACTTTTGGACCACCTTGTATATAGAGTATATATATATGAGTCATGAATCATTGTACAGGAGGAGGAGGTGAGCTGTGACATCACCTATTGTGAATGATGGATCCTGTATTATCTACTGTGTATAGAGGTGTTATCAGTCATTGTACAGGAGGAGGAGGTGAGCTGTGACATCACCTATTGTGAATGGTGGATCCTGTGTTATCTACTGTATATAGAGATGTTATCAGTCATTGTACAGGAGGAGGAGGTGAGCTGTGACATCACCTATTGTGAATGGTGGATCCTGTGTTATCTACTGTATATAGAGGGGTTATCAATCATTGTACAGGAGGAGGAGGTGAGCTGTGACATCACCTATTGTGAATAATGGATCCTGTATTATCTACTGTGTATAGAGGTGTTATCAGTCATTGTACAGGAGGAGGAGGTGAGCTGTGACATCACCTATTGTGAATGGTGGATCCTGTGTTATCTACTGTATATAGAGATGTTATCAGTCATTGTACAGGAGGAGGAGGTGAGCTGTGACATCACCTATTGTGAATGGTGGATCCTGTGTTATCTACTGTATATAGAGGGGTTATCAATCATTGTACAGGAGGAGGAGGTGAGCTGTGACATCACCTATTGTGAATGGTGGATCCTGTGTTATCTACTGTATATAGAGGGGTTATCAGTCATTGTACAGGAGGAGGAGGTGAGCTGTGACATCACCTATTGTGAATGGTGGATCCTGTGTTATCTACTGTATATAGAGGGGTTATCAGTCATTGTACAGGAGGAGGAGGTGAGCTGTGACATCACCTATTGTGAATGGTGGATCCTGTGTTATCTACTGTATATAGAGGTGTTATCAGTCATTGTACAGGAGGAGGAGGTGAGCTGTGACATCACCTATTGTGACTGGTGGATCCTGTGTTATCTGTATATAGAGGTGTTATCAGTCATTGTACAGGAGGAGGTGAGCTGTGACCACCTATTGTGAATGGTGGATCCTGTGTTATCTACAGTATATAGAGGTGTTATCAGTCATTGTACAGGAGGAGGAGGTAAGCTGTGACATCACCTATTGTGAATGGTGGATCCTGTGTTATCTGCTGTATATAGAGGTGCTATCAGTCATTGTACAGGAGGAGGAGGTGAGCTGTGACATCACCTATTGTGAATGGTGGATCCTGTGTTATCTACTGTATATAGAGGTGTTATCAGTCATTGTACAGGAGGAGGAGGTGAGCTGTGACATCACCTATTGTGAATGGTGGATCCTGTGTTATCTACTGTATATAGAGGTGTTATCAGTCATTGTACAGGAGGAGGAGGTGAGCTGTGATATCACCTATTGTGAATGGTGGATCCTGTGTTATCCACTGTATATAGAGGTGATATCAGTCATTGTACAGGAGGAGGTGAGCTGTGACATCACCTATTGTGAATGGTGGATCCTGTGTTATCTACTGTATATAGAGGTGTTATCAGTGATTGTACAGGAGGAGGAGGTGAGCTGTGACATCACCTATTGTCTATGGTGGATCCTGTGTTATCATCTGTATATAGAGGTGATATCAGTCATTGTACAGGAGGAGGAGGTGAGCTGTGATATCACCTATTGTGAATGGTGGATCCTGTGTTATCTACTGTATATAGAGGTGTTATCAGACATTGTACAGGAGGGGGTGAGCTGTGACATCACCTATTCTGAATGGTGGATCCTGTGTTATCTACTGTATATAGAAGTGTTTTAGTCATTGTACAGGAGGAGGAGGTGAGCTGTGACATCACATATTGTGAATGGTGGATCCTGTGTTATCTACTGTAGATATAGGTGTTATCAGTCATTGTACAGGAGGAGGAGGAGGTGAGCTGTGATATCATCTATTGTGAATGGTGAATCCTGTGTTATCTACTGTAGATATAGGTGTTATCTGTCATTGTACAGGAGGAGGTGAGCTGTGACATCACGGATTGTGAATGGTGGATCATGTGCTATCTACTGTATATAGATGTGTTATCAGTCATTGTACAGGGGGAGGAGGTGAGCTGTGACATCACCTATTTTGAATGGTGGATCCTGTGTTATCTACTGTATATAGAGGCGTTATCAGTCATTGTACAGGAGGAGGTGAGCTGTGATATCACCTATTGTGAATTGTGGATCCTGTGTTATCTAGTCTATATAGAGGTGTTACCAGTCTTTGCATACGAGGTGGAGGCGAGCTGTGACATCGCCTATTGGGAATGGTGGATCCTGTGTTATCTACTGTATATAGAGGCGTTATCAGTGATTGTACAGGAGGAGGAGGTGAGCTGTGACATCATGTATTGTCAATGGTGGATCCTGTGTTATCTACTGTATATAGAGGTGTTATCAGTCATTGTACAGGAGGAGGAGGTGAGCTGTGACATCACCTATTGTGCATGGTTGATCCTGTGTTATCTACTGTATATAGAGGTGCTATCAGTCATTGTACAGGAGGAGAAGGTGAGCTGTGACATCACCTATTGTGCATGGTGGATCCTGTGTTATCTACTGTATGTAGAGGTGTTATCAGTGATTGTACAGGAGGAGGAGGTGAGCTGTGACATCACGTATTGTGAATGGTGGATCCTGTGTTATCTACTGTATATAGAGGTGTTATCAGTCATTGTACAGGAGGAGGAGGTGAGCTGTGACATCACCTATTGTGCATGGTGGATCCTGTGTTATCTATTGTATATAGAGGTGCTATGAGTCATTGTACAGGAAGAGAAGGTGAGCTGTGACATCACCTATTGTGCATGGTGGATCCTGTGTTATCTACTGTATATAGAGGTGTTATCAGTCATTGTACAGGAGGAGGAGGTGAGCTGTGACATCACCTATTGTGAATGGTGGATCCTGTGCTATCTACTGTATATAGAGATGTTATCAGTCATTGTACAGGAGGAGGAGGAGGTGAGCTGTTTCATCATCTATTGTGAATGATGGATCCTGTGTTATCTACTGTATATAGAGGTATTATCAGTCATTGTACAGGAGGAGAAGGTGAGCTGTGACATCACCTATTGCAAATGATGGATCCTGTGATGTCTACTGTATGCAGAGGAGTAGTTGTAACCCTGCCTCTGCTGATAAGGAAACTGCTGAAAAGGCTTACTGAAAGAATAGGATGTGTGAGACTAAAAATCCTCTGTGGTTAGTGTGAAGATTGCAAGATTACTAATTTTGTGTTTAAAAAAAACAAAACATTTAAATACAAAAACTTGATTTAAAGAAGAGACTATTTTTGCAATGAAACATTTCCTTCAAGCATTATAACGACTAATTTAGATATAGCAAGTGCCTCTATACGGTATATATACAGTGGGCGATTACCTTTATTTATGGGCATATATGACGATTTCTTTCTCGTGTGGATTGGACGGGTTGTTAAAGACATCTGGTGAGAATTTCATGTCATTAACACCTTCAGAAATAGATTTACTTACAAAATTGGTGAGGTATTCAATACTTATTTAATCCACTGTAGATTATATGTATTATAAAGAAGGATGTATTAGAGGAAGGATGTCGGCACAGGTGCTCCTAGTGCTGAGTACCAGGGTACGGGCTTCAATAAGTAGAAAACCGTGAATTCTTTGCTGCAGCAGCTAAATAGCATAATTCCCATAATAACAAATTATTGTGTAATTGTTAGTTCAGCAATTCTCTGATGACAGATTATATATATATATATATATATATATATATATATATATATATATATATATATACGCACTCTGATTGGACTATCTCCTAATAATCTGGAATTCACCAGAATAGCTCCAATGCAAACGTGTGTCGCCATGGTAACAGACTACAAACAATCCCCGTGTAGTCAGGTCCTGCTGGATTATGTTACTCATCCCAATTTGCCTCAATAGGAGAAGTGAGTGAAGTGACACGTGGCTGCAGGATCTGACAACACAGGGATTGTTTGCAGTCTCTAACTATGGAGGCACAAAGGTCTGCTGCATAGGAGCTGTGTACACAAAACGAGAAATGATTTTTCATCAGGACTATTTGCACAGTAGCTTCATTATGGTGATGGAGTCTCTCTTGTGCCCCCGCGTACATGGAGAACGGGTTGTGGGGGGGAGGGGAGGTGCACTTGTTCCATAGGGTCACCTTTCCATTAAATATTTTAAGTTGAAATATTTTATTTCCATGTTGATATTTTTCGCATTAAAAAAAAAACAGTTAAAAAATCCCTTTATTATTCAAAATTTTACAACAAAAAAAAAGCTGCAAATTCACATCCAATAATTTGTCACACACTGTCAGCCAAAAACAAAGGAAAAAAAAAAAGCGAAATTACATAAATAATCACAAGGAATCTCGCACTTGTGGTTTTCTTTCTGATACGATCGAAGTCAATAGCAGGAAAAAGGCAAAATAAACACAACAAAGACACAACAGAAAAAAAAAAAAAACCGTGAGCAAAAATCAGAGAGAGAGAAAACCAGAACGAAAAAATGTATCAAAAATGTCATGTGTGATCTACTGTACTGTGCCTTTAAATATCAACATTTCCCAGACAGCAAAAAATGTTACCCAGGATAGTACAGCGAAGGGTTAATGTTTCTACAGGTTCAATCTATCCGCAATGAGAAGTATAATAATAAACACATTATAAATAGCAAAACCAGCACTAGTGAGTGTCAGCAACAGCTTGTACAACTCTGACACATGAGGTCATATCCCCATCTCCTCACATAACCGGAAGATCAGCCCCGTCCAAATCCAGGGGAACAAACGGGGTCAGCGACACTAATCCTGACCCCAAACTATGTGTATATGAGAATGTACATGTATAGTGTCAATAGGGGGCAGTATTATAGTAGTTATATTCTTGTACATAGGGGCAGTATTATAGTAGTTATATTCTTGTACATAGGGGCAGTATTATAGTAGTTATATTCTTGTACATAGGGGCAGTATTATAGTAGTTATATTCTTGTACATAGGAGCAGTATTATAGTAGTTATATTCTTGTACATAGGGGCAGTATTATAGTAGTTATATTCTTGTACATAGGAGCAGTATTATAGTAGTTATATTCTTGTACATAGGGGGCAGTATTATAGTAGTTATATTCTTGTACATAGGAGCAGTATTATAGTAGTTATATTCTTGTACATAGGGGCAGTATTATAGTAGTTATATTCTTGTACATACGGGCAGTATTATAGTAGTTATATTCTTGTACATAGGGGCAGTACTATAGTAGTTATATTCTTGTACATAGGAGCAGTATTATAGTAGTTATATTCTTGTACATAGGGGCAGTATTATAGTAGTTATATTCTTGTACATAGGGGCAGTATTATAGTAGTTATATTCTTGTACATAGGAGCAGTATTATAGGAGTTATATTCTTGTACATAGGAGCAGTATTATAGTAGTTATATTCTTGTACATAGGGGGCAGTATTATAGTAGTTATATTCTTGTACATAGGGGCAGTATTATAGGAGTTATATTCTTGTACATAGGAGCAGTATTATAGTAGTTATATTCTTGTACATAGGGGGCAGTATTATAGTAGTTATATTCTTGTACATAGGAGCAGTATTATAGGAGTTATATTCTTGTACATAGGAGCAGTATTATAGTAGTTATATTATTGTACATAGGGGGCAGTATTATAGTAGTTATATTCTTGTACATAGGAGCAGTATTATAGGAGTTATATTCTTGTACATAGGAGCAGTATTATAGTAGTTATATTCTTGTACATAGGGGGCAGTATTATAGTAGTTATATTCTTGTACATAGGGGGCAGTATTATAGGAGTTATATTCTTGTACATAGGAGCAGTAATATAGTAGTTATATTCTTGTACATAGGGGCAGTATTATAGGAGTTATATTCTTGTAAATAGGGGCAGTATTATAGTAGTTATATTCTTGTACATAGGGAGCAGTATTATAGTAGTTATATTCTTGTACATAGGAGCAGTATTATAATAGTTATTATCTCTTACATAGGGGCAGTATTATAGTAGTTATATTCTTGTACATAGGAGCAGTATTATAGTAGTTATATTCTTGTACATAGGAGCAGTATTATAGTAGTTATATTCTTGAACAAAGGGGCAGTATTATAGTAGTTATATTCTTGTACATAGGGGCAGTATTATAGTAGTTATATTCTTGTACATAGGAGCAGTATTATAGTAGTTATATTCTTGTACATAGGAGCAGTATTATAGTAGTTATATTCTTGTACCTAGGAGCAGTATTATAGTAGTTATATTCTTGTATATAGGGGCAGTATTATAGTAGTTATATTCTTGTACATAGGGAGCAGTATTATAGTAGTTATATTCTTGTACATAGGAGCAGTATTATAGTAGTTATATTCTTGTACCTAGGAGCAGTATTATAGTAGTTATATTCTTGTACATAGGGGCAGTATTATAGTAGTTATATTCTTCTACATAAGGAGCAGTATTATAGTAGTTATATTCTTGTACATAGGAGCAGTATTATAGTAGTTATATTCTTGTACATAGGGGCAGTATTATAGTAGTTATATTCCTGTACATAGGAGCAGTATTATAGTAGTTATATTCTTGTACATAGGGGCAGTATTATAGTAGTTATATTCTTGTATATAGGAGCAGTATTATAGTAGTTATATTCTTGTACATAGGAGCAGTATTATAGTAGTTATATTCTTGTACATAGGAGCAGTATTATAGTAGTTATATTCTTGTACATAGGGGCAGTATTATAGTAGTTATATTCTTGTACATAGGGGACAGTATTATAGTAGTTCTATTCTTGCACATAGGGGCACTGTTATAACATTGACATCACATGTATTTGGAGGTGTCACATTTTGTGTTCACGTGTGTGGACTGTATTTTGTGCCTTTCTTGCTCTTCCCCTCCTTCATCTGATTGTATTTTGCTCATGAGAAGTTTCTTCTTGGCACTCGGATTTGCCAGGAATGGGGTTAAAGAGAAAAAGTCTATTCAGGAAACGAGTAGAAGCGTGAAGAAGAATAAATGTTTAATGTGTCAGGAGTTCTGAAGAGCGACATCTAATAAAGGACGTTACATCAATGTCTGTTTACCGTCCCGGAGAACAGACGGGTTCCCTCCGCACATTGGGCCAGAGGTTGTGTAATGTGCTGTCCTGCGCCAAACGACCAAACACTGCGCTCCTTTCTGAGAGTAAGCAATCACTAATCTCGTGTATGGAATAGATAGTAAATATTCATTAATCAGATAGTGAGCATTGAATGGGTGTGTATAGTTTTGCAATCGATATCTTTATTGCTTCCGTGTATCTAATATGAAAAGTAAACAACCGCACAAACTGTGCATAGTAAACACCTTTTCTGTATACAGCTCCTATGCAGACCTATACATCACCATGGTCACAGACTACAAGGAAACACTAAGTAGTCAGATCCCCATTTCTCTCTACACTTTCCTTTTTTTTCGCACAGTGAAAGCAGATAGAATTGTGTAATGCACAACAGCGGGATCTGATTACACAGAGGTTGTTTTTAGTTTCCAAATGTGGTGGAACATAGTTCTGCATTGGAGCTGCATACCGAAAACGGTAGTATTTTTTCATCCTAGTTCCTCATTTTATTTTAAATGCATTAGAACAAAAGAAAATGGTTGGAAAACTGTACATAGCCTTTCACAGACATATGATAACAACAATATTACCTGTCAACTGCAATCTCACAGCAGCACAAAATATTTCAGGAGGCGAATGTATTAATGTTGTGATGAAGAATGATATTACTGACAGTAAGAATACATGTGACATATGTCATATTACAGGGGCTCATTGTTTGTGGGGTCATCACTCATCAGTGATACATTGTTGCATTTCCCTTGCAGGGGCTCAGTTTAGTGTTCATGGAGCTGTGAGTGATACATTGTTGCATTTCCCTGGCAGGAGCTCAGTTTAGTGTTCATGGAGCGGTGCGTAATACATTGTTGCATTTCCCTTGCAGGGGCTCAGTTTAGTGCTCACGGAGCGGTCAATGATACGTTGTTGCATTTCCCTTGCAGGGGCTCAGTTTAGTGTTCATGGAGCGGTCAGTGATACATTGTTGCATTTCCCTTGCAGGGGCTCAGTTTAGTGTTCATGGAGCGGTCAGTGATACATTGTTGCATTTCCCTGGCAGGGGCTCAGTTTAGTGTTCATGGAGCGGTCAGTGATACATTGTTGCATTTCTCTTGCAGGGGCTCAGTTTAGTGTTCATGGAGCGGTCAGTGATACATTGTTGCATTTCCCTTGCAGGGGCTCAGTTTAGTGTTCATGGAGCGGTCAGTGATACATTGTTGCATTTCCCTGGCAGGGGCTCAGTTTAGTGTTCATGGAGCTGTCAGTGATACATTGTTGAATTTCCCTTGCAGGGGCTCAGTTTAGTGTTCATGGGGCGGTCAGTGATACATTGTTGCATTTCCCTTGCAGGGGCTCAGTTTAGTGTTCATGGAGCGGTCAGTGATACATTGTTGCATTTCCCTTGCAGGGGCTCAGTTTAGTGTTCATGGAGCGGTCAGTGATACATTGTTGCATTTCCCTTACAGGCGCTCAGTTTAGTGTTGATGGAGCGGTCAGTGATACATTGTTGCATTTCCCTTGCAGGGGCTCAGTTTACTGTTCATGGTGCGGACAGTGATACGTTGTTGCATTTCCCTTGCAGGGGCTCAGTTTAGTGTTCATGGAGCGGTCAGTGATACATTGTTGCATTTCCCTTGCAGGGGCTCAGTTTAGTGTTCATGGAGCGGTCAGTGATACATTGTTGCATTTCCCTTACAGGCGCTCAGTTTAGTGTTGATGGAGCGGTCAGTGATACATTGTTGCATTTCCCTTGCAGGGGCTCAGTTTACTGTTCATGGTGCGGACAGTGATACGTTGTTGCATTTCCCTTGCAGGGGCTCAGTTTAGTGTTCATGGAGCGGTCAGTGATACATTATTGCATTTCCCTTGCAGGGGCTCAGTTTAGTGTTCATGGGGCGGTCAGTGATACATTGTTGCATTTCCCTTGCAGGGGCTCAGTTTAGTGTTCATGGAGCGGTCAGTGATACATTGTTGCATTTCCCTTGCAGGGGCTCAGTTTAGTGTTCATGCAGCGGTCAGTGATACATTGTTGCATTTCCCTTGCAGGGACTCAATTTAGTGTTCATGGGGCGGTCAGTGATACATTGTTGCATTTCCCTTGCAGGGGCTCAGTTTAGCGTTCATGGAGCGGTCAGTGATACATTGTTGCATTTCCCTGGCAGGGGCTCAGTTTAGTGTTCATGGAGCGGTCAGTGATACATTGTTGCATTTCCCTGGCAGGGGCTCAGTTTAGTGTTCATGGAACGGTCAGTGATACATTGTTGCATTTCCCTTGCAGGGGCTCAGTTTAGTGTTCATGGAGCGGTCAGTGATACATTGTTGCATTTCCCTGGCAGGGGCTCAGTTTAGTGTTCATGGAGCGGTCAGTGATACATTGTTGCATTTCCCTGGCAGGGGCTCAGTTTAGTGTTCATGGAGCGGTCAGTGATACATTGTTGCATTTCCCTTGCAGGGGCTCAGTTTAGTGTTCATGGAGCGGTCAGTGATACATTGTTGCATTTCCCTGGCAGGGGCTCAGTTTAGTGTTAATGGAGCGGTCAGTGATACATTGTTGCATTTCCCTGGCAGGGGCTCAGTTTAGTGTTCATGGAACGGTCAGTGATACATTGTTGCATTTCCCTTGCAGGGGCTCAGTTTAGTGTTCATGGAGCGGTCAGTGATACATTGTTGCATTTCCCTTGCAGGGGCTCAGTTTAGTGTTCATGGAGGGGTCAGTGATACATTGTTGCATTTCCCTTGCAGGGGCTCAGTTTAGTGTTCATGGAGCGGTCAGTGATACATTGTTGCCTTTGATAAATATTAATAATGCAAATACCACAATTCACAGAAAAAGGTGCAGCCTTTGTTAAATAAGTAGCAACAGACTGATTGATGTCCCTGAGCTCTAGATATTCAACAGAACTACAAAAAAAAGACCGGACCCGATTCATTATTGCTTTTGGGCCTTTTTTTATTTTATTTTTTTTTGTTTTTTCATTTGCTCATAATAATTCTTCTCCTAATTTGCATCTTTTAGAAATTCTATTTTATTTGCGATCACCTGTTCTCTTCTTTTTTTTTTTTTAATTCTCATCATTATGGCCGTTGGTGTTTGGGGGGTACCAAGTTTTTTCACCAATCGTGACTTTTTTCAAAAGTTGCTAAAGTTTTGCCTGTGAACACCAAATATTTTTGCAACAGTTTTTGCGCCATTTAGCGAAACGTTAGACTTTTTTTTCTTGCTGTATAAAGTTGTAAAACAGGATGAAGACAAAAGTAAAGGCTTTTTTTTTTTTTTTTGTTATTTTGCAGCAGATTTACAAACCAGTTGCACCATTTTCAGGAATCTGGTGCAAAAATAAAGTCACTAAATTCCGTAGAAACACAGAGTCAGGAATAGGAAGGTTTTATTTTAGGATTGTCCCAATTGTAGCAGATGTGGAAACAGAATATCTGCTGGTGTATGGCGCTGAGCGGTGTCCTTGTCTCCAGTATCTGCGCCGCCCCTGACCATGAAGAATCAGAGATGCCCCATTATACATTGTCACTGTGCCAACCTGATGGAGCCGGTGTAACATTCATTGTATCCGGCGCATTCCGATCTACGTGACGTTGGCGAGGATTATTACAATCCGTAGCAACCGGATTCTTGTGTCGGGGACTTTGAGAGCGACAAAACCTCGATTGTTCTCCAGATTGGGGACCACTGAAACCATCATCACATGAGGTCATTAATGGCCAAAAGTGACTCGGTGGTCACCTAGAGCACAGAATGGGGGGCTTATAACATCCCTCCAGGGTTCAGACCGTGCGTTAAACCTTATGGGGTAATAACCAGAAGCATTAAATCTGGGACAGAATCCTCCAAATCCCTGGGATCCGCTCGTCCCTTCCTTTCCCTGACGCAGCATTTAAAGGGGAGCTCCACTTTCTAACCTATCACCGGCCATAACTACTCATCAGGTTCAGTCACTTTGTAAATATTTTGCTTTTCTTATCTTGTATCGATCTTGACTATACATTAAGGCAGTGTGCACACGATGCAGATTTAGGGCGGATCCGCAGCGGATTTTTCCGCGCAGAAACGCTGCAGTTCCGCACAGTGATTTACAGTACAATGTAAATCAATTGGAAAAAAAAACTGTGCTGAAGAATCCGCAGTAAAAAAGCTGCGGATCAATAGAAGTAGCATGCTACTTCTTTTGTGCGGAACTGCAGCGTTTCTGACCCCTTCCACTATAGAAATCCGCAGGGGGGAAAAACGCAGAAAATCCGCGGCAAATCCGCACCTGTGGTTTCTGCCCGGAGATGCAGATTTTGTGCGGAAAATTCTGCACCCCAATCTGCAACGTGTGCACATAGCTGTAGACTTTCCCATAAATGTGCCCTTATGGCTTGGCATGGGTGATCAAGCGGCTGCCGGACGTTTCTGGCGCTACTTCTCTGAAGGAAAACCTATGATCAGAGGAGATGACGGGGCCCCGGGACCCCAATCTCTGGTGCTCATCTCCTCTCCTGTCCAGCTGTTTTGGCCACATTCTAGCCAGAGCAGCATTCATAATTCTGCTGACTTCCTGGGTTTTTTTAGTTTTATTTTTACAAATGTAGTGCAAATTTAGGAATACAAAAAAGGAAGTAGACCCAAGCTGAGAGATTTGGAAACCAGCTGGAAACAGCATGAGAGGTTTCCAAAGATCACATCATTGTCTGTGCTGGAGGCAGAACACAGATTGGACCGGCGAGAGCTGCAGTGTCAAGCATGGTGGACGGCAGACAAGCAGCAGAAATAGCTGGTGGTGGACTGCCACTAGACAATGCAGCCAAGCTCAGTGACTAGTCATGGTTGTGCTCCACTGGAGAACAGCTGTAGTGTAAAGCATGGGGAGAGACAGAACAGCAGCCTCAGCCTCTAAGGCGAATTTCTTAAAATCGCAGACTATTTAGTTAGAATCTCTGATAGTTGTGCTTTGATATGGAGAAGAGCTGCAGTGAAAAGCATGGTGGACAATGTGACAAAGATAGGAGGTGGATTTCAGGTTAAAGTAGATTCCACCAGACAATCCAACAACTCCCTAATGGATCAGGCCTGCAGTGTAAAGCACAGAAAAGGAAGAAGCCTGGGCCTGTAATAGACAGTGCAGCTGGGCTGGAGTCACTGATCGTGGCTATTTCCTACTAGAGCAGAGCTGCAGTGTAAAGCATAGGGTAATGGAGAATGGCAGCATGAACCTGGGAAGCATTAAAACTGATTTTTATGAATCAGAGCTGCAGTATAAGGCCAGTCTCACACGTCCAGATAATTCCGTTACCGGAAAAATCCGTACCGAAATTATCCGTGTGCCTACGTTGAACATCAGTGTGGCACACGTGCGGCAGCCGTGTGCTGCCCGTGTGCCGACTGAGGACCACACGGACCGTGCAGGAGACAGCGCTAGAGTTAAGCGCTGTCCCCTGCGTGCGGTGCTGAAGCCGGTATTCATCCCTTCTTCCCAGCAGAAAGAAGGAATGAATAATCTTTTTTTTTTATTTATTTTTGTTTTTAAAATAAAGTTGCCGGTAATCTGCCCCCTTCCACCCCCTGTGTAATGAATATGAGCCTCCAACCCTATGGGAGGTGATATTCATCACTGTAATGAGCGGCACCACGTGACCGCTCATACAGGACAAGCAGCGACGCTGAAAGGATGTAAGCGCCGAGGGAGCTGGGTAAGTATTTTAATGCCAGCGGAGGGGCGCACAGGAGGTGGGAGGGGGCATTTTAAAAACAAAAATAAATTTTAAGAAAAGATTATTCATTCCTTCTTTCCAGCGAACGCTGCTGGGAAGAAGGGATGAATGGGGCCTCAGCACCACACGCAGGGGACAGCACTAACAGTAGCGCTGTCTCCTGCACGGCACACGGACTGCACACGGACAACATCCGTGTGCGGTACGTGTTTTACACGGACCCATTGATTTTAATGGGTCCGTGTGATCCGTGCGCTCCCATGAACACTGACATGTCTCCGTGTTTTGCACACGGACACACGGTCCGCGAAAACACGCTGACATGTGCAGAGACACATTGATTTTAATGTGTCTACGTGAGTCAGTGTCTCTGGTACGTGAGGAAAACTGTCACCTCACGTACCGGAGCCACTGACGTGTGATTACAGTGATGAATATGCGGCTCCACCTCCTATAGGGGTGGAGCCGCATATTCATTACTGTAATAAGCGGCACCACGTGACCGCTCATACAGGACAAGCAGCGACGCTGAGAGGATGTAAGCGCCGAGGGAGCTGGGTAAGTATTTTAATGCCAGCGGGGGAGGGGGTGCACAGGGGGTGGGAGGGGGCAGATTACCGGCAACTTTATTTTAAAAACAAAAATAAATAAAAAAAAAAGATTATTCATTCCTTCTTTCCAGCGAATGCTGCTGGGAAGAAGGGATGAATACCGGCTTCAGCACCGCACGCAGGGGACAGCGCTTATCTCTAGCGCTGTCTCCTTCACGGTCCGTGTGGTCCTCAGTCGGCACATGGGCAGCACACGGCTGCCGCACGTGTGCCACACTGATGTTCAACGTAAGCACACGGACACGGATAATTCCGGTACCGATTTTTCCGGTACCGGAATTATCTGGACGTGTGAGACTGGCCTAAAGCATAGCCAGGGACATAGAAGCAGCCCCAGCCTGTGACAGAACAGAAGGTGAATTCCAGCTTATATGTGCTAATAGAGGAGAGATGCAGTGTAAAGTATGGTGTAAGGCAGAACAGCGATATGAACCTAAAGCATAAGAGATTGATTTCAGCCGATCACAGACTTCAACTGACAATGCAGGTGTATCCACAGATCTAGCTGTGCTTTATTGGAGAAGAGCTGCAGTGCAAAGCAAGGACCAGAAAAGCTGCCGCTGAGACCGGTGGCAGCTGTTAGACGTTTGCAAACTCTATAGATCATGTTGGAGACACCGATCAGAGCATTGTTTTTATATTGGAAAGCTAAACGGCACCACGTATAGAGGTTTATGCTGCGCTGTCACTTTAAGAGGTCCGTTCCAAAAAGTGATGCTCCAGGATCAATATATTTTAATATGTGTCTCTGCCAGTCTGGCTAATCGACCCCATGATTTATTCAGGAGCGCGGGGGGTAACGGGGAACCTGCTGTTATCCGGGATCCAGAAATCACTTCCAGGAACGCTGGCGCTGATCAGTAATGTAACAACGTGGCACCAAGACAAGTGTGATGGCTGCAGGTGCTCGGTATACGGTAAGGGAGGTATACGGCCATCTGCTACTATCGGGGCAATATTTGTCCGTGCAGTTACTGCGACAGCCCTTCCTCATGCTTTACACTGCAGCACTGCTTGTTCAGATTGGCTGCTTTATATAAATCCACTATAATAAAGGAAGCAAAGTTGATCAGTGGAGACTGAGAAAGTAAGAAATGTCCATCCTCCCTCATCAGAAGCCCCTCTGTCCCTCCGTCATGCTTTACACTGCAGCTTGGATCCTTTTCTATAGTCGCACCAGACGCCGGCGCTCTCTCTGATAACTGCATTATTTATAATAAGAGAGTCGCCGTCAGAACTTATTACAAGTTCACAGTCAGTGAATGGAAATATTCTATATTTAATGTCCAGAAGCTGAAAATCTAATTCACAAATAGCGATCATAAAGCAGGAGAATGCAGCAGGTATAGGACCCCATTCTTAGTACCCCTTAATTAAAATATCAACAGAGCACCCCAATCAATCGTGTTGTTGGACTCATTTATAGGCAGCGGACCCCTTTATAATATCAAACCTATACATGATGCACAACTAGTCAAATTAGGAAAACAATATTTTTATTTTTAATTCAACAGAACAAACAATTTACGTTGTAACCAGAGGACCCAGCGTTTATATTGTCAGCGTATTATCCCCTATTTATATTGGCAGTAGAGTACCACTAACTATCGAAATGTAAAAAATGAGCCACCAGGTCTCCTGTCCGAGTGCACGACCATTCATAGTGTCAGCAGAGTGTATCCCAATTTATAGTGTCAGCAGAGTGTCCTCCCATTCATAGTGTCAGCAGAGTGTCCCCCCATTCATAGTGTCAGCAGAGTGTCCCCCCATTCATAGTGTCAGCAGAGTTTCCTCCCATTCATAGTGTCAGCAGAGTGTCCCCCCATTCATAGTGTCAGCAGAGTGTCCCCCCATTCATAGTGTCAGCAGAGTGTCCCCTCATTCATAGTGTCAGCAGTGTCGTCCCATTCATAGTGTCAGCAGAGTGTATCCCAATTTATAGTGTCAGCAGAGTGCCCCCCATTCATAGTGTCAGCAGAGTGTCCTCCCATTCATAGTGTCAGCAGAGTGTCCTCCCATTCAT
The DNA here is from genome assembly GCF_032444005.1 of Ranitomeya imitator. Classification (NCBI taxonomy): domain Eukaryota; kingdom Metazoa; phylum Chordata; class Amphibia; order Anura; family Dendrobatidae; genus Ranitomeya; species Ranitomeya imitator. Next base: position 825,569,939 of record NC_091284.1, read on the forward strand.
AGTGTCAGCAGTGTTGTCCCATTCATAGTGTAAGCAGAGTGTCCTCCCATTCATAGTGTCAGCAGTGTCGTCCCATTCATAGTGTCAGCAGAGTGTCCCCCCATTCATAGTGTCAGCAGAGTGTCCTCCCATTCATAGTGTCAGCAGAGTGTCCTCCCATTCATAGTGTAAGCAGTGTCCCCCCATTCATAGTGTAAGCAGTGTCCCCCCATTCATAGTGTCAGCAGAGTGTCCCCCCATTCATAGTGTCAGCAGAGTGTCCCCCCATTCATAGTGTCAGCAGAGTGTCCCCCCATTCATAGTGTCAGCAGAGTGTCCTCCCATTCATAGTGTCAGCAGTGTCGTCCCATTCATAGTGTAAGCAGAGTGTCCCCCCATTCATAGTGTAAGCAGTGTCCCCCCATTCATAGTGTCAGCAGAGTGTCCCCCCCATTCATAGTGTAAGCAGAGTGTCCCCCCATTCATAGTGTCAGCAGTGTCGTCCCATTCATAGTGTAAGCAGAGTGTCCCCCCATTCATAGTGTAAGCAGTGTCCCCCCATTCATAGTGTCAGCAGAGTGTCCCCCCCATTCATAGTGTAAGCAGAGTGTCCCCTCATTCATAGTGTCAGCAGAGTGTCCCCTCATTCATAGTATCAGTAGAGTTTCCTCCCATTCATAGTGTAAGCAGAGTGTCCCCCCATTCATAGTATCAGTAGAGTTTCCTCCCATTCATAGTGTCAGCAGAGTGTCCCCCCATTCATAGTGTCAGCAGAGTGTCCCCCCATTCATAGTGTAAGCAGAGTGTCCCCTCATTCATAGTGTCAGCAGAGTGTCCCCTCATTCATAGTGTCAGCAGAGTGTCCCCCCATTCATAGTGTCAGCAGAGTGTCCTCCCATTCATAGTGTCAGCAGTGTCCTCCCATTCATAGTGTCAGCAGAGTGTCCTCCCATTCATAGTGTCAGCAGTGTCCTCCCATTCATAGTGTCAGCAGAGCGTCCCCCATTCATAGTGTCAGCAGAGTGTCCCCCCATTCATGGTGTCAGCAGAGTGTCCCCCCATTCATAGTGTCAGCAGAGTGTCCTCCCATTCATAGTGTCAGCAGTGTCCTCCCATTCATAGTGTCAGCAGAGTGTCCTCCCATTCATAGTGTCAGCAGAGTGTCCCCCCATTCATAGTGTCAGCAGAGTGTCCCCCCATTCATAGTGTCAGCAGAGTGTCCCCCCATTCATAGTGTCAGCAGAGTGTCCCCCCATTCATGGTGTCAGCAGAGTGTCCCCCCATTCATAGTGTCAGCAGAGTGTCCTCCCATTCATAGTGTCAGCAGTGTCCTCCCATTCATAGTGTCAGCAGAGTGTCCTCCCATTCATAGTGTCAGCAGAGTGTCCTCCCATTCATAGTGTCAGCAGAGCGTCCCCCATTCATAGTGTTAGCAGTGTCCCCCCCACTAATAGTGTCTGCAGAGTGTCTCCCCATTCATAGTGTCAGCAGAGTGTCCCCCATTCATAGTGTCAGCAGAGTGTGCCCCCCATTCATAGTGTCAGCAGAGTGCCCCCCATTCATAGTGTCAGTAGAGTGTCCTCCCATTCATAGTGTCAGTAGAGTGTCCCCCCATTCATAGTGTCAGTAGAGTGTCCCCCATTCATAGTGTCAGCAGAGTGTCCCCCCCATTCATAGTGTCAGCAGAGTGTTCCCCCATTCATAGTGTCAGCAGAGTGTCTCCCATTCATAGTGTCAGCAGTGTGCCCCCCAATTCTTAGTGTCAGCAGAGTGTCCTCCAATTCATAGTGTCAGTAGAGTGCACCCCATTCATATTGTCAGTAGAGTGTCCCCCCATTCTTAGTGTCAGCAGAGTGTCCCCCATTCATAGAGTCAGCGGTGTCCTCCCATTCATAGTGTCAGCAGATTGTACCCCATTCATAGTGTCAGCAGAGTGTCCCTCAATTCAGTGTCAGCAGAGTGTCCCCCCATTCATAGTGTCAGCAGAGTGTCCCCCCATTCATAGTGTCAGCAGAGTTTCCTCCCATTCATAGTGTCAGCAGTGTCCCCCCATTCATAGTGTCAGCAGAGTGTCCCCCCATTCATAGTGTCAGCAGAGTTTCCTCCCATTCATAGTGTCAGCAGAGTGTCCCCCCATTCATAGTGTCAGCAGAGTGTCCCCCCCATTCATAGTGTCAGCAGAGTGTCCTCCCATTCATAGTGTCAGCAGAGTGTCCCCCCCATTCATAGTGTTAGTAGAGTGTCCCCCCATTCATAGTGTCAGCAGAGTGTCCCCCCCATTCATAGTGTCAGCAGAGTGTCCCCCCATTCATAGTGTCAGCAGAGTGTCCTCCCATTCATAGTGTCAGCAGAGTGTCCTCCCATTCATAGTGTCAGCAGTGTCCTCCCATTCATAGTGTCAGCAGAGTGTCCTCCCATTCATAGTGTCAGTAGAGTGTCCCCCATTCATAGTGTCAGTAGTGTCCCCCATTCATAGTGTCAGCAGAGTGTCCCCCATTCATAGTGTCAGCAGAGTGTCCCCCCATTCATAGTGTCAGCAGAGTGTCTCCCATTCATAGTGTCAGCAGAGTGTCCTCCCATTCATAGTGTCAGCAGAGTGTCCCCCCATTCATAGTGTCAGCAGAGTGTCCTCCCATTCTTAGTGTCAGCAGAGTGTCCTCCAATTCATAGTGTCAGTAGAGTGCACCCCATTCATATTGTCAGTAGAGTGTCCCCCCATTCTTAGTGTCAGCAGAGTGTCCCCCATTCATAGAGTCAGCGGTGTCCTCCCATTCATAGTGTCAGCAGATTGTACCCCATTCATAGTGTCAGCAGAGTGTCCCTCAATTCAGTGTCAGCAGAGTGTCCCCCCATTCATAGTGTCAGCAGAGTGTCCCCCCATTCATAGTGTCAGCAGACTTTCCTCCCATTCATAGTGTCAGCAGTGTCCCCCCATTCATAGTGTCAGCAGAGTGTCCCCCCATTCATAGTGTCAGCAGAGTTTCCTCCCATTCATAGTGTCAGCAGAGTGTCCCCCCATTCATAGTGTCAGCAGAGTGTCCCCCCCATTCATAGTGTCAGCAGAGTGTCCTCCCATTCATAGTGTCAGCAGAGTGTCCCCCCATTCATAGTGTCAGTAGAGTGTCCCCCCATTCATAGTGTCAGCAGAGTGTCCCCCCCATTCATAGTGTCAGCAGAGTGTCCCCCCCATTCATAGTGTCAGTAGAGTGTCCCCCCATTCATAGTGTCAGCAGAGTGTCCTCCCATTCATAGTGTCAGCAGTGTCCTCCCATTCATAGTGTCAGCAGAGTGTCCTCCCATTCATAGTGTCAGTAGAGTGTCCCCCATTCATAGTGTCAGTAGTGTCCCCCATTCATAGTGTCAGCAGAGTGTCCCCCATTCATAGTGTCAGCAGTGTCCTCCCATTCATAGTGTCAGCAGAGTGTCCCCCATTCATAGTGTCAGCAGAGTGTCCCCCCATTCATAGTGTCAGCAGAGTGTCTCCCATTCATAGTGTCAGCAGAGTGTCCTCCCATTCATAGTGTCAGCAGAGTGTCCCCCCATTCATAGTGTCAGCAGAGTGTCCTCCCATTCATAGTATCAGCAGAGTGTCCCCCATTCATAGTGTCAGCAGAGTGTCCCCCCATTCATAGTGTTAGCAGAGTGTCCCCCCATTCATAGTGTCTGCAGAGTGTCCCCCCCATTCATAGTGTCAGCAGAGTGTCCCCCCATTCATAGTGTCAGCAGAGCGTCCCCCATTCATAGTGTCAGCAGTGTCCCCCCATTCATAGTGTCAGCAGAGTGTCCCCCCATTCATAGTGTCAGCAGAGTGTTGCCCCATTTATATGAGAAGAGTGTCGCCCCAGCTATAGTGTCACTCGGCTTCCTCTCATTTACAGTGTCAGATGAGACAATCCTATAATTATTAAACAGCAAAAACAAGAAAATCCACCTGAGAAGAGAAAGTATCAGGAGCCCCTAATGGGAAAGTATGGGGGGGCCCCTAACAAGAAGGTATCAGGAGCCCCTAACAGGACAGTATTGGGAGCCCCAATAGGAAGGTGTCGGCAGCGCCTAACAGGACAGTATTGGGAGCCCCAATAGGAAGGTGTCGGCAGCGCCTAACGGGAAGGTATCGGGAGCCCCTAATAGGAAGGTATCAGGAGCCCATCAGAGCTGCTGCACTGCATTCTTAGAAAGCTGGCCAATGCCCCCTAGAGGAGCCCATCATTATTATTCCATCTACCCCCAAATACTGTCTGCATGAGATAGCAATGTGCGCCACTGAGTGCCGGAGAGCGGGAGTCACTATCGTGTACTTGTAGTTTGTTCAGTTGTTTAAATCTACAGGGAGAATAGTTTTTATTTATTTTAGTATTTTCTTAGTTTTCTGCCATCATTAATATTAGTTGTGGTTCCCGTCATCTCCTGATTGCGTGGTCTTACGATGTGGTATATAGTCTGCGTGCTCAGTCTGTAGCCTCCCCCAGCCCAGTGCTCTGCTCAAATACTCTGTGCTGTAGGGGGATCCTGATGCTTCTTTGTGACTTTTATTTTGTAACCTCGTGCAGGATCAGCACACTCCTCTGCTGAAATACTCTGTGCTGTAGGAGGATCCTGATGCTTCTGTGTGACTTTTATTTTGTGTTCTCCCGCAGGATGAGCACACTCCTGAAATACTCTGTGCTGTAGGAGGGTCCTGATGCTTCTATGTGACTTTTATTTTGTGGCCTCCCGCAGGATGAGCACACTCCTCTGCTGAAATACTCTGTGCTGTAGGAGGATCCTGATGCTTCTGTGTGACTTTTATTTTGTGGCCTCCCGCAGGATCAGCACACTCCTCTGCTGAAACACTCTGTGCTGTAGGTGGATCCTGATGGTTCTATGTGACTTTTATTTTGTGGCCTCCCGCAGGATCAGCACATTCCTCTCCTGAAATACTCTGTGCTATAGGAGGATCCTGATGCTTCTGTGTGACTTTTATTTTGTGGCCTCCTGCAGGATCAGCACACTCCTCTGCTGAAATACTCTGTGCTGTACGGGGATCCTGATGCTTCTGTGTGACTTTTATTTTGTGGCCTCCTGCAGGATCAGCACACTCCTCTGCTGAAATACTCTGTGCTGTAGGAGGATTCTGATGCTTCTATGTGACTTTTATTTTGTGGCCTCCAGCAGGATCAGCACACTCCTCTCCTGAAATACTCTGTGCAGCTGTGGATCCCCACTGATTCCAACATGTGATTATCAGTCTGTGATCTCCCAGAAGATAAGACCACTCTTCTCCTGAAACACTCTGCGCTGCCTGATACCCTGCTCATTTCAGAAAGTATACGAAGTATATTAGAAAGTTACAGAACTCGTTAGTATTATAGATTTATGTAAATTATTCTTTAAAACTACTTTTTAAAGGGTCAGGAAACAAAAACAAATTACTGTACGCTAGTCTACAACTATAAAGAGATCACCAAAGGAGAAGAACAAAATGTACTGGAAGATACCGATACATAAATACAATAATCATTCACATATGTCTGAAAAATACTAAAAAAAATGCCAGAGGGCAAAAATGTATGAATGGAGATAAAATCAGAGTCATATGGAAAAGGAGAAACTCGAAAAATAGTAATTGATATATGGAAACAATACACTAACAAAGACCAAAAACACCACAGTATGCATAAACAGTGGAAGAAATGCCATAGCATAACCTAAAGTATTAAAAGAAAAGCAGGAGATAAGTTCTACCCAGTACTGCTGTATGATATATCTAGCAAGTAGACCAAAAAGTAACCCCAGATGAAGCATAGCAGCGAAACACAATGGATGAGATGGATCTCGTAGCTCTTTGATCATTTTAGCTAGTGTGCTTGTATGGTCCTGATTCCTTTTTGGTCTATTATACAGCACTACCGTGTAGCACTTAACCCCTGCTTTCCCTGCAGTATTTTCACTTAATACTTTACATTACACCTTGGACGTTTCTTTTTATGCGTGGTTTGTATTTGTGGATCTTGTACTGCTTTTGATCTTTGTTATTTTTTTTACATATATGAATTATTATTATTTATTTTTTGGGTTTCTCCTTTTTCACATGTGCAAAGTTTGATTTTACCTTCAGGCAGGTATCATTGCCATTTGGGGTTTTTAGTGGTGGGGGTCATTCTTTTTCAATAAAGATTGTATTTACGTATTTGTTTCTGCTCTATCAGAGTTACACCATAAAAAGAAACGACAGAGTTTCCCAGCAGAGTATCCCACTTCATCAGCGCCATTAAAGAGGCCACCACTGGACAGAATTAAGGCTTCCTGCTGTCACCACTAGAGGGAGCACATCAGATTAATAAAGCCAATGGTAGTTATAAAGAGAAGCTGCTAGCTCCACCTAGTGGCGGCTGCAAGTAAGCGCTGCCTTTTGCTAAGTAATAGCTTTATTCTCCCAAATTCTCCGAATTATAATGTGCCCCGATGTCTGACCTGTGTGATATCCAATAAGCCAGAAACACTGAGTAGTCATCTGGTTCACTAATGGACATGCACCATCTGGCAGGACGCAGATGTTGGAGCTGACATGATGGGTTTTAGATATTTTGCTCTGGCAGAAAATCAGATGAGGAATTCGTAGGACGGCTGCAACAATTCAGCACAGATTACACACGTCAGGCCGAAAATCTCCTGCAAACAAGAAAGACAAATCCGACCGAGGCACGAGATGCAGAAAGAGCGAAAACAGATTTTTGGAGAAATTCCACCTAAAGTATATATATATACTGTATATAAGCCTGATGAAATGTTCTGTAACTTTCAAATATACATTGTGTTTCAATTCCTAACAATTTATGAAAAGTCTGCTTGCTGTCAGTGAATAAAAACACTAATGATCAGGTCATACTGTCAAAGATGAAGGGCTGTTACTGAGTGTCACTCTAACAAATTCTGTATGGTCTAAACACATGGAGGTTTCATCCTGATCCACACTGATAGCATGTATTATAGGAAATAAACCAGGAGGTGGCTGTCTATAACTCCCGAGAATATTTCCATTCAATGAAACCTTTACTATATTTTCAGACATATAATAAAATTGCAAACAATTCAATAACCTAAGAGCTTGGATAATTCCCTTAAAAAAGTGGCAAAAAATGTGTAATCAGTCACCGTACCTAGTGATATACAGTGGGTGCGGAAAGTATTCAGACCCCTTCACATTTTTCACTCTGTTTCCTTGCAGCAATTTGTTAAATCCTATAAAGTTCATTTTTTTCTCATTAATGTACACTCTGCACCCCATCTTGACTGAAAAAAACAAATGTAGAAATTTTTGCAAATTTATTAAACCAGAGAAACTGAAATATTACATGGCCATAAGTCTTCAGCCCCTTTGCTCAGTATTGAGTAGAAGCCCCTTTTGAGCTAGTACAGCCATGAGTCTTCTCCCCTGGATTTGGGGATCCTCGGCCATTCTTCCTTGCAGATCCTCTCCAGTTCCGTCAGGTTGGATGGTGAACGTTGGTGGACGCCATTTTCAGGTCTCTCCAGAGATGCTCCATTGGGTTTAGGTCAGGGCTCTGGCTGGGCCGGTCAGGAATGGTCACAGAGTTGTTCTGAAGCCGCTCCTTTGTTATTTTAGCTGTGTGCTTAGGGTCATTGTCTTGTTGGAAGGTGAACCTTCGGCCAAGTCTGAAGTCCAGAGCACTCTAGAAGAGGTTTTCATCCAGGATATCTCTGTACTTGGCTGCATTCATGTTTCCTTCAATGACAACCAGTTGTCCTGTCCCTGCAGCTGCAAAACACCCCCATAGTATGATGCTGCCACCACCATGCTTCACTGTTGGGATTGTATTGGGCAGGTGATGAGCAGTGGCTGGTTTTCTCCACACATACCGCTTAGAATTATTACCATAAAGGTCTATCTTCATCTCATCAGAGCAGAGAATCTTATTTCTCATTGTCTGGGAGTCCTTCATGTTTTTTTTTTTAGCAAACTCTATTTGGGCTTTCATGTGTCTTGCACTGGGGAGAGGCTTCCGTGTGGCCACTTTGCCATAAAGGCCCGACTGGTGGAGGGCTGCAGTGATAGGTGACTTTGTGGAACTTTCTCCCATCTCCCTACTGCATCTCTGGAGCTCAGCCACAGTGTTCTTAGGGTTCTTCTTTACCTCTCACCAAGGCTCTTCTCCCACGATTGCTCAGTTTGGCATGACGGCCAGGTCTAGGAAGACTTCTGCTGGTCCCAAACGTCTTCCATTTAAGGATTATGGAGGCCACTGTGCTCTTAGGAACCTTGAGTACTGCAGAAATTCTGTAGTAACCTTGGCCAGGTCTGTGCCTTGCCACAATTCTGTCTCTGAGCTCCTTGGCCGGTTCCTTTGACCTCATGATTCTCATTTGGTCTGACATGCACTGTGAGCTGTGAGGTCTTATATAGACAGGTGTGCGCCTTTCCAAATCAAGTCCTATCAGTGTAATTATACACAGCTGGCCTCCAATGAAGGAGAAGAACCATCTCAAGGAGGATCAAAAGGACATGAACAGCATGTGACTTACATATGAGGGTCTGAGCAAAGGGTCTGAACAGGGGTGGATTAAGGGTAGCCAGGGCCCCAGGCTGTTCAGACACTGTGGGCCCCCCAGTCATGTGACGGGGTCATGTGATGGGTCGTGACGGGGTCATGCGTCGGCGTCATCATATACCTGAACCAGATTATTCCAGAAAAATAGTTGCTGTGTGAAACTATAACCTGTCAAACATCCATTGATCTAGTCAATTTACCCTTCAGTTCAGTATATAGTATACAGTGTATAGTGTCAGTGTATAGGTAACACTGACTCACCAGTGACGTCTCTAGGTGAAGTCCTTCATCTTTCATCCAGCACAGACCGCCATCACTTCATCAAGCCAGGACTTGTCTCTGCAGGAAATAACAGTTATCTCGAGCTCCGCTTGTAGAACACATTACTTAATTTTTCCCAATGTCTACATTACCCCACATGAAGAAAAAGAGGCGACATAGTGTCACTCTAGACAGTAACAGGATCGCTCCCCCCCCATTTAAAACAGTATACTCAGTATGATATCCCTTAATTAGCCCCTATGGTAATAATATTCCCCATCCCAGCCCCCATGTATCTCATTCCTGGCTCCAGCCATATGTTCTCCCATCTTGCCCTCATGAGTATCCATTCTGCCCCATATGATCTCCCCATCCTGCCCCATCAGTCTCCATCGTATCCAATCCTACCCCATAATCCTACACGATCTGTCTCCAATCCTGCCCCATGTCTTTCATCCTGCCCTGTGTCTCCAATCATGCCTCGTATCTACATTCTGCGCATGTCTCCAGTCCTGCCCCCAGTGTGTCCAGCATCTCTGCCCCCAGTGTGTCCAGCATCTCTGCCCCCAGTGTCCAGCATCTCTGCCCAATGTGTCCAGCATCTCTGCCCCCAATGTGTCCAGCATCTCTGCCCCCAATGTGTCCAGCATCTCTGCTCCCAGTGTCCAGCATCTCTGCCCCCAATGTGTCCAGCATCTCTGCCCCAATGTGTCCAGCATCTCTGCCCCCAATGTGTCCAACATCTCTGCCCCCAGTGTCCAGCATCTCTGCCCCCAATGTGTCCAGCATCTCTGCCCCAATGTGTCCAGCATCTCTGCCCCCAGTGTCCAGCATCTCTGCCCCCAATGTGTCCAACATCTCTGCCCCCAGTGTCCAGCATCTCTGCCCCCAATGTGTCCAGCAACTCTGCCCAGAATGTGTCCAGCATCCTGCCCCCAGTGTGTCCAGCATTTTGCCCCCAAAATGTCCAGCATGTTGCCCCCAGTGTCTCCAGCTTATTGCCCCCAGTGTGTCCAGCATTCTGCCCCAGTGTCCAGCATATTGCCTCCAGTGTGTCCAGCAATCTGGCCCAGTGTCTGACTCCAGCATATTGCCCCCAGACAGTGTGTCCAGCAATCTGCCCCAGTGTCTCCAGCATTGCCCCAGTGTGTCCAGCAATCTGCCCCAGTGTGTCTAGCATATTGCCCCAGTGTGTCCAGCAATCTGCCCCAGTGTCTCCAGCATTGCCCCCAGTGTGTCCAGCAATCTGCCCCAGTGTCTCTAATATTGCCCCAGTGTGCCCAGCAAACTGCCCCAGTGTGTCCAGCAATCTGCCCCAGTGTGTCCAGCAATCTGCCCCAGTGTGTCCAGCATTGCCCCCAGTGTGTCCAGCAATCTGCCCCACTGTCTCCAGCATATTGCCCCAAGTGGGTATAGCAATCTGCCCCAGTATGTCCAACATATTGCCCCCAGTGTGTCCAGCAATCTGCCCCAGTGTGTCCAGCATTGCCCCCAGTGTGTCCAGCAATCTGCCCCAGTGTCTCTAATATTGCCCCGGTGTGCCCAGCAAACTGCCCCAGTGTGTCCAGCAATCTGCCCCAGTGTGTCCAGCAATCTGCCCCAGTGTGTCCAGCATTGCCCCCAGTGTGTCCAGCAATCTGCCCCACTGTCTCCAGCATATTGCCCCAAGTGGGTATAGCAATCTGCCCCAGTATGTCCAACATATTGCCCCAGTGTGTCCAGCAATCTACCCCAGTGTGTCCAGCAATCTGCCCCAGTGTGTCCAGCAATCTGCCCCAGTGTGTCCAGCAATCTGCCCCAGTGTCTCCAGCATTGCCCCCAGTGTGTCCAGCAATCTGCCCCAGTGTCTCCAATATTGCCCCAGTGTGTCCAGCAATCTGCCCCAGTGTGTCCAGCATATTACTCCAAGTGTGTCCAGCAATCTGCCCCAGTATGTCTAGCATATTGCCCCAGTGTGTCCAGCAATCTGCCCCAGTGTCTCCAGCATTGCCCCCAGTGTGTCCAGCAATCTGCCCCAGTGTCTCTAATATTGCCCCAGTGTGCCCAGCAAACTGCCCCAGTGTGTCCAGCAATCTGCCCCAGTGTGTCCAGCAATCTGCCCCAGTGTGTCCAGCATTGCCCCCAGTGTGTCCAGCAATCTGCCCCACTGTCTCCAGCATATTGCCCCAAATGGGTATAGCAATCTGCCCCAGTATGTCCAACATATTGCCCCCAGTGTGTCCAGCAATCTGCCCCCTGTGTGTCCAGCAATCTACCCCAGTGTGTCCAGCAATCTGCCCCAGTGTGTCCAGCAATCTGCCCCAGTGTGTCCAGCATTCTGGCCCAGTGTGTCCAGCAATCTGCCCCAGTGTGTCCAGCATATTGCCCCGGGCCCCCCAGATTGCCGTTAGCAAAGAAAAAAAACCTGAGTTCTCCTCACCTGACCTGCACTCCATCGGCGAGCTCCCTCCAGCAGCGCGGGCTCGCCGGTGACTGACAATGACGTCATATGCCGGCGACGTGTGCGCTGCGCCTGCGGCCGACTTCAGCTGCCAGCCTCCAATTGGATGGCGGCTGTTGTTAACTATTGACGTGCGCGTGCGCAGCCGCACGTCAATAGGTGAAACTGCCGCAGCGCCGGTATGGGGCCCGGTGAGGAGATGAGACGGGGCCCCCTCTGCCCACCGGGGCCATACGCCAGTCAGGGCAGTAATGCCCTGATGGCGGCGGGCAATCTGAGCTGTAACCCAGGGCTTCCCCACACCACTGGGCCCTGGGCTACCGCCCAGATTCACCCTCTTATTATCCGCCCCTGGGTCTGAATACTTATGATCATGTGATATTTCAGGTTTTCTTTTTTAAGAAATTTGCCAAAATGTCTACATTTCTGTTTTTTTCAGTCAAGATGGGGCACAGAGTGTACATTAATGAGAAAAAAAATGAATATCTTGGTTCCATGTTAGCCAGTAGATAGAAAAATATTTAGAATTGAGAGTCCTCAGTGGTTGATTAAAAGGTATCAACCACTGAGTACTCTCAATTCTAAATATTTTTGAGAAAAAAATGAACTTTTTTGAATTTACCAAATGGCTGCAATGAAACAAAGAGTGAAAATTTTAAAGGGCTCTGAATATTTTCTGCACCCACTGTATATTACCTACAGGAATAGTATAAAAAGTGTGCTCCTGAAGATGCCAAGTGATACAAATTCTAAGTAGTGAAGAAAGTGCGTATATCCTTTAGAAAAAAACTATAATACTGCCCCTGAAATACAGGAATATAACTACTATAATACTGTTCCAATGTACAAGAATATAACTACTATAATACTGCCCCTATGTACAAGAATATAACTACTATAATACTGCCCCTATGTACAAGAATATAACTACTATAATACTGCCCCTATGTACAAGAATATAACTACTATAATACTGCCCCTATGTACAAGAATATAACTACTATAATACTGCCCCCTACGTACAAGAATATAAATACTATAATACTGCCCCTATGTACAAGAATATAATTACTATAATACTGCTCCTATGTACAAGAATATAACTACTATAATACTGCTCATATGTACAAGAATATAACTATTATAATACTGCCCCATATACAAGAATATAACTATTATAATACTGCCCCATATACAAGAATATAACTACTATAATACTGCCCTTATATACAAGAATATAACTACTATAATACTGCTCCCATGTACATGAATATAACTACTATAATACTGCTCCTATGTATAAGAATATAACTACTATAATACTGCCCCCTATGTACAAGAATATAACTACTATAATACTGCTCCTATTTACAAGAATATAACTACTATAATACTGCTCCCATGTACAAGAATATAACTTCTATAATACTGCTCCTATGTACAAGAATATAACTACTATAATACTGCTCCTATATACAAGAATATAACTACTATAATACTGCTCCTATGTACATGAATATAACTACTATAATACTGCTCCTATGTACAAGAATATAACTACTATAATACTGCTCCTATGTACAAGAATATAACTACTATAATACTGCTCCTATATACAAGAATATAACTACTATAATACTGCTCCTATGTACAAGAATATAACTACTATAATACTGCCCCCTATGTACAAGAATATAACTACTATAATACTTCAACTATGTACAAGAATATAACTACTATAATACTGCTCCTATGTACAAGAATATAACTACTATAATACTGCCCCCTATGTACAAGAATACAACTACTATAATACTGCTCCCTATGTACAAGAATATAACTACTATAATACTGCCCCTATGTACAAGAATACAACTACTATAATACTGCTCCCTATGTACAAGAATATAACTACTATAATACTGCCCCTATGTACAAGAATATAACTACTATAATACTGCCCCCTATGTACAAGAATACAACTACTATAATACTGCTCCCTATGTACAAGAATATAACTACTATAATACTGCCCCTATGTACAAGAATATAACTACTATAATACTGCCCCCTATGTACAAGAATACAACTACTATAATACTGCTCCCTATGTACAAGAATATAACTACTATAATACTGCCCCCTATGTACAAGAATATAATTACTATAATACTGCTCCTATGTACAAGAATATAACTACTATAATACTGCTCATATGTACAAGAATATAACTATTATAATACTGCCCCATATACAAGAATATAACTATTATAATACTGCCCCATATACAAGAATATAACTACTATAATACTGCCCTTATATACAAGAATATAACTACTATAATACTGCTCCCATGTACATGAATATAACTACTATAATACTGCTCCTATATACAAGAATATAACTACTATAATACTGCTCCCATGTACATGAATATAACTACTATAATACTGCTCCTATGTACAAGAATATAACTACTATAATACTGCTCCTATGTACAAGAATATAACTACTATAATACTGCTCCTATATACAAGAATATAACTACTATAATACTGCTCCTATGTACAAGAATATAACTACTATAATACTGCCCCCTATGTACAAGAATATAACTACTATAATACTGCAACTATGTACAAGAATATAACTACTATAATACTGCTCCTATGTACAAGAATATAACTACTATAATACTGCCCCCTATGTACAAGAATACAACTACTATAATACTGCTCCCTATGTACAAGAATATAACTTCTATAATACTGCCCCCTATGTACAAGAATATAACTACTATAATACTGCCCTAAGTACAAGAATATAGTATAATACTAATAATAAAATGATTCTTGTAGAATAGCGGTATTAGGGATGCAACTTGGTGCTTTGTGTCTCTAGTGTAAAGTTGTAATAGACTGCTCTTCAGCCATGGACCATTATGATGCTGATGACTTCTTACTTCTTCCCCCCCCTATGATTACAGTCCTGCATTTGATATTTACCATCTTCTCTGAAATAAGTGGAAGATCTCTCTTGAGATCTGGATTATTTTAAAGTATTCTCTATTTTTGGGGACCAGTTTGGGGTTTGTTCACATTTATTTAGTGGAATTCTCTGGGACCCGTATTTATTAATATTGATTTTGGTGTCTGATAATAGGAGTTATTTGCACTCTTTGCGCTTTTGAGGTTGGGGTTGTGACCTATATACATTGGAGGACATTAAAAAAAATGTTATACAGCAAAAGATTCGTATATTAGTATATCAGCACAGTCGCAGTATTATCTCATGCAGTTATCATCAGGCAGGGTTATCAAAAGTCAAATAGTCATCTTATCCTGAGCACTGCTGGATATTTCTAGTGTCCTTGGCAAACACTCCATTACCATTACCATGAAGTTACCAGTGTTCACCGGTAGATAATAGTTTTGGAAGGAACAATGTTTACTATATTTAATATAAAAAGAGAAAGAACCTGAACAGCGAGGTCACGTCACACATCACACGCCAGCAGCTGTATACAGAAAAAAATATTAGCATAAGTCAATGTAGACTGGATCATAATAGTAGCACTTTTATCTATACAGACATTAAAGTAGTTACAGTTATATGAAAAAGTTTGGGCACCCCTATTAATCTTAAGCTTAATGTTTTATAAAAATTGTTATTTTTGCAACAGCTATTCCAGTTTCAGATATCTAATAACTGTTGGACACAGTAATGTTTCTGCCTTGAAATGAGGTTTATTGTACTAACAGAAAATGTGCAATCTGCATTCAAACAAAATTTGACAGGTGAATAAGTATGGGCACCCCACCAGAAAAGTGACATTAATATTTAGTAGATCCTCCTTTTGCAAAAATAACAGCCTCTAGTCGCTTCCTGTAGCTTTTAATGAGTTCCTGGATCCTGGATGAAGGTATTTTTGACCATTCCGCTTTACAAAACAATTCCAGTTCAGTTAAGTTTGATGGTCGCCGAGCATGGACAGCCCTCTTCAAATGATCCCACAGATGGTCAATGATATTCAGGTCTGGGGACTGGGATGGCCATTCCAGAACAGTGTAATTGTTCCTCTGCATGAATGCCTGAGTAGATTTGGAGCGGTGTTTTGGATCATTGTCTTGCTGAAAGATCCATCCACTGCGTAACTTCAACTTTGTCACTGATTCATGAACATTATTGTCAAGAATCTGCTGATACTGAGAGGAATCCATGCGTCCCTCAACTTTAACAAGATTCCCGGTGCCGGCATTGGCCACACAGCCCCAAAGCATGCTGGAACCTCCACCAATTTTACTGTGGGTAGCAAGTGTTTTTCTTGGAATGCTGTGTTTTTTGGCCGCCATGCATAACGCCTTTTTGTATGACCAAACAACTCAATCTTGGTTTCATCAGTCCACAGGACCTTCTTCCAAAAAGAAATTGGCTTCTCCAAATGTGCTTTTGCATACCTCAGCCGACTCTGTTTGTGGCGTGCTTGCAGAAACGGCTTCTTTCGCATCGCTCTCCCATACAGCTTCTCCTTGTGCAAAGTGTGTTGTATAGTTGACCGATGCACAGTGACACCATCTGCAGCAAGTTGATACTGCAGCTCTCTGGAGGTGGTCTGAGGATTGTCCTTGACTGATCTCACCATTCTTCTTCTCTGCCTTTCTGATGTTTTTCTTGGCCTGCCACTTCTGGCCTTAACAAGAACTGTACCTGTTTTCTTCCATTTCCTTACTATGTTCCTCACAGTGGAAATTGACAGGTTAAATCTCGGAGACAGCTTTTTGTATCCTTCCCCTGAACAACTATGTTGAATAATCTTTGTTTTCAGATCATTAGACAGTTGTTTTGAGGAGCCCATGATGCCACTCTTCAGAGGAGATTTAAACAGGAGAACAACTTGCAAGTGGCCACTTTAAGTAGCTTTTCTCATGATTCCATACACCTGGCTATGAAGTACAAAGCTTAATGAGGTTAGAAAACCAAAAAAAAGTGCTTTAGTAAGTCAGTAAAAAGTAGGTAGGAGTATTTAAAACAAGAAAATGATAAGGGTGCCCAGACTTATGCACCTGTCAAATTGTGTTTGAATGCAGATTGCACATTTTCTGTTAGTACAATAAACCTCATTTCAAAGCAGAAACATTACTGTGCCCAACAGTTATTAGATACTAGATGGCAGCCCGATTCTAAAGAATCGGGAGTCTAGAATCCATATATACTTTATTTATTCAAATGTAAGAATAATACAATTAATAAATAATAGTAAGAAAGAACAAAAATAATAGGCAGTATATGGAGAAAACACCAAACAAAAGTTCAAAATTGGTGTGAAAATGTCACTGAACCACTTCACAACTAAATATATATAGTTTTGGTAAATGGTATTATCATTTTTATCATTGAGCTAATGTCCGGAGATAAGTGACGTCAACAGTGTCCAGTGTCTGATTGGTTGCCGCCTGCTGCGAGCGACCAATCAGAAACGTGCCGTACTGTGACACACTCCGCCCGCCATTTTGGTGTGATTTTTGAATTTTTACCTCACAGCAAGTTTCTACTGCGTGGAGGCGGGCCCAGTGACGTTACTCTTCAAGCTCCTGCCGAATTTCAAGTATATATGGATTCTAGACTCCCGATTCTTTAGAATCGGGCTGCCATCTAGTAGTAGTTATATTCTTGTATATAGGGGCACTTTTATAGTAGTTACATTCCTGTACATAGGGGCAGTATTATAGTAGTTATATTCTTGTACATAAGAGCAGTATTATAGTAGTTATATTCTTGTATTTAGGGGCACTATTATAGTAGTTATATTCTTGTATTTAGGAACAGTATTATAGTAGTTATATTCCTGTACATAGGAGCAGTATTATAGTAGTTATATTCTTGTACATAAGAGCAGTATTATAGTAGTTATATTCTTGTATATAGGAGCAGTATTATAGTAGTTATATTCTTGTACATAGGGGTAGTATTATAGTAGTTACATTCTAGTACATAGGGGTAGTATTATAGTAGTTATATTCTTGTACATAGGGGACAGTATTATAGTAGTTATATTCTTGTATATAGGAGCAGTATTATAGTAGTTATATTCTTGTACATAGGGGACAGTATTATAGTAGTTATATTCTTGTATATAGGAGCAGTATTATAGTAGTTATATTCTTGTACATAGGGGCAGTATTATAGTAGTTATATTCTTGTACATAGGGGCAGTATTATAGTAGTTATATTCTTGTACATAAGAGCAGTATTATAGTAGTTATATTCTTGTATATAGGAGCAGTATTATAGTAGTTATATTCTTGTACATAGGGGTAGTATTATAGTAGTTACATTCTAGTACATAGGGGTAGTATTATAGTAGTTATATTCTTGTACATAGGGGACAGTATTATAGTAGTTATATTCTTGTATATAGGAGCAGTATTATAGTAGTTATATTCTTGTACATAGGGGACAGTATTATAGTAGTTATATTCTTGTATATAGGAGCAGTATTATAGTAGTTATATTCTTGTACATAGGGGCAGTATTATAGTAGTTATATTCTTGTACATAGGGGCAGTATTATAGTAGTTATATTCTTGTACATAGGGGCAGTATTATAGTAGTTATATTCTTGTATATAGGGGCAGTATTATAGTAGTTATATTCTTGTACATAGGGGCAGTATTATAGTTGTTATATTCTTGTACATAGGGGCAGTATTATAGTAGTTATATTCTTGTATATAGGGGCAGTATTATAGTTGTTATATTCTTGTACATAGGGAGCAGTATTATAGTAATTATATTCTTGTACATTGGAGCAGTATTATAGTAGTTATATTCTTGTACATAGGAGCAGTATTATAGTAGTTATATTCTTGTACATAGGGGCAGTATTATAGTAGTTATATTCTTGTACATAGGGGCAGTATTATAGTTGTTATATTCTTGTACATAGGGGCAGTATTATAGTAGTTATATTCTTGTACATGGGGGCAGTATTATAGTTGTTATATTCTTGTACATAGGAGCAGTATTATAGTAGTTATATTCTTGTACATAGGGAGCAGTATTATAGTAATTATATTCTTGTACATTGGAGCAGTATTATAGTAGTTATATTCTTGTACATGGGGGCAGTATTATAGTTGTTATATTCTTGTACATAGGGGCAGTATTATAGTAGTTATATTCTTGTACATAGGGGCAGTATTATAGTAGTTATATTCCTGTACATAGGGGCAGTATTATAGTAGTTATATTCTTGTACATAGGGGCAGTATTATAGTAGTTATATTCTTGTACATAGGAGCAGTATTATAGTAGTTATATTCTTGTACATAGGGGCAGTATTATAGTAGTTATATTCTTGTACATAGCAGCAGTATTATAGTAGTTATATTCTTGTATATAGGATCAGTATTATAGTAGTTATATTCTTGTATATAGGTGCAATATTATTTTTAATTATGGACTTTGGATTTGTTTCTCCACCTATTTTGTTAATATGTAGAGTTTCTGGAATTCTCCACATGACAGTTGATACTCTAGTTGCTCACTTCTGTATGTGGTTGTTATGGTCAGGTTTTCTCGCCTCTTCCTGACCTTCCTGGATATTCCTCATGGACACATTGTATTTGCTCTATTTTTGTGCTCTCTGCTTATTACTTCATCATGTGTGATGCCAGGAGATTTGATCTGAGGACACTTCTCACTCCATACATCATTCTCTATATAATCAGACGCCTCGTGTCTCATCTCTGTGGTTCATGCCGTATTTATTCTCAAAAATTCGCTTTTATCTTGTTTATTTTGTGATTTCTGTTACTTCTTTAAAAAGTTTTATTTGTAAATATGGTCCAAGTTCTTTGTTAATCTAAACCTTGGTTGAATGTTCTGGGAGAACGATGTGGTCATCATTGGGTACAAATTACAGACTGAGGAAACATTTACTTGTCTTTGAAGAACTTTTTTTTAATATGTTTAGAAAGAAAAAAGTTATTGGCACATTCTAAGTTGGGAATTGTAGGTTCCTGCCTTCAGGACATAGACCTTGAGTTGTTGCCTCTATATTTATTGAAGCATTCTGCAGCCTTGCATCCCTCCTCCATCTCCTTTCCAGGCAAATCAACATTCATTAACCAGTCTTTACCTCAATGGCAGACACGGACAGAAGACTTCCCCTCTTCAAAAAGAGTGTAAGGACCATTTGCAGTCCAATCGCTCAACATAATGCACAACTTTACCTGTGAGAATGGACCAGAATCACACTCGAGCAATGCCTGCTACTAGTTTCTCCATACAAGATGCCTTTAAAAGCCTTCACCATCAACAAAGGCTTTTGTACAAAGTATTAAATACTCTTCAGTAAGGGTTCCACAGCACTGGAGGCTGCCATTTTTATTTACTTGCGTGTTTCAAAGCATTATACTTACATCCCACCAATATTGCAACTAGTTGCCACAGGGAACTGCGGTCAGTGTCCGACCCTATCTCCTATGCTGGGTCTGCCGCAGCCCTTTTCTGGGCTTGCCCCCCGATCTGTCCATTTCACAGCTGCGGGGCAGTCAGGCACCAATTTTTTGTAGCCTAGAGTTGAGCTGTGCACTGAGGTACAATTTCTCTACAGTATGTCTGTTCCGCTGATGGAGTGTTCGGCAGCAAGCGTTGACAGGATTTCCAGGCAGCAGTAGTGAAAAAAGTACCATAACAGCAGCAGTGAGTGCAAGGTTGGCCAACTGACTGAGCGGTGAGAACACAACTATGGCGGTGAGTGCAAGTTGGGCCGACTGACTGAGCGGTGAGAACACGGCTGCGGTGGTGAGTGCAAGTTGGGCCGACTGACTGAGCGGTGAGAACACGGCTGCTGCAGTGAGTGCAAGTTGGGCCGACTGACTGAACGGTGAGAACACGGCTGTGGCGGTGAGTGCAAGTTGGGCCGACTGACTGAACGGTGAGAAAACAGCTGCGGCGGTGAGTGCAAGTTGGGCCGACTGACTGAGCGGTGAGAACACGGCTGCGGCGGTGAGTGCAAGTTGGGCCGACTGACTGAACGGTGAGAACACGGCTGCGGCGGTGAGTGCAAGTTGGGCCGACTGACTGAGCGGTGAGAACACGGCTGCGGCGGTGAGTGCAAGTTGGGCCGACTGACTGAGCGGTGAGAAAACAGCTGCGGCGGTGAGTGCAAGTTGGGCCGACTAACTGAGCGGTGAGAACACGGTTGCGGCGGTGAGTGCAAGTTGAGTAAACTGACTGAGCGTTGAGAACACGGTTGCGGCGGTGAGTGCAAATTGGGCCTACTGAGTGGTGAGAACACGGTTGCAGCGGTGAGTGCAAGTTGAGTAAACTGACTGAGCGTTGAGAACACGGTTGGGGCGGTGAGTGCAAGTTGAGCCGACTGAGTGGTGAGAACACGGCTGCGGCGGTGAGTGCAAGTTGGGCCGACTGAGTGGTGAGAACACGGCTGCGGCGGTGAGTGCAAGTTGAGCCGACTGGCTGAGCGTTGAGAACACGGCTGCGGCGGTGAGTGCAAGTTGAGCCGACTGGCTGAGCGTTGAGAACACGGCTGCGGCGGTGAGTGCAAGTTGGGCCGACAGGCTGAGCGTTGAGAACACGGCTGCGGCGGTGAGTGCAAGTTGAGCTGACTGAGTGATGAGAACGCGGCTGCGGTGGTGAGTGCAAGTTGGGCCGACTGGCTGAGCGTTGAGAACACGGCTGCGGCTGTGGCTTCTTGCAGTGATGGAAACAGCTCGGTAGCCTGGTACTAGTAGAACAATGTCAGGCACCAGACCTCACCGCCGCTGTCACCAGTGCAGTGTTCAGAGCTCAGTAGTGTAATCATCCTGCTGCTGAGCTCTGAACACTGACTCCGCTCTGCTCAGTAAGCCTCATTCAGATGTCTGTGATGTAGGAATGTCTGAATGAGATGTTACTGTTGCATCTGCAAAGCTGCACCAGGCCCAGGAACCAGCACTGTACCGATGGCTTCATCCAGCCATCCAGTGGTCATCCAGCCATCCAGCGGTGAGTAGTCGTCACGGTACAAAATCTCCATCGCAGCGCTTGTGCCCAAACCTGTACTCTCTGATAATCACTGAGATCTGAGTTCAGCAGCCACAATGAAATGACGTCTCCGCTCAGATCACAGTGATCGTCTACTGAGACATGTATCTAATGTTATCACATGTGAGGCACTCTGCTGAGCCATGTACAGTGCCTTGCAAAAGTATTCGGCCCCCTGGAACTTTTCAACCTTATCCCACATATCATGCTTCAAACATAAAGATACCAAATGTAAATTTGGCCACAATTTGCACACTTAGTCATGTACCCACGAGCTCCTCTCCCTGATGCTCTCAATGTTCAGTGAAAAACTGAGAGAAGCAGAAGAGAAGCTCGTTGTCCCAGGGCCATAACTATGATAGTCGTATATGAGTGAAGTGTCCATCTGACGACTACTGGAACCTGCAGAGCTGAATCCTGACATCGCAGCTTCTGAATTCTCACAACTAATGCACTGCACACTTTTAGGATTTTCCCTTGCCGGTGGACAGTATGTGATTTGTATACTTCTGACCACTTTCCGACTAGACGTGCCCGGCCTCAGTCTGTTGATTTTCATTGACTGAGGCCACACAT
Organism: Ranitomeya imitator; assembly: GCF_032444005.1. NCBI lineage: Eukaryota > Metazoa > Chordata > Amphibia > Anura > Dendrobatidae > Ranitomeya > Ranitomeya imitator. The sequence continues at coordinate 825,591,793 of NC_091284.1, forward strand.
GTCTAGTCAACATGTGACCACATGTATGTAAATCGCCAGCACGAGAGAATCCTGACAGTGTGCAGGGCGCACTGTGAGAACTCAAAAGTCTGCAGTCATGAAGAATGACTGCAGACTCATCACAAACCGGGACATCCCCTTTAATGCTCCTAACATAAATAAAGACATGAGAGTTAGTCAGTATCACAAATAACATTTACATCCAGGTACCTTATAGGTGACATCGTCTCTGGAGTCGTTCTCCTTTTTTCTTCATCTTGTCCAGATCCCATGATGAGTTTTCTCATCCACAGCCGTCTCTGCAGACCTCTATCTTCTCCGCTCTTTTGCAGAAAATCTCCACATGATGCCCTTAAAGATACAAGTGTCATTATAATGCTCCTGAATAAAAAATTGCCCCTCACTATATTGTCTGCACAAAACATGACCCCCACACTGTCCCTCTTATGGTGCATGCTCTTCACACTGACCTCTCCTTTCCATACCGGCCCCCTCTTCACACTGTCCTCTCACACTGTGTCCCCCCTATAGGGCCCAGTATTTATACTGTACTCTCATCAGACCCCTCCTTCTTGATATACTGTCCCCTCCTGGCTGTGCCCTTACACTGTCCCTCCATGCTACACCCCCACTACTCAGTTTCTATTCTGTGCCCAATCACTTTTCTCCCCCCATACTGTCTCCTCACACTATTCCCCTCCCTCCTCATACAATCTCCTCTCACATCCCCCTGTTCACCATACTGTCTCCTCATATATTTACCCCCTCGCTTTCTATACTTCCTGCTCACCTGACTCCTCATACTGTGTCTGCACACATCCCATCACCCTCACTCCCCGTACTCTGTCCACATACATTTTTCACATCGCTACTCATACATTTCCTCGTTCGCTCCTCATACTGTCTGCACCCATCCCCCATACTGTTTCCTCATATATGCCCCCATCCCCCAGTACTGTTTCCTCATACATGCCCCCAATTCCCCCGTACTGTTTCCTCATACACGCCCCCCATTTCCCAGTACTGTTTCCTCATACATGCCCCCCATTCTCCTGTACTGTTTACTAATATATGCCATTATTTTCCTCTACCCCACCCCATCATTGCTCTCTTCACCACCTCCATCTTTGCCTTCTCCACCACCACTATCATTGCTTTCTCCCCCACCACCCCATAATTTCCCATTCTACAACCTCCATCATTTCCCCCTTCCCCAGCACTCCCATCATTGCCCATTCCACCACCTCCATCATTTCCTCCTTTGCCTTTTCCACCATATCCATCATTTTCTCTTCCCCCACCATCCCCATCATTGCCCTTTCCACCACCATCATCATTGTCCTTTCCGCCGCCATCACCATACTTGCCCATTCCACCACCTCCATCATTTTCTCCCCCTCCAATATAATCAGTGTGCTTTGCACCCCCACCATCCTTGTCCATTCTACCACCTCCATCATTTCTTCCCCCCTCATTATTGCCCTTTTCACCACCTCCATGATTTCCTCCTCCCCCACGATCATTGCATTCTCCCCCCACCACCATCATTGCCCATTCCAATTTCCACCTCCATCATTGCCTCCCCCATCATTGCCCATTCCACCACCTCCATCATTTCCTCCCCCACCCCATCATTGCCCATTCCACCTCCATCATTGCCACCTCCATCATTGCCCATTCCACCACCTTCATCATTTCCTCCCTCCCACCCCCATCATTGCCCATTCCACCTCCATCATTGCCACCTCCATCGTTGCCCATTCCACCACATCCATCATTTCCTCCTCCCCTCCATTCCAATTATTGCCCTCTCCCCGTCAGCCCCATCATTGCCCTCGCCTCTCCTCCCCGTACACACACACAAAACCATTTACCTCTCTTCACATTCACCCGCAGCGCTACGCATGCACGCATGCACACACACACAACACACAGCACCTCTCACCTATATACACACGCACAACACACAGCATCTCTCACCTCTATATATACACACACAAAACACACATAGAGCACCTCTCACCTCTATATATACACACACAGCACCTCACCTATATGCACACACGCACAACACACACGCAGCACCTCTCACCTATATACACACACAGCACCTCTCACCTATATACACACATGCACAACACACACACAGCACCTCTCACCTATATACATACATGCACAACACACAGCACCTCTCACCCATATACACACACGCACAACACACACGCAGCACCTCTCACCTATATACACACACAGCACCTCTCACCTATATAAACACACAGCACCTCTCACCTATATAAGCACACAGCACCTCTCACCTATATACACACACGCACAACACACACACAGCACCTCTCACCTATATATATACACACAACACACACACAGCACCTCTCACCTATATACATACATGCACAACACACACACAGCACCTCTCACCTCTATGTATACACACACACAGAACACACACACAGCACCTCTCACCCATATACATACACGCACAACACACACACAGCACCTCTCACCTCTATATATACACACAACACACACACAGCACCTCTCACCTATATACATACATGCACAACACACACACAGCACCTCTCACCTCTATGTATACACACACACAAAACACACACACAGCACCTCTCACCTATATACATACACGCACAACACACACAGCACCTCTCACCTTTATATATACACACAGCACCTCTCACCTCTATATATACACACATACAACACACACACAGCACCTCTCACCTCTATATATACACACGCACAACACACACAGCACCTCTCACCTCTATATACACACACACAACACACACACAGCACATCTCACCTCTATATACACACACGCACAACACACACACAGCACCTCACCTCTATATATACACACACAGCACCTCTCACCTCTATATATACACACACACAACACACACACAGCACCTCACCTCTATATATACCCACACAGCACCTCTCACCTCTATATATACACACACACAACACACACACAGCACCTCTCACCTCTATATACACACACGCACAACACACAGCACCTCTCACCTTTATATATACACACACAGCACCTCTCACCTCTATATACACACACAGCACCTCTCACCTCTATGTACACACACGCACAACACACACACAGCACCTCTCACCTCTATATATACACACAGCACCTCTCACCTATATACATACACACACAACACACACACAGCACCTCTCACCTCTATATATACACACACAGCACCCCTCACCTCTATATACACACACGCACAACACACACACAGCACCTCTCACCTCTATATATGCACACAGCACCTCTCACCTTTATATATACACATGCACAACACACATACAGCACCTCTCACCTCTATATATACACACACAGCACCTCTCACCTCTATATACACACGCACAACACACACACAGCACTTCACCTCTATATATACACACACAGCACCTCTCACCTCTATATATACACACACACAACACACACACAGCACCTCTCACCTCTATATATATACACACAGCACCTCTCACCTCTATATATACACACATACAACACACACACAGCACCTCTCACCTCTATATATACACATGCACAACACACACAGCACCTCTCACCTCTATATACACACACACAACACACACACAGCACATCTCACCTCTATATACACACACGCACAACACACACACAGCACCTCACCTCTATATATACACACACAGCACCTCTCACCTCTATATATACACACACACAACACACACACAGCACCTCTCACCTCTATATACACACACACACAACACACACACAGCACCTCTCACCTCTATATATACACACACAACACCTCTCACCTCTATATATACACACACACAACACACACACAGCACCTCTCACCTCTATATACACACACGCACAACACACACACAGCACCTCTCACCTCTATATATACACACACAGCACCTCTCACCTCTATATATACACACACACAACACACACAGCACCTCTCACCTCTATATATACACACACAGCACCTCTCACCTCTATATATACACACAGCACCTCTCACCTATATACATACACGCACAACACACACACAGCACCTCTCACCTCTATATATACACACACACACAGCACCTCTCACCTCTATATATATACACACACACACAGCAGCTCTCACCTCTATATATACACACACAACACACACAGCACCTCTCACCTCTATATATACACACAGCACCTCTCACCTATATACATACACGCACAACACACACACAGCACCTCTCACCTCTATATATACACACACACACAGCACCTCTCACCTCTATATATGCACACACACACAGCACCTCTCACCTCTATATATACACACACAACACACACAGCACCTCTCACCTCTATATATACACACACAGCACCTCTCACCTCTCTATACAGACACACAGCACCTCTATATATATACACACACAACCTTTCACCTCTCCACACGCTCTGCCGCAGTATCTCATCGCCTTCCGCTGACACAGCCGGCCGCTGAATGATGACGTCATCCAGCGACGCTGCCTGTGTGAGAGCAAGTGGCGGCAGGAAGACAGATCGCTGCAGCTCCGCTGCTATTTTCTCTTGTAGGCAGCGGAGATGCAGGGATTTCTCCCTGCACGTCACAACCACCCTGCAGGGACCCCCCTCCATCTCCGTCGGACCCTGGTGTGGTATGTCCGCATATGTTGGGAGCCGGCGCGCTGCAGCTTCTCTGTGCCGGCTGTCAGCTTGACAGTCGGCACAGAGAACAGCCGACTCTCAATCCGGGGGGTGGCAGAATGCAGCTGCCAGGGAAGACATTGCGGACCGCCGAACTAGGCGGCCCCACTGCGCCCCCCCTGCCAGCAGCGCCCGGGGCACATGCCCCGGCTGCCCCCCCTAGATACGCCACTGCCTACACCTGAGGGCCACGAGTATCTATAGGCCTACATCTGAGGGCCACAAGTATCTATAGGCCTACACCTGAGGGCTAAGAGTATATATAGGCCTACACTGGAGGGTTAAGAGTTTATATAAGCCTACACCGGAGAGCTAAGAGTTTATATAGGCCTACACTGGAGGGCTAAGAGTATATATAGGCCTACACCCGAGGGCTAAGAATTTATATAGGCCTACACCGGAGAGTTAAGAGTTTATATAGGCCTACACTGGAGGGCTAAGAGTATATATAGGCCTACACCGGAGGGCTAAGAGTTTATATAGGCCTACACTGGAGGGTTAAGAGTATATATAGGCCTACACCCGAGGGCTAAGAGTTTATATAGGCCTACACCGGAGAGCTAAGAGTTTATATAGGCCTACACTGGAGGGCTAAGAGTATATATAGGCCTACACCGGAGGGCTAAGAGTTTATACAGGCCTACACTGGAGGGCTAAGAGTATATATAGGCCTACACCCGAGGGCTAAGAATTTATATAGGCCTACACCGGAGAGCTAAGAGTTTATATGGGCCTACACTGGAGGGCTAAGAGTTTATATAGGCCTATACCGGAGGGGTAAGAGTATATATAGGCCTACACCCGAGGGCTAAGAGTATATATAGGCCTACACCGGAGAGCTAAGAGTTTATATAGGCCTACACTGGAGGGCTAAGAGTATATATAGGCCTACACCGGAGGGCTAAGAGTTTATATAGGCCTACACTGGAGGGTTAAGAGTATATATAGGCCTACACCCGAGGGGTAAGAGTTTATATAGGCCTACACCGGAGAGCTAAGAGCTTATATAGGCCTACACTGGAGGGCTAAGAGTATATATAGGCCTACACCGGAGGGCTAAGAGTTTATACAGGCCTACACTGGAGGGCTAAGAGTATATATAGGCCTACACCCGAGGGCTAAGAGTTTATATAGGCCTACACCGGAGAGCTAAGAGTTTATATGGGCCTACACTGGAGGGCTAAGAGTTTATATAGGCCTATACCGGAGGGGTAAGAGTATATATAGGCCTACACCTGAGGGCTAAGAGTTTATATAGGCCTACACCGGAGGGCTAAGAGTATATATAGGTCTACACCTGAGGGCAAAGAGTTTATATGGGCCTACACCTGAGTGCTAAGAGTTAATATAGGCCTGCACCAGCGGGCTAAGAATATATATAGGCCTACACCGGAGGGCATAGAGTATATATAGGCCTACACCGGAGGCCATAGAGTATATAGGCCTACACCGGAGGGCTGAGAGTTTATATAGGCCTACACCGGAGGGGTAAGAGTTTATATAGGCCTACACCGGAGGGCATAGAGTATATATAGGCCTACACTGGAGGGCATAGAGTATATATAGGTCTACACCCAAAGGCCATAGGGAAAATAAGTGACAGGCCTATCACACCATTCCCCTACGGAAGCTCCACTGCTGGAGATGTTCATGTAGAACATCAGTAATCTCAATGGTTATTTTGATCTGCCCGAAATGTGTAAATACCACAAGTGTCCAGCAGTTTCCTATTTAAACCAGCCTAAATCCTAGGCAACTGTTTGATAGAAGTGCCAACCCTCCATCATTGTTTTATTAGACCCAACCATGGTGATAATATATATTCAGTGGTGGTCTGTGAACTGCATGAATCCTTCTATCCACAAAGAGACCGTTCCCTGTAGATCCATTAAACCACTTTTTCGCCCTTTTAATACTCTCACCCAGGGGTTGAGATAGACTTTATTGGTTACAATGTCATCGGAAGAGTTGGAGCATTGGGTCTTTCAGTGGATGCATCCAACACTATTGTGTTTTTTACGGCAATTTATGGCAAGCCTTCACTCTGATGCTTCTACCAGTAGTGTTCTCCATCACAATGCATCCAGTAGAGCGCCAATTGCCGATGAGTTTAATAGCACCATTTTGTGAACGTCAGAGCATTGCCTCCAAACTGTTGTGATGTTGCACCAAAAATTAGGTCAAAACCAGAAATCTTGAGGAACATTGAAGAGTTTTGTGTGGCTATGATGGCACCATATTATGGTGGGATCCTCACATCATTCGCTATAGATTTATCATAGTTCTCAACTGGTAATGGACCATTTAATCACCATTCTTTTAGCGCTGACACAACTGAGGTGGACAGTCAAGGGAATCTCCCTTTTGTATACCCTTTGACCCCCAACAAGGATGTATGAACCTTTGTGGTTGGATTCCCACATCTTGGTCCACAAAGTTGAAAACATTTGGCATCTATCAAAATTGATGGAAAGTCAGGGTCAGGGTCATCACCGGGAGAGAGGTCATAATGTGAAAGATATGTAGAAGAGAAGAAGATCTGGAGGTGAGAATTAGTACCTGGTGACAGTCAGAAGACAATTTTAGGAGGGGTCTTGAGGAACGAGGTGGTCTCCTAACCTATGAATCTTTGCATTCATGGCTTATAAGTCCACTGCAAAGAATTATTTTGGAGTTTCAGGAGAAATGTCTCTTGTTTGTCATGTCTCAGATCTCATTAATGTTCATGCAGCTGCTTTAGGATTTCTGGAGGAAATAGCTTGAGGCATGGAGAAAACCAGATTCCCAAACCCTTGTGAATAGCATTTATCTTCATTTTGAGACTCTTCAGAAATACAGTGATGTCCATGAATTGAGAGTAATGGTTGAGAGTAATAAAATTAGGAAATTGCTTGTGGAAGGAAATGAAATATATATTGTGACAATTAAGGAAATTAAGAGAACAAAAGGAATTATTCTGTGTCACATTATCTTCAGAATATATTGGAGTTTTTATTTTTCTTCCACATTTTTAATTGGATCTGCACTCATATAAATGACATGGTAGAAGACCTAACCAAGATTAATCTACCAGAAAACTCTTAAATGCTATGGACAACTTTGACATGTAAACATCCATTCATTCATTCAGTTTTACACTCCTTAATACGCAGTTGAGAACTTGATGCAAAGTTCTGATTTCCTCTTGTGGAGGTGTCTCTCCCAGTAATATAGGCTGGATGTGAGGTCCGTCTGTCTCTCCCAGTAATATAGGCTGGATGTGAGGTCCGTCTGTCTCTCCCAGTAATATAGGCTGGATGTGAGGTCCGTCTGTCTCTCCCAGTAATATAGGCTGGATGTGACGTCTGCATCTCTCTCCCAGTAATATAGGCTGGATGTGACGTCTGCATGTCTCTCACAGTAATATAGGCTGGTTTTGAGGTCTGGGTGTCTCTCCCAGAAATATAGGCTGGATGTGAGGTCTGTGTGTCCCTCCCAGTAATATAGGCTGGATGTGAGCTCTGTGTGTCTCTCCCAGTAATATATGCTGGATGTGAGGTCCGCGTGTCTCTCCCAGTAATATAGGCTGGATGTGAGCTCTATGTGTCTCTCCCAGTAATATAGGCTGGATGTGACATCTGCATGTCTCTCCCAGTAATATAGGCTGGATGTGACGTCTGCATGTCTCTCCCAGTAATATAGGCTGGATGTGATGTCAGCATCTCTCTCCCAGTAATATAGGCTGGGTGTGATGTCTGCATCTCTCTCCCAGTAATATAGGCTGGATGTGATGTCAGCATCTCTCTCCCAGTAATATAGGCTGGGTGTGATGTCTGCATCTCTCTCCCAGTAATATAGGCTTGATGTGATGTCTGCATCTCTCTCCCAGTAATATAGACTTGATGTGATGTCTGCATCTCTCTCCCAGTAATATAGGCTTGATGTGATGTCTGCATCTCTCTGCCAGTAATATAGGATGGATGTGATGTCTGTGTGTCTCTCCCAGTAATATAGGCTGGATGTGAGGTCTGCGTGTCTCTCCCAGTAATATAGGCTGGATGTGATGTCTGCACCTCTCTCCCAGTAATATAGGCTGGATGTGACGTCTGCACCTCTCTGCCAGTAATATAGGATGGGTGTGATGTCTGCATGTCTCTCCCAGTAATATAGGATGGATGTGAGGTCTGTGTGTCTCTCCCAGTAATATAGGCTGAATGTGATGTCTGCATCTCTCTCCCAGGAATACAGGCTGGATGTGATGTATATGTGTCTCTGCCAGTAATATGGGCTGGATGTGAGCTCTGTGTGTCTCCCAGTAATATAGGCTGGATGTGATGTCTGCATGTCTCTCCCAGGAATATAAGCTGGATGTGATGTCTGCATCTCTCTCCCAGTAATATAGGCTGGATGTGACATCTGCATGTTTCTCCCAGTAATATAGGCTGGATGTGACGTCTACACCTCTCTCCCAGTAATATAGGTTGGATGTGAGCTCTGCATGTTCCTCCCACTAATATAGGCTGGATGAGACATCTGCATGTCTCTCCCAGTAATTTAGGCTGGATTGGGGTCTGTGTGTATCCAGGGTGCTGCTGTCTCCATGAACTCATATATCACCACAGCTTCTATCCTGCACTCATTTTATCTTCATCTGCTTTACTCCATTTCAACAGCCTATTTTATTTACCCTCCGAGAGCCAGTAGCTACTTTTCCCCACCTCCCAGTAGAACCCCTTAATGTGCCTTGCTGCTATTGATAAAGCCAAACGAAGCGGAAGGAAGCAGCAAATGCTGTCAGGAGCAGGAGTGCTAACAGATTTGCAACATTTTTGCAGATGACTTAGCTAGATAAAGTACTTACTGTCCCTGCAGCAATAAAATGGCAAAAAAATGTTCATGAAGGCTATTCAGAATGTTGCTTGAATTTGCATTCAGGAAGTAAAAGGACAATCAAGACAAGCTGACAAAAATTCTCAGAGACGATTTCAGGGTGCTCACCTGCTGTCTCCATCAGTCTCCAGTCATTTTGTGGCAGTGCCCACAGGCATTAGAAAGAAACCTTTGACCACAAGGAACAAGGAACTTTCTTTTCTCAGTGAAATTACTTCCTTTAGCCATAGTTCAAATATTTTCCATACAGTCACATAATAACTATTAGGAAACCCATGAAAGAATCTTCCTCTCCGGTGTGACCCTCTGACGGTCACCACTACTTTACTTCTATGCTATATGATGGTATTCTACTTAATCACCCACTTCTAAGAGAGAACTTGGATGGAATCCATTTTTGCTAATGTAGCTGGTAAGCTTTACAATATTTGGGCTGTTTTTTATTATATAGATATCTCACTTTTGCTTCATCATTCTACTGGGTATATGCTAATCTAAATAAGTGCAGGAATAATTTAATGAATGTTATAATACCAGTTGAAGGTGATACGATTGACCTTACCAAGATATAAAGTATGCATTTCAAAACTCAAATCAAGACTTGCAGGCAGTACTTAAGGACTGTAGTTTAGAAAAGATAACCTAGAAGTTCTATGGGTTATTTTGCTGTGATTTTGCAGTGTTCATAGTCATAAGGACTTAGCTGCATTGGAAAATAAGCTTCATTAACTGGGGTAGGATTCGTACCCATTGCCATCCCCCTTGGATCAATTTTTAGAAGCCTACAAAATACACGTGGTTGTTTCATTAAACATATATACTTTCAGCTGATCACCTCTTGTCTGACTCTTGGCAAAAGCTGATTTTACCAAGGAAATGCCATACCATGGCCATTCAAATGAAGAGGGGTACATATAATCCAGCAGAATAAGTACTTCTCTCTATGATATATACTGTATAAACACTATAGACTAATATGGATTTTCTTAACATCTCTTATCATCAGAGCAGGTGATGTGTCACATGTCATAGTGGTAGGTACTGACGGAACTGCAGCAGTTATTGAAGTTAACTGTGAATATAAATCATTAAAGTGATAAATTATAATGATACTAATAATAATCATTAGTGAGGAAAGCTACACACAGGTTTACAACTTGGAGGGTCTGGAGGTAAATTTTTAATGTATACTGGCAGCAAAATCGGATAACTGTAGAATTCAAACGAAGATGTACAATATGAATATGGAGGAGACAAGGAAGAAGTCAGAAGGTTGATAGAAGAGAAAGTAGGAGAAGGAAAAGGAGATAAAAGGAGGAACAAGAGAACAGAAAATAGAGAATAAGGAAAATAGTAAATAAAAGGAAAATGTAGAACGAAAGGAAAAAGGAGGAAGAATAAGAGGAGAAAAATAGTTTAGAAAAAGTAAAGAAAGAAAGCAATTTGAAAAATGTAGGAAAAGAAGAGAAAAAGAAGGAAAGGAAGATAAAAGGAAGCATATGGAAAGAAAAGAAAGGGAAGGAAGTAAAATAAAGGAAGAAAATGAGGAAAAAATTAGAAAGGAAATTAAAAAGGAAAGGAAAAAAGAGAGGAAGAGAAAAATAGTAAGTAGAAGATGAAAGAGGAAGGAAAGAAGGCAGACAGAGAAGGTAAGAGAGAAGAAAATGAAATAAAGGAAAGGAAATACAAGGAGAAAAAATGGAATCAAGTCACTGTACAGATGAAGGAAGTGTAAGATAAGAAAAAAAGGGAATAGGAAAGAAAAGGAGGAAAATATGAAAATAGCAGAAAACATAGATGGGAAACAAGAAGAATAAGTTAAGAAGAATAAAAAAACATAAGAAAAGACAGAAAGATTGATAACTGTTAAGTTATAACATTATACCATACGCTGACCTGATCTCAGCAGACACAGGGCATTATCTGATCTGTGCAGTAATATCTGATTTATGACTGGACCACATCCTTGGCTTCTCCCTGTGAGCGGCAATGAGGTCTTCATCTTCACCTCCCAGGGACCCTGCCTGTGCTTCATCCTCCAATGTCGGCTCCTGGTCAGGCATCCAGGCAACCAGGAAACCCCCAAAAGTACTTATGCTGGCTAACAGATGTAAATCATTCAGCTGCGGCAATAAAAACTAAATTTCCGAGCACAAACAAATACTCGGACGACACCCGAGCGTGCTCGAGTAACGAGTATATTCGCTCATCACTAATAAAGATACCAAATGTAATTTTTTGGTGAAGAATCAACAACAAGTGGAACACGATAGTGAAGTTGAACGAAATTTATTGGTTATTTTAAATTTTTGTGGAAATTCAAAAACTGAAAAGTGGGACGTGCAATACAATACTATTTGGCCCATTTACTTTCAGTGCAGCAAACTCCCTCCAGAAGTTCATTGTGGATCTCTGAATGATCCAATTTTGTCCTAAATGCCTAATTGTGATAAATATAATCCACCTGTGTGTAATCAAGTCTCCGTATAAATGCACCTGCTCTGTGATAGTCTCAGGGTTCTGTGTGAAGCACAGAGAGCATCGTGAAGACCAAGGAACACAACAGGCAGGTCCGTGATACTGTTGTGGAGAAGTTTAAAGCCGGATTTCAATACAAAATTATTTCCAAAACTGTAAACATCCCAAGGAGCACTGTGCAAGCGATCATATTGAAATGGAAGGAGAATCATACCACTGCCAATCTACCAAGACCCGGCCGTCCATCTAAACTTTCATCTCAAACAAGGAGAAGACTGATCAGAGATGCAGCCAAGAGGCCCATGATCACTCTGGATGAACTGCAGAGATCTACAGCTGAGGTGGGACAGTCTGTCCATAGGACAACAATCAGTCGTACACTGCACAAATCTGGTCTTTATGGAAGAGTGGCAAGAAGAAAGCCATTTCTCAAAGATATCCATAAAAAGTGTTGTTTAAAAAGTTTGCAACAAGCCACCTGGTAGACACCAAACATGAGGAAGAAGGTGCTCTGGTCAGATGAAACCAAAATCGAACTTTTTGGCAACAATGCCAAACGATATGTTTGGCGTAAAGACAACACCGCTCATCATCCTGAACACACCATCCCCACTGTCAAACATGGTGGTGGCAGCATCATGATTTGGGCCTGCTTTACTTCAGCAGGGACAGGGAAGATGGTTAAAATTAATGGGAAGATGGATGGAGCCAAATACAGGACGATTCTTGAAGAAAATCTGTTGGAGTCTGCAAAAGACCTGAGACTGGGACGGAGATTTGTCTTCCAACAAGACAATGATCCCAAACATAAAGCAAAATCTACAATGGAATGGGTCACAAATAAACGTATCCAGGTGTTAGAATGGCCAAGTCACAGTCCAGACCTCAATCCAATCGAGAATCTGTGAAAAGAGCTGAAAACTGCTGTTCACAAACGATCTCCATCAAACCTCACTGAGCTCGAGCTGTTTGCCAAGGAAAAACGGGCAAGAATTTCAGTCTCTCGATGTACAAAACTGATAGAGACAAACCCCAAGCGACTTGTAATCAGAGCAAAAGGGGCGCAACAAAGTATTAAGCTAAAGGGGCCGAATAATATTGCACGCCCCACTATTCAGTTTTTGAATTTCCACAAAAATTTTAAATAACCAATAAATTTAGGTCAACTTCACAATTGTGTTTCACTTGTTGTTGATTCTTCACCAAAAATTTACATTTGGTATCTTTATGTTCCAAGCATGATATGTGGCAAAAGGTTGAAATGTTCCAGAGGGCCGAATACTTTCGAAAGGCACTGTAGTATGTTGTGATTAGGCAATTCAGTACCACAGTGAACATAGAGGTCAGAGCACATACAGTGATCTGACAATAATCCAAAAACATAGAACGAGCTCTGAGACGTGGGAACTCCGTTGACCGCAATCCCTAATCCTATCCAACAACACTAGAGGCAGCCGTGGATTGCGCCTAACGCTACCTATGCAACTCGGCACAGCCTGAGAAACTAGCTAGCCTGAAGATAGAAAATAAGCCTACCTTGCCTCAGAGAAATACCCCAAAGGAAAAGGCAGCCCCCCACATATAATGACTGTGAGTAAGATGAAAAGACAAACGTAGAGATGAAATAGATATAGCAAAGTGAGGCCCGACTTTCTGAACAGAGCGAGGATAGGAAAGGTAACTTTGCGGTCAACACAAAACCCTAAAAACCACGCAAAGGCGGCAAAAAGACCCTCCGTACCGAACTAACGGCACGGAGGTACGCCCTCTGCGTCCCAGAGCTTCCAGCAAACAAATAGATAAGCTGGACAGAAGAAAAGCAAACAAAATAGCAAAAGAAAACTTAGCTATGCAGAGCAGCAGGCCACAGGAACGATCCATGGAGGAAAACAAGTCCAATACTGGAACATTGACAGGAAGCCAGGATCAAAGCACTAGGTGGAGTTAAGTAGAGCAGCACCTAACGACCTCACCACATCACCTGAGGGAGGAAACTCAGAAGCCGCAGTACCACTTCCCTCCACCAACGGAAGCTTACAGAGAGAATCAGCCGAAGTACCACTTGTGACCACAGGAGGGAGCTCTGCCACAGAATTCACAACAGTACCCCCCCCCTTGAGGAGGGGTCACCGAACCCTCACCAGAGCCCCCAGGCCGACCAGGATGAGCCACATGAAAGGCACGAACAAGATCGGGAGCATGGACATCAGAGGCAAAGACCCAGGAATTATCTTCCTGAGCATAACCCTTCCACTTAACCAGATACTGGAGTTTCCGTCTTGAAACACGAGAATCCAAAATCTTCTCCACAATATACTCCAACTCCCCCTCCACCAAAACCGGGGCAGGAGGGTCAACAGAAGGAACCATAGGTGCCACGTATCTCCGCAACAATGACCTATGGAATACGTTATGTATGGAAAAAGAATCTGGAAGGGTCAGACGAAAAGACACAGGATTAAGAACCTCAGAAATCCTATACGGACCAATGAAACGAGGTTTAAACTTAGGAGAGGAAACCTTCATAGGAATATGACGAGAAGATAACCAAACCAGATCCCCAACACGAAGTCGGGGACCCACACAGCGTCTGCGATTAGCAAAACGTTGAGCCTTCTCCTGGGACAAGGTCAAATTGTCCACTACCTGAGTCCAAATCTGCTGCAACCTGTCCACCACAGTATCCACACCAGGACAGTCCGAAGACTCAACCTGTCCTGACGAGAAACGAGGATGGAACCCAGAGTTGCAGAAAAATGGCGAAACCAAGGTAGCCGAGCTAGCCCGATTATTAAGGGCGAACTCAGCCAAAGGCAAAAAGGACACCCAGTCATCCTGATCAGCAGAAACAAAACATCTCAGATATGTTTCCAAGGTCTGATTGGTTCGTTCGGTCTGGCCATTAGTCTGAGGATGGAAAGCCGAGGAAAAAGACAAGTCAATGCCCATCCTACCACAAAAGGCTCGCCAAAACCTCGAAACAAACTGGGAACCTCTGTCAGAAACGATATTCTCTGGAATGCCATGTAAACGAACCACATGCTGGAAGAACAATGGCACCAAATCAGAGGAGGAAGGCAATTTAGACAAGGGTACCAAATGGACCATCTTAGAAAAGCGATCACAGACCACCCAAATGACTGACATCTTTTGAGAAACGGGAAGATCTGAAATAAAATCCATAGAGATATGTGTACAAGGCCTCTTCGGGACTGGCAAGGGCAAAAGCAACCCACTGGCACGAGAACAGCAGGGCTTAGCCCGAGCACAAATCCCACAGGACTGCACAAAAGTACGCACATCCCGCGACAGAGATGGCCACCAAAAGGATCTAGCCACTAACTCTCTGGTACCAAAGATTCCAGGATGACCAGCCAAGACCGAACAATGAACCTCAGAGATAACTTTATTCGTCCACCTATCAGGGACAAACAGTTTCTCCGCTGGACAACGATCAGGTTTATTAGCCTGAAATTTTTGCAGCACTCGCCGCAAATCAGGGGAGATGGCAGACACAATTACTCCCTCTTCGAGGATACCCGCCGGCTCAGATACACCCGGAGAGTCGGGCACAAAACTCCTAGACAGAGCATCCGCCTTCACATTTTTAGAGCCCGGAAGGTATGAAATCACAAAGTCAAAACGGCAAAAAACAACGACCAACGAGCTTGTCTAGGATTCAACCGCTTGGCGGACTCGAGATAAGTCAAGTTCTTATGATCAGTCAAGACCACCACGCGATGCTTAGCTCCTTCAAGCCAATGACGCCACTCCTCGAATGCCCACTTCATGGCCAGCAACTCTCGGTTGCCCACATCATAATTTCGCTCAGCAGGCGAAAACTTCCTGGAAAAGAAGGCGCACGGTTTCATCACTGAGCAATCAGAACCTCTCTGCGACAAAACAGCCCCTGCTCCAATCTCAGAAGCATCAACCTCGACCTGGAACAGAAGCGAAACATCTGGTTGACACAACACAGGGGCAGAAGAAAAACGACGCTTCAACTCTTGAAAAGCTTCCACAGCAGCAGAAGACCAATTGACCACATCAGCACCCTTCTTGGTCAAATCGGTCAATGGTTTAGCAATACTAGAAAAATTGCAGATGAAGCGACGATGAAAATTAGCAAAGCCCAGGAACTTTTGCAGACTTTTCAGAGATGTCGGCTGAGTCCAATCATGGATGGCTTGGACCTTAACAGGATCCATCTCGATAGTAGAAGGGGAAAAGATGAACCCCAAAAATGAAACCTTCTGCACACCAAAGAGACACTTTGATCCCTTCACAAACAAAGAATTAGCACGCAGGACCTGAAAAACCATTCTGACCTGCTTCACGAGACTCCCAATCATCCGAGAAGATCAAAATGTCATCCAAGTACACAATCAGGAATTTATCCAGGTACTCTCGGAAGATGTCATGCATAAAGGACTGAAACACTGATGGAGCATTGGCAAGTCCGAATGGCATTACTAGATACTCAAAATGACCCTCGGGCGTATTAAATGCAGTTTTCCATTCATCGCCTCGCTTAATTCGCGCAAGATTATACGCACCACGAAGATCTATCTTGGTGAACCAACTAGCCCCCTTAATCCGAGCAAACAAATCAGATAACAACGGCAAGGGATACTGAAATTTAACCGTGATCTTATTTAGAAGGCGGTAATCTATACAAGGTCTCAGCGAACCATCCTTCTTGGCTACAAAAAAGAACCCTGCTCCTAATAGCGAGGATGACGGGCGAATATGCCCCTTCTCCAGGGACTCCTTCACATAACTGCGCATAGCGGCGTGCTCAGGCACAGATAAATTAAACAATCGGCCTTTTGGGAACTTACTACCAGGAATCAAATTGATAGCACAATCACAATCCCTATGCGGAGGTAGGGCATCGGACTTGGGCTCATCAAATACATCCCGGTAATCAGACAAGAACTCTGGAACCTCAGAAGGGGTGGATGACGAAATTGACAGAAATGGAACATCACCATGTACCCCCTGACAACCCCAGCTGGACACAGACATTGATTTCCAATCTAATACTGGATTATGGACTTGTAGCCATGGCAACCCCAACACGACCACATCATGCAGATTATGCAACACCAGAAAGCGAATAACCTCCTGATGTACAGGAGCCATGCACATGGTCAGCTGGGTCCAGTACTGAGGCTTATTCTTGGCCAAAGGTGTAGCATTAATTCCTCTCAATGGAATAGGACACTGCAAGGGCTCCAAGAAAAACCCACAATGCCTAGCATACTCCAAGTCCATCAAATTCAGGGCAGCGCCTGAATCCACAAATGCCATGACAGAATACGATGACAAAGAGCAGATCAAGGTAACGGACAGAAGAAATTTTGACTGTACCGTACCAATGGTGGCAGACCTAGCGAACCGCTTAGTGCGCTTAGGACAATCAGAGATAGCATGAGTGGAATCACCACAGTAGAAACACAGCCCATTCAGACGTCTGTGTTCTTGCCGTTCAACTCTGGTCAAAGTCATATCGCACTGCATAGGCTCAGGTTTAAGCTCAGGTAATACCGCCAAATGGTGCACAGACTTACGCTCACGCAAGCGTCGACCAATCTGAATGGCCAAAGACATAGACTCATTCAAACCAGCAGGCATAGGAAATCCCACCATGACATCCTTAAGGGCTTCAGAGAGACCCTTTCTGAACATAGCTGCCAGCGCAGATTAATTCCATTGAGTGAGCACGGACCACTTTCTAAATTTCTGACAATATACCTCTATCTCATCCTGACCCTGACACAGAGCCAGCAAATTTTTTTCTGCCTGATCCACAGAATTAGGCTCATCGTACAGCAATCCGAGCGCCAGGAAAAACGCATCGATATTACTTAATGCAGGATCGCCTGGCGCAAGAGAAAATGCCCAGTCCTGAGGGTCGCCACGCAAAAAAGAAATAATGATCAAAACCTGTTGAACTGGGTCACCAGAGGAGCGAGGTTTCAAGGCCAGAAATAGTGTACAATTATTTTTGAAACTCAGAAACTTAGTTCTATCACCAAAAAACAAATCAGGAATAGGAATTCTTGGTTCTAACATAGATTTCTGATCAATAGTGTCTTGAATCTTTTGTACTCTTGCCGAGAGCTGATCCACACATGAAGACAGACTTCTAATGTCCATCGCTACACCTGTGTCCTGAACCACCCAAATGTCTAGGGGGAAAAAAAGGCAAAACACAGTGCAGAGAAAAAAAAATGGTCTCAGAACTTCTTTTTTCCCTCTATTGAGAATCATTAGTACTTTGGCTTCCTGTACTGTTGTGATTAGGCAATTCAGTACCACAGTGAACATAGAGGTCAGAGCACATACAGTGATCTGACAATAATCCAAAAACATAGAACGAGCTCTGAGACGTGGGAACTCTGTTGACCGCAATCCCTAATCCTATCCAACAACACTAGAGGCAGCCGTGGATTGCGCCTAACGCTACCTATGCAACTCGGCACAGCCTGAGAAACTAGCTAGCCTGAAGATAGAAAATAAGCCTACCTTGCCTCAGAGAAATACCCCAAAGGAAAAGGCAGCCCCCCACATATAATGACTGTGAGTAAGATGAAAAGACAAACGTAGAGATGAAATAGATATAGCAAAGTGAGGCCCGACTTTCTGAACAGAGCGAGGATAGGAAAGGTAACTTTGCGGTCAACACAAAACCCTAAAAACCACGCAAAGGGGGCAAAAAGACCCTCCGTACCGAACTAACGGCACGGAGGTACACCCTCTGCGTCCCAGAGCTTCCAGCAAACAAATAGATAAGCTGGACAGAAGAAAAGCAAACAAAATAGCAAAAGAAAACTTAGCTATGCAGAGCAGCAGGCCACAGGAACGATCCAGGAGGAAAACAAGTCCAACACTGGAACATTGACAGGAAGCCAGGATCAAAGCACTAGGTGGAGTTAAGTAGAGCAGCACCTAACGACCTCACCACATCACCTGAGGGAGGAAACTCAGAAGCCGCAGTACCACTTCCCTCCACCAACGGAAGCTTACAGAGAGAATCAGAGGAAGTACCACTTGTGACCACAGGAGGGAGCTCTGCCACAGAATTCACAACAGTAGTAGTTATATTCTTGTACATAGGGGCAGCATTATAGTAGTTATATTCTTGTACATAGGAGCAGTATTATAGTAGTTATATTCTTGTACATAGGAGCAGTATTATAGCAGTTATATTATTGTACATAGGGGAGCAGTATTATAGTAGTTATATTCTTGTACATAGGAGCAGTATTATAGTAGTTATATTCTTGTATATAGTTGCAGTATTGTAGTAGTTATATTCTTGTACATAGTGGTAGTATTATAGTAGTTATATTCTTGTACATAGTGGGCAGTATTATAGTAGTTATATTCTTGTACATAGGGGCAGTATTATAGTAATTACATTCCGGTACATAGAGGGCAGTATTATAGCAGTTATATTATTGTACATAGGAGCAGTATTATAGTAGTTATATTTTTGTACGTAGAGGCAGTATTATAGTAGTTATGTTCTTGTAAATAGGAGCAGTATTATAGTAGTTATATTCTTGTACATAGGGGCAGTATTATAGCAGTTATATTATTGTACATAAGAGCAGTATTATAGTAGTTATATTCTTGTACATAGGGGCAGTATTATAGTAGTTATATTCTTGTACATAGGGGGCAGTATTATAGTAGTTATATTCTTGTATATAGGAGCAGTATTATAGTAGTTATATTCTTGTACATAGGGGCAGTATTATAGTAGTTATATTCTTGTACATAGGGGCAGTATTATAGTAGTTATACTCTTGTATACAGGAGCAGTATTATAGTAGTTATATTCTTGTACATAGGGGCAGTATTATAGCAGTTATATTATTGTACATAAGAGCAGTTATAGTAGTTATATTCTTGTACATCGGGGCAGTATTATAGTAGTTATATTGTTGTATATAGGGGCAGTATTATAGTAGTTATATTCTTGTACATAGGAGCAGTTATAGTAGTTATATTCTTGTACACAGGGGCAGTATTATAGTAGTTATATTCTTGTATACAGGAGCAGTATTATAGTAGTTATATTCTTGTACATAGGAGCAATATTATAGTAGTTATATTCCTGTATATAGTTGCAGTATTGTAGTAGTTATATTCTTGTACATAGTGGTAGTATTATAGTAGTTATATTCTTGTACATAGTGGGCAGTATTATAGTAGTTATATTCTTGTACATAGGGGCAGTATTATAGTAGTTATATTCTTGTATATATGGGCAGTATTATAGTAGTTATATTCTTGTACATAGGGGGCAGTATTATAGTAGTTATATTCTTGTATATAGGAGCAGTATTATAGTAGTTATATTCTTGTACATAGGGGCAGTATTATAGTAGTTATATTCTTGTACATAGGAGCAGTATTATAGTAGTTATATTCTTGTACATATGGGCAGTATTATAGTAGTTATATTCTTGTACATAGGGGCAGTATTATAGTAGTTATATTCTTGTATACAGGAGCAGTATTATAGTAGTTATATTCTTGTACATAGGGGCAGTATTATAGCAGTTATATTCTTGTACATAGGAGCAGTATTATAGTAGTTATATTCTTGTACATGGGGGCAGTATTATAGTAGTTATATTGTTGTATATAGGGGCAGTATTATAGTAGTTATATTCTTGTACATAGGAGCAGTTATAGTAGTTATATTCTTGTACATAGGAGCAGTATTATAGTAGTTATATTCTTGTATACAGGAGCAGTATTATAGTAGTTATATTCTTGTACATAGGAGCAATATTATAGTAGTTATATTCCTGTATATAGTTGCAGTATTGTAGTAGTTATATTCTTGTACATAGTGGTAGTATTATAGTAGTTATATTCTTGTACATAGTGGGCAGTATGATAGTAGTTATATTATTATACATAGGAGCAGTATTATAGTGATTATATTCTTGTACATTGGAGGAGGTATTATAGTAGTTATATTCCTGTATATAGTGGTAGTATTATAGTAGTTATATTCTTGTACCTAGAAGGCATTATTAAAGTAGTTATATTCTTTTACATAGGGGACAGTATTATAGTAGTTATATTCTTGTACATAGGAGCAGTATTATAATAGTTATATTGTTGTACATAGGGGCAGTATTATAGTGGTTAGATTCTTGTACCTAGAGGGCAGTATTATAGTAGTTATATTCTTTTACATAGGGGACAGTATTATAGTAGTTATATTCCTGTACATAGGAGCAGTATTATAGTAATTATATTCTTGTACATAGGAGCAGTATTATAGTAATTATATTCTTGTACATAGGAGCAGTATTATAGTAATTATATTCTTGTACATAGGGGCAGTATTATAGTAGTTATATTCTTGTACATAGGAGCAGTATTATAGTAGTTATATTCTTGTACATAAGGCAGTATTATAGTAGTTATATTCTTGTATATAGAAGCAGTATTATAGTAGTTATATTTTTGCACATAGGGGCAGTATTATAGTAGTTATATTCCTGTACATAGGAGCAGTATTATAGTAGTTATATTCTTGTGCATAGGGGGCAGTATTATAGTAGTTATATTCTTGTACCTAAAGGGCAGTATTATAGTAGTTATATATTCTTTTACATAGGGGACAGTATTATAGTATTTTAGCAGTTAAATTATTGTACATAGGGGCAGTATTATAATAGTTATATTCTAGTACATAGGGGCAGTATTATAGTAGTTATATTCTTGTGGATATGGGGCAGTATTATAGTAGTTATATTCTTGTACATAGGGGCAGTATTATAGTAGTTATATTCTTGTACATAGGGGCAGTATTATAGTAGATATATTCTTGTACCTAGGGGGCAGTATTATAGTAGTTATATTCTCGTATATAGGAGCAGTATTATAGTAGAAAAGAAAAAGCAACGAAGATCAGCTCACCTCCTCTCAGGCCCAGCGCACGGATCATGCAGTGCAGCAAGTAGTTTGAAGAAAAAGCAGAAGTCCAGCGCGGGTGATGTCCATAAAAAATACCTTTTATTCCATATTCGTTAAAAGCACATAGCACATAGTAGTTATATTCATGTACCTAGGGGGCAGTATTATAGTAGATATATTCTTGTACCTAGGGGGCAGTATTATAGTAGATATATTCTTGTACATAGGAGCAGTATTATAGTAGATATATTCTTGTATATAGGAGCAGTATTATAGTAGTTATATTCTTGTATATAGGAGCAGTATTATAGTAGTTATATTCATGTACCTAGGGGGCAGTATTATAGTAGATGTATTCTTGTACCTAGGGGGCAGTATTATAGTAGATATATTCTTGTACATAGGAGCAGTATTATAGTAGATATATTCTTGTACATAGGAGCAGTATTATAGTAGATATATTCTTGTACATAGGAGCAGTATTATAGTAGTTATATTCTTGTATATAGGAGCAGTATTATTGTAGTTATATTCATGTACCTAGGGGGCCGCATTAGAGGTTCATGTCTAGAAACAAACTCAGACATTTCAGTATAGAAAGCTAATTTTCCATTCAGATACTAGGAGTGAAGGTCTTGTTCTCTGTAGCTGACATCCTGTAAGAATTAGGGAAGATACAAGAGGTGATACGTTTTAGGGTTCAGCATATTTTATAAGAGGAGGATAATACACATGTCGCCATTAGCAGCCGGTCTGTGTGTGAACAGTGCATGGAGTGTGGTGGAAACTGCTAGAAGGGAAGAGGACTAATGTAGAAGGGGTGAGCGCCATGTTTTCTGTTTGATGAATGGCGAATGGTTTGATACAGGGGTATTTACCTTGGCGAATCTCGGACAGTTTGGGGGCTGAGTATTAACCACCTCCATGTGTTGTCAATGGTCCATAATGAATGTAGAATATCTGGCACAGGGGCGTTGCCATAAGAGGCTTTCATAAAGACAGAAACACATAATCAATCGATGGTAAAGAGATGGCAGAATTTCCAGAGTTAATATCTAATATCACTAGACACCTTGAAAGGTTTGGGGTACATAGTAATACTGGTGGTGACATAAAGCAAGCTATTCTGTATCCATAAGGGATTACTCTCTGGTCATTGAGGGTTTGACCACCGGTACCCCTAGAGATCCCAAGCCTAGGGCTCTGGAACCGCAAGGGCGGAGGGGAGATGTGCATGGTGAACCTCCTCTCCATTCATTGTCTATACTCGGCTGGTTCCAGCACTTCAATTCACAATGAAAGTAGGGGAGGTGGAGAATGCTCATCTCCCTCCATTCGAAACATGGCTGCCGAGCTTCGCTTTCATGATTCCTAAGCTGTGTTCTTAGGATTTATTGGGGTCATAGTGGTCAGACCTCCACTGATCAGCATCTTATCCTCTGTTCAATGGACAGCAGGAAACTTGTTTACAGTATTTGGGAATAACCCTTATTGGGGGTTACAATTATATCCTGTCTAATGCAAGCGGACAGGTAACTTATGATCTCCGATTATCATGAGAGGTGGAGGAGTAAACCTGTCCATCTCTGGTGACTTCTGGAAAGCTTCTGTTACACACCTGTTCCAGATCCGGGCTATGCTCCCTTCACTCTGGTCCTCTGAGCTCTGCTGTGCTCCACATCGGGCTTTGCACATTGCCTGATGTGATCCCATGTGATCATCTGCCTGGGTCTGTATAAGGGCTATCAAGACACACACTTGTGTATTGGTATTAAATCTTAGTTTGTTGGTGCGCCGCAACATATTTATGGTCTCTCGGCCACTTGCAGCTTCCATTACCTCATTAGGACTTTTTGTTTGTCTCTGCTACATGTGTCTCCTATCTAATTGCAGCATCCAGTAACTCTGCTTCCTGTTTGCAATCTCCCAGACGTCTCAGGCCTGTCTGCAGCTTCCAGTAACAATCTCCCAGACATCTCCAGTTTTACTGCAGCTTCCAGTGACTCTGCTACCTGTCGGCAGGCTCCCGGACATCTAAGGTCTGCCTGTGGGTTCCAGTACCTCTGCTTGCTATCTGCGGTCTCCTACATGTTTCCTGTCTAATTACGGCTTCCAGTAATTCTGTTACCTGTCTGCAGCTTCCAGTAACTTTGCTACCGGTGCACGGATTCCAGTATGTCTCCTGTATGTCTGTGGCTTCCAGTAGTTCTATTACCTGTTTGCGATCTCCCAGACATCTCCAGTGTGGCTACAGCTTCCAGTGACTCTGCTACCTGTCTGCAGGCTCCCGAACACCTAAGGTCTGCCTGGGGGTTCTTCTAGTACCTCTGCTTCCTGTCTGCGGTTTCCTGCATGTCTCTTGTCTAATTGCGGCTTCCAGTAATTCTGCTACCTGTCTGCGATCTACCAGATGTCTCTTGTCTGCCTGCAATTTCCAATAACTTTGCTACCTGTGCACAGTCTCCATGATGTCTTCTGTCTGCCTGTGGCTTCTAGTAATTCTACTACCTGTCTGTGGTCTCCGAGACATCTTCGCTCTGCATGCGGCATCCTGTAACTGTGCTACCTATCTGTGGTCTCGTGGATGTCTCCAGTCTGCCTTTGGATTCCAGTCCCTCTGCTATCTACTTGCGGTTTCCAGTACCTCTGCTGTCTGTCTGCGGTCTCCAGGTCATCCCCTGTCTGCCTGCAACTTCCAGTACCTCTGCTACCTGTTTCCTTCATTCAACACCCTCCTGCCTCACCGACGCCAGTGGCCCATGTGACCACCCAGACCTTGGGCTTGGAGGGTCCACCTCACCTAGTGAGCCCATAAGAGCTTCTTTGTCACCTTCCAGCATCCTGTGGCTCTTTCTCTGCCTTCAAGATTTCTGTAAAAATTCCCTAATCCACTCACCGACAAAAAAAACCCAAACATCTATTATATAATGGTATTAACTATTTAGTATAAAACGGGGAGAGGAGGGAGATGCAGCTGCAGTATCTGTTCCTCTGTTTGAGACTCATTCTCCTGTTATAAACTGTCAGCCTCAACCTGAGTGTGAAATTTATGCTGCAAGAGGGAAATGGGAGCAAAGGCCACAACACCGGATCTGGGAGAAAAAAATATTAAAGCAACTGGATACAGCTCTGCATCTATAGTAGAGGGCACCAATATATATGATGACTTTTTACTGGGGGTAAGTATCATAAAGGCATATGTGAATATAAAAATAGGGTGGGGGAAATTACCTGGGACCCCCATGATTAGCAAGAAAGGACCATGTCCCATCTGACAGAAACAAAATACAATGGCGTCCCGCTCGTCCCTGAGAATATTGGACAAAATTAGGAAAATTGTGGATTTGTGGCAGTCGAGGGGCCGTATGGAGGGGCTTTGTGGTCCATTCATAGTATATCTTAGCAGATGCATTAACAAGGACTATCCCTTTAGTACAGCACCAGCATAGGGGAAATGGTGCCATGTGCCATCTATACATACAAGGCATGACTATATACCGCGGGGGGAAGTGATACCGTGCATCTCAGCAATGATGATGCCACACAATGGAGGAGATGAGGAAGCGGCACACGTGGCCCCTGCGGCACACCCAATCTCATACCTACAGGGGCTGGTAAATAGTCCGAACCTGACAATGGAAGGGGTTATAGTGCTATAAAATGTATATGAAACGGCAAACTCATAGGCCTGCACAGACCACTGCCTGCATAGAAAACTCAGTGTTTAAGATGTAGATTCAGTAACTGTAAATGATGGCAGCAGTGAACTATTACAGGGGGAACCTATTAAGTGTTTCATGCGCCAAATTTATTCTGAAGCCCTACTTTATAAACTTGGCAAATTCCTGGTCGTCCAAAAAGTCGTCCTCATTAGCATTGCTAACAATAGGAAACTTAAATAAAGTCATTATTAATGATCCCCTCTGCGAACTACAGGAATAGTCATCATTAAAGTGTGTTGTATTACCAAGAGGCGATAGAAAGATAGATAGATATATAGATAGATAATAGATAGATAGATAATAGATAGATAATAGATAGATAGATAGATAGATAATAGATAGATAATAGATAGATAGATAATAGATATATAATAGATAGATAGATAGATAGATAATAGATAGATAATAGATAGATAGATAGATTGATTAATAGATAGATAATAGACAGATAGATGATAGATAGATAGATAGATAGATAGATAGATAGATAATAGATAGATGATAGATAGATATATAATAGATAGATAATAGATAGATAATAGATAGATAGATAATAGATAGATAATAGATAGATAGATAGATTGATTAATAGATAGATAGATAGATAGATATGGATCGCCCCCAGACACAGGGCCACAGGTTACTCGGTACCGGTCCTCTCTGTCTCAGTTCTGGGGATGTCACGGTGGCTGGACCCGGTCCGTGACCCTGCTAAGGGGCGTCCGATAAAAGGGATGATGAAAGTCAGCTAAGGCTTCGTGACACCACCTGTGGTATTCGGCCAGGGAGACCGACGCTGCCTGGGGTCCACTGGGGTGATGGAATGGCAGCCAGATGGTATACCTTCCCACAGGTGAAGTATGTCCCCAGAGCTTCCCAGTAGTGTAGGTGGTGATGGTGTGAGGTGCAGTCAATAACGAGGACACAGGGTTGCAGTCTCTTTACCTCTTTACTGAAGGCTTCAGGATCCTCAATCCAGAGCACGGTTAACAGGGCTATCAGAGACAGGCCGGCCTGATGGGCACTTCCAGAGTTCCCTTTGCAGGTGGAAATCGTTGCCTACCACTAGCGCCTGTGTGTTGTAGTGCTACCCTGCCGAGCATTCGGGATAGTCCTCACAACTTCTGTTCTCGTTCTTTCTAGTTCTTTCTCGTTCTTTCTGTTCTCCGTCCCCCAGGTTTGTTATGGCTAGGACGCACCCGTTTGACGGGAAGGCTCGGAGCTCTTCCGGGACCCTAGAGATGCCCCTCTCCACGGTTGTCCCCTATGTCTGCTTAGGTGATGTAAGGTAGACAGCCAACCTATAATTAACTGTCCTGCGGTATTTGAAGCAAGGCATAGAGTCAGTTACTTCCTCGGTGTTCCGGTCACCGGCTACGCGCCTCAGTAGGATGTTGCCGTTCTTGGGGCAAGACTCCTACTGGCTCTACTTTGTGCTTTGATCTCGTTTCTCACTGTCCACAATATCCTTCGCTTCGTGTCCTTTCTTCAGATGCCGCCGCAAGGTAGTGCAGGCGCGGCTCTGTAACGATCTGTCCTTGTCGCTAGGTGCCTGCCAGGTTCCCACGCCTGACAGGGACCCCCCTGAATCTTCCCCGCAACACCCCCTGCCACGGGATGTTGCCTGGGCAAAACCCAGTCAGCTTCTGACTAACTTCCTATCCAACCCCTAGTTTTACCAGTGTGAGGAGGGGCCTAGTAAATAGAACCTTTTGCTCCCCCTAGTGGCCGGAGTGTGAAGTGTAATGTGTGCTGGTGATACCTGGTCAGATGAACTCCTTTAGTGCCATCAGACGCACCATCACTCCCCTTAGCGGCAGAGTGACATTACTGCAACGACCAGGTCTCTGGGGCGCTGCAGATAGATAGATAGATGATAGATAATAGATAGATGATAGATAGTTAGATAATAGATAGATAATAGATATTAGATAGATAATAGATGGATAATAGATGGATAATAGATAGATAATAGATATTAGATAGATAATAGATATTAGATAGATAATAGATGGATAATAGATAGATAATAGATATTAGATAGATAATAGATAGATAATAGATATTAGATAGATAATAGATGGATAATAGATGGATAATAGATAATTGATAGATAATAGATAGATGATAGATAGATAGATATAAAGACTTTTTGTGCAATTTCATTTAGAAAACGGAGAGTCTGAGGTTGCCACATTTCTCTTGAATATCCTTATAAAGGGGAAGTTTTAGCCGTCATTAAGGGGCCGGCGTCCTCACTTCTCACATTCTGGGTCGCGCTGAGTCCCGGGGGGTGAAGTTTTGCTGCTGGAGCTGCAGAATTCTCAGGTATCTCGTTTATTGCTGTTACTGTTTGCAGACCCCTAATGTCGTGGACCTAGATAATGATTTGTAGATGTTTTATATCCTCTTACTTCCAGTTTAGGGCTTGGCTATGAGGGTGTAGCGGTAGCAGTTGTGCACCGGTTCTGGAGCCTGAGTTGGTCCAATCCCGCCAGCACTATACATGGCACGTGGCCGCGGACGCCTTCTGCAGTTGCTTCAGACTACACCTCTGCTCCAGCTTGATAATTCTTAGTGACTTCTAATACCCTCTCGGTTTGGAGGCCGTCTGCCACCCTGGACCTCTACTTTAACCTCCTTTAAGAGAATGTCCCGTGCAAAAAATAATTGTACTCAAATGTGCTTTAATTAGTAAACGTAGCAATCTTAATACTTGCTGTGTATAAGGTGCCCCGATCGGCAGCTTTACATTCTGTTACCGGGTCCGGACTCATGGCAGTACCAAAGCCAGCCCCCTTGTCTGTCTATGTATTTGTGGTGACACAGAAGGGGGCTGGCTTAGATATTGAAATTACCTAGTCAATCGGTCTTCTAAACGCACAGATGACAGGCACATAACTGATGAAGACAGGCCAAAACCGGGGAATGATGGGTGACTTTAGAATATAATGAATATTATTAAAGTTATGAAAAATGTTGCAGTAAGTTTAGAATGTATCATTATATCAATATAGAGATCAAAATGTATTACAGCAGACTCATTTTTGAGCCTCATCAAAATGTATGACAGCAGACAAATTGTCGAGCCTTCAGTTACTCTGTTGTCTCCTTGCTAGCAAACAATAAACTTATACTTTGGATTCAGATGTCTTCGTATCTCGCTTGGTAAGAGGTGAAATTCTCCTGACAATAGGTTTTTTTTTTTTGCACCAGACAATCCCTTTAAAGAGGACTTGTGAGCATCCATTGATGGGCTATTATGGGGGGTGCTACAATTGTGGCACAGATGGAATAATTGGGCACTATGGGGACTGCTGTAAAGCTGGCCCTATGGACATTAATGTGCTGCTTGTGCTATTGTAGACCTGACACTATAATAGGGATTACTATAGGGATGAACTTTATGGCTAATTTATTGTATTAAATATCATTTTATAGGTTGGGGGTCTCACAATTGGTGGCCCCTAAAAGGAGAAGTATGGAAGAGAAGTACTGCTTACTTACTAACTATACTAACTGCCCGATTACATAATTCTCAATAACTGAAGATTAATTTCTCTATTTGCAATTTGAGAATTTTTCCTCCTCTGTGCAAATCTTTTAAATATGTGAATCATTCACAATTGCACTTGCGCCACCTGGTGGTGAATAGAGAAATTACAAGTAATAGATTTTGGTAAGAACAAGTAGTCATGCTCTAGGGAAGGTAGTAAAGGCAATGGCCTCGGGGACATCCGCCGATGAGTTACCGCCAACTCCTCCAAAATACTTACATTTCAAGCTACAAAATAAAGGCTTAATCTACCCAAGGCTGATAAAGGCAGTTGATGGCTGAACATCACAGCCATCTTCTGTCGGGAAAGATGCAGGCTCGTAAGGCAGAGGCAGGGAGATGACATATGACAGCCATAGTACCTCCTATATTATTAAGGTATTAATATAAAAAGTCCAGCCTCCCACGAAAAAGTGTCTTTCTTGCACATTGACCTCTGGACTTGTTAAATTGGTCATCAATTACTTTTATTTAGATTTTATGAGGTTTATCGAACATCTGGTCGATCCCTTTAAGTCTCATTTTCTCTTTGCTTCCAGATTCTGAAGTAAGCATGTGATCACCTCCACCACGAGCGACATGGACAACATTACGTCAGTCCCCATCGGGAAGAATTCATGCACTTTCCACGAAGAGTTTAAGCAAATCCTCCTGCCTGTAGTCTACTCTGTTGTCCTTGTTTTCGGTTTCCCACTCAACTTTATTGTGATCCTTCAAGTGTGTTTTTCAAGAAAGGCCCTCACCCGAACTGCCATCTACACCTTGAACCTAGCGGTGGCTGACTTCCTCTATGTGTGCTCCCTCCCTCTTCTCATATATAATTATGTCCATCATGACTACTGGCCGTTTGGAGACTTCACATGCCGGTTTGTCCGGTTCCAATTCTACACCAACCTCCACGGAAGTATCATGTTCCTCACCTGCATGAGCTTTCAGAGGTACATGGGCATCTGCCACCCCTTATCTGTATGGCACAAAAAGAGGGGCAAAAAGTTCACGTGGGTGGTCTGTGGGATTGTCTGGTTTATTGTCATTGTCCAATGTATACCCACCTTCATATTCGCATCTACAGGAACCCAGAGGAATCGGACAGTCTGCTATGACTTGAGCCCTCCAGCTTTATCCTCTCGGTATTTTCCATATGGCATAACGTTGACAGTTACTGGCTTCTTGATCCCATTCATTGCCATTTTAGGTTGTTATTGTGCCATGACCAAAATTCTCTGCCTGAAGGATAACCTTTCCGATGTGGTGGTCCGACGAAGGAAGGATAAAGCCATTCGCATGATCATCATTGTGGTCATCGTTTTTGCCATAAGCTTCTTTCCTTTCCACCTCACGAAAACTATCTATTTGGTTGTACGTTCCAAGTCCGGGGTCCCATGTTTGGAGCTGCAGACCTTTGCCATTGTTTATAAATGCACAAGGCCCTTCGCTAGCATGAATAGTGTCCTTGACCCCATCTTGTTCTATTTTACCCAGCAGAAATTTAGACAAAGTACTAAATTATTAGTTAAGAGGGTCACCACTAAATGGAGGTCTGAAGCAACCAACACTCAAAAATGACAAATGGAATAAATACAACTTATGTAGTCTGTTCCTTTAGAAGAAGTGCAAACATCTCTATCGGGAAGTATATTTGCCAAAATATATATTTTTAGCTTATTAGATATAATTTCCAACTTTCCATGGGCAGATATCAGTTGTGACATGACCATAAGTACATGAGAAAAGAGGATGAAATTAAAAGATGGAGCTGGACAAATGTTTTCTTGACTGGATAAATACGTCACATAACAACCACTAACAGCAACACTATAGAAATCATACTGCAACAGTGAAAACTGGGAACACAAATCTAACAGTTAGTCTTCCATTATCAAAAAAAGAATGAATACAAGCAAATAGAAAAAGGGACTGCAATGGGGTCAAAACTCACCTCTGACTAGTGAAAAGAGTCTATCACCACTATTGTTGTTTTGTAAGGTTCTTTATATGTATCACAGGTTGGCAACCTCTACCACCATGTTGTCTTTGTGCAGCCAGAACTGGAGACAATCAAACAGCATTACATGTAGCTATGAAAAAGAAAACAATAATTATATAAATTCAAAAGTCCCTTAGAAAGACAAAAAGTAATGACTTGTGTGCTCTTTCCGTGTCACAGTATCACAAATCGTCAAATTGGCAACATCTTGGATCTGCAGTTTCTTTTTGAAGGATGTAGTATATATTGTATATAGTAAAAAATGTAAATATAATCTAAAAATGTGAACTGAACGACAATAAACATAAATATGCAGTATTATATTAAAGATAGCAGCATACATTGTAATGTGAATTGTAGCATTGAATAAAATCAATAAAACATGATTAGTGTTTGTTCTATAGGGCACTGCCTGGTGGAGATCAGTAGTTGCACGAGATCTTTGAAAAAAACATTTGTCACATTGATAAATACACATACACTACAGTTATATTCTGTCTTATTACTCGAAGAAGATTTCCTTCTGTTTTTGTGAAGATTTCCCACATATTTCCTGAGGTCATGCGATTCTTAGTTTAAAAAATTGCAAATTGAGCGAATTAGCAAGTTTTAGTGAATTCCTATGTATTTTACGCAAATTTGTTTAGCATAGAATCAATTCGCTCATCCACATTGTTTTTTAAGAAATGAGAAGTGATGAAAGACTCAAAACTGCTGTAGGACACGTCGCAAGGCAAGGATGCTACACACAAAGAGGATTTACGGTATTAGCAAGCAGAAATTTTTACATTAAGGCCCCATTCAGCCATAAAGGAAAGTTACAGCAAGAGGAAATGCTTCAAAAGTTATGTTATTGCCACACACATTACCTTGAAAAAGTATTTCATACCCCCATGAACATTTCACAATTTTTTCACTTTTCATCCACAAACTTAAACGTATTTTATTGGGATTTTATGTGATATCACCAAAAAGTAATTTGTGAAGTGGCAATTGGTCTGTTGTGAATTCTGTGGCAGAGCTCCCTCCTGTGGTCACAAGTGGTACTTCGGCTGATTCTGTCTATGAGCTTCCGTTGGTGGATGTGAGTGGTACTGCGGCTTCTGAGTTTCCTTCCTCAGGTGATGTGGTGAAGTCGTTAGGTGCTGCTCTATTTAACTCCACCTAGTGCTTTGCTCCTGGCCTCCAGTCAATGTTCTAGTATTGGTCTTGCTTCCTCCTGGATCGCTCCTGTGGCCTGTCTGTTATGTTTGCTAATGACAGGTGTTATGAAGGCAATCCAGAAACACAGTGTGCTTAGCGATCAGAGCGCACACAGTGATCTGACAAATACCCAAAAATACAAGAACGAGCTCTGAGACGTGGAAACTCTGTAGACTGCACACCTGATCCTATCCTAAACACAACTAAAAGCGGCTGTGGATTACGCCTAACAACTACCTAGGCAACTCGGCACAGCCTAAGAAACTAGCTAGCCTGAAGATAGAAAAACAGGCCTGACTTGCCCCAGAGAAATTCCCCAAAGGAAAAGGCAGCCCCCCACATATAATGACTGTGAGTAAGATGAAAAGACAAAACGTAGGGATGAAATAGATTCAGCAAAGTGGGGCCCGATATTCTAGGACAGAGCGAGGACAGTAAAGCGAACTTTGCAGTCTACAAAAAACCCTAAAGCAAAACCACGCAAAGGGGGCAAAAAAAAAACCCACCGGGCCGAACTAACGGCACGGCGGTACACCCTTTGCGTCTCAGAGCTTCCAGCAAAACAAAAGACAAGCTGGACAGGAAAAAAGCAACAAAAAAGCAAAAAGCACTTAGCTATACAGAGCAGCAGGTCACAGGAACAATCAGGAGAAGCTCAAATCCAACACTGAAACATTGACAAGGAGCAAGGATAGCAGCATCAGGCGGAGTTAAGTAATGAAGCAGTTAACGAGCTCACCAGAACACCTGAGGGAGGAAGCTCAGAAGCTGCAGTACCACTTGTGACCACAGGAGTGAATTCAGCCACAGAATTCACAACAGTACCCCCCCCTTGAGGAGGGGTCACCGAACCCTCACCAGAGCCCCCAGGCCGACCAGGATGAGCCGCATGAAAAGCACGAACAAGATCGGAAGCATGAACATCAGAGGCAAAAACTCAGGAATTATCTTCCTGAGCATAACCCTTCCATTTAACCAGATACTGGAGTTTCCGTCTAGAAACACGAGAATCCAAAATCTTCTCCACAATATACTCCAATTCCCCCTCCACCAAAACAGGGGCAGGAGGCTCAACAGATGGAACCATAGGTGCCACGTATCTCCGCAACAACGACCTATGGAATACATTATGTATGGAAAAGGAGTCTGGGAGGGTCAAACGAAAAGACACAGGATTGAGAACCTCAGAAATCCTATACGGACCAATAAAACGAGGTTTAAATTTAGGAGAGGAAACCTTCATAGGAATATGACGAGAAGATAACCAAACCAGATCCCCAACACGAAGTCGGGGACCCACACGGCGTCTGCGATTAGCGAAAAGTTGAGCTTTCTCCTGGGACAAGATCAAATTGTCCACTACCTGAGTCCAGATCTGCTGCAACCTGTCCACCACAGAATCCACACCAGGACAGTCCGAAGACTCAACCTGTCCTGAAGAGAAACGAGGATGGAACCCAGAATTGCAAAAAAATGGAGAAACCAAGGTAGCCGAGCTGGCCCGATTATTAAGGGCGAACTCAGCCAACGGCAAAAAGGACACCCAATCATCCTGGTCTGCAGAAACAAAACATCTCAGATATGTTTCCAAGGTCTGATTGGTTCGTTCGGTCTGGCCATTAGTCTGAGGATGGAAAGCCGAGGAAAAGGATAGGTCAATGCCCATCCTACCACAAAAGGCTCGCCAAAACCTTGAAACAAACTGGGAACCTCTGTCAGAAACAATATTCTCAGGAATGCCATGCAACCGAACCACATGCTGAAAGAACAAAGGTACCAAATCAGAGGAGGAAGGCAATTTAGCCAAGGGCACCAGATGGACCATTTTAGAAAAGCGATCACAGACCACCCAAATGACTGACATCTTTTGAGAAACGGGAAGGTCAGGAATGAAATCCATCGAAATATGTGTCCAAGGCCTCTTTGGGACCGGCAAGGGCAAAAGCAACCCACTGGCACGAGAACAGCAGGGCTTAGCCCTAGCACAAATCCCACAGGACTGCACAAAAGTACGTACATCCCGTGACAGAGATGGCCACCAGAAGGATCTAGCCACTAACTCTCTGGTACCAAAGATTCCAGGATGACCAGCCAACACCGAACAATGAAGTTCAGAGATAAGTTTATTAGTCCACCTATCAGGGACGAACAGTTTCTCTGCTGGACAACGATCAGGTTTATTCGCCTGAAATTTTTGCAGCACCCGCCGCAAATCAGGGGAGATGGCAGACACAATGACTCCTTCCTTGAGGATACCCGCTGGCTCAGAAAAACCCGGAGAGTCGGGCACAAAACTCCTAGACAGAGCATCCGCCTTCACATTTTTAGAGCCCGGAAGGTACATAATCACAAAGTCGAAGCGGGCAAAAAATAACGACCAACGGGCCTGTCTAGGATTCAAGCGCTTGGCAGACTCGAGATAAGTCAAGTTCTTATGATCAGTCAATACCACCACGTGATGCTTAGCTCCTTCAAGCCAATGACGCCACTCCTCGAATGCCCACTTCATGGCCAGCAACTCTCGATTGCCCACATCATAATTACGCTCAGCGGGCGAAAACTTCCTGGAAAAGAAAGCACATGGTTTCATCACTGAGCAATCAGAACCTCTCTGTGACAAAACCGCCCCTGCTCCAATCTCAGAAGCATCAACCTCGACCTGGAACGGAAGAGAAACATCTGGCTGACACAACACAGGGGCAGAACAAAAACGACGCTTCAACTCCTGAAAAGCTTCCACAGCAGCAGAAGACCAATTAACCAAATCAGCACCCCTCTTGGTCAAATCGGTCAATGGTTTGGCAATGCTAGAAAAATTACAGATGAAGCGACGATAAAAATTAGCAAAGCCCAGGAACTTTTGCAGACCTTTAAGAGATGTCGGCTGAATCCAATCCTGGATGGCTTGGACCTTAACTGGATCCATCTCGATAGTAGAAGGGGTAAAGATGAACCCCAAAAATGAAACTTTCTGCACACCGAAGAGACACTTTGATCCCTTCACAAACAAAGAGTTAGCACGCAGGACCTGAAAAACCATTCTGACCTGCTTCACATGAGACTCCCAATCATCTGAGAAGATCAAAATGTCATCCAAGTAAACAATCAGGAATTTATCCAGATACTCACGGAAGATGTCATGCATAAAAGACTGAAACACAGATGGAGCATTGGCAAGTCCGAACGGCATCACTAGATACTCAAAATGACCCTCGGGCGTATTGAATGCAGTTTTCCATTCATCTCCTTACCTGATTCTCACCAGATTATATGCACCACGAAGATCTATCTTAGTGAACCAACTAGCCCCCTTAATCCGAGCAAACAAGTCAGATAACAATGGCAAGGGATACTGAAATTTAACAGTGATCTTATTAAGAAGGCGGTAATCAATACACGGTCTCAGCGAACCATCCTTCTTGGCTACAAAGAAGAACCCTGCTCCCAGTGGTGATGACGATGGGCGAATATGTCCCTTCTCCAGGGATTCCTTCACATAACTGCGCATAGCGGCGTGTTCGGGCACGGATAAATTAAATAATCGACCTTTAGGGAATTTACTACCAGGAATCAAATTGATAGCACAATCACAATCCCTATGCGGAGGTAGAGCATCGGACTTGGGCTCTTCAAATACATCCTGATAATCAGACAAGAACTCTGGGACCTCAGAAGGGGTGGATGACGAAATCGACAAAAATGGAACATCACCATGTACCCCCTGACAACCCCAGCTGGTTACCGACATAGAATTCCAATCCAATACTGGATTATGGGTTTGTAGCCATGGCAACCCCAACACGACCACATCCTGCAGATTATGCAACACCAGAAAGCGAATAACTTCCTGATGTGCAGGAGCCATGCACATGGTCAGCTGGGCCCAGTATTGAGGTTTATTCTTGGCCAAAGGTGTAGCATCAATTCCTCTCAATGGAATAGGACACCGCAAAGGCTCCAAGAAAAACCCACAACGTTTAGCATAATCCAAATCCATCAGATTCAGGGCAGCGCCCGAATCCACAAACGCCATGACAGAAAACGACGACAAAGAGCATATCAAGGTAATGGACAGAAGGAATTTGGACTGTACAGTACCAATGACGGCAGACCTAGCGGACCGCTTAGTGCGCTTAGGACAATCAGAAATAGCATGAGTGGAATCACCACAGTAGAAACACAGACCATTCAGACGTCTGTATTCCTGCCGTTCAACTCTAGTCATAGTCCTATTGCACTGCATAGGCTCAGGTTTAACCTCAGGCAGTACCGCCAAATGGTGCACAGATTTACGCTCGCGCAAGCGTCGACCGATCTGAATGGCCAAAGACAAAGACTCATTCAAACCAGTAGGCATAGGAAATCCCACCATGACATCCTTAAGAGCCTCAGAGAGACCCTTTCTGAACAAAGCTGCCAGCGCAGATTCATTCCACTGAGTGAGTACTGACCATTTCCTAAATTTCTGACAATATACTTCTATATCATCCTGACCCTGGCACAAAGACAGCAAATTTTTCTCAGCCTGATCCACTGAATTAGGCTCATCGTACAGCAATCCGAGCGCCAGGAAAAACGCATCGACACTACTCAATGCAGGGTCTCCTGGCGCAAGAGAAAATGCCCAGTCTTGAGGGTCGCCGCGCAAAAAAGAAATAATAATCAAAACCTGTTGAATAGGATTACCAGAAGAATGAGGTTTCAAGGCCAGAAATAGCTTACAATTATTTTTGAAACTTAGAAACTTAGTTCTATCTCCAAAAAACAAATCAGGAATAGGAATTCTTGGTTCTAACATAGATTTCTGATCAATAGTATCTTGAATTTTTTGTACATTTATAACGAGATTATCCATTGAAGAGCACAGACCCTGAATATCCATGTCCACACCTGTGTCCAGAATCACCCAAATGTCTAGGGGAAAAAAAAAGTGAACACAGAGCAGAAAAAAAAAAAAAATGATGTCAGAACTTTTTCTTTCCCTCTATTGAGAATCATTAGTTTGGCTCCTTGTACTGTTATGTTTGCTAATGACAGGTGTTATGAAGGCAATCCAGAAACACAGTGTGCTTAGCGATCAGAGCGCACACAGTGATCTGACAAATACCCAAAAATACAAGAACGAGCTCTGAGACGTGGAAACTCTGTAGACTGCACACCTGATCCTATCCTAAACACAACTAAAAGCAGCTGTGGATTGCGCCTAACAACTACCTAGGCAACTCGGCACAGCCTAAGAAACTAGCTAGCCTGAAGATAGAAAAACAGGCCTGACTTGCCCCAGAGAAATTCCCCAAAGGAAAAGGCAGCCCCCCACATATAATGACTGTGAGTAAGATGAAAAGACAAAACGTAGGGATGAAATAGATTCAGCAAAGTGGGGCCCGATATTCTAGGACAGAGCGAGGACAGTAAAGCGAACTTTGCAGTCTACAAAAAACCCTAAAGCAAAACCACGCAAAGGGGGCAAAAAAAAAAACCACCGTGCCGAACTAACGGCACGGCGGTACACCCTTTGCGTCTCAGAGCTTCCAGCAAAACAAAAGACAAGCTGGACAGGAAAAAAGCAACAAAAAAGCAAAAAGCACTTAGCTATACAGAGCAGCAGGTCACAGGAACAATCAGGAGAAGCTCAAATCCAACACTGAAACATTGACAAGGAGCAAGGATAGCAGCATCAGGCGGAGTTAAGTAATGAAGCAGTTAACGAGCTCACCAGAACACCTGAGGGAAGAAGCTCAGAAGCTGCAGTACCACTTGTGACCACAGGAGTGAATTCAGCCACAGAATTCACAACACCTGTCTTCTCTGCATAAGCCAAGTTTTGCTTGTGTTATTTTTGTTTGCTATTTTTCCTGTCCAGCTTGCTTTATTGGTTTTTCTTGCTTGCTGGAAGCTCTGGGACGCAGAGGGAGCACCTCCGTACAGTTAGTCGGTGCGGAGGGTCTTTTTGCCCCCTCTGCGTGGTTGTTTGTAGGGTTTTGTGTTGACCGCAAAGTTATCTTTCCTATCTTCGGTCTGTTCAGTAAGTTGGGCCTCACTTTGCTAAATCTATTTCATCTCTGCGTTTGTATTTTCATCTCTACTCACAGTCATTATATGTGGGGGGCTGCCGTTTCCTTTGGGGTATGTCTCTGAGGCAAGGTAGGCTTATTTTTCTATCTTAGGCCTAGCTAGTTTCTCAGGCTGTGCCGAGTTGCATAGGGAGCGTCAGGCGCAATCCACGGCTGCCTCTAGTGTGGTTGGATAGGATTAGGGATTGCGGTCAGCAGAGTTCCCACGTCTCAGAGCTCGTCCTATGTCTTTTGGTTATTGTCAGGTCACTTTGTGTGCTCTGAACTTCAAGGTCCATTGTGGTTCTGAATTACCTAATCACAACAGTACTGGAGGCCACAAGTACTAATGCTTCTCAATAGAGTGAAAAAAGAAGTTCTGAGACCATTTTTTTTTCTTTGCACTGTGTTTTGCCTTTTTTTTTCCCCTAGACATTTGGGTGGTTCAGGACACAGGTGTAGTGATGGACATTAAAGGTCTGTCTTCATGTGTGGATCATCTCACTGCAAGAGTACAAAATATTCAAGACTTTGTGGTTCAGAATTCTATGTTAGAACCAAGAATTCCTATTCCTGATTTGTTTTCTGGAGATAGAGCTAAATTTCTGAGTTTCAAAAATAATTGTAAACTGTTTCTGGCTTTGAAACCCCGCTCCTCTGGTGACCCAGTTCAACAAGTTAGGATCATTATTTCTTTATTACGTGGCGACCCTCAAGACTGCGCATTTTCCCTTGCGCCAGGAGATCCTGCATTATGTAATATTGATGCGTTTTTCCTGGCGCTCGGATTGCTGTACGATGAACTTAATTCGGTGGATCAGGCAGAGAAAAATTTGCTGGCTCTGTGTCAGGGTCAGGATGAGATAGAGATTTATTGTCAGAAGTTTAGAAAGTGGTCCGTGCTCACTCAATGGAATGAAGGTGCGCTGGAAGCTATTTTCAGAAAGGGTCTCTCTGAAGCCCTTAAGGATGTCATGGTGGGATTTCCCATGCCTGCTGGTCTGAATGAGTCTATGTCTTTGGCCATTCAGATCGGTCGATGCTTGCGTGAGCGTAAATCTGTGCACCTTTTGGCGGTATTATCCGAGCATAAACCTGAGCCTATGCAGTGCGATAGGACTTTGACCAGAGTTGAACGGCAAGAACACAGACGTCAGAATGGGCTGTGTTTCTACTGTGGTGATTCCACTCATGCTATCTCCCATTGTCCTAAGCGCACTAAGCGGTTCGCTAGGTCTGCCACCATTGGTACGGTACAGTCAAAATTTATTTTGTCCATTACTTTGATCTGCTCTTTGTCATCCTATTCTGTCATGGCATTTGTGGATTCAGGCGCTGCCCTGAATTTGATGGACTTGGAGTATGCAAGGCGTTGTGGATTTTTCTTGGAGCCCTTGCAGTGTCCTATTCCATTGAGAGGAATTGATGCTACGCCTTTGGCCAAGAATAAGCCTCAGTACTGGACCCAGCTGACCATGTGCATGGCTCCTGCACATCATAATCTGCATGATGTGGTCGTGTTGGGGTTGCCATGGCTACAAGTCCATAACCCAGTATTAGATTGGAAATCCATGTCTGTGTCCAGCTGGGGTTGTCAGGGGGTACATGGTGATGTCCCATTTCTGTCTATTTCGTCATCCACCCCTTCTGAGGTCCCAGAGTTCTTGTCTGATTACCGGGATGTATTTGATGAGCCCAAGTCCAATGCCCTACCTCCGCATAGGGATTGTGATTGTGCTATTGATTTGATTCCTGGTAGTAAGTTTCCTAAAGGTCGACTGTTTAATTTATCTGTACCTGAGCACGCCGCTATGCGGAGTTACGTGAAGGAGTCCTTAGAGAAGGGTCATATTCGCCCGTCATCGTCGCCATTGGGAGCGGGGCTCTTTTTTGTGGCCAAGAAGGATGGTTCACTGAGACCTTGTATAGATTACCGCCTTCTAAATAAAATCACGGTCAAATTTCAGTACCCCTTGCCGCTGCTATCTGATTTGTTTGCTCGGATCAAGGGGGCTAGTTGGTTCACCAAGATAGATCTTCGTGGTGCGTATAATCTTGTGCGTATTAAGCGGGGCGATGAATGGAAAACTGCATTTAATACGCCTGAGGGCCATTTTGAGTACCTAGTTATGCCTTTCGGACTTGCCAATGCTCCATCGGTGTTTCAGTCCTTTATGCATGACATCTTCCGAGAGTACCTGGATAAATTCCTGATTGTATACTTGGATGATATTTTGGTCTTCTCGGATGATTGGGAGTCTCATGTGAAGCAGGTCAGAATGGTGTTCCAGGTCCTGCGTGCTAATTCTTTGTTTGTGAAGGGATCAAAGTGTCTCTTTGGTGTTCAGAAGGTTTCATTTTTGGGGTTCATTTTTTCCCCTTCTACTATCGAGATGGACCCTGTTAAGGTCCAGGCCATCTATGATTGGACTCAGCCGACATCTCTGAAGAGTCTGCAAAAGTTCCTGGGCTTTGCTAATTTTTATCGTCGCTTCATCTGTAATTTTTCTAGTATTGCTAAACCATTGACCGATTTGACCAAGAAGGGTGCTGATGTGGTCAATTGGTCTTCTGCTGCTGTGGAAACTTTTCAAGAGTTAAAGCGTCATTTTTCTTCTGCCCCTGTGTTGTGTCAACCAGATGTTTCGCTTCCGTTCCAGGTCGAGGTTGATGCTTCTGAAATTGGAGCGGGGGCTGTTTTGTCGCAGAGAAGTTCTGATTGCTCGGTGATGAAACCATGCGCCTTCTTTTCCAGGAAGTTTTCGCCTGCTGAGCGAAATTATGATGTTGGCAATCGAGAGTTGCTTGCCATGAAGTGGGCATTCGAGGAGTGGCGTCATTGGCTTGAAGGAGCTAAGCATCGCGTGGTGGTCTTGACTGATCACAAGAACTTGACTTATCTCGAGTCTGCCAAACGGTTGAATCCTAGACAGGCTCGTTGGTCGCTGTTTTTCTCCCGTTTTGACTTTGTGGTTTCGTACCTTCCGGGCTCTAAAAATGTGAAGGCGGATGCCCTGTCTAGGAGTTTTGTGTCTGACTCTCCGGGTTTGTCTGAGCCGGCGGGTATTCTCAAAGAGGGAGTAATTTTGTCTGCCATCTCCCCTGATTTGCGGCGGGTGCTGCAAAAATTTCAGGCTAATAAACCTGATCGTTGCCCAGCGGAGAAACTGTTTGTCCCTGATAGGTGGATGAATAAAGTTATCTCTGAGGTTCATTGTTCGGTGTTGGCTGGTCATCCTGGAATCTTTGGTACCAGAGAGTTAGTGGCTAGATCCTTTTGGTGGCCGTCTCTGTCGCAGGATGTGCGTTCTTTTGTGCAGTCCTGTGGGATTTGTGCTCGGGCTAAGCCCTGCTGTTCTCGTGCCAGTGGGTTGCTTTTGCCCTTGCCGGTCCCGAAGAGGCCTTGGACACATATCTCTATGGATTTTATTTCGGATCTCCCCGTCTCTCAAAAAATGTCGGTCATTTGGGTGGTTTGTGATCGCTTCTCTAAGATGATCCATTTGGTATCCTTGTCTAAATTACCTTCCTCCTCTGATTTGGTGCCATTGTTTTTCCAGCATGTGGTTCGTTTACATGGCATTCCAGAGAACATCGTTTCTGACAGAGGTTCCCAGTTTGTTTCGAGGTTTTGGCGAGCCTTTTGCGCTAGGATGGGCATTGATTTGTCTTTTTCCTCGGCTTTCCATCCTCAGACTAATGGCCAGACCGAACGAACCAATCAGACCTTGGAAACATATCTGAGATGCTTTGTTTCTGCTGATCAGGATGATTGGGTGTCCTTCTTGCCTTTGGCTGAGTTCGCCCTTAATAATCGGGCCAGCTCGGCTACCTTGGTTTCGCCGTTTTTCTGCAACTCTGGGTTCCATCCTCGTTTCTCTTCAGGGCAGGTTGAGTCTTCGGACTGTCCTGGTGTGGATACGGTGATGGACAGGTTACAGCAGATTTGGACTCATGTAGTGGACAATTTGACCTTGTCCCAGGAGAAGGCTCAACGTTTCGCTAATCGCAGATGCTGTGTGGGTCCCCGACTTCGTGTTGGGGATTTGGTTTGGTTGTCATCTCGTCATATTCCTATGAAGGTTTCCTCTCCTAAGTTTAAGCCTCGTTTCATTGGTCCGTATAGGATTTCTGAGGTTCTTAATCCTGTGTCTTTTCGTTTGACCCTTCCAGATTCTTTTTCCATCCATAACGTATTCCATAGGTCATTGTTGCGGAGATACGTGGTACCTATGGTTCCTTCTGTGGATCCTCCTGCCCCGGTTTTGGTGGAGGGGGAGTTGGAGTATATTGTGGAGAAGATTTTGGATTCTCGTGTTTCGAGACGGAAACTCCAGTATCTGGTTAAGTGGAAGGGTTATGGTCAGGAAGATAATTCCTGGGTCTTTGCCTCTGATGTCCATGCTGCCGATCTTGTTCGTGTCTTTCATATGGCTCATCCTGGTCGGCCTGGGGGCTCTGGTGAGGGTTCGGTGACCCCTCCTCAAGGGGGGGGGTACTGTTGTGAATTCTGTGGCAGAGCTCCCTCCTGTGGTCACAAGTGGTACTTCGGCTGATTCTGTCTATGAGCTTCCGTTGGTGGATGTGAGTGGTACTGCGGCTTCTGAGTTTCCTTCCTCAGGTGATGTGGTGAAGTCGTTAGGTGCTGCTCTATTTAACTCCACCTAGTGCTTTGCTCCTGGCCTCCAGTCAATGTTCTAGTATTGGTCTTGCTTCCTCCTGGATCGTTCCTGTGGCCTGTCTTCTCTGCATAAGCTAAGTTTTGCTTGTGTTATTTTTGTTTGCTATTTTTCCTGTCCAGCTTGCTTTATTGGTTTTTCTTGCTTGCTGGAAGCTCTGGGAAGCAGAGGGAGCACCTCCGTACCGTTCGTCGGTGCGGAGGGTCTTTTTGCCCCCTCTGCGTGGTTGTTTGTAGGGTTTTGTGTTGACCGCAAAGTTATCTTTCCTATCTTCGGTCTGTTCAGTAAGTTGGGCCTCACTTTGCTAAATCTATTTCATCTCTGCGTTTGTATTTTCATCTCTACTCACAGTCATTATATGTGGGGGGCTGCCTTTTCCTTTGGGGTATTTCTCTGAGGCAAGGTAGGTTTATTTTTCTATCTTAGGCCTAGCTAGTTTCTCAGGCTGTGCCGAGTTGCATAGGGAGCGTTAGGCGCAATCCACGGCTGCCTCTAGTGTGGTTGGATAGGATTAGGGATTGCGGTCAGCAGAGTTCCCACGTCTCAGAGCTCGTCCTATGTCTTTTGGTAATTGTCAGGTCACTTTGTGTGCTCTGAACTTCAAGGTCCATTGTGGTTCTGAATTACCTAATCACAACATTGGTCACTCTGGATTTTCTTTAAGGGTATCAGATTACGGAGGACTGTATATACAGCGGGTGAAATAAGTATTGAACACGTCACCAATTTTCTAAGTG
Organism: Ranitomeya imitator; assembly: GCF_032444005.1. NCBI lineage: Eukaryota > Metazoa > Chordata > Amphibia > Anura > Dendrobatidae > Ranitomeya > Ranitomeya imitator. Next base: position 825,635,796 of record NC_091284.1, read on the forward strand.
AATCTATTTCTAAAGGTGCTATTGACATGAAATTCTCACCAGATGTCAGTAACAACCTATCCATTCCACACAGGCAAAGAAATCACCATAGACGTCCATAACTATGTGTAATCATGAGAAATGGCACAGGGAAAAAGTATTAAACACGCTTACTGAAATTACTGAAATTTATTTAATACTTCATTTAGAAAATTGGTGAACTGTTCAATACCTGTTTCACCCACTGTAAATGCACCTCACAATTTCCAAGTTTATATTTTATTTTTAAAACGTTGACGGGTTATGAAGACTTTTTCAAGGCACTGTATAAGCAGTGTATCGAATGGCAGCTCAGTTTTACTCATGACTTTGGTGACTCTTTGGTGGAGGACTGCTATTTAAATGCATCAATCCCTAGGATGATCTTCCTACTTTTACAGCAATTCATTCTTTGTATGTGGACACCCAACTACATCACCCCCACCTCTAAACAACACTCGCGTCTCAATGTCCCTCACTCTTACAGAAAGGTCCCAGGCAAACTGCACGTCCATACGATCGGGCCTAGCCATGAAGGGGTGTTACCAAGCAGCTACTTTGGTTTTAACTGGAGCCTCTAGTGGTGAGGTCAGGCTTGTGCGGCAGGTAGCTGCCAGGTGCCACTGCTGGGCAGAATCCGGTACTGCAGAAGCTGTCTCTAGGGGTCAGGTACATTTACACTACTACTGGTTGTAGATGACGAGGAAAAAGCTAACATATTAAACACCTTCTTCTCCACGGTATTCACGGTGGAAAATGAAATGCTAGGTGAAATCCCAAGAAACAATGAAAACCCTATATTAAGGGTCACAAATCTAACCCAAGAAGAGGTGCGAAACCGGTGACTACTCTTGAAGCTCATCAAGAGAATGCCAAGAGTGTGCAAAGCAGTCATCAAAGCAAAGGTGGCTACTTTGAAGAACCTATAATATAAGACATATTTTCAGTAGTTTCATACTTTTTTGTTAAGTATATAATTCCACATGTGTTAATTCATAGTTTTGATGCTTTCAGTGTGAATGTACAATTTTCATAGTCATGAAAATACAGAAAAATCTTTAAATAAGAAGGTGTGTCCAAACTTTTGGTCTGTACTGTACATATTGCCACACTCCCTTCTTCATTGTGATTGTGCTTCTAAATAACAAAAACACTAAAATGAGAATGCCTTCATTCAGGATTCCAGTAGGGGTTCTGGTGCAATTGACATATGACAGCATACTATACTAGTACTGTATTATTACTTTGTGTATTTGTTATCGAAAGTAACCAGATACTATATTTAATCTTTGAAGTACAGCATCTGCACTCTGGTTACAAGTTTTCTTACCTGTGACCCAGGAAATTGCTGTAAGCTTTCGGCAAGTATATAGCTTTTGTAGCTGTATGTGGATAAAATTGTATATATTCCCCAATATCAGTAGTGCAAGCATCGTCCTTTAATGCAACAGTCCATAATTGAATGGCAATCATAGTCGGTAAATTATAATGTTATAATCCGTGAACTGTATGTTGTACAGATGCAGCGCCCCAGAGTCCTGGCCGTTGCAGTAATGTCGCTCTGCCACTAAGGGGAGTGATGTTATGTCTGATTGCACAAAAGGAGTTCACCTGACCAGGTATCACAGTCACACATTACACTTCACACTCCGGCCACCAGGGGGAGCAAAAGGCACTATGTATTAGGCCACTCCTCACACTTTGGTAAAACTGGGGGTTGGATAGGAAGTCAGAACAGAACGCAGCCTGGGAGAGCTCCAGGAAGGACCTGTCAGGGGTGGGTTCCTGGCAGGTGCCTAGCAGAAAGGACAGATCGTTACGGAGCCGCGCCTGCACTACCTTGCGGCGGCATCCTAAGGAAGGACACGAAGCGAAGGATATTGTGGAGAAGTGAGAAACGAAATCGCAGCACAAAGGAAATAGAACCAGAAGGATTCGTGCCCTGAGATCGGCAACATCCTACTGAGGCGCGTAGCCGGTGGCCGGAACGCCGAGGAAGTAACAGGCTTCAAGCATTACTTCAAACAGCGGCAGGACAGTTGATTTTAGGTTGGCTGTCTACCTTACATCACCTAAGCAGACATAGGGGGCAACCGTGGAGAGGGACATCTCTAGGGTCCCAGAATAGCTCTGAACCTTCCCGTCAAACGGGTGCGTCCTATCCAGATAAACTTGGGGGACGGAGAGAGAGAGAATGAACGAATACGAAAGTTGTGAGGACTATCCCGAATGCTCAGCAGGGAAGGACTACAACACACAGGCGCTAGTGGTAGGCACTGATTTCCACCTGCAAAGGGAGCTCTGGATGTGCCTTCGGACCGGCCGGACTCAGGCAGCCCTGTTAGCAGTGCTCTGGATTGCGGATCCCGAAGTCTTCAGTAAAAAGGTAAAGAGACTGCAACCCTGTGTCCTCGTTATTAACTGCGCCTCACATCATCGCCACCTACTCTACCGGGAAGCCCTGGGGACATACTTCACCTGTGGGAAGGTATACCATCTAGCTGCCATTCCATCACCCCAGCGGACCCCTAAGCAGCATCGGTCACCCTGACCGAATACCACAGGTGGCGTCACGAACCCTTGACAAACTTTCGTTTACCCTTTCATTAGACGCCCCTTAGCAGGGTCACGGACCGGGTCCAGCCACCGTGACAACCCCAGCACCGAGACCGAGAGGACCGGTACCGAGAACCCCGCAGCCCTGCATCTGGGGGCGCTCCAACTTGGCGTCACGAACAGGATGTACTTAAGCCTGAAGATTCAGGTTATGTGTGCCTTGGAACTGTGTCTGAATTGTGCTTGAACTGTGATTTATTGCAAAGACTGTGTATTGCTATTTGCCGCCAAGATTCCCGCCAAAACTGCGGCCATTATAGTGCCACGAGGAGCGCAGGAGAAGAAGAAGGGCCTGGAGTTGTGGGCGTGAACGGACTTAGAAGCGTGAAAAGTAATGGCTGCCCAGTCTAAGTATTTTTGCATTTTGGACACGTGTCCGTCAGCAGCAGAGACCCACCTCCTGCTTCTCTATGGAGGGCGGGAGCTATGGAGACAGGGCCGCCCTCGAAAGAGGGCATGGGAGGAATATGAAGGAGACGGGGGAACTGACATGGCGACCCCCAGGCATCCACGTGGAAATACCCCGGCCCGGTCTGATCCCCTGCTGGAGGGAGAAAACTCTGGTCCACTAGCGCAAGAAGGGCCCGATGCTCAGCCCCTGGGAGGCAGGTTGGACATGATCAGGGTCCGGCGGCTGGTCACCCGCTGGAGGAATGCTCGGAGGGAGGCACAGTCCGCCTCGCTGACGACCCCGATTTCCCCGCCTGAACCGTGGATCGGCCGAGGTCTGCTCAATCCCCATGCAGGAACCGAAACTGAATGGGCCCCTGGGATTCGTCTGTCTCCCTTATCTGATCCGCTGCTTGCTGCGGCTGCGGGGGGGGGGCCCAGCCGTGTCGCTACCCCATCGTGGACCGAGGGGACCGGATCTTAGGGTCCTCACCTGGGAGGAGTACCGGCAGCACCGATTGGTGGAGTGGAAGGAGGAAACCAAACCCAGGGCCTTGGTCGACTTGCGGGAAGATCCTCTACCGCAGTCGGGTGTCGTAGTCCTCTTCAATCCCCAGGAGGGGAGGGGAGTCATCCAGGAGATCGGGACGCCGTTGACGGTTCCGTGTCACCCGGGACGAGGTAGAGCCCTGCTACGGGCAAGACGACACTGACCGTAACTTACAACCTGGAGATGCGGTAACCTACACCTGATGGCAGAGGGGAGCTGGCTGGTGGGCCCACGGAATCCAATGGTGCACAGCCCTTCTAGCTTAGCTTCAACCCCGGCCCGGGAAGCCGAGCCCGTCACGGAAGAGACGACTGCGACCTCCGCTGCGAACTACCAAGTTGCTCAGACTCGTCAGGTGACCTTGAGTCCCACGCGTTCTCGGCCGAGAAGGGTGGTGTGCGAGGTAAAGCCATTACCATCGCAGAAATAAACCTTGAAACCCTGAATATGTATATAGTTAACTGTTTCCTGCTCTTTTGCTGCTTAAAACCCGGTTAGGGTTAATTCTTTAAAGGGATCCCTTTGTTGACCCGGGATCCCAATTGTTTCAAGTTTTGCTATTTTTCTACTAGAGACTGCCGAATCATGGACGGTGAATGATTCACAAACTGGTTTTGTAAATAGTTTGCACCTTCTTAAAGGTGCTCCCTACTGGTTTTACAAGGAAAGAAGACTTTGCGAAGAAACTATTCCTGATGACGTGAAAGTTTCTCTTGTCTTAAAGTTTATGACAGACTTGTTGATTGATTGCACTACCTCAGAAAAGACTGATTTTTCCTCTTAAAGGGAATGTTTACATGTTGCACTTTGATAATGTTGCCTTAAGTAGTAAGATAGTAATAATGTTTACATGTAGCTATAGAGCTAGTAAGTGAACCCGTAGGGGTTAGTGAGTCCTCCTGAAAACCATAGAGAGATGGTTGCTGTGAACCTAGAAGAAGAGATGCAGTAGGCCCAGACAAGTAGCTAGGCGGTCCTGCATATGTGAAGTTGAAGAAGTAAAGAAAATGTTAACTTTGTACCATAGTGTTTTATAGTAAGCCTTTAGTGGGTTCAGCTTATACGCCCTTAAAGGAAAAGTTAAATTATTGTTCAAAGATTTGCACTTAGTAGAATACCCGGCTGGGTAAAGGAAATTATTTATAGTCAGTAAGTTAGGATGTTATTTAAAATGTTTCAATATGTTTCTGTTTGTAACGTTCAAGTGACCTCACCTCCCATAAAGGGAAGCATTGTTATGTTTACCTATTCATAGCATTTCAAAATTTTGTATGTCTTTTTCTAACATGTATTGTTGTTCTTCTTTTCCCAGTCCGGGAGTACTGGATTTAACCGGGGGGGAGTGTTGTGAATTCTGTGGCAGGGCTCCCTCCTGTGGTCACAAGTGGTACTTCGGCTGGTTCTCTCTGTGAGCTTCCATTGGTGGAGGAAAGTGGTACTGCGGCTTCTGAGTTTCCTTCCTCAGGTGATGTGGTAAGATCGTTAGGTGTTTCCCTATTTAACTCCACCCAGTGCTTTGATCCTGGCCTCCAGTCAATGTTCTAGTGTTGGACCAGTTTCCTCCTGGATCGTTCCTGTGGCTTGCTGCTCTGCATAGCTAAGTTTCTCATTGCTATTTGTTTGCTGTTTTTTCTGTCCAGCTTGTCAATTTGTTTTTTTCTGCTTGCTGGAAGCTCTGGGACGCAGAGGGTGTACCTCCGTACCGTTAGTTCGGTACGGAGGGTCTTTTTGCCCCCTTTGCGTGGTTTTTGAAGGGTTTTGTGTTGACCGCAAAGTTACCTTTCCTATCCTCGCTCTGTTCAGAAAGTTGGGCCTCACTTTGCTAAATCTATTTCATCTCTACGTTTGTCTCTTCATCTTTACTCACAGTCATTATATGTGGGGGCTGCCTTTTCCTTTGGGGTATTTCTCTGAGGCAAGGTAGGCTTATTTTCTATCTTCAGGCTAGCTAGTTTCTCAGGCCGTGCCGAGTTGCATAGGCAGCGTTAGGCTGCCTCTAGTGTGGTTTGTTAGGATCAGGGATTGCGGTCAACAGAGTTCCCACGTCTCAGAGCTCGTTCTCGTTTTTTGGGTTATTGTCAGGTCACTGTATGTGCGCTGACCTCTATGTCCATTGTGGTTCTGAATTATCTTTCATAACAGGGGAGTGCAGCGCCCCAGAGTCCTGGTCGTTGCAGTAATGTCGCTCTGCCACTAAGGGGAGTGATGTTATGTCTGATTGCACTAAAGGAGTTCACCTGACCAGGTATCACAGTCACACATTACACTTCACACTCCGGCCACCAGGGGAGCAAAAGGCCACTCCTCACACTTTGGTAAAACTGGGGGTTGGATAGGAAGTTAGACAGAACGCAGCCTGGGAGAGCTCCAGGAAGGACCTGTCAGGGGTGGGTTCCTGGCAGGTGCCTAGCAGAAAGGACAGATCGTTACGGAGCCGCGCCTGCACTACCTTGCGGCGGCATACTAAGGAAGGACACGAAGCGAAGGATATTGTGGAGAAGTGAGAAACGAAATCGCAGAACAAGGAGATAAACCAGTAGGAGTCGTGCCGCGAGATTGGCAACATCCTACTGAGGCGCGTAGCCGGTGGCCGGAACGCCGAGGAAGTAACAGACTTCAAGCATTACTTCAAACAGCGGCAGGACAGTTGATTATAGGTTGGCTGTCTACCTTACATCACCTAAGCAGACATAGGGGGCAAACATGGAGAGGGGCATCTCTAGGGTCCCAGAATAGCTCCCAGCCTTCCCGTCAAACGGGTGCGTCCTATCCAGATAAATTGGGGGACGGAGAGAGAGAACGAACGAATACGAAAGTTGTGAGGACTATCCCGAATGATCAGCAGGGAAGGACTACAACACACAGGCGCTAGTTGGTAGGCACTGATTTCCACCTGCAAAGGGAGCTCTGGATGTGCCTTCGGACCGGCCGGACTCAGCCAGCCCTGTTAGCAGTGCTCTGGATTGCAGATCCCGAAGTCTTCAGTAAAAAGGTAAAGAGACTGCAACCCTGTGTCCTCGTTATTAACTGCACCTCACATCATCGCCACCTACACTACTGGGAAGCCCTGGGGATATGCTTCACCTGTGGGAAGGTATACCATCTAGCTGCCATTCCATCACCCCAGCGGACCCCTAAGCAGCGTCGGTCACCCTGACCGAATACCACAGGTGACATCACGAACCCTTGACAAACTTTCGTTTACCCTTTCATTGGACGCCCCTTAGCAGGGTCACGGACCAGGTCCAGCCACCGTGACAACCCCAGCACCGAGACCGAGAGGACCGGTACCGAGAACCCCACGGCCCTGCGTCTGGGGGCGCTCCACAGATATATTTTATATTAGTATACTCATAGTGAAAGGTCAGACTGCTACCATGGTAATAAAGATGGTAAGCAACTGAAGGTAAAGTCGGCAATATACTGCGTAAGATTCTGGACATTATGAAACTGGCTTTTTAGTGCAGGTTCAGGTCCTTTATTTCCTCTGTGAAGAGCAGAACAAAAATGATTACCTCAATGAACAAAAATAAAAAAAAAGAATTTGTGATAAATATTGACCTGTCCATTCAAGGACATTTTAGCTATAGTATGAAATCCTGTTTTTCTTGTCTGTGGAATTGCCTTTGTACTGTTTGTTGTGAAACTGCGGCCCACGAAACTGTTTTCTTTTCTTTTCTTTCTTTCCTGTTTTGTCTCTTTGTTTAAACATGCAAAACTTGTATAACCACTAAACCTACTGAAACAACTATATAAAGAAGGGGTAGCACCTTGAAGGCAGGCGTGCTTCAGAGACTTCCCAGTGATACACTATACAAGACGTGTCTTGTGTATTATTTCTGGTGATTCCCCACTTCCAAAGGCTGCTCCGACTGAGTGTGATCCCGACATTTCCTGGCGCCTGAACAGGGACCCGAGGTCTGTGTATTCCTTCAAGAACACCGGCAGAATACGAACGAAAAGAGAATCTGGGATAATGGACGGCAGATGAACAAAAACCTGGCCAGGTAAGAGACACTGTTAGATCTCTTATATCTGCCCTGCACTGTCCGTAAGATTTTCTGTGTCGTGTTCTTTAGCGGGTAGTTCTAGTAGAGGAGGATACCTATAGCTCGGGTTCTTGAACTATTTAGGAATTGATCACCTCACGGAGTACGGCATTGAATGAGAGTGAATGTGAATAGAAGGTGTGTGGAAGTTGGGAATAGCCCTATAAGCCGCCCAGGGGGTTGAAACAGAAGAAGTGACTGTCCCACTGGGCAACGTGGTTGCGTCCTTTCGGGGAGACCTCCGCGCCTATGTTCAATCTCTGATCCTGTCTTTGACAAAAACCTGGTGACGGATAAGTGTATGATAGTATGAGCCCAGGACAGATAAATTAGCCTGGGACAAGAATACGTTGTATGTGATAGTATAAGCCCAGGACAGATAAATTAGCCTGGGACAAGATACGTTGTATGTTCTTTTTCTTTTTCTGTCTGGTTGCATTTGTGTTGTTTGCTATAGGTGTAGGAATCAGGATTTTCTTACATCAACACAGTTTAAACATCCTAGTTCCTTAGGAAGAAGGTAACGAGGTATTCTCATACCCAAACGCCACCTAGGGCAAGAAAAAGACATCCTAGCTCCTTAGGAAGAAGGTAACGAGGTATTCTCATACCCAAACGCCACCTAGGGCAAGAAAAATACATCCTAGCTCCTTAGGAAGAAGGTAACGAGGTATTCTCATACCCAAACGCCACCTAGGGCAAGAAAGCTCAGGATAAGAAAATGGGGAATAAGCAAACAAAGTCGGAACCAGAAGAATTAGATATCTATACTATCATAAAGGAGAGAAGTGGTGAAGATGCCACTAAGGGGCTGAAAAAGATTTTTAGTAAGTTTGGAGTTACTAGGGCAGAAGCTTTTAGTAGAAAACTATGGGAAGGAATTCAGGAAAGGAAAAAAGGCATAATCAGAGACAAGAAATGGATAGATCAGATCCAAGCATTGATTGATGTCTCTAGGGTAGCAGAAAATGAGGGATGGACATATAATCAACAGAGTAAAAAGTGGTGTATTAGACCCACAGGCTGTGGAGAAAAACAAAATGTGGAATCTAAAAATACCCCACCCCCATACCTTAACCCACATGCCCCATCTTTTCTCCAAACACCACCTCAAAGTTTAGCCGGACCAGGAGGATGGGTATGTCCGCACTGTGGACAACAAAATCCAGACTGGAGAAATGATTGCCTAGCCTGTGGTACACCTAGACATGGCGCTGTACTTGCCCCTGTTAGGGTAGTACCAAGACCCTTTAGGGAACCTGGTGCTGACGGAGTAATGGGAACTAGATATCACCAAACTTGACAATATTTCCCTTGGTCCCCCGCTGAAGGCATGTCTCTCTTGCATAACGCACCAGATCCCACCCAGTGTCCAGTTAGATTTGCACAATATATACAGCAAATTATGCAGACTCACGCTGGAGTTTGGGCAGATGGAGAAGAATTATGTAGAATGAAAATGACTCCTGGACTCTTCCAGGAGCTATTAGCAAATCTACAGGTACATAGGCCCCAAGCAGGAGATGGTGCCTTACAAACGATAGAATCAGGTACACAATTTGTAGATCACTTAATGGTTTTCATGAGGGAGAGACAGAGGCAGAGAGGAACAACGGGAGTGGTGGCTCAGAAATCTGGACAATCAGTAGACGAATATTATCTAAGTGTAGAAAATAATTTCAGAGATGAAGGCATGGATCTAACCGCTCCAGGAATGATGAGGTTAATTACAAAAACCTTTATAGATGGATTGTCTCCAAAAGTGAAGGAAAAGCTTAAGGCCGCAACCCCTGATTGGAGAACCTTGGAAGACCCACACCTGGCTAGACAGAAAGCTGTAGGGATAGAAATGGACTTAAGAGAAAATTCTAAGCCAGTAAGAATTGCACAGGCTAATACTGGCTCTGCTAATCAAAAGTTTACTTGTCATTACTGTAAGAAGCCAGGACATTTCCAAAGGGAATGTAGGAAGAGAAAAGCAGATATAGATTCAGGAACCTTTGTACCCAAAAATAGGATAAATAACCCAGTGCCTGATCAAACAGACAGCTCAGAATGACTGAAAGTTATGCAGGTCTCTCTTCCTTCTAGAAGACCAATAATACAAGTTGAAGTTGAGGGTAAAAATGTACCTTTTCTGATAGATACGGGAGCAACATCCTCCATTTTAAATCAGGACTTTTTACCATATCCTGACAATATATCCTCAAAGGTTACATATGCAGAAGGGTATGATGGTAAAATTCAGGCGTTGCCCTTTACAAAACATTTAAATGTGAGCTTTGGCCCTAAAACTTTTGTATCCAAATTTTTATTTGCTAAAGGTGCACCTACCTGCTTGTTGGGTACTGATGTCTTAAGTAAAATGCATGCAAACATCCATTTTAGAGAAGATGGCACAGTTATGCTGACCATCCCTGAAGATGCAGAAACTCTGGAACCATATGTTAGAATACAGGCAATGGAGGATTTTCCCGAAATTTACACTCAACAAGCAAAAATTGACTTGTCTCGAGTTCCTGACAGCCTATGGGCAAAAGGAGACACTGATGTAGGATTTTTATCAGTAGCTCCTATACTGTTAGAAACTGCCCCGGGAACCATATTACCTCAGCTTAGGCAATACCCCATCAGCGCCCAGCAAGAACAGGCGATTTCTCAACAAATTCAGGATTATGTGTTACAAGGTGTTTTGGTAGAAATCAGGTCACCCGCCAATACACCCTTATATCCTGTTAAAAAGAAAGTGTCCTCCAAAGAAACTATGGTGAAATATCGCATGGTGCACGACTTACGGGAAATCAATAAGGTTTTGGCACCGGTCACCCCTGTGGTACCGAATCCTCATACCTTACTGTCTCAAATTCCCAGCACTGCTGCATATTTTACGGTAATTGACTTATCAAACACATTTTTTTCTGTGCCACTACATAAGAACTGTTGGCATTTGTTTGCCTTTACATTCAAGGGTAAACAATTAGCATGGACAAGATTGCCACAAGGTATGGTACACTCACCAACTTTGTACTCTGAAGCAATGCAGACCGTGCTAAAAAATGTCATCCCAGAACCAGGAGTAGTCATTCTACAGTATGTAGATGACTTACTTATTTGTTGCCCTGATGAGCAGACGGCAGTTACCTCAACTGTTAATTTCTTAATTTTCCTAGCGCAAGAAGGCTGTAAAGTAAATAGACAGAAACTCCAGGCTTGTCAACAAACAGTCGTGTTTTTAGGTCACTGCATATCACAGGGCATCAGACACCTCACACCTCAACGTACGGAAGCCATACGTAACATGCTTGAACCCAGGAATCACAAACAGCTGCGTGCTTTCCTAGGTATTGTTTCACACTGTAGACAGTGGATCATACATGCAAGTCAACTCATGCAGCCTTTATATGACTGTATTGCCAATACACCATATTCACTCAGTGAAGAGGCTAAACAGTCATTTTCCTCTTTGAAAACAGCACTGGTATCAGCTCCGGCTTTGGGACTCCCAGACTACACTAAACCTTTTCAATTGATGGCAGCTGAGATATCCTCACATGCTACAGGGGTGCTCACACAAAAACATGGAAACAAACAGAGATCTGTGGCATACATATCAGCTCATCTGGACCCTGTAGCTAGAGCCGCACCTTCTTGTGTAAGAGTAGTAGCCGCAATTTCACTGTTATTAGATAAAGCTTCTGAGATTGTTCTTGATCACCCACTTCTAGTTCAGACCACTCATGATGTACATGGCATTCTTAACCAGGTCCAACCTAAACATATTTCAATGGCCAGACACCTCCGTCTCCAATGTTCCCTACTACTGCCGCCCAACATTTCCTTTGCCAGGATTCAGACTCTTAATCTCGCGTCTTTGCTCCCTTTAGAGTCTGAGGGGGGTACCATACCTGAGGAAACTGCACTCTCCAACTCCTTTGACCCATCAAAGTCAATGCATGATTGTGTACAATTAATGGAACAAGAGACTCAGGGCTTATGTAATGTACGTGACAAGCCACTCTGTAATGCTACATTTGAACTTTTCATAGATGGCAGTAGATATGCAGATATGAATGGACAATTTCATACAGGTTATGCGGTAGTAACTCAGCATGAAGTGCTGAAAGCAGAACCTCTCCCTGCTAATCAGTCTGCACAAGAAGCAGAACTTACGGCATTAGTTGAAGCTCTAAAAATAGCCAAAGATCAGACAGCAAACATATACACTGATTCTAGATATGCACATGGCATTATTTTCGATTTTGGCGTAATATGGAGAGCCAGAGGTTATATGACTGCTTCAGGCCAACCTGTTAAACATGCCTCCCTCATTAGACAGATTCTGGAGGCAGCACAAGAAACTAAAGAAATAGCGGTGATAAAGGTAGCTGCACATGTGAGACTCGACACCGAGGAAGCTAGGGGTAACGATAAAGCCGATAAGGCAGCAAAACAGGCAGCACGTAAACCCTTACATCATGCCCACACACTAGATAGCTCTGAAGATGATGAGGAAAGATTGAAGGAAGCTCAGAAACAGGTAGACGACGAAGAACGAGGGCAGTGGCAGAAAAAATGGGCAGAAGATCAGCAAGGATTATGGAAAAAAGGAACTTTGTTGTGTTTACCCAGAGCCTGGTACCCCACAGTGGCAAGTGACCTCCACCTACCCACGCATGTGTCGGCAAATGGTATGACGCTCAAGGTAAAAGAAAGGTGCTTGGCTCCAGGCTTTGGTAATTTTGCTCGGAACATGTGTGCTGCATGCGCTATATGCCTGGCACACAATCCAGGTCAGGCCATTAAAACCCCAACCAAGCATCATGTAAGACCACTGTATCCCTTTCAAAGACTCCAGATCGACTACATCCAACTTCCTAGGTACAATGGATACGAATATGTGCTTGTGTGTGTGGACATGTTCTCAGGGTGGCCAGAGGCTTATCCAGTTCGTAAAGCCTCAGCAAAAACTACTGCCATTAAAATAGCACATGAACTGATACCCCGTTACGGCATGCCTGAGGTGATCGAGTCAGATAGAGGTACCCATTTTACTGGGGAAATATTCCAGAATGTTATGAAAATGTTGGGAGTAGAAAACCAGTTTCACACTCCATATCATCCACAGAGTTCAGGTAAAGTGGAAAGATTAAATGGGACAATAAAATTAAAAATCCAGAAGGCCATGGCAGAAACAGGAAAGCCTTGGACCGAGTGTCTACCACTTGCCCTGTATTCCATCCGAAACACCCCAAGGGGGAAGGCTAAGCTGTCACCACATGAGATTCTTTTTGGTAGAGCAGCAAATTTGGGTTGTTATTTTCCACAACAACTGATGTTGAATACTGAGACTTTAACTGCTTATGTACAAGAATTACAAAAACGTTTAACTAAAGTGCATTCGCAAGTTTTTGCTTCCCTTCCAGATCCAGAAAATCTCGAAGGAGGCCACAAGTTGGAACCTGGTGATCAAGTCTACGTGAAAAGACACACCAGAAAGACTCTGGAACCGAGATTTGACGGACCTTTCCAAGTCCTGTTAACAACTCCAACAGCAGTCAAGCTTGAAGGAAAGGCATCATGGATATATGCAAGCCATTGCAAAAAAGCAGTATAAGACTCATGATATTGATGTTAATAATGTTAACCTCAACGGAGGCATGGGAAAGACTGAATTCTCTAGCCCCTTTGAACAATAGATTCGTACAACATCATAGAAAATTAGTGCATGACTTGTTAAATAATACGCAACCCCTGGCAGATTGTTGGATCTGTACCCATTCACCAGTATCAGCCACAAGTATACCTTTTCTAGCAGTTCCCGTGTCAGCTGAAGAAATATTCGCTTGGCCTAATTGTTCAGACAACCTGGCCAACAACCAACCTGGCAATACTAGACTATGGAATACTACAATCGCCATACCAATTGTGGGATGGGTAGAATTTCCTTGGTGGCAGGGCAATCTTACAGGAAAAATAGACAACTTACAATATTTAGCATTCAAGGGAGGAAAATGGGTACCTAGGAATAAGACTGGATTAACTGATTTAGGACAGGTCCCCACTGAAAATCTACAGCTCAGTTTCAGTACAACCACCCCTTCCTCTGATGCTTTCAAACCTACAGTATTGGAAAGATACAGTGGGGCAAAAAAGTATTTAGTCAGTCAGCAATAGTGCAAGTTCCACCAATTAAAAAGATGAGAGGCGTCTGTAATTTACATCATAGGTAGACCTCAGCTATGGGAGACAAACTGAGAAAAAAAAAATCCAGAAAATCACATTGTCTGTTTTTTTAACATTTTATTTGCATATTATGGTGGAAAATAAGTATTTGGTCAGAAACAAAATTTCATCTCAATACTTTGTAATATATCCTTTGTTGGCAATGACAGAGGTCAAACGTTTTCTGTAAGTCTTCACAAGGTTGCCACACACTGTTGTTGGTATGTTGGCCCATTCCTCTATGCAGATCTCCTCTAGAACAGTGATGTTTTTGGCTTTTCGCTTGGCAACACGGACTTTCATCTCCCTCCAAAGGTTTTCTATAGGGTTGAGATCTGGAGACTGGCTAGGCCACTCCAGGACCTTGAAATGCTTCTTACGAAGCCACTCCTTCGTTGCCCTGGCGGTGTGCTTTGGATCATTGTCATGTTGAAAGACCCAGCCACGTTTCATCTTCAATGCCCTTGCTGATGGAAGGAGGTTTGCACTCAAAATCTCACGATACATGGCCCCATTTATTCTTTCATGTACCCGGATCAGTCGTCCTGGCCCCTTTGCAGAGGAACAGCCCCAAAGCATGATGTTTCCACCACCATGCTTTACAGTAGGTATGGTGTTTGATGGATGCAACTCAGTATTCTTTTTCCTCCAAACACGACAAGTTGTGTTTCTACCAAACAGTTCCAGTTTGGTTTCATCAGACCATAGGACATTCTCCCAAAACTCTTCTGGATCATCCAAATGCTCTCTAGCAAACTTCAGACGGGCCCGGACATGTACTGGCTTAAGCAGTGGGACACGTCTGGCACTGCAGGATCTGAGTCCATGGTGGCGTAGTGTGTTACTTATGGTAGGCCTTGTTACATTGGTCCCAGCTCTCTGCAGTTCATTGACTAGGTCCCCCTGCATGGTTCTGGGATTTTTGCTCACCGTTCTTGTGATCATTCTGACCCCACGGGGTGGGATTTTGCATGGAGCCCCAGATCGAAGGAGATTATCAGTGGTCTTGTATGTCTTCCATTTTCTAATTATTGCTCCCACTGTTGATTTCTTCACTCCAAGCTGGTTGGCTATTGCAGATTCAGTCTTCCCAGCCTGGTGCAGGGCTACAATTTTGTTTCTGGTGTCCTTTGACAGCTCTTTGGTCTTCACCATAGTGGAGTTTGGAGTCAGACTGTTTGAGGGTGTGCACAGGTGTCTTTTTATACTGATAACAAGTTTAAATAGGTGCCATTACTACAGGTAATGAGTGGAGGAAAGAGGAGACTCTTAAAGAAGAAGTTACAGGTCTGTGAGAGCCAGAAATCTTGATTGTTTGTTTCTGACCAAATACTTATTTTCCACCATAATATGCAAAGAAAATGATAAAAAAAACAGACAGTGTGATTTTCTGGATTTTTTTTCTCAGTTTGTCTCCCATAGTTGAGGTCTACCTATGATGTAAATTACAGACGCCTCTCATCTTTTTAAGTGGTGGAACTTGCACTATTGCTGACTGACTAAATACTTTTTTGCCCCACTGTACATACATAATAGAAAATGGGAACATTCTGAGTTGTTCCCCCAAGGTGATGCAGACAGTTGTACAAGTAAGCCGGGGAACCTGGTTTGTAATGAATCCAATGAGTATGCCAACGGAATGCATGTATGTGGGAATCCCGCAGCCGGGTACTGTAGCCCCTTGGGACAAAAACCCTCTTGGTGTATGCTTCAGAATGTATCTAGTTTTGTGGATTTGGCTCACAGATTGGTATTGCAGCACTCAGCTCTATGGGATCTGCCTGAAGGTACATTTTGGATATGCGGAGAAGGAGCATATAAATGGCTTCCCGTAGGTATAAAGGGTACTTGTACATTAGGACGCCTAACCCCGGCTACTTTCATAATTTCAAATAAACAAGTGAATATGCAAGCCGTACCCAAGCACACACTGTATAAAAGAGCTGCAGATAACTCACCACGTCCCTCGGGGAGGCCGCATATAGTACAAATGGGAATTCCCAACAAAATTGCTAGTACCATTTTTATTTATCCTATGTTAACACAGATGTGGGATAAATTAGTTAGAGCCACGGATTATCTAGATGATCAGATTTGGGATATATTGGACATATTAAATACTAGTATAGCTGTACAGAATCAGCTTATAATAGTCACTAACCAACATACCCTGGTATTGGATTACCTAACTGCCTCACAAGGGGGTATGTGTCAAATCATCGGACCCACCTGCTGTCATTATATAGACCCGAATAGTACTATGAGTATGAGATTTAAATTAAAAGACATACAACGACTCAGGGATCAGTATGACAAAGACAATGACCAAAATAAGGATAGCTGGTGGTCAGATACCTTTTCTTTTCTTAACCCGGCCAATTGGTTCAGAGGGATCGGTGGGTGGGTTACCGGGATTATGCAAAGCCTAATACATACAGTTATGGTTATTGTAATTATATATGTATTATTCAAGGTTGTACTCAAGGGTATCTCGGTATGCACAAATAAATTTTGTGTAATGGATGCGAGAATATAAAGTTTTTTTTGTAATATCACAAAAAGAATGACTAAAATGATCGACAAGGTTTTGAATGGAATATGTCAAAGGGGGGATTGTGAAGAGTAGAACAAAAATGATTACCTCAATGAACAAAAATAAAAAAAAAGAATTTGTGATAAATATTGACCTGTCCATTCAAGGACATTTTAGCTATAGTATGAAATCCTGTTTTTCTTGTCTGTGGAATTGCCTTTGTACTGTTTGTTGTGAAACTGCCGCCCACGAAACTGTTTTCTTTTCTTTTCTTTCTTTCCTGTTTTGTCTCTTTGTTTAAACATGCAAAACTTGTATAACCACTAAACCTGCTGAAACAACTATATAAAGAAGGGGTAGCACCTTGAAGGCAGGCGTGCTTCAGAGACTTCCCAGTGATACACTATACGTGTCTTGTGTATTATTTCTGGTGATTCCCCACTTCCAAAGGCTGCTCCGACTGAGTGTGATCCCGACACCTCCAACAGGATCTACAGAACTGTTCTTACCAGTATTGAGAGGACAGTGAGAAAGAAGGTTGTTTTTTATTTGTTAGCCTCTATAATACGTTTATTACACAGTAGGAGAAAAAGGGAACAGCTATGGGGTCAAAATTCACCCCTGACCTGAGATAAGACAATTTGCCCACCAATTATGTCTTATCAGGGTCTTCTTTCAATCCATATAACTATCTACTACCACCAGGTTGCCACTTTGTTGTTCAACTGAGATATATGCATCTACTAACTATAAAGGTACCTTCACACTCATCAATTTTCCAACAATCATGATCAGCGATACGACCTGGCCGTGATTGTTGGAAAGTCCTTGTGTGGTCGCTGGGGAGCTGTCACACAGACAGCTCTCCAGCGACCAACGATGCCGAAGTCCCTGGGTAACCAGGGTAAACATCGGGTTACTAAGCGCAGGGCCACGCTTAGTAACCCAATGTTTACCCTGGTTACCATTGTAAAAGTTAAAAAAAAAAACACTACATACTTACATTCCGGTGTCTGTCACGTCCCTCGCCCTCACCTTCCCGCACTGACTGTGTGAGCACTGGCCGTAAAGCAGAGCACAGCGGTGACGTCACCGCTGTGCTTTACGGCCGGCGCTCACAGTCAGTGCGGGAAGCTGACGGCGAGGGACGTGACAGACACCGGAATGCAAGTATGTAGTGTTTTTTTTTTTTACTTTTACAATGGTAACCAGGGTAAACATCGGGTTACTAAGTGCGGCCCTGTGCTTAGTAACCCGATGTTTACCCTGGTTACCTGGGGACTCATCGCTGGATCGGCGTCACACACGCCGATCCAGAGATGACAGCGGGTGATCTGACGACAAAATAAAGTTCTGGCCTTCTAGCTCCGACCAGCGATGTCACAGCAGGATCCTGATCGCTGCTGCGTGTCAAACACAACGAGATCGCTATCCAGGACGCTGCAACGTCACGGATCGCTATCGTTATCGTTCAAAAGTTGCTCAGTGTGACGGTACCTTTAGCCACATATGTGAAAAACTCTGTGTATGTAATTGTATATATAAATATATTCACATACACATTACAGAGCCAAATATAGACATAAGTGATTGTGTTTGATAAGGATAAGAAAATGCACAAAGGTGATATGCACCTAATATATGTTCAGTGAATATAAGAAATGTGGAAAATTGTAGCCACTGTTTGACAAAGTATAAAATGTGAATTTCGTTTGTGGGATGAAAAATTCTTATATAAATGTTCTGTGGTATCAACTATTTTTTTTTTTATAAAGCAAACATCTGTACAGGAAGTGAAAATGTTTATGTTCATTACATTTTTTGTATATTATTTATGTTACTATCACACGTCTTTGGTTATAGGGGCTTGAACACTCGCCAACAATCAATCCTTACAATCATTGGGAACCTTTGTTCCCATAGGAGAGGTTGACAGTTTTCTACATTACAGGAGATAGAGAAGAAAAAAAAAAACAGTGCACACAAATGTACGTCCATGTCTTGGATAATTGGGCACTTAAATTCAAAGCTCCATTGTTGACCTCCGTAAGGGTGAAGGTTTGTTGTCATGATATAATATTTATAATTCAGTGGTTGTAAACTGGTTCCGGTCTTGTGTCTTTTACTTCCTCGCTTTCCGGATAGTTAGCACAGCAAAGAAACACACTAAACACTCTTTCGTTGACCAACAGTCTGACCAAGCAGAACTATGGGTGGAGAACACTACACTCTCCCAGGAGCTGTCCAACTTGTAGTATGAGATATGAAACTTTGAGGACTTCTTACATTACTAATCTTAGGTACTGAACCTTGGGAGGGTCCTGTATATGAAAGAGTGCAACCTCTCCCCACTCCAGGTTCAGAGTATTAGAGTATTAAGATGGTAGAAGTCCTCCTTACAAAGTAAGGAGGTATAGACCACACCTCAGGTATAGACCACACCTTGCATGAGTTTCAACACTAGAAGAGCTGAGCAGACCATCATGCTCAGCCAAATTTGCTGAGTAGCAGAGATGAGCGAATAAATTCGAGTGGAATTGAATTCTGCTAGAAATTTTACCAAAATCTGCAGTCGCCAACAGATTTTTTTGGCAATTTCCTTCCACGCAGATTAAGCCAAATCCAAGTCAATGGATGTCATCTTCCTGAAGTATAATAGGTCATCAAAAGGGTCAAAACATTTTTTTTTAAATGATACTCACCTCACTGCTCAGCTCTCTGATTTCCCCTGCCACTCATTATAGGATTTATGGGCGTCTCGCACTGTGCCAGACTTCCAGGTGTCATAGCGCCTGAGAGGGTCCTTTAGGAGGTCAACGGAATCATGATGTGCACTGTTGACCTCCCACACACCTGCGCAGAACCCTCCTGGGCATCATACAAACAGCCAAACTGGGAAAGAAAAAAAGCGCAATAGGGTCTTAACTGGTAAAAAAAAGGTGGCAAGGAAAGGGATCCACTCACCTTATACACCGTGTTCCAAATTATTATGCAAATAATATTTCCTCATATTTTCTCTAAATTACCTATCTGAATTGCAGTCATTGTTATTTTCCAGTCATCTACTATTCTAGTATAATTGCAATGTTTTGGAACAAACTGCCTATGAAAACAGTATCTTTTCAAAAAAAAATAAACACTCAAAATGCATGTTCCAAATTATTATGCACAGCAGAGTTTTCAACCTTTTTTATTTAATTTTGAACAAAAAATGGTCAATTGTGAAGTTATAAGCATTATCAGTTAATTACAAAATGAAATCAGTTTTCAAGTGAAAACTTTATTCTAGGTGATGTTACATTTGCACATAGGACCCCTTGTTCGAAAGAAGCTTCTGAACTCTCTCGTCCATTGAATTTGTCAGTTTTTGGATGGTTTCTGCTTCAATTGTTTTGCATGTGGACAGAATACCCTCCCAGAGCTGTTGCTTAGATGTGAACTTCCTCCCGCCATCATAGACACTCCTTTTGATGATGCTCCAGAGGTTCTCAATGGGGTTGAGGTCAGGGGAAGATGGTGGCCGCACCATAAGTTTGTCCTCTTTTATGCCCATAGCAGCCAGAGATGCAGATGTGTTTTTTTGCAGCATGAGACGGTGCATTATCATGCATGAAGATGATCTTGCTGCAGAAAGCACGGTTCTTCCTCTTGAACCATGGCAGGAAGTGTTGTTTTAGAAACACCACATAGATTATGGAGTTCATCTTTACCCCTTCAGGGATCCTAAAGGGGCCGACAATCTCCCTCCCCATGATTCCAGCCCAAAACATTACTCCACCTCCTCCTTGTTGGCGCCTTAGCCGTGTTTTCATGGGGTGTCCATCAACCAGCCATCCTCCACTCCATCCATCTGGACCATCGAGCGTTGCACGGCACTCATCGGTGAACAAAACAGTTTGGAAGTCAGTCTTCATGTATCGTTTGGCCCACTGGAGCCGCTTCTGCATGTGTGCAGTGGATAGAGGTGGTGGACAGGATCCGCACAGCTGCAAACCTCTGAAGGACCCTGCATCTTGTTGTTCTGGGGACGTTGGAGGCACCAGCAGCTCCAAACACTTGTCTGCTGCTATGAAGGCATTTGTGCAGCTGCTCTTTTAACCTTACGCAATTGCCTGTTGGAAAGAGTCCTCAATTGTTTCTTATCAGAACGCACACGTGTGTGCTGGGAATCAGCTAGATACTTCTTGATTGTGCGATGATCACGATGAAGTGTCTTGGCAATGTTGATTGTAGTCATGCCTTGACCTAAATACTCCACAATTTGTTGCTTCTCAGCAGCCGACACATCCTTTTTCTTTCCCATTTTGGCCAAAAATGTAGGCTGCTTAATAATGTGGAACAGCCTTCTTAAGTAGTCTTGCCTTTATTTGGACACACCTGACAAACTGGTAATTTGCACAGGTATCTGCAATTGCTTTCAGTGATATAAAGAGTCCTGAAACACATCACCATCAATGAGTTTAAATGACATAAAAAATCTAACCTTATCACTCCTAAACTCTTTGTGCATAATAATTTGGAACACAGTGTATATTTGCTGCAGAGCAACATGTAACTGGCATGAAATAGATATCAGCTGCTGCAAGGACATCGGTCACTAAGAAGGCCAAACAATACGAAGTGATCGGGAGGGAGATGTCACTCCAGCGCTGCTGCTGCTGCTGATGAATCCACAATGGTTTCCTACAGATAAAAAATGTATTCATAAAACAGGTTTATAGGGTCAACGCGTCTCTAGGTTGCCCAGGACCTCTTCAACAGGACAGAAACCTGTTTCGAGATCCTGCGCGACATCGAAACGCGTTGACACTGTTTTATGAATACATTTTTATCCATTTGAAACCACTGTGGATTCGTCAGCGGCAGCACAGGAGTGACATCTCCCTCATGATCGTTTCTCCTGGGCATCATGACACCTGAAAGTCCACATAATGCAAGAGGCCCAAAGATCCCAAAAATGAACCTCGGGAGATCAGAATATGCAGTGAGAACTGAATTGATAGCGATGAGTAGCTAAGGGGTAAGCGGAAATTAGTATAACAATTTTTTTTTTGCATATTTAGTTTTTTACGCTCTGGGGTCTGGAGAGACCCCATAGCATAACTTCTCCCCGAATCGAATTTACTGGAAAAACTACACAAACAGGTGAATTTTCTCTGATCTGCTCTTCTGTAGTGAGAAGAATCTGGCCCACCCTGCCCCTACCTACAGGGAACGGGTGTCATAGTCCCCTACAAACATCCTCCAACTCATTGAATGGTCTCGTCACCATGAAACCTCTGAAGACAGGAGCCGTAGAACCTGTGCGGATCAGTGATGTTAGGTTCTGCGACTGCTGGTGACATCTGGAAAGCAGAGTTACAGCTCAGTGATGATATATTCTGCTGTTGAGCCTGGGAAATTTGGGTTAGAGTTCAGTGGAGATCGGTTTTGAGACAGTTGCTAAAGCGGGGTAATCTGTGATACAACTCAGATGTTGAGAAACTGCTGCAACAACTGAGAAAGCTACCGTAAGTTGAGGATATATTTCAAGACTAATATTGAGAGTGAAAAATATAGGTTGCAGATACATTGTAATACGTTCTGAACCTGCCACTAACACAGGGTCAGCAAGATTATAGCTCAGTGATGATACTTTTTTGGGGACTACCGATGACACTGGGAATTCTGGGTCACAAATCAGAGATGTTACATTCATAGACTTCTGATCCAAAATGCGGAAAAAAAAAATCTTTAGAATATTGAATATAAATACTACATCTGATCGAAAAACTGGATCAAATTCAGAAGAGTGCTACCAGGATGGTGAGCGGACTGCAAACTACCGGTATATCCATCAGGGAACGGTTAAGAGGAAACTTACAGGGGCAAGTAAAAGTTTGGCCACCCCTGGTCAAAATTAATTTTTACTGTGAACGGTTAAACAAGTTAGAGATGAAATGATCTTTAAAAGGGCTAAAGTTACAGGTGACACATTTCCTTTGTATTTTTGGCACACAAAAAAATGACATTTTTTAACATTTTAAAAAATACAAAAATGAAATTGGGCCGATGAAAAAGTTTGGGCAGCCTTGGGGATTTGTGTGCTCAGTTAACTTTGACGAAGGTTTCAGACCTTAATTAGCCTGTTAGGGTGATGGCTTGTTCACCATCATCGTTAGGAAAGGCCAGGAGATGCAAATTTCCAGCTTTATAAAAAGGCGGGGACAGTGACGCCAGCGGTGATTGGGTGCCGGCGTTACATGTCACAGCAACAGCACTGCAGCCCCGGGAGACGCAGTGCCGACACCGCGAGAATTGGGCCACCACAGGAGGTGAGTATAAACTTTATTATTTTATGGGGTCTCTGACTCACGGCTTATTTCCTGCTCCACCTCTTCCAGCCAGTCTTCAGTCACTTTCCCCAACTCTGCCTCCCTCAACCAATGGGCCGCACTTCCTGTGGCCTTTGCCCCGTCTATTCCTGGGCCGGACTTCTGACATGACCGCCATGTCACACACCACTCCCAGCGACTCCGACTCCGGCCACACCTGCTACCTTCACGGCCCTTCACCCATGCATGCCAAAAGTTAAAGAAAAATGTTTTTAAAAATGTGAAAAAATATAAAAGTTCAAATCACCCCCCTTTTGCTCCATTCAAAACAAAAAAAAAATCATACACATATTTGGTATCACCGCATTCAGAATCGCCTGCTCTATCAATAAAAAAAGGATTAACCTGATCGCTAAACGGCGTAGCGAGAAAAAAATCTAAACGCCAGAATTATGGGGGTTTTTTTGGTCGCCACGACATTGCATTAAAATGCAATAACGGGCGATCAAAAGAACGTATCTGCACCAGTATAGTATCACTTAAAACATGAACTCGAGGCACAAAAAATAAGCCCCCATCCAACCCGAGATCACGAAAAATGAAGACGCCACGGGTCTCGGAAAATGGTGCCATTTTTTTATTTTTTATTTTTAGCAAAGTTTGGACATGTTTGGTGTCTATGAACTCGTAATGACCTTGAGAATCATAATGTCAGGTCAGTTTTAGCATTTAGTGAGCCTAGCAAAAAAGCCAAACAAAAAACAAGTGTGGGATCGCGCATTGTTTGCAATTTCACCTCACTTGGAATTTTTGTTCCCTTTTGCTAGTACACGTCATGGTAAAACCAATGGTGTCGTTCAAAAGTACAACTCGTCCCGCAAAAAAAAAATAACATGACCATATCGAAGGAAAAATAAAAAAGTTATGCATCTGGGAAGAAGGGGAGCGAAAATGCAAAACCGAAAAAAGCTCCGGCTCATGAAGGGGTTAATCCGGCGTATAATTATAGAAATATGGATGTTCTTATTAAATGTTGAGTTTTATGTTATTTACCAACAAGGCGTGGCTCACAGAATGATAATGCAGTTTCCTATTTCCTATAGGCACACCCCTGAGGAATCCTGCTTGCCACGCTCCATTGGAAAAGACTAACACATAAGCGAAGAGCCAGCACACAGCAATTACTTCACAGTTTTTGATCAAAGGAAGCAAAAGCACTTGCGATTTTTCTTTTCCTCCACTAACGGCACTTTTCTAAAGTTGTGAAAAACTTTTGCAACTTCTACAATTTTACACCCACTTTTTGAATGGTGGGGATCTCAGCAGAAGGCGAGGAAGCCTTGAGCAACCTGATAGATTCACTATCATTTAAACTAAAAAAAAAAAGTGGCGCTGATGCTGGCGAATGAGCAGCCAAAAGAAGCTGCAAATTTATGAAAAGGCAGCGAGCGGTCTGTGGATCATGAACAAGTACATAAGATTAGTTCTTATGATGTAACGCAGCAATTAACCACTAGAGGGCGACAAGGTTTAATAAATGAAGTTAGTGGCTGCTAATTGCTTAACCCTTCCCACCCTGGAATTTTCTTTGTTTTTTCCTCTTGTCCGTTAACGTTTTATTTTTCCATTCACATTGCCGTTCATGGGCTTTATTTATTTTTTATTTTTTTGTAACTTGAATGACATTGTTTATTTTACTGAAAAATAGGATATAGAGAAAAAGCACAATTCCGCCAATGATTTCTGAGTTTTGTTTTTACAGCAATCATATTGCAGCAAAAATGTCCCGGTGATGTGATTCTCCATGTCAGTCCGATTACGGCGATACCAAACTCGTGTAGTTTTTTTTTCCATTTTAAAAAATAAAAAATGTCAGAGCTTTGTGAAGAAAAAAATCAGGGTTTGTGTCGCCATTTTCTGAAACCCGTTATTGTTTTCAATTTTCCGTTCATGGGGCCGTCCGTCTGATTGTTTTATTACTACAGTCCTTATTCTTACCATTCTGGAGTACTTACGCCATTTCAATCATTTTATGTACAGATTTTTAGGGGGAGGTGACCGAAAATCTGCAATTCTGACAACTGATCTGATTTTAACAAATGTGGATTTTTTTGTTTTTTTTTTTTTTGTTTGTTTTAATTTTTAAATTGAGAAAAGGGCAAATCAAAATGTTAGAGCTATTTTATTTTTATACATATTTTTTTAAAATACATTTTCACTTTCTTTTGCCTCTTTTTGTGCCGTGAACCTGGGATCATTGATCGCCTGTATATATTGCAGTATATAGAGACACTGACCCCCATCTATGGGAGGACCAATATGGCAATGACATGAGCCTTCAGTAAGCCCCCGGCTGCCATCACTACAAATCGGCCCCCACAATCGTGTAGCGAGGGACAATGAGCAATGATAAACTCGCTGCCCATTAACAAAGCAAATTAAAGTCTGCTGTCTGCTTGCTCAGGTCGCTGCTGAAAATGGTGCACGACAGAGCAGACGTTCACTCTGTTGGCACCAGTATAGTCTATGGACCCGTCGGCGCATACGCCCGAATACCGTTTTGCAAGGGGGTTCGGATTTTAACCCCAACGGGACCAGTGAATGGTATGAAATGCACCCTAAGCCACCTCCCTGGCCCATTAGTGTTCCCATACAGAACGATACCACTCTCATGGCCCCCACGGTGAACCATACACAGTATGATGCCTCCAGTGTCACCACCTACAGATTATGAAGCCCCCACAGCCCTTTACACACATTATGATGCTCCCAGTGTCCCACACACACAGTGTGATATCCCCACAGTCTCCTCCACATATAGTGTGATTCCCCCACAGTCCCCTCCACACACAGTATGATGTCCTCCACACACAGTATCATGCCCCCACAGTTCCCTCCACAGACAGTATGATGCCCCCACAGTCCCCTCCACACACAGTATGATGTCCTCCACACACACACACAGTATCATCCCCCACAGTCTCCTGCACACACAGTATCATGCACCCACAGAGTCCTCCACATACGGTATCATGCACCCACAGTCCCCTCCACATACAGCATCATGCACCCACAGTCCCCTCCACACACAGTATCATGCCCCCACAGTCCCCTCCACACACAGTATCATGCCCCCACAGTCCCCCCACACACAGTATCATGCCCCCACAGTCCCCTCCACATACAGTATCATGCCCCCACAGTCCCCCACACACACAGTATCATGCCCCCACAGTCCCCTCCACACACAGTATCATGCCCCCACAGTCTCCTCCACATACAGTATCATGCCCCCACAGTCCCCTCCACACAAAGTATGATGTCCCCCACAGTCCCCTCCACATACAGTATCATGCCCCCACAGCCCCTTCCACACACAGTACGATGTCCCCCACAAACAGTATCATGCCCACACAGTCTCCTCCACTTACAGTATGATGCGCATACAGTCCCCTCCACACACAGTATGATGTCCCCCACACACAGTATCATGCTCCCACAGTTTTCTCCACTTACAGTATCATGCACCCACAGTCCCCTCCACACACAGTATGATGTCCCCCACACACAGTATCATGCCCCCACAGTCCCCTCCACATACGTATCATGCCTCCACAGTCCCCTCCCACACAGTATCATGCACCCACAATCCCCTCCACATACGTATCATGCCTCCACAGTCCCCTCCACACACAGTATGATGTCCCTCACAGTCCCCTCCACATACAGTATCATGCCCCCACAGTCTCCTCCACACACAGTATCATCCCCCACAGTCTCCTTCACACACAGTATGATGTCCTCAACACACAGTATCATGCCCCTACAGTCCCCTCCACACACAGTATGATGCCCCCACAGTCCCCTCCACACACAGTATGATGTCCTATACACACAGTATCATCCCCTACAGTCCCCTGCACACACAGTATCATGCACCCACAAAGTCCTCCACATACGGTATCATGCACCCACAGTCCCCTCCACATACAGCATCATGCACCCACAGTCCCCTCCACATACAGTATCATGCACCCACAGTCCCCTCCACACACAGTATCATGTCCCCACAGTCCCCTCCACACACAGTATCATGCCCTTACAGTCCACTCTACACACAGTATGATGTCCTCCACACACAGTATCATGCCCCCACAGTCCCCTCCACACACAGTATCATGCACCCACAGTTCCCCCCACACACAGTATCATGCCCCCAGTCCCCTCCACATACAGTATCATGCCCCCACAGTCCCCCCCACACACAGTATCATGCCCCCACAGTCCCCTCCACACACAGTATCATGCCCCCACAGTCTCATCCACATACAGTATCATGCCCCCACAGTCCCCTCCACACACAGTATGATGTCCCCCAGTCCCCTCCACATACAGTATCATGCCCCCACAGCCCCTTCCACACACAGTATGTCCCCCACAAACAGTATCATGCCCCCAGTCTCCTCCACTTACAGTATGATGCCCATACAGTCCCCTCCACACACAGTATGATGTCCCCCACACACAGTATCATGCTCCCACAGTCTCCTCCACTTACAGTATCATGCACCCACAGTCCCCTCCACACACAGTATGATATCCCCCACAAACAGTATCATGCCCCCAGTCTCCTCCACCTACAGTGTGATGCCCATACAGTCCCCTCCACACACAGTATGATGTCCCCCACACACAGTATCATGCCCCCACAGTCCCCTCCACATACGTATCATGCCTCCACAGTCCCCTCCCACACAGTATCATGCACCCACAATCCCCTCCACATACGTATCATGCCTCCACAGTCCCCTCCACACACAGTATGATGTCCCCCACAGTCCCCTCCACATACAGTATCATGCCCCCACAGTCTCCTCCACATACAGTATCATGCCCCCACAAACAGTATCATGCCCCCACAGTCTCCTCCACTTACAGTATGGTGCCCATACAGTCCCCTCCACACACAGTATGATGTCCCCCACACACAGTATCATGCCCCCACAGTCTCCTCCACTTACAGTATCATGCACCCACAGTCCCCTCCACATATGGTATCATACCCCCACAGTCCCCTCCACACACAGTATGATGTCCCCCACACACAGTATCATGCCCCCACAGTCTCGTCCACACACAGTATGATGTCCCCCACACACAGTATCATGCCCCCACAGTCTCGTCCACACACAGTCCCCTGCTCCACCATTGCATTCAGATGTCCTTGTGTCATGTGGACAGTTATAATTGGGCCAGATCCTTCACTTCCCGGGTCAGTTCCCTAAATTCACGACTTTCCCACTGGATCCAGATCAGTTGGGATGTATGATATCGGAACCCCTTTCCTAGTCACTACTGCCGAGGACACAGGTTTGGCTCCTGCACTATTTTTATTGCATGGTGCAAGAAGGAGTTAAAAAAAATGCTAAAACTTAATTTGCACTAAATAAACAGTCACAAAACCGAGAAAAAATTAGAAAAAAAAAGAAAAACTAAAATATACTTTGTCATTGAATAATAACCTGATTACATCACCGACCCGTGAGGAACCAGATTCCAGACATACATGAGCCAGCGATAACAACGACGTCACCGACGGGGTTAATCAGTAATCTCAGGGAAAACATATTGGTCATACTCTGACTTTAGAGACTAAACTGTAATGACTGCAAAAGAGCAGTAAGTAAGTGCCCCCCATTACTACAACAGCAGAGTCGGAGCTGTAACATTCATCTGTGTTGCAGATACAACTGTAGCAAAACCTCAGCTGTAAAAGAAGTAGTTGATCTGTACGGGCTTTTAGCCTTCGGGTGTAAATAGGAATATTTCTATTCACTGACTGCAAGCAGAGGTCTCAAAATGGTAAAAATGTAAAGCTTGGTCAAAATCTTATGGTCCTTTACTGTACCCCAGTGCTCCTCAGATTTTATATGGAGGGTCTCTGACGCTTTGTCTCATGACTTCTAAATGGGGGTGGGGGGATGTGGCAATGTATGGGGGCAGCTTATTGGATGTAATTTTAATCTCCTGGCCCCACACCTACCATGTGCCATTTATACTACTGCTGTCTTCAATGGGATCTCTGGACCCTCTGAGACGCTAGGAGCCAGTGCAACTACTATCTCCACACCCCTCCATATAGTCTCTGCAGGCAGCCCAGATTTACAGAGGTGGTCCTATAAACAACCTATATCACCTATTCACAGGATAGGAGATGTGTATGATCTGGCAGGTCCCCGGGACTATGGATAATGAGATGACTCTGCCCTTTAATAATAATGAGATGACTCTGCTGACTCTGACCTCTACTGATAATGAGATGACTCTGCTGACTCTGCCCCTTAATAACAATGAGATGACTCTGCTGACCCTGTACTCTACTGATAATGAGATGACCCTGCTGACTCTGTACTCTACTGATAATGAGATAACCCTGCTGACACTGCCCTCTACTGATAATGAGATGACCCTGCTGACCCTGAACTCTACTGATAATGAGATGACCCTGCTGACCCTGTACTCTACTGATAATGAGATGACCCTGCTGACCCTGAACTCTACTGATAATGAGATGACCCTGCTGACCCTGTACTCTACTAATAATGAGATGACCCTGCTGACTCTGCCCTCTACTGATAATGAGATGAGTCTGCTGACCTTGTGCTCTACTGCTAATGAGATGCAAGCATGAATGTTCAGGAATTAGCTTCTCATGTAGACCAGCTTGCTGCTAGGGTGCAAGGTATTTCTGATTATATTGTTCAGACTCCTGCTTTAGAACCGAAGATTCCTACTCCTGATTTGTTTTCTGGTGACAGGTCTAAATTTTTGAGTTTCAAAAACAACTGTAAACTGTTTTTTGACCTGAGACCTCGATCCTCTGGTGATTCCATTCAGCAGGTAAAAGTCGTAATCTCCCTGCTGCGTGGCGACCCGCAGGATTGGGCGTTTTCCCTGGAATCTGGGAATTCGGCTTTGCTTAATATTGACTCCTTTTTTTCAGGCTTTTGGATTATTATATGATGAACCTAATTCTGTGGATCAAGCTGAGAAGACCTTGTTGGCCCTGTCTCAGGGTCAAGAGGCGGCAGAATTGTATTGTCAGAAATTCCGAAAATGGTCGGTGTTGACTAAATGGAATAATGATGCTTTGGCGGCAATTTTCAGAAGGGGGCTTTCTGAATCCGTTAAAGATGTTATGGTGGGGTTTCCCACACCTTCCGGTCTGAGTGATTCTATGTCTCTGGCCATTCAGATTGACCGACGCCTGCGGGAGCGTAGAACTGTGCGCGTTGTGGTGTTATCCTCAGAGCAAATTTCTGAGCCAATGCAGTATGATAGGATTCTGTCTAGAACGCAACGACAAGGTTTCAGACATCAGAATAGGTTGTGTTATTATCTGTGTCCTTGATCTGCTCATTGTCATCATTTTCTGTCATGGCGTTTGTGGATTCAGGCGCCGCCTTGAACTTAATGGACTTTGAGTTTGCCAAGCGTTGTGGTTTTCCCTTGCAGCCTTTGCAGAACCCTATTCCTTTAAGGGGCATTGATGCTACACCCTTGGCTAAAAATAAGCCGCAGTTTTGGACACAGGTGACCATGCGCATGGCGCCAGCCCATCAGGAAGATGGTCGATTTCTGGTGTTGCATAACTTGCATGATGTTATCGTGCTGGGTTTTCCATGGTTGCAGGTACATAATCCTGTGTTGGACTGGAAGTCCATGTCTGTGACTAGTTGGGGTTGTCAGGGGGTTCATAATGATGTTCCTTTGATGTCAATCTCCTCTTCTTCACCTTCTGAAATTCCAGAGTTTTTGTCTGATTTTCAGGATGTATTCGATGAGCCCAAGTCCAGTTTCCTTCCACCGCACAGGGACTGCGATTGTGCTATTGACTTGATTCCAGGCTGTAAGTTTCCTAAGGGTCGACTTTTTAATCTATCTGTGCCTGAACATACCACCATGCGGAGCTATATTAAGGAGTCTTTAGGAAAGGGCATATTCGGCCATCTTCTTCACCGTTGGGAGCGGGGTTCTTTTTTGTTGCTAAAAAAGATGGTTCCTTGAGACCCTGTATAGATTATCGCCTCTTGAATAAAATCACGGTCAAGTTTCAATACCCTTTACCTTTGCTTTCCGATTTGTTTGCTAGGATTAAGGGAGCTAGTTGGTTTACCAAGATTGACCTTCGAGGGGCATATAATCTAGTTTGTATTAAGCAGGGTGATGAATGGAAAACTGCGTTTAATATGACCGAAGGCCATTTTGAATACCTTGTGATGCCATTCGGACTCTCTAATGCTCCATCTGTTTTTCAGTCCTTCATGCATGATATCTTCCGGACTTATCTTGATAAATTCTTGATTGTATATTTGGACG
This sequence comes from Ranitomeya imitator, assembly GCF_032444005.1. NCBI lineage: Eukaryota > Metazoa > Chordata > Amphibia > Anura > Dendrobatidae > Ranitomeya > Ranitomeya imitator. The sequence goes on from NC_091284.1 coordinate 825,666,867, forward strand.
ATATTTTGATTTTTTCCGATGATTGGGAGTCTCATGTGCAACAGGTCAGGATGGTATTTCAGATCCTTCGTGACAATGCCCTGCTTGTGAAAGGGTCTAAGTGTCTCTTTGGGGTGCAGAAAGTCTCTTTTTTGGGCTTCATTTTTTCTCTTTCGTCTATAGAGATGGATCCGGTAAAGGTTCAGGCCATTCATGATTGGATTCAGCCCACATCCGTGAAAATCCTTCAGAAATTTTTGGGTTTTGTAAATTTTTATCGCCGTTTCATTGCTAATTTTTCCAGCGTAGTTAAACCCTTGACCGATTTGACGAGGAAAGGCGCTGATGTGGCGAATTAGTCCTCTGCGGCTGTCTCTGCCTTTCAGGAGCTTAAACGTCGATTTACTTCTGCTCCAGTGTTGCGCCAACCGGATGTTTCTCTTCCGTATCAGGGAGAGGTTGACGCTTCTGAGATTGGGGCAGGGGCTGTTTTGTCTCAGAGGGATCCTGTTGGTTCCTTAATGAAACCGTGTGCCTTCTTTTCCCGTAAGTTTTTGCCTGCTGAACGCAATTATGAAGTCGGCAATCGGGAGTTGTTGGTTATGAAGTGGGCGTTTGAGGAGTGGCGACATTGGCTTGAGGGAGCTAAGCACCGTACTGTGGTCTTGACAGATCATAAGAATTTGATTTACCTCGAGTCTGCTAAACGGCTGAATCCTAGACAGGCTCGATGGTCCTTGTTTTTTTCCTGTTTTGATTTCGTGGTCTCGTACCTTCCGGGTTCTAAGAATATTAAGAGATTTCGTTGGTAGGTCGTTTTGGTGGCCTTCATTGTCACGTGATGTGCGTTCTTTTGTGCAGTCCTGTGGGACTTGTGCACGGGCCAAGCCTTGTTGTTCCCGTGCTAGTGGGTTGCTTTTGCCATTGCCAGTCCCTGAGAGGCCCTGGACGCATATTTCGATGGATATTATTTCTGATCTTCCGGTCTCCCAGAAGCTGTCTGTTATCTGGGTTGTTTGTGACCTGTTCTCTAAGATGGTTCATTTGGTGCCCTTACCTAAATTGCCTTCCTCTTCAGATTTGGTTCCGTTGTTCTTTCAACATGTGGTTCGTTTGCATGGTATTCCGGAGAATATTATGTCCGACAGAGGTTCCCAGTTTGTTTCTAGGTTTTGGCGGGCCTTTTGTGCTAGGCTGGGCATTGATTTGTCTTTTTCTTCTGCATTTCATCCTCAGACAAAGCGAACTAATCAGATCTTGGAGACTTAAGGCCCCTTCACATTAAGCGACGCTGCAGCGATACCGACAACGATCCGGATCGCTGCAGCGTCGCTGTTTGGTCGCTGGAGAGCTGTCACACAGACAGCTCTCCAGCGACCAACGATGCCGGTAACCAGGGTAAACATCGGGTAACTAAGCGCAGGGCCGCGCTTAGTAACCCGATGTTTACCCTGGTTACCATCCTAAAAGTAAAAAAAACAAACACTACATACTTACCTACCGCTGTCTGTCCCCGGCGCTCTGCTTCTCTGCACTCCTCCTGCATGGAGGTTACCCGTGAAGACATCGCTGGATCGGTGTCACACACGCCGATCCAGTGATGTCAGCAGGGAGTCCAGCGACGAAATAAAGTTCTGGACTTTCCTCAGCGACCAACGATCTCCCAGCAGGGGCCTAATTGTTGGTCGCTGTCACACATAGCGATTTCCTTAACGATATCGTTGCTACGTCACAAAAAGCAACGATATCGTTAACGATATCGTTATGTGTGAAGGTACCTTTATTTGAGATGTTTTTTGTGTTTGCTGATCAGGATGATTGGGTGGCCTTCTTGCCATTGGCCGAGTTTGCCCTTAATAATCGGGCTAGTTCTGCTACCTTGGTTTCGCCTTTCTTTTGTAATTTTGGTTTTCATCCTCGTTTTTCTTCTGGGCAGGTTGAGCCTTCTGACTGTCCTGGTGTGGATTCTGTGGTGGACAGGTTGCAGCAGATTTGGGCTCATGTGGTGGACAAGTTGGTGTTGTCTCAAGAGGAGGCTCAACGTTTTGCTAATCTTCGTCGGTGTGTTGGTTCTCGGCTTTGGGTTGGGGATCTGGTCTGGTTGTCTTCCCGTCATGTTCCTATGAAGGTTTCTTCTCCTAAGTTTAAGCCTCGGTTTATTGGTCCTTATAGGATTTCTGAGATTATTAATCCGGTGTCTTTTCGACTGGCGTTTCCGGCCTCATTTGCTATTCATAATGTCTTCCATAGATCTTTGTTGCGGAAATATGTGGAGCCCGTTGTTCCCTCTGTTGATCCTCCGGCCCCTGTGTTGGTTGATGGGGAGTTGGAATATGTTGTTGAGAAGATTTTGGATTCCTGTTTTTCAGTACCTGGTCAAATGGAAGGGTTATGGCCAGGAGGATAATTCTTGGGTTTTTGCCTCTGATGTCCATGCTGCTGATTTGGTCCGTGCCTTTTATCTGGCTTGTCCTGATCGTCCTGGGGGCCCTGGTGAGGGTTCGGTGACCCCTCCTCAAGGGGGTGGGGGGGTACTGTTGTGAATTCTGCTCTTGGGTTCCCTCCAGTGGTTGTAGGTGGGAATTGTTATGATTAGGTAATTCAGTACCACAATGGACATAGAAGTCAGAGCACATACAGTGACCTGACAATAACCCAAAAACGTAGAACGAGCTCTGAGACGTGGAAACTCTGCTGACCGCAATCCCTAATCCTCTCCAACCACACTAAAGGCAGCCGTGGATTGCGCCTAACGCTCCCTATGCAACTCGGCACAGCCTGAGAAACTAGCTAGCCTGAAGATAGAAAATAAGCCTACCTTGCCTCAGAGAAATACCCCAAAGGAAAAGGCAGCCCCCCACATATAATGACTGTGAGTAAGATGAAAAGACAAACGCAGAGATGAAATAGATTTAGCAAAGTGAGGCCCGACTTTCTGAACAGAGCGAGGATAGGAAAGGTAACTTTGCGGTCAACACAAAACCCTACAAACAACCACGCAAAGGGGGCAAAAAGACCCTCCGTACCGACTAACGGTATGGAGGTACACCCTCTGCGTCCCAGAGCTTCCAGCAAGCAAGAAAAAACCAAATAAGCAAGCTGGACAGAAAAAACAGCAAACAAAAATAACAAAAGCGGAACTTAGCTATGCAGAGCAGCAGGCCACAGGAACGATCCAGGAGGAAGCAAGTCCAATACTAGAACATTGACCGGAAGCCAGGATCAAAGCACCAGGTGGAGTTAAATAGAGCAGCACCTAACGACTTCACCACATCACCTGAGGAAGGAAACTCAGAAGCCGCAGTACCACTTTCCTCCACCAACGGAAGCTCATAGAGAGAATCAGCCGAAGTACCACTTGTGACCACAGGAGGGAGCTCTGCCACAGAATTCACAACAGTACCCCCCCCTTGAGGAGGGGTCACCGAACCTTCACCAGAGCCCCCAGGACGACCAGGATGAGCCATATGAAAGGCACGAACAAGATCGGGATCATGGACATCATGTCTTTTTGCCCCCCTTGCGTGGTTGTTTGTAGGGTTTTGTGTTGACCGCAAAGTTACCTTTCCTATCCTCGCTCTGTTCAGAAAGTCGGGCCTCACTTTGCTAAATCTATTTCATCTCTACGTTTGTCTTTTCATCTTAACTCACAGTCATTATATGTGGGGGGCTGCCTTTTCCTTTGGGGTATTTCTCTGAGGCAAGGTAGGCTTATTTTCTATCTTCAGGCTAGCTAGTTTCTCAGGCTGTGCCGAGTTGCATAGGGAGCGTTAGGCGCAATCCACGGCTGCCTCTAGTGTGGTTGGAGAGGATTAGGCATTGCGGTCAGCAGAGTTCACACGTCTCAGAGCTCGTTCTATGTTTTTGGGTTATTGTCAGGTCACTGTATGTGCTCTGACTTCTATGTCCATTGCGGTACTGAATTGCCTTATCATAACAGTTCTCGTTCTTTCTCGTTCTCTCTCTCTCTCCGTCCCTCAAGTTTATCTGGATAGGACGCACCCGTTTGACGGGAAGGCTCAGAGCTATTCTGGGACCCTAGAGACGCCCCTCTCCACGCTTGCCCCCTATGTCTGCTTAGGTGATGTATGGTAGACAGACAACCTATAATTAACTGTCCTGCGGTATTTGAAGTAAGGCATAAAGTCAGTTACTTCCTCGGTGTTCCGGTCACCGGCTACGCGCCTCAGTAGGAAGTTGCCGTTCTCGGGGCACGACTCCTACTGGCTCTTCTCTGTGCTTGATCTCGTTTCTCACTGTCCACAATATCCTACTCTTCTTGTCCTTTCTTAGGATACCGCCGCAAGGTAGTGCAGGCGCGGTTTCGTTGCTTTCTAATCGTTCTGCTAGGCCCCTGTCAGGAACCCACCCCTGACAGGTCCTCCCTGGACTCTCCCCAGGCTGCGTTCTGTTCTAACTTCCTATTTGACCCCTAGTTTTACGAGTGTGAGGAGTGGCCTAATACATAGTGCCTTTTGCTCCCCCTAGTGGCCGGAGTGTGAAGTGTAATGTGTGCTTGTGATACTGTTGTGAATTCTGTGGCTGAATTCACTCCTGTGGTCACAAGTGGTACTGCAGCTTCTGAGCTTCCTCCCTCAGGTGTTCTGGTGAGCTCGTTAACTGCTTCATTACTTAACTCCGCCTGATGCTGCTATCCTTGCTCCTTGTCAATGTTTCAGTGTTGGATCTGAGCTTCTCCTGATGGTTCCTGTGACCTGCTGCTCTGTATAGCTAAGTGCTTTTTGCTTTTTTGTTGCTTTTTTTTCTGTCCAGCTTGTCTTTTGTTTTGCTGGAAGCTCTGAGACGCAAAGGGTGTACCGCCGTGCCGTTAGTTCAGCACGGTGGTTTTTTTTTTGCCCCCTTTGCGTGGTTTTGCTTTAGGGTTTTTTGTAGACTGCAAAGTTCGCTTTACTGTCCTCGCTCTGTCCTAGAATATCGGGCCCCACTTTGCTGAATCTATTTCATCCCTACGTTTTGTCTTTTCATCTTACTCACAGTCATTATATGTGGGGGGCTGCCTTTTCCTTTGGGGAATTTCTCTGGGGCAAGTCAGGCCTATTTTTCTATCTTCAGGCTAGCTAGTTTCTTAGGCTGTGCCGAGTTGCCTAGGTAGTTGTTAGGCGCAATCCACAGCCGCTTTTAGTTGTGTTTAGGATAGGATCAGGTGTGCAGTCTACAGAGTTTCCACGTCTCAGAGCTCGTTCTTGTATTTTTGGGTATTTGTCAGATCACTGTGTGCGCTCTGATCGCTAAGCACACTGTGTTTCTGGATTGCCTTCATAACACCTGTCATTAGCAAACATAACAGTACAAGGAGCCAAACTAATGATTCTCAATAGAGGGAAAGAAAAAGTTCTGACATCATTTTTTTTTTTTTTTTCTGCTCTGTGTTCACTTTTTTTTTCCCCTAGACATTTGGGTGATTCTGGACACAGGTGTGGACATGGATATTCAGGGTCTGTGCTCTTCAATGGATAATCTCGTTATAAATGTACAAAAAATTCAAGATACTATTGATCAGAAATCTATGTTAGAACCAAGAATTCCTATTCCTGATTTGTTTTTTGGAGATAGAACTAAGTTTCTAAGTTTCAAAAATAATTGTAAGCTATTTCTGGCCTTGAAACCTCATTCTTCTGGTAATCCTATTCAACAGGTTTTGATTATTATTTCTTTTTTGCGCGGCGACCCTCAAGACTGGGCATTTTCTCTTGCGCCAGGAGACCCTGCATTGAGTAGTGTCGATGCGTTTTTCCTGGCGCTCGGATTGCTGAGCCTATGCAGTGCGATAGGACTATGACTAGAGTTGAACGGCAGGAATACAGACGTCTGAATGGTCTGTGTTTCTACTGTGGTGATTCCACTCATGCTATTTCTGATTGTCCTAAGCGCACTAAGCGGTCCGCTAGGTCTGCCGTCATTGGTACTGTGCAATCCAAATTTCTTCTGTCCATTACCTTGATATGCTCTTTGTCGTCGTTTTCTGTCATGGCGTTTGTGGATTCGGGCGCTGCCCTGAATCTGATGGATTTGGATTATGCTAAACGTTGTGGGTTTTTCTTGGAGCCTTTGCGGTGTCCTATTCCATTGAGAGGAATTGATGCTACACCTTTGGCCAAGAATAAACCTCAATACTGGGCCCAGCTGACCATGTGCATGGCTCCTGCACATCAGGAAGTTATTCGCTTTCTGGTGTTGCATAATCTGCAGGATGTGGTCGTGTTGGGGTTGCCATGGCTACAAACGCATAATCCAGTATTGGATTGGAATTCTATGTCGGTAACCAGCTGGGGTTGTCAGGGGGTACATGGTGATGTTCCATTTTTGTCGATTTCGTCATCCACCCCTTCTGAGGTCCCAGAGTTCTTGTCTGATTATCAGGATGTATTTGAAGAGCCCAAGTCCGATGCTCTACCTCCGCATAGGGATTGTGATTGTGCTATCAATTTGATTCCTGGTAGTAAATTCCCTAAAGGTCGTTTATTTAATTTATCCGTGCCCGAACACGCCGCTATGCGCAGTTATGTGAAGGAATTCCTGGAGAAGGGACATATTCGCCCATCGTCATCACCACTGGGAGCAGGGTTCTTCTTTGTAGCCAAGAAGGATGGTTCGCTGAGACCGTGTATTGATTACCGCCTTCTTAATAAGATCACTGTTAAATTTCAGTATCCCTTGCCATTGTTATCTGACTTGTTTGCTCGGATTAAGGGGGCTAGTTGGTTCACTAAGATAGATCTTCGTGGTGCGTATAATCTGGTGAGAATCAGGCAAGGAGATGAATGGAAAACTGCATTCAATACGCCCGGGGGTCATTTTGAGTATCTAGTGATGCCGTTCGGACTTGCCAATGCTCCATCTGTGTTTCAGTCTTTTATGCATGACATCTTCCGTGAGTATCTGGATAAATTCCTGATTGTTTACTTGGATGACATTTTGATCTTCTCAGATGATTGGGAGTCTCATGTGAAGCAGGTCAGAATGGTTTTTCAGGTCCTGCGTGCTAACTCTTTGTTTGTGAAGGGATCAAAGTGTCTCTTCGGTGTGCAGAAAGTTTCATTTTTGGGGTTCATCTTTACCCCTTCTACTATCGAGATGGATCCAGTTAAGGTCCAAGCCATCCAGGATTGGATTCAGCCGACATCTCTGAAAAGTCTGCAAAAGTTCCTGGGCTTTGCTAATTTTTATCGTCGCTTCATCTGTAATTTTTCTAGCATTGCCAAACCATTGACCGATTTGACCAAGAAGGGTGCTGATTTGGTTAATTGGTCTTCTGCTGCTGTGGAAGCTTTTCAGGAGTTGAAGCGTCGTTTTTGTTCTGCCCCTGTGTTGTGTCAGCCAGATGTTTCTCTTCCGTTCCAGGTCGAGGTTGATGCTTCTGAGATTGGAGCAGGGGCGGTTTTGTCACAGAGAGGTTCTGATTGCTCAGTGATGAAACCATGTGCTTTCTTTTCCAGGAAGTTTTCGCCCGCTGAGCGTAATTATGATGTAGTCAATCGAGAGTTGCTGGCCATGAAGTGGGCATTCGAGGAGTGGCGTCATTGGCTTGAAGGAGCTAAGCATCGCGTGGTGGTATTGACTGATCATAAGAACCTTACTTATCTCGAGTCTGCCAAGCGCTTGAATCCTAGACAGGCCCGTTGGTCGTTATTTTTTGCCCGCTTCGACTTTGTGATTTCGTACCTTCCGGGCTCTAAAAATGTGAAGGCGGATGCTCTGTCTAGGAGTTTTGTGCCCGACTCTCCGGGCTTATCTGAGCCAGCGGGTATCCTCAAGGAAGGAGTCATTGTGTCTGCCATCTCCCCTGATTTGCGGCGGGTGCTGCAAAAATTTCAGGCGAATAAACCTGATCGTTGTCCAGCAGAGAAACTGTTCGTCCCTGATAGGTGGACTAATAAACTTATCTCTGAACTTCATTGTTCGGTGTTGGCTGGTCATCCTGGAATCTTTGGTACCAGAGAGTTAGTGGCTAGATCCTTCTGGTGGCCATCTCTGTCACGGGATGTACGTACTTTTGTGCAGGGCTAAGCCCTGCTGTTCTCGTGCCAGTGGGTTGCTTTTGCCCTTGCCGGTCCCAAAGAGGCCTTGGACACATATTTCGATGGATTTCATTTCTGACCTTCCCGTTTCTCAAAAGATGTCAGTCATTTGGGTGGTCTGTGATCGCTTTTCTAAAATGGTCCATCTGGTGCCCTTGGCTAAATTGCCTTCCTCCTCTGATTTGGTACCTTTGTTCTTTCAGCATGTGGTTCGGTTGCATGGCATTCCTGAGAATATTGTTTCTGACAGAGGTTCCCAGTTTGTTTCAAGGTTTTGGCGAGCCTTTTGTGGTAGGATGGGCATTGACCTATCCTTTTCCTCGGCTTTCCATCCTCAGACTAATGGCCAGACCGAACGAACCAATCAGACCTTGGAAACATATCTGAGATGTTTTGTTTCTGCAGACCAGGATGATTGGGTGTCCTTTTTGCCGTTGGCTGAGTTCGCCCTTAATAATCGGGCCAGCTCGGCTACCTTGGTTTCTCCATTTTTTTGCAATTCTGGGTTCCATCCTCGTTTCTCTTCAGGACAGGTTGAGTCTTCGGACTGTCCTGGTGTGGATTCTGTGGTGGATAGGTTGCAGCAGATCTGGACTCAGGTAGTGGACAATTTGATCTTGTTCCAGGAGAAAGCTCAACTTTTCGCTAATCGCAGACGCCGTGTGGGTCCCCGACTTCGTGTTGGGGATCTGGTTTGGTTATCTTCTCGTCATATTCCTATGAAGGTTTCCTCTCCTAAATTTAAACCTCGTTTTATTGGTCCGTATAGGATTTCTGAGGTTCTTAATCCTGTGTCTTTTCGTTTGACCCTCCCAGACTCCTTTTCCATACATAATGCATTCCATAGGTCGTTGTTGCTGAGATACGTGGCACCTATGGTTCCATCTGTTGAGCCTCCTGCCCCGGTTTTGGTGGAGGGGGAATTGGAGTATATTGTGGAGAAGATTTTGGATTCTCGTGTTTCTAGACGGAAACTCCAGTATCTGGTTAAATGGAAGGGTTATGCTCAGGAAGATAATTCCTGGGTTTTTGCCTCTGATGTTCATGCTTCCGATCTTGTTCGTGCCTTTCATGCGGCTCATCCTGGTCGGCCTGGGGGCTCTGGTGAGGGTTCGGTGACCCCTCCTCAAGGGGGGGGTACTGTTGTGAATTCTGTGGCTGAATTCACTCCTGTGGTCACAAGTGGTACTGCAGCTTCTGAGCTTCCTCCCTCAGGTGTTCTGGTGAGCTCGTTAACTGCTTCATTACTTAACTCCGCCTGATGCTGCTATCCTTGCTCCTTGTCAATGTTTCAGTGTTGGATCTGAGCTTCTCCTGATGGTTCCTGTGACCTGCTGCTCTGTATAGCTAAGTGCTTTTTGCTTTTTTGTTGCTTTTTTTTCTGTCCAGCTTGTCTTTTGTTTTGCTGGAAGCTCTGAGACGCAAAGGGTGTACCGCCGTGCCGTTAGTTCGGCACGGTGGTTTTTTTTTTTGCCCCCTTTGCGTGGTTTTGCTTTAGGGTTTTTTGTAGACTGCAAAGTTCGCTTTACTGTCCTCGCTCTGTCCTAGAATATCGGGCCCCACTTTGCTGAATCTATTTCATCCCTACGTTTTGTCTTTTCATCTTACTCACAGTCATTATATGTGGGGGGCTGCCTTTTCCTTTGGGGAATTTCTCTGGGGCAAGTCAGGCCTATTTTTCTATCTTCAGGCTAGCTAGTTTCTTAGGCTGTGCCGAGTTGCCTAGGTAGTTGTTAGGCGCAATCCACAGCCGCTTTTAGTTGTGTTTAGGATAGGATCAGGTGTGCAGTCTACAGAGTTTCCACGTCTCAGAGCTCGTTCTTGTATTTTTGGGTATTTGTCAGATCACTGTGTGCGCTCTGATCGCTAAGCACACTGTGTTTCTGGATTGCCTTCATAACACCTGTCATTAGCAAACATAACAGATACCTGGTCAGATGAACTCCTTTAGTGCAATCTGTTATGAACTGGTGGTTTAGGAGCAACATGGGACGAGCTCTGAAGGAGGTGGTACCCGTACTGACCGCAGTCCCTAAGCTCAACACAACACTAGAAGTAGCCGTGGGATGCTCCTGTCACTCCCTAGGCACCTCGTCACAGCCTGAGAATTAACTACCCCTAAAGATAGAAACAGGAAAACTATCTTGCCTCAGAGAAAATCCCCAAAGGATAGATAGCCCCCCACAAGTAATGACTGTGAGTGGAGAGGGAAAAGACATACACAGAATGAAACCAGGATATAGCACAGGAGGCCAGTCTAGCTAGATAGATAGGACAGGATAGAATACTGTGCGGTCAGTATTAAAAACTACAAAAATCCACACAGAGTTTACAAAAATCTCCACACCTGACTAAAGGTGTGGAGGGTAAATCTGCTTCCCAGAGCTTCCAGCTTAACTGAATTAATCCATACTGACAAGCTGGACAAAACATAGAATGCACAGAACGAATAAGTCCACAACATGTGGACAGGAAAGAGCAAAGCAAGGACTTATCTTTGCTGAACTGGTCAGGATATCAGGGAAATCCAAGAGAGATGTGAATCCAACCAGGAACCATTGACAAGTGGCACTGGCTGAAGGGAAGAGCCAGGCATAAATAGACGAGCAGAAAAACAATCAGTGGAAGCAGCTGCAGACTGCTAAATCCAAGGAGCAGCCATTCCACTTAAAACCACCGGAGGGAGCCCAAGAGCAGAACTCACAAAAGTGCCACTTACAACCACCGGAGGGAGCCCAAGAGCGCAATTCACAACAGTACCCCCCGCCCTTGAGGAGGAGTCACCGAACCCTCACCAGAGCCCCCAGGCCGATCAGGACGAGCCAAGTGAAAAGCACGAACCAAATCGGCGGCATGGACATCGGAGGCAACAACCCAAGAATTATCATCCTGGCCATAACCCTTCCACTTGACAAAATACTGAAGCCTCCGCCTCGAAAAACGAGAATCCAAAATTTTCTCAACCTCATATTCCAACTCTCCCTCAACCAACACCGGGGCAGGAGGATCAACCGAGGGAACAACGGGCACCACATATCTCCGCAACAAAGATCTATGGAAAACATTATGAATGGCAAAAGACAATGGAAGAGCCAAACGAAAAGACACCGGATTGATAATTTCAGAAATCTTATAAGGAACAATAAACCGAGGCTTAAACTTAGGGGAAGAAACCTTCATAGGAACATGACGAGAAGACAATCAAACCAAATCTCCCACACGAAGCCGGGGACCAACACACCGACGGCGGTTAGCAAAACATTGAGCCTTTTCCTGAGACAACGTCAAATTGTCCACCACATGAGTCCAAATCTGCTGCAGCCTGTCCACCACAGAATCCACACCAGGACAATCAGAAGGCTCAACCTGCCCCGAAGAAAAACGAGGATGAAAACCAAAATTACAAAAGAAAGGTGAAACCAAAGTAGCCGAACTAGCCCTATTATTAAGGGCAAACTCGGCCAACGGCAATAAAGCCACCCAATCATCCTGATCAGCAGACACAAAGCATCTCAAATAGGTTTCCAAGGTTTGATTAGTTCGCTCAGTTTGGCCATTAGTCTGAGGATGAAACGCCGAAGAAAAAGACAAATCAATGCCCATCCTAGCACAAAAGGCCCGCCAAAACCTAGAGACAAACTGAGAACCTCTGTCAGACACAATATTCTCCGGAATGCCATGCAAATGAACCACATGCTGAAAAAACAATGGAACCAAATCTGAGGAGGAAGGCAACTTAGGCAAAGGTACCAAATGGACCATTTTAGAGAACCGGTCACAAACAACCCAGATAACAGACATCTTCTGGGAAACAGGAAGATCCAAAATAAAATCCATGGAAATATGCGTCCAGGGCCTCTCAGGGACCGGCAAAGGCAAAAGCAACCCACTAGCGCGGGAACAGCAAGGCTTGGCCCGGGCGCAAGTCCCACAAGACTGCACAAAAGCACGCACATCGCGCGACAAGGAAGGCCACCAAAAGGACCTAGCAACCAGATCTCTGGTACCAAAAATCCCAGGATGACCAGCCAACACTGAACAATGAACCTCAGAAATTACCTTACTTGTCCGTCAATCAGGAACAAACAGCTTCCCCACTGGACAGCGGTCAGGCTTATCAGCCTGAAATTCCCGAAGCACCCGCCGCAAATCAGGGGAGATGGCAGAAAGAATCACCCCTTCCTCAAGAATGCCAACCGGCTCAAGGACTCCAGGAGAATCAGGCAAAAAACTCCTAGAGAGGGCATCAGCCTTAACATTCTTAGATCCTGGAAGATACGAGACCACAAAATCAAAACGGGAGAAAAAGAGGGACCATCGAGCCTGTCTAGGATTCAGCCGCTTGGCTGACTCGAGGTAAATCAGATTCTTATGATCAGTCAAGACCACAACGCGGTGCTTAGCTCCCTCAAGCCAATGTCGCCACTCCTCAAACGCCCACTTCATAGCCAACAACTCCCGATTGCCAACATCATAATTGCGTTCCGCAAGCGAAAACTTTCTGGAAAAAAAAGCACACGGTTTCATCAAAGAACCATCAGAATCCCTCTGAGACAAAACGGCCCCTGCCCCAATCTCAGAAGCGTCAACCTCAACCTGAAAAGGAAGAGAAACATCCGGCTGACGCAACACAGGGGCAGAAGTAAATCGGCATTTAAGCTCCCAAAAGGCCTCAACAGCCACAGAGGACCAATTCGTCACATCAGCGCCTTTCTTCGTCAAATCAGTAAGGGTCTTAACCACACTGGAAAAGTTGGCAATGAAATGGCGATAGAAATTAGCAAAGCCCAAAAATTTTTGAAGGCTCTTCACAGATGTGGGTTGAATCCAGTCATGAATAGCTTGGACCTTAACAGGATCCATTTCCATAGACGAGGGAGAAAAAATAAAACCCAAAAAAGAGACCTTCTGAACTCCGAATAGGCACTTAGACCCCTTCACAAATAAAGCATTATCACGAAGGATCTGGAATACCATCCTGACCTGCTTCACATGAGACTCCCAATCATCGGAAAAAATCAAAATATCATCCAAATATACAACCATGAATTTATCAAGATAATTGCGGAAAATATCATGCATGAAAGATTGGAACACAGATGGAGCATTAGAGAGCCCGAATGGCATCACGAGGTATTCAAAATGGCCTTCGGGCGTATTAAATGCAGTTTTCCATTCGTCACCCTGTTTAATACGAACAAGATTATATGCCCCTCGAAGGTCAATCTTAGTAAACCAACTAGCCCCCTTAATCTGAGCAAACAAATCAGAAAACAAAGGCAATGGGTATTGGAATTTGACCGTGATGTTATTAAGAAGACGATAATCTATACAGGGTCTCAAGGAGCCATCCTTCTTAGCAACAAAAAAGAAACCCGCTCCCAATGGTGACGAAGACGGACGAATATGCCCCTTCTCCAAAGATTCCTTAACATAACTCCGCATGGCGGCATGCTCTGGCACAGACAGATTTAAAAGTCGGCCCTTAGGGAACTTACAACCTGGAATCAAGTTAATAGCACAATCACAGTCCCTATGTGGAGGAAGGGAACTGGACTTGGGCTCATCAAATACATCCTGGAAATCCGACAAAAACTCAGGGACCTCAGAAGAGGGGGAAGAGGAAATTGACATCAAAGGAACGTCACTATGTACCCCTTGACAACCCCAACTAGTCACAGACATAGTTTTCCAATCCAGCACTGGATTATGTTCCTGTAACCATGGAAAACCCAGTAAAACAACATCATGCAGGTTATGCAACACCAGAAAACGGCAATCTTCCTGATGTGCTGGAGCCATGTATATGGTCATCTGCGTCCAGTACTGAGGTTTATCCTTGGCCAATGGTGTAGCATCAATGCCCCTCAAAGGAATAGGGCTCTGCAAAGGCTGCAAGGAAAAACCACAGCGCCTGGCGAAGTCCATTAAGTTCAGGGCAGCCCCTGAATCCACAAATGCCATGACAGAAAAGGACGACAATGAGCAAATCAGGGTCACAGATAAAAGAAATTTAGGCTGTACAGTACTGATGGTAACAGACCTAGCGACCCTCCTAGTACGCTTAGGGCAATCAGAAATAACATGAGCAGAAACACCACAGTAAAAACACAGCCTATTCTGATGTCTGAATTCCTGACGTTCTGTTCTAGTCAAAATCCTATCACATTGCATAGGCTCGGGACTCTGCTCAGAGGACACTGCCATATGGTGCACAGCTTTGCGCTCGCGCAGACGCCGATCAATCTGAATGGCTAAAGACATAGATTCGCTCAAACCAGCAGGCGTAGGGAAGCCCACCATAAAATCTATAGGGGCTTCAGAAAGACCTTTTCTGAAAATAGCAGCCAGAGCATCCTTATTCCATTTAGTGAGCACAGACCATTTCCTAAATTTCTGGCAGTATAATTCTGCCGCTTCCTGAACTTGACACAGGGCCAATAGGGTTTTTTCTGCATGATCCACAGAATTAGGTTCATCATACAATAATCCGAGCGCTTGAAAAAATGCGTCTACATTCAGCAATGCCGGATCCCCTGATTCAAGGGAGAATGCCCAGTCCTGAGGGTCACCACGCAGCAAGGATATGATGATTTTAACTTGCTGAATGGGATCACCAGAAAAACGGGGTTTCAAAGCAAAAAACAATTTGCAGTTATATTTAAAGTTCAAAAACTTGGATCTGTCCCCAAAAAACAAATCAGGAGTATGAATTTTAGGCTCCAAAGCCGGAGTCTGGACAATATAATCTTGGATACTCTGTACTCTTGCAGCAAGTTGATCCACACGAGAAAACAAACCCTGAACATCCATGCCAGAGCATAAATCCTGAACCACCCAGAGATCAAGAGGAAAAAAAAAGACAAAAAAGAGCACAGAAAAAAAAAATGGCTCAGAATTTTTTTTCCTTCTTTTGAGATGCATTTAATTCATTTTTGGCCACTTGTACTGTTATGAACTGGTGGTTTAGGAGCAACATGGGACGAGCTCTGAAGGAGGTGGTACCCGTACTGACCGTAGTCCCTAAGCTCAACACAACACTAGAAGTAGCCGTGGGATGCTCCTGACACTCCCTAGGCACCTCGTCACAGCCTGAGAATTAACTACCCCTAAAGATAGAAACAGGAAAACTATCTTGCCTCAGAGAAAATCCCCAAAGGATAGATAGCCCCCCACAAGTAATGACTGTGAGTGGAGAGGGAAAAGACATACACAGAATGAAACCAGGATGTAGCACAGGAGGCCAGTCTAGCTAGATAGATAGGACAGGATAGAGTACTGTGCGGTCAGTATTAAAAACTACAAAAATCCACACAGAGTTTACAAAAATCTCCACACCTGACTAAAGGTGTGGAGGGTAAATCTGCTTCCCAGAGCTTCCAGCTTAACTGAATTAATCCATACTGACAAGCTGGACAAAACATAGAATGCACAGAATGAATAAGTCCACAACATGTGGACAGGAAAGAGCAAAGCAAGGACTTATCTTTGCTGAACTGGTCAGGATATCAGGGAAATCCAAGAGAGATGTGAATCCAACCAGGAACCATTGACAAGTGGCACTGGCTGAAGGGAAGAGCCAGGCATAAATAGCCGAGCAGAAAGACAATCAGTGGAAGCAGCTGCAGACTGCTAAATCCAAGGAGCAGCCATTCCACTTAAAACCACCGGAGGGAGCCCAAGAGCAGAACTCACAAAAGTGCCACTTACAACCACCGGAGGGAGCCCAAGAGCGGAATTCACAACAGCAATCAGACATAACATCACCCTCCTTAGCGACAGAGCGACATTACTGCAACGACCAGGTCTCTGGGGTGCTGCAAATGTGTCGGGGGCGGTCCGTGACCGCTCCTGGCACATAGTCTGGATGTCAGCTGACACCCGGCCGCGATCGGCTGCGCTCCCCCCCATGATCGCGGCTGATCGCGCTGGACGTACTATCCTGTCACTGGGAATTAAGTCCCAGGTCACCTTGACGGGATAGTACGTCCAATGGGATTAAGGGGTTAACAAGGAAAAATGTAAAGTCCTACATCTGGGCAATAAAAATGAAAAAAGCACATACAGAATGGGAGGAACAGGGCTAAGCAACAGCATATGTGAAAAAGACTTGGGTATACTATTAGAGTCAACAGTGTGATGCAGCAGCAAAAAAGGGCAAACACAATTTTGGGATATGTTAACAGAAGAATACAGTCTAGATCACACAAAGTCATTATTGCCCTCTACTCCTCCTGGTCAGACCTCACCTGGAATACTGTGTCCAGTTTTGGGCACCACATTATAAAAAAAAGACATAAACAAACTGGAGCAAGTTCAGATAACAGCGACCAGAATGGTGACCGGTCTGCAAAACATGTCTGATGAGGAACGTTTACAGGATTTGGGAATGTTTATCTTACAAAAAAGAAGACTGAGAGGAGACTTAATAGCGGTCTACAAATATCTCAAGGATCATCTTCATTTTCATTTGCACAAGGAAAGACTAGAAGCAATTGGATGAAACTGAATGGGAGGAGACACAGATTAGATATAGAAAAAACTTTTTTGATAGTTAGGATGATCAATGAGTAGAACAGGCGGCCACGAGAGGTGCTGAGTTCTACTTCAATGGAAGTCTTCAAACAGGGGCTGGACAGACATCTGTCTGGGATGATTTAGTGAATCCTGCTTTGAGCAGGGGGTTGGACTAGATGACCCAGTAGGTCCCTTCCAACTCTAACATTATATGATTCTAATGGAAATGAGATGACTATGCTCAATGTGTCCTATTCTACACAGCAAAGCTGACAAGTGAACTACAGAATATAGAAAGTGACAATTTGCTGTGCCTACTTTAACAAACAAAGTACCCCAAATAACCATGTAACCCTACCATCCACATAAACACACACGTTGCCTGCTGTGCTTCTGCAGCCAAGTAGTTGTTTTTATTTTTCTGTTGAAAACATTGCTCAGTTTCTTAAACCTCGGCTAAATTTCATTTGTTTTTGGAACAAATATAATATGTAAATTGAGACTTATTTGCATTTCTATAAACCGAGCTTGTCATCAGTTGAGGAGCGCCAGAAAATAAGACACAAAAAGTCCACACAGAAGATTAGTGATCCCCTCCTCTGTTCACAGCTCTGTCCTCGTGAGCTTCGCTCCTCGACACGTCTTGGCTTCTAGTGAACTTGGAAACTTGGAGAAGTAGTAAATATCTCTGTGCATCTCAGGATCCCGTCACTTGGCCTCGCTTCTATGGCTGCCTGGAGTTCACCATCTGGTTTCTGGTACGTGTGCTTATCGTTGTATACAAGATGTTTACAAGGCGAAGTCACAAAACAAAGCCACGGGTGGGGATCCACGCAAAGCTCGGAAAAAGTATCGGCTGGTGACCACAAACAACCTCACTGCAAGGAGATATATATATATATATATATATATATCACATGGTGTTTACAGGGCTGGCACTGAGGAATAGTGATCTTCATGACTAGGAATGAGCGAGCTTAAAAGTTCACGGCTCGTACCGGACAGTTAATGTCAGGCGCTAATCTCGAAAGATGGACTTGCATCGAAATGTTCGGAGTTCCAGGGCAGGAGAGAGAATATTTTCCAGATCAAAAGTTTGGGTCCCCATTGTTCTCA